>NC_133132.1:169894168-171094168 GCF_048418815.1 Hemitrygon akajei
GCAGATGATCCATGAAAATTAAAGAAAACCGCAGATGCTGAAAAGCTGAAATAAAAGCTGAAAATACAGGGATTACTCAGTAGGGCACCTGATCAGCAAGAATGGAAACAAAGCTAACATTTCAGACCAGCTGACAGATTTCCAGCATAAACACGAGTCCTAGTGATGGGTCTTGGCCTGAAACATTGACTGTTTATTCCTTTCCGTGGATGCTGCCTAACCTGCTTAGTTCCTCCAGCACTTTGCATGTGTTACTCTCTTTATTTCCAGCATTTTTCTGTTTTATGCCAATTGATTGCTGCTTACTGCCTGTTACACTACTGGTGTTTAGGGCAGTAATGAAGGCCCTTCATCTCTGATGGTAGTCAGGACTTCCTTCATCACATCAGTCACTTCCTTTTGGTTTTCACTATGGCAGCCATGCAAGTCCCAGGTAGAGACTGAGGAACACCATTGGACTCAGATGTAGAAAGATTTTTCATTCCTGTTTCCATAATAATTTTGTTTTCCCAGGCAGGGTTTGTGACCCTGAACTGAACCACCAAACCTGGAGGACTGGTGAGCCACTATTAGTCTGGCCTCTACTCTTTGACCAATTGATTGCACTCTAATATTGTTTCCATTGTCATGTACACACAACCCTGTAAAAGTATCAGCAGCAATAGATCACCCCTGGAGTCAGGTTTTGCTGTTAACAAAACACTATTTTATTAGTAACTATGTCATATAGTAACTTAAAACAGGTAAGTCAAGAGTTAACAGTGTTATGCATATATAGGTGTTAAAAAATAAAGTTCCCAAACTTATTCAAGCTCAGGTGGCAAGAGTTACAGTCTTACGATGGTATGTAAGAAAAGTTCAGATCAGGTACAGGGGATTGAAGTGAGAGAGAGATATTTGTAATCTGAATGAACAGGTGTTGTCGATCCTCCTCGATGTCCTCCAAATCTTCCAAGTCAGCCAAACGTGACCAACATAACAGCGCCATCTTCAATTGATAATCTACCAACCCAGGCAAGGGTTGGACACAGCACAGGGCCGCCCTTACATGCACTAA
Organism: Hemitrygon akajei; assembly: GCF_048418815.1. Taxonomy (NCBI): domain Eukaryota; kingdom Metazoa; phylum Chordata; class Chondrichthyes; order Myliobatiformes; family Dasyatidae; genus Hemitrygon; species Hemitrygon akajei. The sequence continues at coordinate 169,895,226 of NC_133132.1, forward strand.
TAGTCACGGATCGATTCCTCTCAATCGATTCTCAGCCCCACCCTCTGTGGGTACTTAAAAGTTCAGAGGCAATTTCCGCCAACAGCCTTCGTGCGTCTGCATGTCCTTGTATATTCAGAGAAACCGTAACATTCGTTGTCTATCAAATAACTCCACCTTTCTCCACCATGGTAACCAAGCAACTCTGCAGCCAGCAGAAATCCAAGTGTCCAAAAGTCAGTCTAATTTTCCTGGTGTTTTAAAGTGACAGTCCACACAAAAAATGAACCATAGTGGTACGTAACACCTCATTAGTTTTAATACTTTCTTCTTTAATTATTTCCCCAATTCCCTTCCATAGACAATTACTGACTATCCATGCACTGCCCCATTTAACCACTCTCTCTATAGAAAGATTATTTTTTTATTTTGCCTCTGATTCTTTTGCTGATCATTTAAAATCTTTTGCTATCGACCCATCAGACACTGAAATTAAACTCTTTTCCTTGACTCTTATCATCTTCATGATTTTAACTATTTCTATAAAATTTCTGTCAATAATAACCTTCTGTTCGAAAGAGAACAATTCCAACTCCTCCAAGTACCTCAACTCCCTCATCTCTGACATCCCACTTCAACACCTTCATACCTTTATTAAGATCTCGGCTCTCTTCTTACTGCTGCCATCAGGAAGAAGGTACAAGAGCTTGAGGAATCACACCACCTGGTTCAGGAACAGCTACTACCCTTCAACTATCAGGCTCTTGAACTAGATGGGATAACTTCACACAACTTCACTCATCCCATCACAGAACTGTTCCCACAACCTTTGGACTCACTTTCAAGGACTCTTCATCTCATGTTCTCCATATTTATTTCTTTTATATTATTATTATTACTATTCATTTTTTCTGAGCTCAAGCTGGTAAAGCCTGAGGTACGGGCATAGCCAAGCCCACTAATTTCTCGATTGCTAGGAACTTCCACCCTATCCTGCTGGTGTTTAATATTGTGGCTTTCTGAAGATTTGCATACAGTTTGTTGTATAGGCCTAATTGTATAATGTTTATTATTTTTTTCTCCCTCTCTTTCTTTTTGTATTTGCACAGTTTGTTGTCTTTTGCACATTGTGTGTCTGCCCTGTTGGTTCAGTCTTTCGTAGATCCTATTATGGTTATTTGATTTATTGAGGCGGCACAGTAGTGTAGTAGTAAACACAATGCTTTACAGTACGTGGCCTGGGTTCAATTCCCACTACTGCTTGGAAGGAGTTTCTACGTTCTCCCCGTGACCACATGTGTTTCTTCTGAGTGCTCTGGTTTCCTCCCACAGTCCAAGACATACTGGTTGGTAGGTTAATTGGTCATTGTAAATTGTCCTGCAACTGGGCTGGGATCAAATCGGGGTATTGCTCGGTGGCACGGCCAATCCTGCTCTGTATTTCAATAAATAAATAAGTAAAATGAATCACCAGGTTCATATATGGTGACGTATATGTACTTTCATAATAAATTTACTGTGAACCTTGAATTTTCATTACAGTGTTCCATTTAGAGCAAAATCATTACTCTGCATTCTGTTTCCTGAAAGTTAACCTGCAGAATTCCATATGTGATATTGTTATCTGTCTAAGCATGTTCAGAAATTAGTGTTCAAATCTTCCCAAATCCACAATTTTCCTCTTATGAAAATGTAATTGTGATGATCTATTAAAATAAGCATTTGTTTAGATCAGGGCATCCCAATCTTTTTTTATGCCATGGCCTGGTACCATTAAGCAAGGGTTCCGCGGTCCCAGGATGTGAAGCCCTGGTTTAGGGATGTCTCCAATGGCGATAGGGGTGGGAGGATCCATGTAATGTTCAAATAGAATGTTGGAAAATTTGAAATACCATGTTGGAAAATGCATGGTCATGCACTTAAGTAGTAGAAAAAAATGTGCAGACTATTTTCTAAACAGGAAGAAAATCCAGGAATCTGAGATGCAGAGAAACTTGGGAGTCCTTGTGCAGAACACCCGGAAGGTTAGCTTACACGTTGAGTCGGTGGTGAGGAAGGCAAATGCCATGTTAGCATTCATTTCAAGAGGTCTGGAATACAAGAGCAGGGATGTGATGTTGAGGCTTTATAAGGCACTGGTGAGGCCTCACCTTGAGTATTGTGAACAGTTTTGGGCTCCTCATCTTAGAAAAGATGTGCTGGCATTGGAGAGGGTCAAGAAGTGGTTCACAAGGATGATTCCAGGAATGAAAGGGTTATTGTATGAAGAATGTTTGATTGCTCTGGGTCTGTTCTTCTGGCATTTAGAAGGATGAGGTGGTATCTCATTGAAACCTTTTGAATGTTGAAAGGCCTAGGCAGCGAGTAGATGGGGAAAGGATGTTTCCCATGGTGGGAGAGTCTAGGACAAGTGGGCACAGCCTCAGGATAGAGGGGTGCCCTTTCAAAACAGAGATCCGGAGATATTTCTCTAGCAGAAGTGTGGTGAATTTGCGGGATTTGTTGCCATGCGCAGCTGTGGAGGCCAGGTTGTTGGGTGTAGTAAGGCAGAGATTGATATGGTTTTGTTTGGACGTGGTATCTAATGTTCTGGGGAGAAGGCCAGGAACTGGGGTTGAGGAGGAGATTAAAAAAAAGTATCAGCCATGATTGAATGGTGGAGCAGACTCGATGGGCCAGATGGCCTAGTTCTGCTCCTATGTCTTATGGTCTTCTGTTTTTATGCTGTCTCAATTCAATGAACCTATCCTGGTACAGTCTGAGGACAAGGGTACTACTGGCTGTGTTTGAGTTTGTGTCAAATACAAGGGCATAATTTTAGGACTAGATTTATTGGATGCCTAGGAACTGTAATCAAGGCATGTGCAAGGGATTTAAATAAAAACACAAAATGCTGGCCTGCTGAGTTCTGCCAGCATTTTGTGTTTTTATTTATTTCCAGCATCTGCAGATTCACTCATGTTGCCTTTGAATTCATTACTGCGAAGCCTCTTCCAGTGATGCCTACACTGAAGAAGTTCAGATCTTCTCTCCGACGGGAGTTCAGCGAGAGTCTCTCTCTCTGCTCCCAACCTACTATTTCTTCGGCCCTGAAACTTTTGGACCACACGCTAACCCAGACCCGGTATTATAGTCACATATCCTTCCTAGCTCTCTACTTCATCCCTCCCCCCACTTCTTATCCCCCCTCGACCATCCCATGTTACTTCACTCCTGATGAACGGTTTCGGCCTGAAACGTCGTCACTACCTCCTCCCATAGATGCTGTCTGGCCTGCTGAGTTCTGCCAGCACTTAGTGTTTTTATTTATTTCCAGCATCTGCAGATTCACTCGTGTTGCAAGGGATTTAGTTTAGTTTAGCGATTCAGGACTTGAGACCCAATGAGCCCATGCCACCAACTAATCTGTACACTTTAGGAATATGGGAGGAATTCAGCTTAGCCAGGGGAAACTCACACTGAAACAGGGAGAGTGTATAAACCCCTACATAGAATGATAGAACCCAAGTTGCTGGCACTGTAATATTTTTTACTAACCACTACGCTACTGTGCAACCCAGAGCAGAGTGATAATGGCAACAAATTAGACTATAGAGAAGACTGCAAACCAGTGAATATTTTAATAACATTCTTGAAGTGTTAAAACTGCATTCATCACATAAAAACTTCTGTATGAAGGCAGCACTTCTGTGGGAACAGAATTATTAAATTATACATTATTAAAAGCAAATAGAATGAGTTTGTTGTTTGGGAAATTCTGCTAATGATTGGTGAGAAATTCAATCTTGTGGAAATGTGTCCTGGCATTACAGTTCACTCGTAATTCCTGCTGTTTTGGCCTAAGTTTGATTGCACCTAAAATTTGTATTCACCGATTGATTTTCCTGTTTGTGCTCAGCAAAGGGGTTTATTTGTTGCTGCTGATCCACGAGTCACTATTAATTGATGATTTATAATAATTTAGGGTGGTGGGGTAGAAATACGAATGGTCAAGGTGGCATCTGCATACAACATTCTTTTGGTCGACATCTTCTGGATAGATCATGAAACCATCTTTTTCTCTTTTTTTAATGTCTTTTGCATTTGTTTCTCATCTTGAATGTGATTCTGAAACTGTTGGAGACTGTGTCTTGCTGTTTGGAAATATGTTTGGGTGCTTCCACACTCTGCAGTCTCTGAGATCTGTGAGTGAATCTCGTGGTGAGAAGCCTGGAGGGTGGTTTGCAAGTCAATGTTTGACCCCATTTTGCTGATTATAGTTTCCATTGTTCACCAATTAAAGTGACAAGGGTGATCGAAACATCAAGGCGAGTGTGGAAATTGGGAGATCATTTGGGTGTTCCAGCGCTCTGCTATCTCTGAGGGAATTCCGGGAGGCAGAGGCAGTGTCCACAAACTTCATGGTGGGCAGGCTGCAGGACAAGTGCAGGCTGATGTTTGGCTCCATTTCACTGATAAAAGCTCCCATTGTTCCCCGACTAAAGCAATGGAAGCATCAAAGTGAGTGCGGAAGGTCTTTTGATCATTCTGCTACTGAGACGGGAGAGTCTGCTGCTGTAAGGAGTGTTGCCCAGGCTGCTTCTGCATTTTGGATGTGGACTTGGAAGAAAGAAAATCTTTTTTTCAATCTTATAGTTTTTATATTCTGTGTTTTCTCACTCAATGTTCTCGGGGTTTTTTTTGCGTGCGAAATACATATTTGCCAAAGGAGGTGTGAGGTGCTCCTTCCCCTCCGCTAGTCTGTAGGTCACCCTTGGGCAAGTGTAGCACCTGCTTAGCCCCCTGATCAGGGTCACGTGAAGCCATGGAAGCAGCTGGTGGATGGTCGTATGAGCAGCTGGTGCAGATCACAAGTCCAGGTTATGAAACCACTGACACTAGGCAGACAATCTCTGAAGAGTAATGATAATGGCTGGTGTCTTCTGTCTTGTAAAGACACTCCCAGGAGAAAGCAATGGCAAACCACTTCTGCAGAAAAATTTGCCAAGAACAATCATGGTCATGGAAAGACCATAATTGCCCACATCATACAACATAATAAATGAATGAGTGAATCAATGCTTACTAGGAGAAGGTAGAAGAATAGGGTTGAGAAGGAAAATAAATCAGTCATGATCGAATAGCAGATCAGACTTAATAGACCAAGTGACTAAATACAGGTCTTACGGAGGCTGAATGTCTTCTATGCCCAGTTTGATGTGCAGAACAAATTGCTGGCGAGGAAAGCAACTGTTCCTCTAGGGGAGAAGACACTTCGTCTGGCTGAAGCTGAGATGATGAAGGCTTGAGGTTGAGCCCACTAGAGGGTCAGCTGTTCTGGACTGGGTGTTATGCAATGATCCAGAATTAATTAGAGAGTTTAAGGTAAAATAATCCTTTGGGGTAAGGGTCTTGACGAAGGGTTTTGGCCCGAAACGTCAACAGTGTTTCTTCCGATAGATGCTGCCTGGCCTGCTGCGTTCCACCAGCATTTTGTGTGTGTTGCTTGAATTCCCAGCATCTGCAGATTTCCTCCTCTTTGGGGTAAGTGATCATAATATGATCAAATTCACCCTGAAATTTGAGAAGGAGAAGTCAAAGTCAAATGTATCAGTATTTCAGTGGAGTAAAGGGAATTACAGAGGTATGAGAGAAGAATTGATTGGAAAAGAACATTGGTAAGGATGACAGCAGAGCAGCAATGTCTGGAATTTGTAGAAGCAATTTGGAAGTCAAAAGATATGTGCAAAACAAAGAGGAAGAAATATTCTAAAGGAAAGATGACACAACCATGGCTAACAAGAGAAATCAAAGCCAACAAAAGCCAAAGAGAGGGCATATCATAGAGCAAAAGTTAGTGGGAAGTTGGAGGATTGAGAAGCTTTTAAGAATCAATAAAAGGCAACTAAAAGCTTGCCAATAATATTAAAGAGGTTACCAAAAATTTCTTCAGAGACATAAACTATAAAAGAGAGGCGAAAGTGGATATCTGACCATTGGAACATGATGCTGGAGAGGTAGTAATGGAGGACAACAAAATGGCGGACGAACTGAATAAGTATTTTGCATCAGTCTTCATGGTAGTATGGTGGAAGTTCCAAGTCTCAGGGGTCATGCTGTGTGAAGTTACATTAACTAGAGAGAAGTTTTTGAAAGAGATGTTTGAAGAGACCATGGAGGCATTAGTAATGATCTTTCAAAAATCACTAGGTTCTGGAATAGTTCCAGAGACTAAAAAATTGCTAATGTCACTCCACTCTTCAAGAAGGGAGAAAGGCAGAAGAAAGGAAACTACAGGCCAGTTAGTCTGACCTCAGGGGTTAGGAAGATGTTGGAGTTAATTACAAAGTTTGTATTAAGGATGAGGTATCAGGGTACTTGGAGGCACATGATAAAATAGTAGAAAGGATTTAGATAGATAGATAGATAGATAGATACTTTATTCATCCCCATGGGGAAATTCAACTTTTTTCCAATGTCCCATACACTTGTTGTAGCAAAACTAATTACATACGATACTTAACTCAGTAAAAAATATGATATGCATCTAAATCACTATCTCAAAAAGCATTAATAATAGCTTTTAAAAAGTTCTTAAGTCCTGGCGGTTGAATTGTAAAGCCTAATGGCATTGGGGAGTATTGACCTCTTCATCCTGTCTGAGGAGCATTGCATCGATAGTAACCTGTCGCTGAAACTGCTTCTCTGTCTCTGGATGGTGCTATGTAGAGGATGTTCAGAGTTATCCATAATTGACCGTAGCCTACTCAGCGCCCTTCGCTCAGCTACCAATGTTAAACTCTCCAGTACTTTGCCCACGACAGAGCCCGCCTTCCTTACCAGCTTATTAAGACGTGAGGCGTCCCTCTTCTTAATGCTTCCTCCCCAACATGCCACCACAAAGAAGAGGGCGCTCTCCACAACTGACCTATAGAACATCTTCAGCATCTCACTACAGACATTGAATGACGCCAACCTTCTTAGGAAGTACAGTCGACTCTGTGCCTTCCTGCACAAGGCATATGTGTTGGCAGTCCAGCCTAGCTTCTCGTCTAACTGTACTCCCAGATACTTGTAGGTCTTAACCTGCTCCACACATTCTCCATTAATGATCACTGGCTCCATATGAGGCCTAGATCTCCTAAAGTCCACCACCATCTCCTTGGTCTTGGTGATATTGAGACGCAGGTAGTTTGAGTTGCACCATATCACAAAGTCCTGTATCAGTTTCCTATACTCCTCCTCCTGTCCATTCCTGACACACCCCACTGTGGCCGTGTCATCAGCGAACTTCTGCACATGGCAGGACTCCGAGTTATATTGGAAGTCTGATGTGTACAGGGTGAACAGGACCGGAGAGAGTACGGTTCCCTGTGGCGCCCCTGTGCTGCTGACCACCGTGTCAGACCTACAGTCTCCCAACCACACATACTGAGGTCTATCTGTCAAGTAGTCCACTATCCAATCCACCATGTGAGAGTCTACTCCCATCTCCGTTAGTTTGTGCCTTAAGATCTTGGGCTGGATGGTGTTAAAGGCACTAGAGAAGTCAAGGAATGTAATCCTCACAGCACAACTGACCCCATCTAGGTGAGAGAGTGATTTGTGCAGCAAATATGTGTTAGCATCCTCCACTCCCACCTTCTCCTTATACGCAAACTGAAGAGGATCATGAATTGGATGATGGAATTGATTACTTTTTGCGAAGTTTGCAGACAATATGAAAATTGGTAGAGGGGTAGGTAGTTTTGAGGAAGTAGAGAGGCTACAGAGGGACTGAGACAGATTAAGAGAATGGCAAAGAAATGACAGATGGAGTACAGTGTTTGGAAGTGTATGATCATGCAATTTGGTAGAAGAAATGAAAGGGTTGACTATTTCTAAATGGACATAAAGTACAAAAATACTGATGTACAAAGGGACTTGTGACTTATTGTGTAGGATTCCCTAAAGTTTAATTTACAGGTTGAGTATATGATGAAGAAGGCAAATGCCATATTAGCATTAATTTCAAATGGACTAGAATATAAAAACAAGGATGTAATTTTGAAACTTTATAAAGCACTGGTGAGCCCACCCTTGTAGTATTGTGAGCAATTTTAGGCCCCTTATCTTCGAAAGGATGTGCTGACAATGGAGAGGGTTCAAAGGAGGTTCACAAAAATGATTCCAGGATTGAATGGCTTATCATATGAAGAGTGTTTGATGGCTCTGGGCCTGTATTCACCAGAATTTAGAAGAATGAGAGGAGACCTGATTGAAACCTATTGAATGGTGAAATGCTTCGATCGAGTGGATGTGGAGAGGAAGTTTCCTATGGTGCAAGAGTCTAAGTCCAGAGGACACAAACTCAAAATGGGGGGGGGGGGGGCATCCTTTTAGAGTGGAAATAAGGAGGAATTCCTCAGCCAGAGAGTGGAACTCATTGCCAGAGGCAGCTGTGGAGACCACGCCTTTATGTATATTTAAGGCAGAGGTTGATAGATTCTTGATTGGTCAGGGCACGAAGTGTTACAGGGAGAAGGCAGGCACATGGGACTGAGAGGAAAATTGGATCAGTTAGGATGAAATGGCGGAGAAGACTTGATGGGCCAAATGGCCTAATTCTGCTCGTATATCTTATGGTCTTGTGTATGGTGGAGAGTATATTGACTGGCTGCATCACAGCCATACCTTGAATGAAAAATCCTACAAAAAGTGGTGGATATGACCTAGTCCATCGCAGGTAAAGCCCTCCCCACCATTGAGCACATCTCCACGGAACTTTGTAGCAGGAAAGCAGCACCCATCATCAGGCACCAATACCACCCATGTCATTTTCTCTTCTCGCTGTTGCCTTCAGGTAGAAGATACAGGAGCCTCAAACTTATGCCACCAGGTTGAGGAACTGTTATTACCCCTCGAGCATTAGGCTCTTGAGCCAAAGGGGATAAAGTCACCCAACTTTACTTCTCCCATCACTGAACTGTTCCCAGAACCTATAGCTTCACTTTCAAGGACTCTTCATTTCATGATCTTGATATTTATTGCTTATTATTATTGATATTATTGTTAATTTTTTCTTTCTTTTTTGTATTTGCACACTCATTGTCTGCGCTCTTTACAGTCTTTCATTGATTCTATTACGGTTATTGGATTTATTGAGCATGCCTGCAAAAAAGAATGGGGAGAACATGGTGATATATATGTATTTTGATAATAAATATGCTTCGAACTTTGAACCATGATCAATGCTGGTACCACTGTTGTTTGTAATACATAGAATGTATAGATGGTCCAATAAAGAAGTTTATAGTTGAGAAAGACGTTGACTAAGTTGTGGATAGTGATGAAGATTGTCGAAGGATGCAGCAGCATATTAGAACTGTTGGAAAAATGGCAGATAAACTGTATTCACAGATATTCACAGAGGGCATTATTTTAAGGTGCTTGGCAGAACATAAAGTGGAGATGCCAGAGGCAGTAGTTGTGAGTGCAAGTAACATCCTACCAGGGTGGTGGGAGCGGTAGATACATCAGAGACATTTAACACCCTACCGGGGTGGTGGTGCTGGTAGATACATCAGAGACATTTAACACCCTACCAGGGTGGTGGTGCTGGTAGATACATCAGAGACATTTAACACCCTACCGGGGTGGTGGGAGCAGTAAATACATCAGAGACATTTAACACCCTACCGGGGTGGTGGTGCTGGTAGATACATCAGGGACATTTAACACCCTACCGGGGTGGTGGGAGCAGTAGATACATCAGAGACATTTAACACCCTACCGGGGTGGTGGTGCTGGTAGATACATCAGGGACATTTAACACCCTACCGGGGTGGTGGGAGCAGTAGATACATCAGAGACATTTAACACCCTACCGGGGTGGTGGTGCTGGTAGATACATCAGGGACATTTAACACCCTACCGGGGTGGTGGTGCTGGTAGATACATCAGGGACATTTAACACCCTACCGGGGTGGTGGTGCTGGTAGATACATCAGAGACATTTAAGTGACTCTTAGAAAGAAACATAAAGGTCTATATGGGAGGGAAGGGTAACATTGATCTTGGAGTAGGTAAAGAAAAGTTGGCATGAGATTGTTGGCTGAAAGGCTTGAAGTGTTCTATAGCTCTCCTTGTAATGATCTCTCTCACTGTATTCAGATTCCATTGGTAAACGTGGACCCAGCATTCCCACATCTACACCCAACAATTCACAGTATGGGAGCAAGACAGATTGGAACATGTTGACAAGGAGAGTTCCTTCATAGATGAATTCTCTGTGTGAGGTTTTGTCATCACATTGCTCTGATTAAAGTGACAAGCCATTTATCAGCAGCATGTTAACTCCATTAAGGAAATATTACTGTTTTGTCTGGCTGAATTCTATCTGAACCAGATGCACGATCACCAAAAAAATCTGTATTTCCTGATCAGATATCGCAGAATGCCTATTTCGAGATTATGCAGTGCTGATACCTCAGTGGCTATAATTCATTAGGAGATGGAAGAGATTTGGTATGACACTAAACACTCCAGCAAGTTTCCACAGATGCATTCAAACTGGATGCATCACTGTCTTGTTATAGAGGGGTTACTACACAAGATCGGAAAAAGCTGCGGAGGACCGCAAACTCAGGCAGCTCTATCAAAATCAGAATCAGGTTTGATATCACCAGCATATGTCATGGTTTGTTGCTATGTGGCAGCAGTACGTTGCAAAGCAAAATCAAAAAATCTGGAAAAGATTTCTTTTAAAGTTAAATTAAATAAGCAGTGTAAAAAGATAAAAAAACAGTAGTGAGGTAGTGTTCATGGGTTCAATGTCCATTCAGAAATCAGATGGTTGAAGGGAAGAAGCTGTTCCCGAATTATCAAGCAAAGGCATCCCCAACACCTTCAGAGGAGGTCCATAAGGATGATTCCAGGAATGAAAGGGTTATCATACAAGGAACGTTTGATGGTGCTGGGTCTGTACTCACTGGAATTTAGGATGAGGCGGGATCTCATTGAAACCTTTTGAATGTTGAACGGCCTAGACAGAGTAGATGTAGAAAGGATGTTTGCCATGGTGGAAGAGTCTAGGACAAGAGGGCACAGCCTCAGGATAGAGGGGTGTCCATTCAAAACAGAGAGGGGGAGAAATTTCTTTAGCCAGAGGGTGGTGAATTTGTGGAATTTGTTACTAAGGGCAGGTCATTGGGTGCATTTAAGGCAGAGCTTGATAGGTTCTTGATTGGACATGATATCAAAGGTTATGGGGAGAAGACCAGGGAATGGGGCTGAGGAGTGGGGGAAAAAAGATTAGGAATGATTGAATGGTGGTGTAACTCTGATAAGAGAAGAGGATGTTGGGAATGTCAAGGGTGAAGTGCCACAGGAGGGGTGTGAGGCAGGTGGCAGAGAAGGAGTGCCAGCAGTGGGGGATGGTGTGGGTGCAGACACACCCAGATCTTAGACACCAGGCAAGATCTTTTGATTCCAAACAATTGCTTTATTGATCATTACAGAATGGCTCTTCGGTGGCTCCCATTCCAAGCATTTTGTGTGTGTTGCTCTGGATTTCCAACACCACAGTTTATCTCATGTTTATAAATTTCTAGTGTTCTGCAAAATCTTGGGAACCCACGCTATATACGTAAATGTGCCTACGATTTTTGCACAGAACTGTATGTATATGGCTCTCTATCTATTATCTGTATCAGGGTGCATGGGAGGGGTAGCACCTCTAGATTGGAGGCTTGTTGCACTCCTTGGAGTGGCTTGTCATCTATTGGTCCCCACCGACGCCCAGCTCTCCCTGTGGCTCCTCGTAGCTGTTAACATGTGACAGCAGCCACACCCCGGGCAACGGCTTTGACAGGCTGGCTAAGCCAGGTGAGGGTGGCCAACGGGTCTGAATCCCTTGGTGAGACAGGAATTTACTCATCCCAGCATGCGGAGACTGATTCGGTGGATCAGGCGGAGGAAACCCGGGGGTTCAATGGCAGAGAGGGGGTTGCAGCAGCGCATTGTGGAGTGTGTAGGGCGCGGCAGAGCGCTTAAGAAGAGGTGACCATCCAATGCAGCCAAGGACGTTGCCAGACGTAACGATTCTTCGTGCCACTAGATCCTGACCTCTGAGGCCGAGAGAGTGGGATCGTCTCTGTGCAAGGCTTTTCCACTTTAATATCTTTCATGCACTGGTTACGTTGTGTAAAAGGTCGGCTGGTGGCGCAGTGAGATCAGTGTCGGACTCGAGAATGGAGGTTCCCAAGTTCGATCCAGTGACAGGCCGCCCCCGAGCACGCTCTCCATCCTTGCCGGGTTGATGTCGAGCTCGCAACTCGGCCTCGTAACAAAAAACTGCCACCCTGCACAATATAATCTTCCTCAGACCCCGAGAGACAACCATTATCCATTATTAAGGACCCCCATCACCCAGGACATGCCCTCTTCACATGGCTAGCGTCAGGGAGGAGGTACAGGAGCCCAGTGGACGTCAGCGGAAAGAATTTAAAAAGAGAACATTTTTTCTTCAGCACAATCTTTTCTTCTTTGATCGAGGCATGACTGTACAGTGAGTTAGACCGGCAGAAGAAGCTTTTTAGAGCGGGCATTGGAGTAGAGGGTGTCAGAGTAGGAGGGCTTTGGCTCAACGGGGATTCAGCGATAATGGGTCAAGGCGAGATAAGTTACTTGTAAAGAATAGGAATAGGAAATATGTCTGTGAGGCCGGTGTTCTGTATTGGGTACCAGATGTGGGATGTCCAGGAGACTCCCAGCCTCCTGGACAGCCACATTTGCACCAGATACGTCGAGCTGCAGCTCCTTAGGGACTGGGCCAGGGAACTGGAAATGCATCTCGATGACCTTTGTCTGGTCAGGGAAAGTGAGGAGGTGATGGAGAGGAGCTATAGGCAAGTAGTCACACTGGGACCTTGGGAGACAGATAAGTGGGTAGCAGGCAGGAGAGGGAAGGACAAGAGTCTGATATTAGAGAATACCCCTGTGGCGTCCCCCTTAACAATAAGTACTCCTATTTGAATACTGTTGGTGGAGTGGGGGGCGACCCGCGTGAGCAACAGTGGCCGTGCCTCTAGCACAGAGTCTGGTCCTGTGGCTCAGAAAGGTAGGGAAAGGAAGAGGATGGCAGCAGTGATAGGGGACTCTATAGTTAGGGGGTCAGACAGGTGATTCTGTGGGTGCAGAAAAGAAACTCAGATGGTAGTTTGCCTCCCAGGTGCCAGGGTCCGGGATGTTTCAGATCGCGTCCACGATATCCTGCAGTGGGAGGGAGAACAGCCAGAGGTCGTGGTACGTATTGGTACCAATAACATAGGTAGGAAAGGGGAGGAGGTCCTGAAAACAGACTACAGAGAGTTAGGAAAGAAGCTGAGAAGCAGGACCACAAGGGTAGTAATCTCATGATTACTGCCTGTGTCACACAACAGTGAGTATAGGAATAGAGTGAGGTTGAAGATAAATTCATGGCTAAGGGATAGAAGCAGAGGGAAGGGATTCAGATTTCTGGATTATTGGGACCTTACAGGCAGGCATGACCTGTACAATAAGGATGGGTTGCATTGGAATCTGAGGGGGACCAATATCCTGGCAGGGAGGTTTTCTAAGGCTGTTGGAGAGAGTTTAAGCTAGAATTGCTGGAGGGTGGGAACTGAACTGAAGTGACAGAGGAAAGGGAGGTTGGCTCACAGATAGAGAAAGCTTGGAGACAGTATGAAAGGTGAAGATTGGGAGGTGATAGAGAAAGGATGTGTTCAGACTGATGGTTTGAGATGTGTCTATTTTAATGCAAGGAGTATCATGAACAAAGCAGATGAGCTTAGAGCATGGATCAGTACTTGGAGCTATGATATTGTGGCCATGACAGAGACTTGGCTAGCTCAGGGGCAGGAATGGCTACTGAGAGTGCCAGGCTTTAGATGTTTCAGAAAGGAGAGGGAGGGAAGCAGAAGAGGTGGGGGCGTGGAATTGCTGATCAGAGATAGTGCCACGGCAGCAGAAAAAAGAGAAAGTCATGGAGGGATTGTCTATGTAGTCTCTGTGGGTGGAAGTTAGGAATAGGAAGGGGTCAATAACACTACTGGGTGTTTTTTATAGACCACCCAATAGTTACAGGGACATCTAGGAGCAGATAGGGAGACAGATTCTGGAACAGTGCAATAATAACAGGGATGTCATGATGGGAGATTTTTCAAATATCAATTGGCATCTCCCTAGAGCGAGGGGTTTAGATGGGGTGGAGTTTGTTAGGTGTGTTCAGGAAGGTTTCCTGACACAATATGTAGATAACCCTACAAGAGGAGAGGCTGTACTTGACTGGTATTGGAAAATGAACCTGGTCAGGTGTCAGGTCTCTCAGTGGGAGACCATTTTGGAGATAGTGATCACAATTCTATCTCCTTTACCATAGCGTTGGAGAGGGATAGGAACAGACAAGTTTGGAAAGAGTTGAATTGGAGTAAAGGGAAATATGAAGCTATCAGGCAGGAACATGGAAGCATAAATTGGGAGCAGATATTCTCATAGAAATATATTGCAGAAATGTGGCAAATGTTCAGGGGATATTTGCGTGGCGTTCTGCATAGATACGTTCCAATTAGACAGGGAAAGGATGGTAGGGTACAGGAACCATGGTGTACAAAGGCTGTTGCAAATCTAGTCAAGAAGAAGAAAAAAGCTTATGAAAGGTTCAAAAAACTAGGTAATGATAGAGATCTGGAAGATTATAAGGCTAGCAGGAAGAAACCTGAGAATGAAATTAGGAGAGCCAGAAAGAGTCAAGAGAAGGCCTTGGAGGACAGGATTCAGGAAAACCCCAAGGCATTCTACAAGTATGTGAAGAGCAAGAGGATAAGACATGAGAGAATAGGACCAATCAAGTGTGACAGTGGGAAAGTGTGTATGGAACTGCAGGAGATAGCAGAGATACTTAATTCAAAGATTCAAGATTCAAGATTCAAAAACTTTATTGTCATTCTAACCGTACATCAGCTCTGCAGGGCAGAATGAGACAGCGTTTCCCAGGAGCAACTGCTCCTATGTTATTTGTCATAACATAACAAATGCAACACTAAATAATAAACACAACAATAAATAGTAAAACATAACAGCCACATGTCAGTTAAAATCAAGTTACAAGTGTCCAGTGCAAGTTAAAAGTCTCCAAAGCAGAGTCAGGTAGAGCAGCTATTTAGCAGTCTGACTGCCTGTGGGAGGAAGCCGTTTAGTAGCCTTGTGGTTTTAGTTTTGATGCTCCTGTAATGTTTACCTGATGGCAGAAGAACAAATAGTTTATGGAGAGGGTGTGAGGGATTTTTAATGATGTACTGTGTCTTCTGGAGGCATCGACTCTGAAAGAGGTCTTGGACAGAAGGTAGGGAGACCCCAATAACCTTCTCTGCTCCCCTAACCACCCTCTGCAAGGCTTTTTTGTCAGCAGCACTGCAGCTGGAGTACCAGGTTGTGATGCAAAAGGTCAGCACACTCTCAACCACGCCTCTGTAGAATGTAGTTAAGATGTTAGTGGGGAGTGATGCTTGTTTGTTTCCTCAGAAAGTGTAATCTCTGCTGGGCTCATTTCACAATCCCAGTGGTGTTCCTGGACAAGGTGAGATTGTCTGAGATCTGCACCCCTAGGAACTTGTTTTCCACTCTCTCCACTGTGGAGCCGCTGATGCTGAGGGGTGTGTGCTCAGGCTGAGACCGTCTGAAATCGACGATCATCTCCTTTGTTTTTTGGTGACATTAAGCATCAAGTTGTTGTCACTACACCAGCTCTCTAGGTGTTTGACCTCCTCCCTGTACATTATTTCATCATTTTTGCTGATGAGCCCCACTGTGGTATCATCAGCAAATTTAATGATCAGGTTCTCCTTGAATCTGGCTGCACAGTCATGTGTTAGCAGTGTAAACAGCAATGGGCTAAGCACACAGCCTTGTGGGGATCCAGTGCTCAGTGTGATGGAGTCAGAGATGTTCCTGCCAACATGGACTGACTGTGGTCTCTCTGTCAAGAAATCCAGAATCCTGCGACACACGGCAGTGTTAAGGCCAAGCAGCGACAGTTTCTCCACTAGTCTCTGCGGGATGATGGTATTGAACGCTGAACTGAAATCAATGTACAGGATTCTGGCATAAGTGTCTTTGTTGTCCAAGTGAGAGAGAACTGTGTGCAGTGTGGTGGATATTCCGTCCTCCGTAGAGCAATTTGGACGATAAGCAAACTGTAGCGGATCCAGCGATGAGGGGAGGCTGGCTGTGATATGAGGCTTGACAAGCCGTTCAAAACATTTCAACACTATGGGGGTCAGGGCGACAGGACGGTAAACATTCAGACAGGCTACAACTGATTTCTTTGCTACAGAGATGATTGTGGAGGTTTTGAAGCATCTGGGGACAATGGCTTGACTAAAGGAGATGTTGAAAATGTCTGTCAGGACATCTGCTAATACATCAGCACATTCCTTGAGCACACGTCCAGGGATGTTGTCGGGACCTCCACAATGAATACTTTGCTTCAGTATTCACTATGGAAAAGGACCTTGGTGATTGTAGGGATGACTTGCAGTGGACTGAAAAGCTTGAGCATATAGACATTAAGAAAGATGATGTGCTGGAGCTTTTGGAAAGCATCAACTTGGATAAGTCACTGGGACCAAGTTGGATAAGTCACTGGGACCAAATGAGGTATACCCCAGGCCTCTGTGGGAGGCAAGGAAGGAGATTGCTGAGCCTCTGGTGATGATCTCTGCATCATCAATGGGGACAGGAGAGGTTATGGAGGATTGGAGGGTTGTAGATGTTGTTCACTTATTCAAGAAAGGGAGTAGAGATAGCCCAGGAAATTATAGACCAGTGAGTCTTACTTCAGTGGTTGGTTAGTTGTTGGAGAAGATCCTGAGAGGCAAGATTTATGAACATTTGGACAGGCATAATATGTTTACGAATAGTCAGCATGGCTTTGTCAAGGGCAGGTTGTGCCTTACGAGTCTGATTGAATTTTTTGAGGATGTGACTAAACATGTTGATGAAGGTAGAGCAGTAGATGTAGTTTATATGGAGTTCAGCAAGGTATTTGATAAGATACCCCATGCAAGGTTTATTGAGAAAGTAAGGAAGAATGGGATTCAAGGGGACATTGCTTTGTGGATCCAGAACTGGCTTACCCACGGAAGGAAAAGAGTGGTTGTATATGGGTCATATTCTGCATGGAGGTCAGTCACCATTGGGGTGCCTCAGGGATCTGTTCTGGGACCCCTTCTCTTTGTGAATTTTATAAATGACCTGGATGAGGAAGTGGAGGGATGGGTTAGTAAATTTGCTGAGGACACAAAGGTTGGAGGTGTGTGGACAGTGTGGAGGGCTGTCAGAGGTTACAGCGAGACATTGATAGGATCCAAATCTGGGCTGAGAAGTGGCAGATGGAGTTCAACCCAGATAAGTGTGAGATTGTTCATTTTGGTAGGTGAAATATGATGGCAGAATATCGAATTAATGGTAAGACCCTGGCAGTGTGGAGGATCAGAGGGATCTTGGGGTGTGAGTCCATAGGACACTCAAAGCTGCTGTGGTGTACTGGCCTTCATCAACCATGGGATTGAGTTCAAGAGCCAAGGGGTAATGTTACAGCTGTATAGGACCTCGGTCAGACCCCACTTGGAGTACTGTGCTCAGTTCTGGTTGCCTCATTACAGGAAGGATGTGGAAGCCATAGAAAGGGTGCAGAGTGGATTTACAAGGATGTTGCCTGGATTGGGGAGCATGCCTTATGAGAATAGGTTGGGTGAACTTGGCCTTTTCTCCTTGGAGTGACGGAGGATGAGAGGTGACCTGATAGAGGTGTCTAAGATGATGAGAGGCATTGATCATGTGGATAGTCAGAGGCTTTTCCCATGGCTAACACGAGAGGCACATTTTTAAGGTTTTTGAAAATAGATACAGAGGAGGCATCAGGGATAAGTTTTTTACTCAGAGAGTGGTGAGTACATGGAATGGGCTGCCGGCAATGGTGGTGGAGGCGGATACAATAGGGTCTTTGAAGAGACTCTTAGTCAGATACGTGGAACTGAGAGAAATAGAGGGCTATGTGTAACCCTAGGTAATTTCTAAAGTAGGTACATGTTCGGCACAGCACTGTGGGCCAAAGGACCTGCATTGTGCTGAAGGTTTTCTATGTTTCTGAAGACACACACTCAATGATTCAGGAACAGCTTCTTCTCCTCTGCATTCTGATTCCTAAATGGACATTAAATCCATGAACTACTTCACTACTTGTTTTTCCCCATTTTGCACTATTTAGTTTAAATTTTAAGATACAGTGCCCATAAATTTTATTCAACACCCCCTCATCATAAGTTTTCTTGGCTTATTGTTTTACAACATTGAATCACAATGGATTTAATTTGGCTTTTTTGACAGTGATCAACAGAAAAAATACCCTTTTATGCCAAAGTGTAACCAAGTTGATCTAAATTAATTACAAATATTAAACACAAAATAATTGATCACTTAAGTATTCACCCCCCTCCTTTAATATGACACACCAAATCATCACTGGTGCAGCCAATTGGTTTAGGAGTCACATAATTAGTTAAGTGGAGATCACCTGTGTGCAACCAAGGTGTTTCAATTGACTCTAGTGAGAATACACCTGTATCTGGAAGGTCCAACTGCTGGTGAGTCAGTACCCTGACAAAAACTACACCATGAAGACAAAAGAACACTCCAAGCAATGAAAGGTTATTGAAAAGCACACGTCAGGAGATGGATATAAGGAAATTTGCAAGTCTCTGAATATCCCTTGGACTACAATTAAGACAATCATCAAGAAATGTAAAGAGTATGGCGCAGCTATAAGTCTGCCTACAGAAGGCCGTCCTCAAAAACTGAGTGACTGTGCAAGAGGGAATGAGTGAGGGGGCCACCAAGAGGCCTATAACAACTCTGAAGGAGTTACAAGCCTCAGTGGCTGAGATGGGAGCGACTGTACATATATCTATTGCCCAGGAGCTTCACCGGTCACAGCTTTATGAGAGAGTGGCACTGAGAAAGCCACTGCTGGAAAAAAAACTAACATGAAATCTCAGCTTGAATTTGCCAGAAGGCATGTGGGAGACTCTGAAGACAGCTGGAAGAAGGTTTTATGGTCTGATGAAACTAAAATTGAGATTTTTGGCCATCGGACTAAATGCTATATTTGGCGTAAGTCAAGCACCACACATCATCAAAAACACACCATCCCGACTGTGAAGCATGGTGGTGGCTGCATCGTGCTGTGGGGATGCTTCACTGCAACGGGCCCTGGAAGGCTTGTGAAGGTAGAGGGTAAAATGAATGCAGCAAAATACAGGGAAATCCTGGAGGAAAACCTGATGCAGTCTGCAAAAGAGCTGTGACTTGGGAGATTTGTTTTCCAGCAAGCTAATAACCCCAAGCATAAAGCCAAAACTACACAGGAGTGACTTAAAGACAATAAACTTCAAAGGTTTCTAAGGTATATTTAATGCCAGAGAAATGTATTCGATATACATCCCAAAATTGTTTTTCTTTACAACCATCCATGAAAACAGAAGAGTACCCCAAAGAATGAATGATAGTTAAACGTTAGAACCCAATACCCCTCCAGCTCCCTTTCCCATGCATTAGCAGCAGCAAAGCAACAATCCCCCCCATGCTCACCAGCAAAAAAGCATCGATGCCCCCCACCGGGCACTCAAGCGTGCAGCAAAGCATCAGCAAAGACACAGACTTGCAGTACCCCAAAGACTACTCGTTCAGACAGTAATTCGACACATCACTGGCTCCCTCTCCCTAATAAGGGACAAAGAGGTGTCCCCATTTCACAGCGAGAGGGAAGACATAAACAACTCGCTAATTTACGACGTTAAAGGTCTGTTGCATTGCTGTTTCCGAGCTCTGCACTCAAAGAACTCAGATCTCTGGTCACACAGCCAGCAGTCAGCTTGCTGCTTTCAATCTTCCATCTCCCATGACACACTGATTTCCTGCAGAGGCACCGACCTCAAGTCCACCTGCCTCCAGAACCATGAAATCCCGTATCCCCAAAGACATGCTAGTCTTCTAGGCCGTGACCTTGGTATATCGAATAGTGGGCAGTCGTGAGACCCCGAGAGCGGGTCCCATTCCCGCAAAGAACCAAAGTCAGTGTGTAACTCCAGGTCAGGGTCTTCAAAAGAACCCTGAAAGGGAAAAATAGAGATATTAAAGAGAGAAATAGAGCTGTTTCCAAAGATGCAAGCAAAGGAGTCGTTGTTTAGCGCCATTATCTCCTCCTCAGCTCCACTTGGAATGTCCTGGAATGGCCAAGTCAGAGACCAGACTTCATTCTAATTGAGAATTTGTGGCTGAACATGAAAAGGACTGTTCACTCATGATCCCTTTGCAATCTGACAGAGCTTGAGAAGTTTTGTAAAGAAAAATGAGGAAAAGTTGTAGTGTCCACGTGTGCAAAGCTGATCGAGACCTATCCACACAGACTCAAGGCTGTAATTGCTGCCAATGATGCATCTACTAAATACTGACTTGAAGGGGGTGAGTAATTATGCAATCAATTATATTGCGTTTAATAATTGTAATAAATTTAGACCAATTTGTAGTAATTTGTTTTCACTTTGACATGGAGTATTTTCTGTTGATCAGTGTCAAAAAAGCCAAATTAATTCCACCGTGATTCAATGTTGTAAAACAATAAAACATGAAAACTTCCAAGGGGAGAGGGTGAATACTTTTTACATGGACTGCATATATACTTACAGTAATTTAGTTTTTATTATGTATTGCAAAGCGCTGAAATATATATTTATTTCCTATCATAATTTTAGTTAGTTTTTGTTATGTGTGGTATTGTACTGATGCAGCAAAATAGCAAATATCTTAACATTTGTCAGTGATATTAAACATGATTCTGATATATGTAATAAATTAACATATTAATTTGTTTATTTCCAATTGTAACTTTTAGGGTTTTTTTGTATGCATTGTACTGCTGCCACAAAACAACAAATTCCATGGCATATGCCAATGATAATAAAGCCGGTTCTGGTTCTGATTCTGAGGCCATCTGTTTGCAAACACATGATGGTGCCATAAAACTACAATTAGAAAATGAAATATGCACCATTTTATCATTGTTGCTAAAAATCAAAGCTCTCCGAGTGTGAGTCAGTGTACTCAATGAAAAAAAGCGACTGTTCTCTGAGGACAACATACCCCAAGCAAGAACACGTCAAAGCTTCTCAACCTCCGAGGATTAGTTCATTGACGACGTGCTGTCCTGATGTTGGATTATCTGTCGGCAGTCTTTGTACATGCAGCACAGGACAGTTGCTGATTTCAGATATAAATTAAGAAAATATAGTCTAACTCTCACTCAGCTCTCCGCCCATCTCCTCCCCTTAACCTCGTCTTCACCCCACTTTGATTCATTGAAATGTCAGCAACTTGTAACACAAACTAACATGTTTTATAAAAGTTCCTTCTCAAAGTTGTTGATATTATATATTATTATATAAGCTAAACTGCAAAATTGACTATTCCTTTGCCTCTCCTCATTGCTACCATCAGGGGAAAGGTACTGGAGTCTTGAGATGCACATTCTTTGCTTAGGGACAGTTTCGTCTCCCCCACCATCAGATTTCTGAATGGACAATGAACACTACCTCATTATTTTCCCGCTCTTTTGCACTACATATTTAATTTAAATTTGCTTTACGTTCTATACAGTACGGTATATAATCATAATTTATAGTACTTTTGGATGTGTTGCACTGTACTGCTATCGCAAAGCAATACATTTCATGACATATGTCAGTGATAATAAACCTGATTCTGATCAGGTTCCATGGCATGACTAATCCTTCAATTATGCTTTAAACAGGGTAATTACTCATATTATTGGCACTTGAGTAAGATTATGAGTAACTTCAAGGCTCGGAAAACAGGCAACACTTGGAGTATACACAATAAGCTAACACTCTGACTTTATTGACCCTAAAAGAGGGGATTTTTTTTCCTAGGGTAACACTTAATAAATTGAACAAAAAGCAGATTTCTAACCCAGCATTTCCCACTGAGCCACTGAAACCTGAGTTTCTTGGCAACACAATCCTGTTTCATGGTGCAGAGCAGTGACAGCTCTATTAAAGATTCAAGTACTTTGAGCCAAGCTGAATAAATAGATGCTACGGGGCAGGGATAAGCTCTGTGGGTTAAATCCAGCCCTGTAGGTTGTCTGTACAAGCCTGCCATGATTCATTAATTATATGGCAAAAGAAACTGTTGTCAGGTCTTGCGTAGGCAGAAATGAATAAGAATATGAAAAAGGGAGGATTAACAAAATGAGAATTGAAGTAAATCAAGTGAAGAGAAAGATGAGAAACCCGCTACATTTAAATAAAAAGGACAATGGAAAGAAAACATTCGAAGTATAATTATTATCTAAGTATGTATTGATTTATTGAGATACAGTGTAGAATAGGACCTTCCAGCCCTTCAAAATATACAGCCCAGCAAATTCTGATTTAACCAGAGCCTAATTACAGGACAACCTACCAATCGGTACGTCTTTGAACTGTAGGGGGAAATTAAAGCACCAGAGGAAATCCACACAGTCACAAGGAGAACATACAATCCTTCCAGGTAGCGGCCAGAATTAAACCCAGGTCGCTTCTACCATAAAGCGTTGTGCGAACTGCCAGGCTACCGGGCTGTCCGTGTGGTAAATACTATACAACCTTGAAATTCATCTTCTTGCATTCAGCCTCAAAACAAAGAAACACAATAAAACCCATTTAAAGAAAGCCCCAACACAATAAAGACCATCAAACACTCAACGTGTGGGGAGAAAAAAAACAGCAAATTGTGCAAACAGGGAGCACACAGAAGATTAACTGCAGAGTCTCCGAACGTGAGTCCACAGACCCAGAGCCGCTGAGGTGAGTGAAACCTGTCCAGGAGTCTGATGGCTCCAAGCCACAGCCACAGAATCAGTTCAGTGTTGTGCCTATGGTTGCAGATCATCTATCAATTAAGATGATTATGACAATTTGTTCTTTGCAACAATTATGACAATATCTCAAAGGTACAAAATTACATTGTCACTGGGTTCAAATTATGCGTCATAAGCCCAATTTCTCATATGTCAAAGTGTCCCTCACATTTGTGGGAGAACACATAATTTACTTAACACTGAAAAGAAGGTGAAGGAAGAAATGCAGGTGTAAATGAGAAAGATGTCTAGAATAAAAATTACAGTAGGTTCAAAAGAGTCCTGGAAAGGAGATAATGTGAAATGCAGACAGTGGATGCGTGCTTGGCGTATGAAATGCACAGAATCAGAATCAGGTTTATTATCACTGTCAAGTGGTGTGAATTTGTTGTTTTATGCAGCAGTACAGTGCAAGGTTCCTTAAGGTTGTTATAGCCAGGGATGGTAATGGGCTCAAGTTCCCATTACCTATTAAATGCTCCCAATGGTGTGCGTCTCTAATAGCCTCTGACAATCAAGACTAGTTCCTGGCCTTCACGTGTGGCTTAAAACCAATTGCTCTGGGCAAATGGGACTTATCAGCTGTGGTCGGCAGCTCAGCTAGAAGGAAAACTGATCTCATCTCCATCATGGGCACTAGCCTCCATAGTATCCAGTACACCTTCAAGGAGCAATGCTTCAAAAAAGCATTGTCCATCATTAAGGACCCCCATCACCCGGTTCATGCCTTGTTCTCATTGCGGCCATCAGGAACAGGTACTGAAGCCTGAAGGCACACGCTCAATTTTTCAGGAACAGCTTCTTCCTTTCTGCCATCCAATTTCTGAATGGATATCGAACCCATGAAAACTACCTCGCTACCTTTTTATTTTCATTTTTGCACTACGTATTTACTTTAACGATTATTACTATATATTTACTGTCATTCATGGTTTTACTCACTGTAGTTTACGGTGTTTATTATTATGTACTGCATTGTACTGCAGCCGCAGGGTCAACAAATTTCACAATCCGTTCAAAGAAAAACACCAAACCCCACATTTCAAAAAACAAAAGAATAAACCATGCAAAAGAAAAATAAAGAGTGAAGTGCTCAGAATATTAATACTCCAATGGTATTAATCCTTCTGAAAACTCCACTCCCTTGCAGCTAAATCCACTCATGGGGAAGGGTTCAGGAGTAAACGCTGAGGAAAAAGTCCAGAGCAGACTGCCCTAAGGCAGCCCTACATTGAGCTCATCACTGACTGGCAACTCCTGCGGCACTGCTGGTGCAAACTCTATTTGTCACTGCCGTACCTTGGATGCGTAGAGAGGGGAATCTTGCTGCGTGGGCAACAGCTTGCTCTCTGTATCATACTGTGCTGGTTTGTGTGTCTAGACACTAAGATGCAATATCCATGATCGACCCTGACCCACGGAGGCCTCAGACACCGTGCAATGCATAAAATATACTATTAATTACAATAAGAAATATTTTATATGACTACAACTGTAAAGTCAAACTAAAATTTATCATCAAAGTACATGTATGTCGCCAGATAGTTCTTTGAAGTTCATTTCCTTGCAGGCACTTACAGGAGAATAAAGAAATACACCAGAATTTATGAAAAACTATTCATAAACAAAGACTGACAAACAACTGTGCGAAGGAAGGCAATTTGTGCAAATTCAGTAATAATAATAATTTGCTAGGAGAGGAGAGTGGACCGTAGGAGAATGGGAAGGAGGAGGGGACGGAGCTGAAGGACCTGTTCTGTGCTGTAATATTCTAAGCATCTCAAAGAGGCTTTCTATTGGCCCGTATGAAAATGGATTTTATAGTGAAATGTACAGTTAACATCAGCGTTTGCCTTTCTCCTGATGCGGTAATAATTGTGAAGTTTAGTCTATATTCAAGTCATTATTTATAGCCCATTTTTTTAACACAAAAATGAGCTATTATTTCAACATTTGCCTCTGGGGAGTCATTTATTGAAGGATATTGGAGTTACTGTCAGGTTAAATCAAAGGCTAATGTAAGGGGGCATAATTTTAAGGTGATTGGAGGAAAGCACAGGGGGATCACCTGCCTATCACCTCCCCCTGGGCCCCCCTCCTCCTTCCCTTTCTCCTATGGTGCACTCTCCTGTCAGATTCCTTCCTCTCCAGCCCTTTATCTTCCCCACCCACCTGGCCTCACCTATCACCTTCCAGCTCGTTTCCTTCCCCTCCCTCCACCTTTTTATTCCCAAAGAAGGGTCTTAGCCTGTTTATCCTTTTCCATAGAGATGCAGTCTGACCTGCTGAGTTCCTCCAGCATTTTGTGTGTGTTGCGTAGGGATGTCAGAGGTAGGTTTTGCATGGGGGGGGTCGCGGATGTCAGAGGTAGATTTTTTACACCGAGAGTGTTAGGTGCATGGAACGTGCTGCCAGGGGTTGTGGGGTCATCGACCCCAGGGGTTACATCAGGGACAATGAAGAAACACTTAGATTGGCAGATGGATGATAAAAAATGGAGAGATGTGTGCGAGGGAAGGGTTCGGTTGATCTTGGAGTAAATTAAAATGCTGGCACAACATCTTGGGCCAAAGGGCCTGCATTGTGCCGTAATGTTCTCTCTTCTATATTCAAAGATTCAAAGTGCATTTGTTATCAAAGTATGCATGCAGTGTGCAACCCTGAGATCTGTCTTCCCACAGACAGCCACGAAACAAAGAAGGAATGCTGTGGAATCCGTTTGAAGAGAAACACCAAACCCAGAATGCGAAAAGCTAAAGAATAAAACATGCAAAAGAAAAATAGTGAGTGAAGTACACAGAACATTAAACAGCAAATCATCGAACCTGTCCAGGTGTATTCAGTTCAGTTCAATCTAGCGTTGTGAAATTCATTGATTTCTGCATTCCATGTCCTGATGCCCAGTCTCAGCTCCTTTGCCTTACCTCTGAGATGCATTTTAATCTCCTCTTCTTGCCTCAGTTGAGCGATCCAGGGCTTTGATCTTCAGAGTGAAGGAGGATGAGAGGTGACTAGACAGAGGTGCACAAGACAATAACAAAAATCAAATGGGTGTGCAGTGTATCCTAGGGCAGGAATGGCTCCGACAAGAAGGCATAATTTTAAGGTGATTGGAAGAAAGTAAAGAGAGAGATTCCACAGGTAAGTTCTTCACACAGATGTGATGGGTGCATGGAGCACCCTATCAGGTGAGGGGGTAGAGACATTAGTACACCATTGTACCACATGTACCACACTGTAATGTACCACATTAGTGACATTTAAGAGATTCTTAGATGGCACAAGGATGAAGGAAATATGAATGGCTACATGGGAGGAAAGAGTTAGATTGAACTTGGAGTAGGTTAAGAGGTTGGCACAACAGTGTGGGGTGACGGGCCTGTACTGTGCTGTACTATTGTATGTTGCATGTTGTATGTCCTGTCCTAAGTTCCGTGTTCTATGTTGTATGCTCTAGATGGGCATCTTGGTTGGCAGGGACCAGTTGCACAGCAAAAATAAAGTAGAGCAAAAACAGAAATAATAGTGAGATAGTGTTCATGGGTTCAATGTCCATTCAGAAATCGATGGCAACGGGGAAGAAGCTGTTCCTGAATTGTTGAGGTTGTGCCTACAGGCTTCTGTACCTCCTTCCTGGTGGTAGCAATGAAAAGAGGGCATGTCCTGGATGATGGGGGTTCTTAATGATGAATGCCACCTTTTTGGGGCACCATTCCTTGAAGATGTCTTGGATATTATGGAACAAGACTCCAACCTGATGGCATGATCATCGATTTCTCAAACTTCCTGTAATGCCCCCCAAACTGCCCCCCTTCTCTATTTCCCATCTTCTTTTCCCTCTCTCAACTCATTCTCACCTTCTTTCCCACCCATCGCCTCCCTCTGGTGCTCCTTCCCCTTTTTCTTTTTTCCATGGCCTTCTGTCCCTTTCACCAATCAACTTCCCAGCTCGTTACTTCATCTCTCCCTCTCCAGGTTTCACCTATCACCTTGTGCTTCTTTCTCCCCTCCCCCCACCTTTTAAATCTACTCATCATTTTTTTTTCTCCGAAGGGCAGACTATACTCTTTTCCATAGATACCGCCTGGCTTGCTGAGTTCCTCCAGCATTTTGTGTGTGTTGCTTAGATACTATGGAACTAGTGCCCATGATGGAGCTGAATAATTTTACAGCTCTCTGCAATTTGCTTTGATCCTGTGCAGTAGCCCCCCACCCTCCCCATACCAGACGGTGATGCAGCCAGTCAAAATGCTCTCCATGGTACATCTGTAGAAATCTGTGAGGGTTTTAGGTGACAAACCAAATCTCTTCAAACGCCTAATGAAATATATCTGCTGTCTTGATTTCTTTATAGCTGCATCGATATGTTGAGATCAGCTTACTGTAACTCCTCGGAGAGATTAAAAGCCAGGAACCTGAAATTGCTCACTCTCTGCACTCCTGATCCCTCTATGAGGACTGGTGTGTGTTTCTCTGTCCTACGATTTCTGACATCTACAATCAGCTCTTTGATCTTATTAATGTTGAATGCAAAGTTGTTGCTGTGACACCACTCAACTAATTACATAAGAAGATAAGAACATAATTACATAAGAACAGAAGAAATAGGAGCAGGATTAGGCCATCCGGCCCATCGAGCCTGCCCCGCCATTTAATAAGATCATGGCTGATTGTCCATAAACTCAGCTCCATCTACCGCCTTTTCCCCAT
Organism: Hemitrygon akajei; assembly: GCF_048418815.1. Taxonomy (NCBI): domain Eukaryota; kingdom Metazoa; phylum Chordata; class Chondrichthyes; order Myliobatiformes; family Dasyatidae; genus Hemitrygon; species Hemitrygon akajei. The sequence continues at coordinate 169,922,890 of NC_133132.1, forward strand.
AACCCTTAATTCCCTTACTGTGTAAAAACCTATCCAACTGTATCTTAAATATATTTAGTGAAGAACTGCTCAACTGCTTCCCTGGGCAGAGAATTCCACAGATTCACCACTCTCTGGGAAAAACAGTTTCTCATCTCCATCCTAAGTCTGCCTCAAGATTCAGGGAAGAAATGTCCCCTGGTTCTAGTCTCACCCACCAATGGATACAACTTTCCTACTCACCCACCAATGGAAACAACTTTCCTACTCACCCACCAATGGATACAACTTTCCTACTCACCCACCAATGGAAACAACTTTCCTACTCACCTACCAATGGAAACAACTTTCCTACTCACCCACCAATGGAAACAACTTTCCTACTTCTATCTTACCTATCCCTTTCAAAATTTTGAATGTTTCTATAAGATCCCCTCTCATTCTTCTGCACTCCAGGGAATACAGTCCCAGGCAACTCAATCTCTCCTTGTCTCCTCAACCCCTTCATCCCTGGAATCAACTTGGTGAACCTCCTCTGCACTGCCTTCAAAACCAGTATACCCTTCCTCAAGTATGGAGACCAGAACTGCACACAGTACTCCAGGTGCGGTCTCACCAGTACCCTGTATAGTTGCAGCATGACCTCCCTGCTCTTGAATTCAATCCCTCTAGCAATGGAGGCCAACATTCCCTTTGCCTTCTTAATAACCTGCTGTACCTGCAAACCAACTTTTTGCAATTCATGAACAAGTACTCCCAAGTCCCTCTGCACAACAGCATGCTGCAATCTTTCACCATTTAAATAATAATCTGCTCTTCTATTATTCCGTCCAAAGTGGATGATCTTGCATTTACCAACATTGTATTCCATCTGCCAGACCTTGGCCACTCACTTAACCTATCTATATCCCTCTGTAGACTCTCCACATCCTCGGTACAATTTGCTTTTCCACTCAGTTTAGTGTCATCAACAAACACTACACTCAGTCCCCTCTTCCAAATCATCAATGTAAATGGTAAACAGCTGCGGGCCCAGCACCCACCCCTGCGGCACCCCACTCACCACCGACTGGCATATCTTGCTCTGAGATTCTGCTAATAATGGTTGCATCCTCAGCAAATTTATAGATGGTATTTGAGTTGTGCCTAGCCACACAGAGAGAGTAGAGCAATGGGCCAAGCAGACACCCCTGAGGTGTGCCAGTGTTGATCATCAGTTTTGTGGCTATGTTATTTCCACTCCACATAGATTGTTGTCTTCCGGTTAGGAAGTCAAGGATCCATTGCAGAGGCTGGTACAGAGGCCCAGATTCTGTCGTTTTTTTTATCAAGACTGTAGGAGTGATGGTATTAAATGCTGAACTGTAGAGAATAAGCAACATCCTGACCTACGTATGTGTAATGTCCGGGTGATCTCTGTCTTGGAGGCTGACATCAAGCTCGCAGGTGGCAGGCCTTGATGGAGTACCCAGGGCACAACGATGCAGGCTGAAGGTCCTGTACTACGGTCAGGTGCAGAATAAGTTTAAAACACAAGAGATTCTGCAGATGCTAGCAATCCAAAGTAACACACAAAAAGTGCTGGAGGAGCTCAGTCGGTCAGGCTTTATCAATGGAAATGAATAAACAGTCAATATTTCAGGCTCAGATGCTCCTCAGGACTTAATAATAAAATAGAATAAGTTTACTGAAACACAAGCATACGAATTAAACAGAATGTACGCTACATAGAGGTGTAATGAGAAGCAGTATTTCTTTAAAGATGTTAGTTCAGCAGACTTCCTGCCCCTAGCCAATCAAACTGCTGAGCAGGATCACTTAATCTATTTTTCACATGAATACAGCTGATTAAAACCAATATGAAGGGGTGGCTTGCAAAATTTAGCAATAATATTGAATGTCACCTTCAGCACCTGGAAATGACAACCTCAGAATAGGTAATTACCTCATCAGGGCATCATGTGCAAAGGAATCAGGAAGACCTTTAAATACTGCATCAGGGTAAGCAAATATGACATTCACAATTATCTAACCTTCTCATTTTTAAAGAACTTTCTGACTTTCGGCATGATCTTATACAGTGCACTTCACACTCTCAGTTCACCCCGGGAAGTGTTTCGGGACTCATATCCCAACATATTCAGCTCCCTGCGTATCTTATTATCTCTTCCTGCTGAATTTTGCACATCCACAAAGGTTAGTGCAATGTTATCAGGGTTAACAGAAGTCCCCACTTGCTGTTCTCTCCTTTACCAAATTCAGTTCGTAACAACTGAGAAACATGATCTGCAGGAGAGAGTAATGCCCCTTGGATGCAAGAGTTTCTGCAGAGGCTGGAAATATTGAGCACAGAATACCAGAGGAAATTGGTTGGCCAGGCAGCATCCATGCAGATGAATAAACAGTTGTTTCCTGCTGTGATCCTTCAATGTTTCTCTCCATGGATGCTGCCAGGTTTGCTGGTTTTCTCCAGCATTTTGAGTGTGTTACTCAACGCCCCTTGGATTCTGCAAAGAGAGAGGTTGAGCTTAGGTGATTAGAGATGGAAGAAGTAAGAGACTTCTCTAATTCGGGCTTCATTTCAAGCATTGTTGAAATTTCTGTGTGCCCCATAAAGGAAGGATGTGGAGGCTTCCAGTAAGATGGCAACAGTTTCAACATGGTCAACCAAAGGAGTTATTGTCTTTTTTAAAAGTATTTTTTTCTGATTTCAAGACCCTGCTAGACATTAAGACTTAAAAGTACTGCAGGTGTCTGCCATCAGTGCTCATTGCAGGGAAAGTGAAGGATCTGGATTTGGTGTAGACCATAACGCTGCCTGCATTTGAGAGGCATTGAAGGAACCTAACTGTGCAGTCTAACAGTGAGTGATCATCTTAATCGCTTTTCTTGTGATCGCAAGACCCTGTTGGAAATTGTTAATGTGGAACATTGCAAGTTCGATTCCTGATTTATTGGTAGATGACAGGGGAGCTGCGTGACCTAGGTCTTAGCAAAGACTAGGCCTCAAACCATGGTGTTGCCTGTTCACGGTTGCCAAGGAGGGAGGTGTTGAGTTGGTGCGCAGTGTGAAGCAGCATCCAGGCTAGAGTGGTGCTACCCTCCAGTGTTTGCTCAGCAGAAGACAAGCTGTATTGTGGTCGAATGTAGACTGCTGCAACATTCAAGGACTCAGAGCCTTGGACTTTATCTGAGTGTGCTTGCTATGATATATATGCTAAATGTGCCTTGTGTTGTGTGTGGCTGTGGGTACTGTGTCTTTCACCTTGCTCCTGGAATAATGCTGTCTCGTTTGGCTGTATTCACGGGTATTCATGTATGGTTGAATGACAATTAAACTTGAACTTGAGGCTTTGGAAAGGGAGCAGAAAAAAAATTACAGTGCCTAGATTAGAATGCATGAACTATAAGGAGAGATCGGACAAACTAGGGATGTTTTCCCTGAAGCAGCAGAGACCAAAAAGAGACCTGATTGAAATTTATAAGATTATAAGAAGTACAGCACCGAAACAGGCTCTTCAGTCCATCTAGTCCATGCCAAAAGCATTCACACTGCTTACTCCCAATGACTTGCACCAAGGCCATAGTTCTCTCTCTCCCTATGATCCATGTACCATCTATGTTCTCCTACCATCCATGTACCTATCCAAACTTCACTTAAACGTTGAAATCAAGCTCGCACGCACCACTTGTGCTGGCAGCTCATTCCACACTCTCACCACCCTCTGAGTGTAGAAGCTTCCCCACATGTTCCCCTTAAAATTTGCACATTTCAACCTTAACCCATGACCTTTGGTTGTAGTCCCACCCAACCTCAGTGGAAAAATCCTGCTTGCATTTACCCTTTCTATGCCCCTCATAATTTTCTATACCTGTACCTCTATCAAATCTCCTCTCAATATTCTATGTTGTGAAGTATACAGTTCTAACCTATTCAATCTTTCCTTTTAACTCAGGTCCTCCAGACCCGGCAACTTTCTTGTAAATGTTCTCTGTTCTCTTTCAACCTTGTTTACATCCTTCCTGTAGGTAGGTGACCGAAACTGCACACAATATTCCAAATTAGTCCTCACCAATATCTTATACTTCAACATAACATCCCATCTACTTGCTCAATATATTGACTTATGAAAGCCAACATGCCAAAAGCTTTCTTTATGACCCTGTCGACCTGTGATGCCACAATAGGGGGAAAGTTTAAAGGAGATATTTATTTCGTAGAGTAATAGGCGTGTGGTGGGGTGGGGATTCTTCCTTGCCAATGGAGGTGTAAGGTGCTCCTTCCCTCCGTTAGTCTACAGGTCACCCATGGGCAAGTTGTAGCACCTGCTTCGCCAATCCCCCACCCACAGATCAGGGTCATGTGAAGCCATGGGAGCAGGGTGGTTGTATAAGCAGCTGGTGCATATCACAAATCCTGGCAGACAATCTGAAGAGTATTGATAATGGTTGGGGGCACCCGTCTTGTAAAGACATTGCCCAGAAAAAAGTAATGGCAAACTACTTCCGTAGAAAAATTTGCCAAGCACTATTATAGTCAGACTATGATGGCCCACATCATGTGAAACAGCACATAATGAATGAATGAATGAATTTGGATTTCCTGTATCTTCAGAATCTCTTTTGTTTAGCATTTCACTCCATTTCAATTTCAATGTAAATGTGACAAATGCACCCAATATTTAGCTCTTTTTAAACTCTCAAGAATAATTTCAGAAATATTAATTTCCTTCTTGATACTTCTGCTCTAGATATATTAACGTGAGATACTTTGGTAACTTGGGGGACAGTGTAACTCTCCTAAACTTTGCCAGGAACAATTGTGGTCACGGAAAGACCACGATCGCCCATGTCATATAACTCGGCACATAACAATGATGATGATGGTAGGTGTCTGGAGTGGGCTACTGGGGCTCAGAGGTTATTGGATCAAACACACACAGAATATTGGAGGAGCTCAAAAGGTCAGGCAGCATCTATGGAAAGGAATCAAGAGTCAATATTTTGGGCTGAGACCCTTCATCAGGACTACTGAATTTCCAGCAATGGCAGAATCTCTTGTGTTTGGGTTATTAGAGAGATTCATGAATGCGACGGGAATGGTGGGATATGAATTGTGTACAAGCAAATGAAAATTTGATAATTTGGCATCATATTTGGCGCAGCCATTGTCGACTGAGGGCCTGTTCCTTGGTTGTACTGTTCTGTGCTTTATTTTTTATGTTCGCTCTCAGTCTTCACGCTGTTAAATGTTTCAGTATGTCACTTGCATTGAGAGATATGCAGCAGCTTTGAGAGCCCTGTGGACACGGACCCCAAGATCTCTCTGATCCTCCACACTGCCAAGATTCTTACCATTAATATTATATTCTGTCTTCAAATTGGACCTACCGCAATGAACTACTTCACACTTACCTGGGTTGAACTCCATCTGCCACTTCTCAACCCAGTTCTGCATCCTTTCGATGTCCCGCGGTAACCTCTGACAACCCTCCAGACTATTCCTTGTGTTAAATAGAGCTGATAATTGAAGTCTAAACCTCAGTTCAGCTCTTTAATATTAACATTCTGACGCCAGCTATACACATTCTGGAGAGCTGGCGTGGTCGGGTGTGTGTCCCCTCCCCTATGTCTGTCTCCTGACAGCCCTGGCTGCACGGAGAGAAGATGATTGGAGTCATGGATCCAAGATGTCTCTTTCAGGAATCCAGCGTCATTCCTCTGGTCCGAATCCTTCCTGGTCTACAAGAAACTGCAAAACACCCTGAGTAGTTTGTGAATCCAGAATTCTCTTTATGTTGAAAACCTGTTTCAGTCAACAAACCTGGGTGATGGTAAGGCTAAAGACCATAAGATCATAAGATATAGGAACAGAAGTAGGCCATTTGGCCCATCAAGTCTAGTCTAGTAATAAAGGACAAGTAATTATAGATAAGAGAAAATCTGCAGATACTGGAAATCCAAGCAACACACAGGAACAGAAACCATGGTGTACAAAGGCTGTCGTAAATCTAGTCAAGAAGAAAAGAAAAGTTTATGAAAGGTTCAAAAAATAGGTAATGATAGAGATCTAGAAGATTATAAGGCTAGCAGGAAGGAGCTTAAGGATGAAATTAGGAGAGCCCGAACAGGCCATGAGAAGGCCTTGGTGGACAGGATTAAGGAAAACCCCAAGGCATTCTAGAAGTATGTGAAGAGCAAGAGGTAAGACGTGAGAGAATAGGACCAATCAAGTGTGACAGTGGAAAGTGTGTATGGAACTGGAGGAGAGAGCAGAGGTACTTAATGAGTACTTTGCTTCAGTATTCACTACGGAAAAGGATCTTGGTGATTGTAGGGATGACTTACAGCGGACTGAAAAGCTTGAACATATAGATATTAAGAAAGCGGATGTGCTGGAGCATTTGGAAAGTATCATGTTGGATAAGTCTCCAGGACCAGACAAGATGTACCCTAGACTACTGTGGGAGGAGAGGAAGGAGATTGCTGAGCCTCTGGCGATGATCTTTGTATCATCAATGGGGACGGGAGAGCTTCCAGAGGATCGGAGGGTTGCGGATATTGTTCCCTTATTCAAGAAAGTGAGTAGAGATAGCCCAGGAAATTATAGAACAGTGAGTCTTACTTCAGTGGTTGGTAAGTTGATGGAGAAGATCCTGAGAGGCAGGATTTATGAATATTTGGAGAAGTATAATATGATTAGGGGAAGTCAGCATGGCTTTGTCAAGAGCAGGTTGTGCCTTACGAGCCTGATTGAATTTTTTGAGGATGTGACTAAACACATTGATGAAGGAAGAGCAGTAGATGTAGTGTATATGGGTTTCAGCAAGTCATTTGATAAGGTACTCCATGCAAGGCTTATTGAGAAAGTAAGGAGGTTGTCATAAGGTGGGCGTGGGAAGCGGACCCCAATGCAAGACACAGACACTGAACTACCAGAAACAGGACTAGGCATGAGAAGGAGGCAAGGGAAGTGGGGAAGAAAGGACACTGGACATGACACAGGCCCTGGACGAGACAAGGATTCCGGGCCTGGGCTAGGACTTGACTAGGATAGTGGAACCAGGACATGGAATTGGGAACTAGGAACCTGGGCTTGGAGTCCGAGCCAGAGACTGGGCAAGGACCCAGAACCTGGGTCTTGACTTGGACTCGGACCCCAGAACTAGGCGAGGAGAAGACGTGGCTACAGGACGAGGAGAGGCAACAGGACTGGACGTGAGACTCCTGGACAGGACAAGGGAACCCCTGCACCAGGCTGGGCAAGGTGCTCCTGGGCTGGGCGAGGCACGTGACGAGAACACAAAGCTGAGGCTTGGACAGGACAAGGTTCCAGGATGTGGCTAGGACTGGACGAGACCCCGAAGCCTTGACTTGGTCGAGGAAGAGACAGGAATGCAGAGCCTTGTTCTAGAGAGAGAGAGAGAGAGAGAGGAACATGGAACACAGAGCCAGGACCCCTCCTTGGAAATAGGACATATGGCCAGGACTCATTACACAGGACACAGAGAAGGCAAGGGTTACAGGCGAGGCTCCAGGAGGAAGGTGAAGGGAAGGGATACAGACAGGGGGTTTGGACAGGAACAATCCAGCAGCCAGAGGCTGAATCCTGAAGCTATTTATGAAGCCAGCCCAAATGAGAATCAGCTGCCTCAACAGAAACTGGGGTAAACCAGAAAACCAGTCCATGAATAGGGAGCATGGACTGGACCGTGAGCTGAAATGCAGATTTCACGGACCGGACCATGACAGAGGCATGGGATCCAAGGGGACTTTGCTTTGTGGATCCAGAATTGGCTTGCCCACAGAAGGCAAAGAGTGGTTGTAGATGGGTTATATTCTGCACGGAGGTTGGTGACCAGTGGTGTGCCTCAGGGATCTGTTCTGGGACCCCTTCTCTTCATGATTTTTATAAATGACTTGGATGAGGAAGTGGAGGAAATAGTTAGTAAATGTGCTGATGACACAAAGGTTGGGGGGTTGTACACAACGGTTCTTGTACCCTACCATCCTTTTCCTGTCTCATTGGAACATACCTTTGCAGAACTCCACGCAAATATCCCCTGAACATTTGCCATATTTCTTCCATACATTTTCCTGAGAACAACTGTTCCCAATTTATGCTATGCTACCGTGCCACTGGATAACACACAATATTGGCAAAATTCTTTTAAATGAGAGATAGGAAAATCTCATTCCTTCTTGTGGGATAGAGATGGGAGCAGCTCCTGTCTTCAATCATGTGGGCAACGTTGCACTGAAACTGACCAAGGCTAACTTGTGAATCTTTCACTTATTGGAAATCAGGACTCAAGCAGCAAGAAAGTACCAAAACTGAGGTGAATGAGTTTGTCTGATAATATCAACAGATAGGAATACCAAGTGGCGGCATGACAACATTGTCACTCCCGTTGAATTCAGTGGGATTTAAAAAGAATACAGTTATCAATGGAGCTGAAAAGTGAATTACTTTATATATCATTGAAACTCTAGAAAGAAATCACAGTAACAAAAATTTACAACTGGATTAAGCTGATAACTGGCATTTCTGTAGTGCCTGTCGTAAATTCATGATGTCATTTAGCACTTTGCACCCAATGTATCTCTGAAATTCAGTGCCTATTATAATGTAGGAAATACATCAGTCAAAATGCACAGTGCAGCGGCTATATTCAACAAACATAAAGAAACGCAAATCTCTGATAGAAGTATATAAATTATAAGGAGTATAGACTGGGTAAGTGCAAAGTAGGGTGAGACTAGAATTAGATGTCATAGTTTAATTGTGAAAGATGAATTATTTAAGGAAAACCTGGGAGGAAGTTTCTTCACTTAGAGAGTGGTGAGAGTGTGGAATGAACTGCCAGCAGAAGTTGTTCACGTGGGTCCGATTTCAACATTTAAGAGGAATTTGGATGGATACTTGGATGGGAAGGGTATTGAGGGTTATGGTCTGGGTGCAGGTCAATGGGACTAGACAGAAGACCAGGCTGGCACAGAATGGATGGATCGAAGGGTCAGTTTCTGCACTGTAGTGCTCTATGACCAAGAGATGGAAGGAAATAAACAGGAAGGAGGCGGAGGAAAGAGGAGAAGGAAAGAAAGAGGAAGGAAGAAAAAAGTGAAGAAGAATAGATGAAAGGAAATATATATTGAGCTCAGTGTTAAGGGGAAAGGAAAGGAAACTAGAAAGAGAAATGTAAATTGCTCATTTAAAAACAGATGAAGAGCATTGGCTTGACAGGATCTGATGCATGAGATGGGCTGGTCATTGTCTGAGGTTGGAAAGTGGAACTGTGATACATTAAGGCTGGTCTTCAGCTATCCTTCTTTGACCTCTTGAGATAGACCTGCTTATGCTCCACCAGTGCTAAAGAGGCAGATAGACTAATCAATCAGAGTCCTCTCCCAAGGCAAGGGCATCCTTTAATTAGCTTCAGAGTCTGCAGCAGTACAGAGCGGCCAAGGCTTTCTCCTTCCAGCCACACTCCTCAGCCAAAGCCCGAAACTCAAAGCACCTCCATCAGATGGTCTGAGGCCCTGTTTGCTCTGAATCCGAGCAAATCTCTGACCTGAATCCACTGCCCAACACTTTCTACTGATGAACTGGGTTTCCTCCAACTCCTCCGGTTTCCTCCCACATTCCAAGGACATATGAGTGAGTGAATGGTCACATGGGTAAAATTGGGTGGCATCGGTTTGTTGGGCTGGTTACCATTCTGCATCTCTAAGTAATAAACAATAAATAAATTTTATTTTGATAGTTCAAAGTAAATTTACTACCCTGAGATTCAGTTTCTTGCGCGTGTTCACAGTGGAACAAAGGAATTCAATAAAATCAATGAAAACTATACACAAAGACAGACAAACAACCATGTACAAAAGAAGACTCGTCTAAAATACTAAATAAATAAATAACTAAATAATACTGAGAACCTGAGTTGCAGAATCCTTGAAAGCGAGTCCCACTGACTGCAATCAGTTCAGAGCTGAGGTGAGTGAAGTTTCCACACTGGTTCAGGAGCCTGATGGTTGAAGGGTAATAACTGTTCCTCAATGCACTATTCTTTCTCAGTCTCTCTTTTTAAGACACTAGAGGATAGTTTGAACAAACTAAGACAAGTAATTTGTAAAAGAACATATATTTTGCAAGGCAGCATTTATTGCAGCAGCATCTTCTGCTGAACCAGACAGATTTCTCCCAGGAGCATAAAGACTCTGCTGGCCTTTACAGTGAAGCACGCTTCAACAGAAAATAGTTGCTCGCATGATACAATTCTTAAAGTGGCACCACCTGATATTACACAAGCTGGAGATTTCTCCTGTGCATTTATTTCTGTTTACAGCAGGACTTAAAACAAAGAACACTACAGCACAGTGCAGGCCCTTTGGCCCACGATGTTGTCCCAACCTTCTAACGTAATCTAAGATCAATCTAATCCTTCCCTCCTCCGTGTTTCCTATCATCCATATGCCTGTCTAAGAGTTTCTTAAATGCCTCAAAGTATTTGCCTCTGCCATCACCCCTGACAAGGCATTCCATGCAACCACCATTCTCTGCGTAAAGAACTTACCTCTGACATGCCCTTCCCCAATCACTTCAAAATTATGGCCCTTGTATTCACCATCACTGTCCCGGGAAAAAGTCTCTGGCTGGCCACTTGATCTATGCCTCTTAACATCTTGTACACCTCTATCAAGTGACCTCTTATCCTCTTTTGCCACATATTTTTAATATTCTGCTTGGATTTTAGTTAATGGACAGTTGCCAGGTTTAAAGGACAATGGGCTGAAGTTTATATCTGATGGCCCACTGACCTACCAAATGTGCCCCCATTTACATTGTCCGGTTCACTGGCAGAAACGCCCCCACACGAAGTATCAGATTGATTGCAGGATTGTCAAGTGCACGCCTGGCTAATTGATCCTGCGGTGAATCATTTTGGCCTCCTTTGCGCAGGAGGTACTCCTGCTGATGTGGGCTTTTGAGTGCCTAGATGTTGTCTCGACGGCTTGGTGTGCACCGTTATTAACATGACCCAATAAAAAACATTCAATTATACTGCTTAATTGTCAATCTTGCTCCACACATATGTAACACAAAGACTCACCTGATCTTCATTGATGAGGTGGCAGGCACTTCCAGATCACGTGCGGGTGTCAAACATCTGGGTGCCTCGTATCAACTGAGAAAGCTTAAAGTGTGTAAGACATTCTCCCAGACACAGCTGGCTTGCAAAGTTACCAAAATATAATACTTGACTTGGAGTGGCTCTGCTATTTAGTATTGATTACATTACCAATCCTCGTGGGGTGGGGGTGGTCAGAAGTGGAGAGAGTGAGCAGTTTCAAGTTCCTGGGTGTCAAGATCTCTGAGGAGCTAACCTGGTCCCAACATCTCGATGCAGTTATAAAGAAGGCAAGACAGCAGCTATACTTCATTAGCAGTTTGAAGAGATTTGGTATGTTGACAAATACACTCAAAAACTTCTATAGATGTACCACGGAGAGCATTCTGGCAGGCTGCATCACTGTCTGGTGTGGAGGGGGGGGGGTGCTACTGCTGCAGAGGGTTGTAAATTTAAACATAGAAACATAGAAAGCGTACAACACAATACAGACCCTTCAGCCCACAAAGTTGTGCCGAACATGTCCCTACCTTAGAAATTACTAGGCTTACCCATAGCCCTCTATTTTACTGAGCTCCATGTACCTATCTAAAAGCCTCTTTAAAAACCCTATCATATTCGCCTCCACCACTGTTGCTGACAGCCCATTCCACGCACTCACCACTCTCTGAGTAAAATACTTACCCCTGATATCTCCTTTGTACCTACTCCCCAGCACCTTAAACCTCTGTCCACACAAAGTACACTGCAGATGCTGTGGTCAAATCAACACGTACAAAAGCTGGATGAACTCAGCAGGTCGGGCAGCATCTGTTGAAATGAGCAGTCAACATTTTGGGCCGAGACCCTTCGTCAGGACTGAAGAAGGAGGGGGCTGCCCGACCTGCTGAGTTCATCCAGCTTTTGTACGAAGGGACTTGGCCCGAAACGTTTCCTGCTCATTTCAACGGATGCTGCCCGACCTGCTGAGTTCATCCAGCTTTTGTACGTGTTGATTAAACCTCAGTCCTCCTGTGGCAACCATTTCAGCCCTAGGAAAAAGCCTCTGACAATCAATGCCTCTCATCATCTTATACACCTCTATCAGGTCAGCTCTCATCCTCCATCACTCCAAGGAGAAAAGGCCAAGTTCACTCAACTTATTCTCATAAGGCATGCTCCCCAATCCAGGCAACATCCTCGTAAATCTCCTCTGCACCCTTTCTATGGTTTCCACATCCTTCCTGTAGTGAGGCGACCAGAACTGAGCACAGTACTCCAAGTGGGGTCTGACCAGGGTCCTATATAGCTGCAACATTACCTCTTGGCTCCTAAATTCAGTTCCACAATTGATGAAGACCAATACACCATATGCCTTCTTAACCACAGAGTCAACCTGCTTAACCAGATCGTCTTAACCAGGTCGCCAATATCCCTTGAAAACCAAGGTTCTTACCATTAATACTATATTCTGCCATCATATTTGACCTACCAAAATGAACCACTTCACACTTTTCTGGGTTGAACTCCATCTGCCACTTCTCAGCCCAGTTTTACATCCTATCAATGTCCCGCTGTAACCTCTTAACAGCCCTCCACACTATCCACAACACCCCCAACCTTTGCGTCATCAGCAAACTAACTAAGCAAACTTAGCTCCATCTTTGGTATTAGCCTACAAAGTACCCAAGACTTCTTCAAGTATTGGTGTCTCAGAAAAGCAGCGTAGAGCACCCAGAGCATGCCCTTTTCTCACTGTTACCATCAGGAAGGAGGTACAGAAGCTTGAAGGCACACACTCAGTGATTCAGGAATAGCTTCTTCCCCTCTGCCATCCGATTCCTAAATGGACATTGTGCCCTTGGATACTACATCACTTTTGTAATATATAGTATTTCTGGGTTTTTTTGCAATGATTTTTAATATATTCAATATAAGTATACTGTAATTGATTTACATATTTATTTATTATTATTATTATTATTTTATTTTGTTTTTTTTATTTCTATATTATCATGTATTGCATTGAACTGCTGCTGCTAAGTTAACAAATTTTGCATCACATGCCGGAGATAGTAATCCTGATTCTGATTTATTTAGAGATACAACATGGAACAGACCCTTCCAGCCCAACGAGCTTCGCTGCCCAGCAAACCACCAATTTAACCCGAATCAGAATTAGGTTTATCATCACCTGCATATGTCATGAAATCTGTTAACTTAGCAGCAGCAGTGCAATACATAATAATATAGAAAGAAAAAAATAAGTAAATTAATTAGAGTAAATATATATAGATAATATATTACAATGTACTGTTGCTGCTAAGTTAACAAATTTCACAGCACATGCTGGTGATAATTTTTAATCTATTCAATGTACATACATATAGATAGATAGATTAAAAATAGTGTTAAAACAGAAATAATATATGTGTTTTAAAAAGTGAGGTAGTGTTCATGGCTTCAATGTCCATTTAGGAATCGGATAGCAGTCGGGAAGAAACTGTCCCTGAGTGTGTACCTTCAAGCTTCTGTACCTCTTTCCTGACAATAACAATGAAAAGAGGACATGTCTTGGGTGATGGGGGTCCTTAACAATGAATGTTGCCTTTCCAAGACACTGCTCCTTGACGATGTCTTGAAAACAACGGAGTCTATTGCCCATGATAGAGCTGGCTAATTTTACATCTTCCTATAAAACTCTGTGATTAATCCTAGACTAATCACAGGACAATTTACAATGACCAATTAACCTACTAATCAGAATGTCTTTGGACTGTGAGAGGAAACCAGAGCACCCGGAGGAAACCTGTGCAGTCATGAAGAGAACGTGCAAAATCCTTACAGACAGTGGTGGGAATTGAACTCGGGTCACTGGTGCTGTAAAGTGATGCGCTAACTGCTACGCCACTGTGCCAAGCATTCTAAGATGTCTGAAGCCTATTAAAATCTTCAAATATTACAAATTTCCTTCAAAGTTTAGCAAAGCAGCTGGCGTAATTACTTCCAGACTTATTTTCTTCTTCTCTCTCTATTGGGCAGAAGATGCAAAAGCCTGGAAGTATGTTCCACAGGTTCAAGGACAGATATTACCCTGTTCATGGCAGACTATTAAATACTTCCCTAGTACAATAAATAGGACCCTTGAGCTCACTATCTACCTTGTATGATCTTGTTTCTTCTTGCTCGTCCAGACTGCACTTTCCCTGTAGCTGTTATACTTCATTCCGCATTGTTATTGTTCTTCCTCAATGCACTGTGTAGAACACTGCACTGCAGAACCAGGCTTTTCGGTCCAATTAGTTCATACTGAAATATTAATCTGCCTAATCCCATCGACCTGCACCCAGCCCATAACTCTCCATACCCCTCCCATCCAGGTATCCATCATAATTTCTCTCACGCGTTGAAATCAAAATCACATCCACCACTTCCACTGGCAGTTCGATCAACACTCTCGCCACCCTCTGAATGAAAAACTTCATGCACCATCAATAACTCTCTGAGACGCGAGGCGAGATATCGACTTTTATTGGCTGGAAGAAAGAACAAGCAGCAATTGACCACCACACTGCATCCTGGAGACTGAGGCCGGGGCGGAGTCCCCAATCGCCTTTATACTGTGGTCCGTGGGAGGAGCCACAGTCAGTGGGAGGAGCCACAGGAGCAGTCAGCGGGGGGGGCGTGTCCAGACAGGTATATGTAGTTCACCACATTCACCCCTCTTTGTTTTAAAAGAGAGTCCCCATGGGGTGACGTTTCTTACAAGTATATTTACAGGTTAAGTCCATCAGGTGGTCGAATCTGTCGCTGCGATCTACGTAGCACCGGCTGTGATTGCACAGGTGCCGGTGGTGATTGCACTGGAGACGGTGGTTGTGCTGGTTCTGGCCTAACTGGAGGTGTCAGCCCACTAGGCGTCAGTGATCCCTCATGCATGTGCGAGGCGCCTGGTATATGCGCGTATGAGTCACCCAGTATAGGAGTGTCGTGAGGAGTCTGTGTACGGCTCAGTGTGTGCGGTGTCACCTCGGGTACAGGGTTCGTAGTTACCGTGGAGTGTTCGGGGTAGTGGTCTGCTGCTCCTGCGGGCGCCAGGTCGCGGACGGAGACCGTGTCCTCCCGCCCATCAGGTAAGACCACGTAGGCATACTGGGGGTTCGCATGTAGAAGGTTAACCTTCTCGACCAGCGGGGAGTATTTATTGCTCCTCACATGTTTCTGGAGCAACACTGGCCCTGGGGATGTCAGCCAAGCTGGTAGGGTGGTCCCAGTGACAGACTTCCTGGGAAAAGAGAATAGGCGCTCATGAGGGGTGGCATTGGTGGACGTACATAACAGGGAGCGGATAGAGTGGAGTGCCTTGGGGAGGACCTCCTGCCAGCGAGAGAGCGGCAACCCTTTTGACTTAAGGGCTAAAAGTGTGGCCTTCCACACTGTGGCATTCTCCCTCTCCACCTGTCCATTTCCCCGGGGTTTATAGCTCGTGGTCCTACTAGTAGCAATGCCCCTAGCCAGCAGGTACTGGCGCAGCTCGTCACTCATAAAGGAGGACCCTCTATCTGTGGATATAGCAGGGATATCCGAACAGAGTGAAGAGCTGGCGCAGGGCTTTTATGACGGACGTGGCAGTGGTGTTGGGGCAGGGGATGGCAAAGGGGAACCGCGAGTACTCGTCGATAATGTTGAGAAAGTAGACATTGCAGTAGGTGGAGGGAAGGGGGCCCTTAAAGTCAACACTCAGTGGCTCAAAGGGGCGGGTGGCCTTGATAAGTTGCGCCTTTTCAGGACGGTAGAAGTGCGGTTTGCACTCAGCGCAGACTTGGCAGTCCGTGGTCATCGTCCTGATGTCCTCAAGGGAGCACGGCAGGTTCCGGGCTTTCACGAAATGGTAAAACGGGTGACCCCCGGGTGGCAAAGATCTGCATGGAGGGCGTATAGCTGGTTGAGCTGTGTGCTGGCACACGCTCCCCGGGATAGGGCATCAGGGGGCTCATTGAGCCTTCCAGGCCGGTACAGGATATCATAGTTGTAGGTGGAGAGTTCCATTCTGCACCGCAAAATATTATCATTTTTGATTTTGCCCCGCTGTTGGTTGCTGAACATGAACGCAACTGAGCGTTGGTCGGTCAGCAAGCTGAACCTTTTGCCGGTGAGATAGTGCCTCCAGTGCCTAATAGCTTCCACTATGGCCTGGGCTTCTTTCTCCACCGCGGAGTGCTGAATTTCAGGGCCTTGAAGGGTACGAGAAAAGAATGCTACTGGCCTGCCTGCCTGATTGAGGGTAGCAGCCAGCGCAAAGTCAGAGGCGTCACTCTCTACTTGGAAGGGAATGGTCTCGTCCACCGCATGCATCATTGCTTTGGCAATGTCCCCTTTAATGCGGCTGAAGGCCACGTTGGCCTCGGCTGAGAGTGGAAATGTGGTAGACTTGACCAGGGGGCGGGCCTTGTCTGCATAATGGGGGACCCATTGGGCGTAATAGGAAAAGAAGCCCAGGCACCGTCTGAGGGCTTTGAGGGTGGTGGGAAGAGGGAGTTCTAACAGGGGGCGCATACGGTCGGGATCAGGGCCAATGACCCCGTTCTCCATGACATACCCAAGGATAGCGAGTCGGGTGGTTCCGAACACACACTTGTCCTTGTTATAAGTAAGGTTCAGGGCTTTGGCCACTTGGAAAAATCGTTGGAGGTTGGCGTTGTGATCCGACCAGTCATGACCACAGATGGTGATATTATCCAGATAGGGAAATGTGGCCTTCAGTTGGCACTGGTCCACCATCCGGTCCATTTCTCTCTGGAAGACAGAGACACCATTTGTGACACCGAAGGGGAAGCGCAGGAAGTGATAGAGCCTGCTGCCCGCCTCAAAGGCGGTGTAGGGGCGGTCCTCTGGGCGGATGGGGAGCTGGCGATAAGCGGATTTCAGATCTATTGTCAAGTACACCTTGTACTGAGCTATCTGGTTGACCATATCCGCAATGTGGGGTAGGGGTACGCGTCAAGCTGTGTGAACCTATTGATGGTCTGGCTATAGTCCACGACCATCCTATTTTTCTGCCCGTTCCGAACAACAACCACCTGGGCTCTCCAAGGACTTGTGCTTGGCCCAATGATCCCCTCCCTGAGCAGCCGCTGCACCTCTGACTGAATGAAGTCCCTGTCCCCCGCGCTGTTCCTCCTGCTTTTAGTTGCCACAGGTTGACAGTCGGGGGTCAGGTTGGCGAACAGCGGTGGGGGAGGGATCTTGAGGGTGGAGAGGCTGCAAGTGGTGTCAGTAGTGCAGCTGTCGGCATGGTGCTGGGCGGGATGTGTGGGTCGGTGTGTGTGTGTGGTCAGTAGCGGGGTATATGACGAAGTCCCACAAAACTGAGGATTCCTGACAGTGAGTGGTGGGAGGGGCCCGTCATATGCCATAGTCACACTTTTGAGGTGGCTCTGGAAGTCCAGCCCCAATAGCACAGGCGCGCACGGTTGAGGCATGACCAGTAGCGCAAAGTTCCGATATTCTGTGCCCTGCACCACCAATGTCGCTACACAACCCACCCGGATGTCTGTGGAATGCGACCCAGAAGCCATGGTGACCCTCTGGCTTACTGGCCGTGTCACGAGTCCGCAGCGTTGCACTGTGTCCGGGTTAATAAAACTCTCAGTGCTGCCCGTGTTAAACAGGCAGCTAGTCCTGTGCCCCTCCACCAGGATGTCCATCATTGACCTTGCAAGCTGGTGTGGAGCGCTTTGGTTGAGGGTTACGGAGGCCAGAGTTGAACCACCGTCTTGATGCCCGGTAAGCACCGGTGGGTCGGGGGCGGGGCGAGGTGGCACCGACAAAGATGGCCGCCCCCATCCGGGCAGGCAAGATGGCGGCCCCCATGCCTCACACGCAGCGCTGCCCGACCCTGCTCGTGGTTCAGACTTACAGACCTTGGCGAAATGGCCCTTCTTCCCGCAGCTGGAACAGGTTGCTTCTCGGGCCGGGCAGCGTTTTCGGGGGTGCTTTTCGAGCCCGCAGAAGTAACACTGCGCGGACTTGCGACTGGCAGCAGCTGTGGTCGGTTTTGGGGAGTTCGTGGAATCGCGACTGGCAGTGGCGTTGGCGAATTCGCTCGCGGGAACCGGCGACGGCGGGGTCTGAGGTGTCCACGGGACCGGCGGGGGATCGCGCAGCCGGACAGCATCAGCGTTGTGCAGAGCAGCCTCCAATGTGTCGGCCGTCTCGATCGCCGAGCGTAAGGTAAGATCGGCATTTTCCAGCAGCTGCTGGCGCACGTACACTGACCTGATCCCTATAACGAAGGCGTCTCGTACTAGCAGCTCCGCATGCTGTTCCACCGCCAGAGCTTTGCAGTCACAAGTTCACATGAGTGTCTGTAGGGCTCAGAGAAACGCAGTGCTCGACTCGTCGGGTCGCTGTCGCCGCGTCGCTAAACGATGTCTTGCCTAGACGGTGTTCACCGGCCGCAGGTACTGCCTTTTGAGGGCGTCCAATGCCCCTTCATAGGTCGGCAGGTCCCTGATAAGTGAGTAAACTTTCGGGGTGACCCTCGAGAGGAGAATTCGGTGCATAACAGCGGGCTCAGTCGCACGAACCTCCTCCAAGTATGATTGGAAGCACGCAAGCCAGAGTTCAAAGGCAAGAGATGCTTCAGGGGCTTGGGGGTCCAAGTCTAATTTTTCCGGACGTAAAATACTTTCCATGTTTTAAAACTTCCAGCCAATAAAATTGATGCACCATCAATAACTCTCTGAGACGTGAGGTGAGATATCGGCTTTTATTGGCTGGAAGAAAGAACAAGCAGCAATTGACCACTACACTGCATCCTGGAGACTGAGACCGGGGCGGAGTCCCCAATTGCCTTTATACTGGGGTCCGTGGGAGGAGCCACGGTCAGTGGGAGGAGCCACAGGAGCAGTCAGCGGGGGGGCATGTCCAGACAGGTATATGTAGTTCACCACAAAACTTCCCCGTCAGGTTCCCCCTAAACATTTCACCTTTCACCCTTAAAGCATGACCTCTAGTTCTAGTCTCATCTGAACTCCGTGAAAAAAATTACTTGTAATGAATTCAAGCAACATGTACAAAATGCTGCAGGGACTCAGCAGGGCGGGCAGCATCAATGGAAAAGAGTAAGCAGTCAACGTTTTAGGCCGAGACCCTTCATCAGGACAAGTTGTATTTGTAATGAATTGATCTGTTTGAACAGTATGCAAGATAAGCTTTTCACTGTATCTGACCACACTGAACCAATTCTAATTCCAATTCTGAAACCAAATCTGATTCTAATTCCCAATGCAAAAAAAATTTAAAACTTTGAAAAATGTGAACCAAATAACTTAACCTCTGACGAATTCAGGATCTCTTCTGGGGAAGGTATGACCTGCACAAAAGTGACAGGTTGCACCTGAACCCAAGGGGAGCCAATATTCTCATGGGCAGATTTGTTAGAGCTGTTGGGGAGAGTTTAAGCTAATTTGACAGTGAGGTGGGAAATAGATTGAAGGAACTCATGGTAGGATGAATGCTAAAAAAGCAAAGATAGCATGCAGTCAGACTGTCAGGAAGGGCAGGCAAATGATTAGAACATAATTGCAGCCATTAGGGTGAGTATCAGTGCATTAGGGATGCAAAATCAAAAAGGGGTAGTAAATACAGTACTCAAAGTGTTATATCCCAATGCACAGAGTATAGGAAGTAAGGTGGAATAAGGAGGAAGGCAAATGCATTTATTTCAAGAGGTCTTGAATACAAGGGCAGGGCTGTGAATCTGAGGCTTTATAACATACTGGTGACGCCTCACTTTGAATACTGTGAACAGCTTTGGGCACCTCATCTGAAAAAGATGTGCTGGCATAGGAGAGGGTTCAGAGCTGGTTCACAAGGATGATTCTGGGAATGGAAGAGTTATCATATGATGAACATTTGATAGCTCTGGGTCTGTACACGCTGGAATTTAGAAGGATGGGGGGGGGGATCTCATTGAAATCTCATTGGATCTCATTTGAATGGTGAAAGGTCTAGATGTGGAAATGATGTTTCCTGTGATGGGGGAATCCAGGACAAAAGGGCACAGCCTCAAGATAGAGGGGCATCCATTTAATGCAGAGATGTGGAGAAATGTCTTTAGCCAGACAATGGTGAATTTGTGGAGTTTGTTGTCACATGCAGTTGTGGAGGCCAGATCATTGGATGTACATAAGTCAGAGCTTGATAGGTTCTTGATCGGACACGGTATCAAAAGTTACAGGGAGAAGGCTGGGGAGAGCGGCTGAGGAGGGGAGAAAGGATCAGCCATGATTGAATGGCAGAGCAGACTCAATGGGCCAAATGGCCTAATTCTGCTCCTATGTCTATGGTCCTATGGACAAGCCATTGTCCTGAAGCATTAAATCTGTTTCTCGCTCCTTTATGTTGTCTGATGTAATGCAGGTTTCCTACTTTTTTGTTCTGAGTTAGTTACCTAAGTTTCTGGCAATCTTTTTCCTGGATACATTTCTGGGAACTTTTGCCCTGTGCTAACTTTAACCTGATGTAGGTTGTGTGGATGGGTTCTCTATGTAGAGTACATCTGAAATGACTCAACTCAACACTCTTAGACTTAATGAACCTTGGTGAAAGAATTTTGAAATGCTATCCTTTACTTTGGGATTAGTTCAATATGTTTTTGTTCATGTATCTCATATATTTTGTCCATAGAGTACTGTGCAAAAGTCTTAGGCCCAAATATATAGCAAGGGTGCCTAAGACTTCTTCACAGCACTGTAGTGATTTTATGTATTGCACTGTACTGCTTCCACAATAAAAACAAATCCCATGACACACGTGAGTGATGATAAAACCTGATTCTGATATGAGTCTCTATGGTAGATTGAGAGTGGGAAGGGGGCAGGAAGAAAGGAATCATGGTTGGGAAAAGGGGAAGGGAGAGGGAGGGAGCGGGAAACACCAGAGAGACATTCTGTAATGATCAATTAACCAGTTGTTTGGAATCAACTGACCTTGTCTGATGTGCCCAGGCTGGGTGTGTCTGTACGCACGTCACCTTCCACCCCAGGCACTGCTTCACTGCCACCTGCCCCACGCCCCACATTCCCAACATTCCACCTTCATCCTCGTCATTCCCAACATCCTTTTCTCTCACCAGGTTTAAAAACTTGCTATCCGCTCCATGTCGACAAATACATTACTGTGTAAATGTCTTAGGCACCCTAACTATACATATGTGATTGAGATCTTTGCACAAGTATGTGATCAGGTGTCAGCTGTTGTGTGTGTACACCTGGGAACGTGCCTTCGGCAGTCGTTCGGCTTTTCCCAGCTCTATTTCTTCTAGCTGAGCTTGTCTTGATGCTTTCAAGTGCTTTCAAGAGAAAAGAAAGCCCTGCTTCCTCACCATTAAGCTTCAAAGTGCCTTGGGAATTCAAGGTTACAGGAAGGAATCAGACTATCGAGTGCAGGCATGGTGTATATGTCCATGTTCTGAGAAACCACGCGTCTTTAGGTATGTTGTTTCATTTTACCGTACATTGCTGCATGCCTTTTGTTTTCTCTTCACAATTTTCTGTTAACCTTACCAGGTTAATTATAATGTTGAATTCGTTCTCAGAAGAACATTCAATACTGTTTATTGTCATTGTTCAATACACGAGTGTAAAGGAGAATGAAATAATTGTTACTCCAGATCCGACGCAGCATATAAAAAACACAATATGCCTAAAGAGCCAATAAAAGAACAAAAATAAGATACAATAAATGTAAATATAACAACAATCCAATGAAACAGGATGTACTAGTATGTGGAGGAAAAGGTGATGAGGGGCTGAAGAGAATTTTAGGGAGCTAGGTAGAAAGCTAAAAAACAGGAATTCCAGGATAGTAATCTCCAGATTACTGCCCGTGCCATGGGCCAGTGAGGGTAACTGGCAGGTGAATGCATGGCTGAGGGACTGGTACAGGGGGGCAGGGGTTCAGATTTATGAATCACTGAGTTCTCTTGTACAACTTGTACAAAAGGGATGGGATACGTCTGAACCCAAGGGTCTCTTACACATTAGAAAAATTCAAGGTCAGCATATTGCACGTGGTTTTTAATTTGTTATTTTGTTTCTATAGCTTTTATTCTTATTTCTCAATACGTAGCTGCTGAGGCTTCATAAGGCATTGATTAGAGTGCACTTCGAGTATTGAAAACAGTTTTGAGGTCCCTATTTAAAACAGGATGCTCTGGTATTGGAAAGAGTCCAGAGGAGGTCCGCAGGAGTGATCCCAGGCATGAAACGGTTAACGTATAATGAGAATTTGACGGCTCTGGTCCTGTACTCACTGAAGTTTAGAAGAATGAAGGGGATCTTACTGAAACCTATTGAATATTGAAAGGCTAAGATAGCATAGATATGTTCACTAAGGCAGGGGAGTCTGGGGCGAGAGAGAACAGCCTCAGAATAGAGGAACGTCCCTTTAGAACAGAGGTGGGGAGGAATTTCAGAGGGTGATGAAGCTGTGGAATTCATTGCCACGGGCAGCTGTGGAGGCCATGTCATTGGGTATATTTAAAGCAGTGGTTGATACGTTCTTGATTAGTCAGCACATCAAAGGTTACGGGGAGAAAGAAAGCGGGCCAATGTGTTTGAGAGGGATGATAAATCAGCCTGGATGAAATGGTGGAGCAGACTCAATGGGCCGAAATGCCTAATTCTACTCCTATGTCTTACAGTCCTTATAGTGATTCCTGTTTAGAGTCTTTCTGTTATGATCACTTCAAACTTAATGAACCTTTGATTTCTCACGTACAGAGATACAAATTATCAGTCAATTTCGCTTAAATTTCATGTAATACTGAATAGAAAAGCCATGTGGCTGTGAGATATATTTGGCAAGGTCCCAGGAGATACGTGGCCTATTATTTGTACACATTTTAAATTATTCATGTCAGTTTGGAGGAGCATTATTTCACAAATGGAACCACTAAAATCTCTATTACAACAATTTGGAAATAAATCAAAATCATAATTCAGCTCTGTCACCCTTACGGCACTGGGAATATATTCCTAAAAGAAATCAAATGAAAAATGCCTGAGCCTCACTAATTGTCAGCTCCGCCATTTTGAGTAATCAAGGTTTGACTTTGGAGACCTTAATTGTTGATGCTGACACCGGATTTCAAGAAGATGTTGTGTCAGCTATCAAATTACCTCCGATATATACCTGAGGAAAGCTGCTGGTAACTTTTGCATCTTGGAAAATAATTGTGATTATCAGCCCAACTTATGCAGAGAATCTGGTGGCTCCTTAACTGCTTCTTGTTCTTGTGATATGTTTCACCAGGAAAATTGGGGCTGATGTTGCATCACATTTAAGCTATCAGAAATGTCCAAGCTAAAGCTTCAAGTCAGCAAACAGCATTCAATTTGTCATGAATTAATTTGCATTTCTAGCTGTTTGACTCATTGATGCCATAAATCTTACAATAATAAACTGCATGGTGGAATTGGCAGTTTGCAAAATTTTTCAATTGAGCAACATATTTACATCATGTTCAGCACTAATATAATTTATGCGTTGTCCTTGAATATTAAACTATTAGGAACTGTTATCTCAGGAAAATTCTGTTTTTGGCCCAAATGTACCATAAAACCATAAGACATAGAAGCAGAATTAGGCCATTCAGCCCATTGAGTCTACTCCACCATTCAATCATGGCTGATCCCGGATCCCACTCTACCCCATGTACTTGCCTTCTTGTTATATCCTTTAATGCCTTGACCAATTAGGAAAGAATCCAACTTCCGCCTTAAATATCAGATTCAGATTCAGATTCAGTTTATTGTCATTTAGAAACCACAAATGCAATGCAGTTAAAAAATGAGACAACGTTCCTCCAGAATGATATCACAAAAGCACATGACAAAACAGACTACACCAGAAAATCCACATAACTTTTGGCAATCCCCAATCCAGAGTCCGGAGAGGCTGCTGCGTATTAATATCGCGCTACCATCTTAGCGCGTTCCCTGGAAAGGAGCTCCAAATCCACCAGACAAAACAAGACCAAAAACTAAAGCTACAAGTCCTGCACAAAACCACATAGTTACAACATATAGTTACAACAGTGCAAACAATAGCATAATTGATTAAAAAAAAAACAGACCATGGGCACAGTAAAAATAGTCCAAAAATGTTAAAAGACTATAAGTTCAAAAGAAACCACCACATGGTTTCCACAAGTCCTCAAGGTCCCGACAGACTCGTCATCCCACACCGGCGGCAGAAGGGAATACCCCCACTATGGACTTCCACGGCACTGCCTGACTCAGCCTCGCAGACGCAGCACACAACGAAAGCTCCGTTGAACCCAGCTTCACAGACACAGCACACAGTGAAAGCGCTCCGACTGCAGCGGACTCCGAGTCCGTCAAGCCTCTGAGCCTCCGACCATCAATTATGATGGTCAATTATGGAAAACCCTGAACATCCTCTACATAGCACCATCCAGAGACAGAGAAGCAGTTTCAGCGACAGGTTACTGTCGATGCAATGCTCCTCAGACAGGATGAAGAGGTCAATACTCCCCAATGCCATTAGGCTTTACAATTCAACTGCCAGGACTTAAGAACTTTTTTTTAAAGCTATTATTAATGCTTTTTGAGTTAGTGATTTAGATGCATATCATATTATTACTGAGTTAAGTATTGTATGTAATGAGTTTTTGCTACAACAAGTGTATGGGACATTGGAAAAAAATGTTGAATTTCCCCATGGGGATGAATAAAGTATCTATCTATCTATCTATCTATCATCCCCTCCGGCACAGCCTCTCCGAGCACCATCCTCTGCCGAGTGTATTAAGACACCCCCGCCAATGGCCTTCGGCAACGCAACTCCAAGGACTGGGGGCCTGTTCTTTCCAGCAGAGACCCGGACCTCAGAGCAGCAACAGCAACGAAGAAGGTCTTCCTAGAGATTTCCAGATGTTCTTCCGTGATCCCACATCCGTTTTTCATCTGATTATGATTGCGCATGGCACCCCACTTCACAAATAACAGATAATCAGCTCTGGAGTGGCCGCTGTAAGCTGCTTCGCTCCACCATCTTGGATAAATATACTCACAGACTTAGCCTCCTCTGTAGTCTGTGGCAGAGCATTCCACAAATTTACCATACTTTGGCTAAAAACAAATCCCTCTTTAATTTTGTTCAAGAGAGTCGCCCCTCAATTTTGAGGCTGTACCCTTTATTTCCAATTAGGTCCACCATAGGAAACATCCTCTCTAAATCCACCCTATCTAATCCTTTCAACATTCAGTAGGTTTCAATGAATTCCCTGTGTTCTTCTAAATTCCAGTTTATACAGAACCATAGAATATTACAGCACAGAAAACAGGCCATTCAGACCTTCTGGTCTGTGCCAAAACTTTATTCTACTAGTCCCATTGACCTGCACTCAGTCAATAACCCTCCAGACCTCTCCCATCCATGTATCTATCCAATTTATTCTTAAAACTTAAGAGTGAGCCCACATTTACCATGTCAGATGGTAGCTCGTTCTACACTCCCACCACTCTCTGAGTGAAGAAGATCCCCCCAATGTTCCCCCTAAACCTTTCCCTTTTCACCCTAAAGCCATGTCCTCTCGTATTTTACTCTCCTAATCTAAGTGGAAAGAGCCTACTCGCATTTACTCTGTCTATAATTTTGTAAACCTGTATGAAATACCCCGTCGTTCTTCTACACTCCAAGGAATAAGGTCTTAACCTGTTCAATATTTCCCTGTAACTCAACTCCTAAAGACCTGGCAACATCTTGGTAAATCTTCTCTGCACTCTTTCAATCTTACTGATATCCTTCCGATAATTAACTGACCAGAACTGCACACAATACTCCAAATTTAGCCTCACCAATGTCTTATACAAACTCACCACAACATCCCAACTTCTATACTCAATACTTTGATTTATGAATGCCAGGATGCCAAAAGCCTTCTTTACAACCCTGTCTACCTCTGACGCCACTTTCAGGGAATTATGTATCTGAACTCCCAGATCCCTTTGTTCCTCCGCACTCCTCAGTGCCCTACCATTTACTGTGTATGTCCTACCTTGATTTGTCCTTCCAAAATGCAACACCTCACACTTGTCTGCATTAAATTCCATCTGCCATTTTCTGGCCCATTTTTCCAGTTGGTCCAGATCCCTCTGCAAGCTTTGAAAGCCTTCCTCGCTGTCCACAATACCTCCAATCTTAGTGTCATCAGCAAACTTGCTGATCCAATTTACCACATTATCATGTAGATCATTGATATAGAAAACAAACAACAATGGTCCCAGCACCGAACCCTGAGGCACACCACTTGTCACAGGCCTCCAGTCTGAGAAACAATCATCCACTACCACTCTGTTTTCTCCCACACAGCCAATTTCAAATCCAGTTTACAACCTCTCCATGGATACCTAGTGTCTGAACCTTCTGAACTAACCTCCCATGTGGGACCTTGTCAAAGGCCTTACTAAAGTCCATGTATACAACATGCACAGCCTTTCCTTCATCTACTTTCTTGGTAACCTCCTTGAAAAGCTCTACATGATTTGTTAAACACGATCTACCACGCACAAAGCCATGCTGACTATCCTTAATCAGCCCTTGGTTGTCCAAATACTCGTATATCCGATCTCTCAGAACTCTTTCCAATAATTTACCTACTTCTAATGTCAGGCTCACCAGCCTGTAATTACCTAGTTTACTTTTGGAGCCTTTTTTAAACAACGGAACAACATGAGCTACCCTCCAATCCTCCGGCACCGCACCCGTGGCTAAGAACATTTTAAATATTTCTGCCAGGGCCCCTGCAACTTCTACACGAGTCTCTCTCAAGGTCCGAGGAAATATCATGTCAGGCCCAAAGGATTTATCTACCTTTATTCGCTGTAAGGCAGCAAACACCTCCTCCTCTTTATTCCATGACAGTACTGCTTGTTTCCCTTCCTTCCATATACGCCATGCCAGTTTCCTGAGTAAATAATGATGCAAAAAACTGTTTAAGATCTCCCCCATCTCATGAGGCTCTACACTTAGATGATCACTCTGATCTTCTAGGGGACCAATTTTGTCCCCTACTATCCTTTTACTCTTAATATACTTGTAGAAACCCTTCAGGTTTACCTTCACACTATCTGCCAAAGCCACCTTATGTCTTCTTTTTGCCTTCCTGATTTCCTTCTTTAGTATTTTCTTACATTTTCTATACCCTTCAAGTACCTCATTTGTCCCTTGTTGCCTATACCTGCTATGCAACTCTCTCTTTTTCAGAGAAACATAGAAACACAGAAAATCTACAGCACAATACAGGCCCTTCGGCCCACAATGTTGTGCAGAACATGTCCCTACCTTAGAAATTACTAGGCTTACCTATAGCCCTCTATTTTACTAAGCTCCATTGTGGTGAACTAGATATACCTGTCTGGACTGCTCCTGTGGCTCCTCCCACAGACCCCTGTATAAAGGCGACTGGGGCCTGTTGCCCGGCCTCATTCCCCAGGATGTAGTGTTGTTCATTCTTCCAGTCAATAAAAGCCGATACTTCGCTTCCTACGTCTCAGCGTGAGTTATTGATGGTGCATCAATTTTATTGACTGGAAGTTAAAGCATGGAAACCGTTTTACGCACGGAACGGTTGGATTTGGACCCCCAAGACCCTGAAGCAGCTCTTGCCTTTGAACTCTGGCTTGCACGCTTCCAATCATACTTGGAGGAGGTTCGTGCAACTGACCCCGCTGTTAGGCACAGACTTCTCCTCTCGAGAGTCGCCCCAAAAGTTTATTCATTCATCAGGGACCTCTCGACCTACGAAGGGGCGCTTGACGCCCTCAAAAGACAGTACCTGCGGCCGGTGAACGCCGTCTACGCCAGACATCGCTTGGCCACGCGAAAACAGTGGCCTACGGAGTCGACTGCTGAATTTCTCTGAGCTCTACAGGCACTCGTGCGGACTTGTGACTGCAAAACACTCACAGCGGAACAGCATGCGGAACTCTTGGTCCGAGACGCCTTTGTGACCGGAATCAGGTCAGTGTATGTGCGCCAGCAGCTGCTGGAAAAAGCTGATCTGACCTTACGCTCAGCGATCGAGACGGCCGATACGCTGGAGGCTGCTCTGCTCTACGCCGATGCAGTCCAGCCGCGCGATTCCCCGCCGGGTCCGTGGACGTCTCCTGCCCCGCCACCACCGGTTCCCGCGAGTGAATTCGCCAACGCCGCTGCCAGTCGCGGTATCACAAACTCCCCGACCTCGTCAGGCAGTAAACTTTGTAACTTTTGTGGGCTCTGGAAACATTCTAGAAACAGTTGTCCAGCTCGCGAAGTGACCTTCTCCAGCTGTGGGAAAAAGGGCCATTTCGCCAAGGTCTGTAAGTCTAAACTGCGCGCGGGGTCGAGCAGCGCTGCGTCTGAGACCTAGGGGCCGCCATCTTGCATGACCGGATGTGAGCGGCCATCTTTGCCGGCGTCACCAGGCCCCGCCCCCGACGGCTCAACTCTGGCCACCATAACCCTCGACCAAAGCGCTCCGCACCAGCTCGCAAGGTCGATGATGGACATCCTGGTGGAGGGACACAGGACTAGCTGCCTGTTTGACACGGGCAGCACTGAGAGTTTTAATGACCCGGCCACAGTGCAACGCTGTGGACTCGTGACACGACCGGTAAGTCAGAGGATCACCTTGGCTTCTGGGTCGCATTCCACAGACATCCGGGGGGGTTGTGTAGCAACATTGGTGGTGCAGGGCACAGAATATCGGAACTTTGCGCTCCTGGTCATGCCTCGACTGTGTGCACCTGTGCTATTGGGGCTGGACTTCCAGAGCCATCTCGAAAGTGTGACTATGGCATATGACGGGCCCCTCCCACCACTCACTGTCAGGAATCCTCAGTTTGGTGGGACTTCGCCATATACTCCGTTACCACACGCACATACACACCGAACCACACGTCCCGCCCAGCACCATGCCGGTAGCTGTGCTACTGACACTACTTGCAGCCTCTCCATCCTCAAGATCCCTCCCCCATCGCTGTTCACCAACCTGACCCCAGACTGTAAACCGGTGGCGACTAAAAGCAGGAGGTACAGCGCAGGGGACAGGGCCTTCATTCAGTCAGAGGTGCAGCGGCTGCTCAGGGAGGGGATCATTGAGCCAAGCACAAGCCCTTGGCGGTCCCAGGTGGTTGTTGTTCGGACTGGGCAGAAAAATAGGATGGTTGTGGACTATAGTCAGACCATCAATAGGTTCACGCAGCTTGACGCGTACCCCCTACCCCGCATCGCGGATATGGTCAACCAGATAGCTCAGTACAAGGTGTACTCGACAATAGATCTGAAATCGGCTTATCACCAGCTCCCCATCCGCCCAGAGGACCGCCCCTACACCGCCTTCGAGGCGGGTGGCAGGCTCTATCACTTTCTGCGCGTCCCATTTGGTGTCACAAATGGTGTCTCAGTCTTCCAGAGGGAGATGGACCGGATGGTGGACCGGTACAAACTGAAGGCCACATTTCCCTATCTAGATAACATCACCATCTGTGGTCGCGACTGGTCGGATCACGACGCCAACCTACAACGATTTTTCCAAGTGGCCGAAGCTTTGAACCTTACTTATAACAGGAACAAGTGTGTGTTCAGAACCACCCGACTCACTATCCTTGGGTATGTCATGGAGAACGGGGTCATTGGCCCTGATCCCGACCGTATGCGCCCCCTGTTAGAACTCTCTCTTCCCACCACTCTCAAGGCCCTCAGACGGTGCCTGGGTTTTTCTTCCTATTACGCCCAATGGGTCCCCCATTACGCAGACAAGGCCCGCCCCCTGGTCAAGTCTACCACTTTTCCCCTCTCTGCCGAGGCCTGCGCTGCCTTCAGCTGCATTAAAGGGGACATTGCCAAAGTAACGATGCATGCGGTGGACGAGACCATTCACTTCCAAGTAGAGAGTGACGCCTCTGACTTCGCGCTGGCTGCTACCCTCAATCAGGAAGGCAGACCAGTGGCATTTTTTTCTCATACCGTTCAAGGCTCTGAACTTCGGCACTCCGCGGTGGAGAAAGAAGCCTAGGCCATAGTGGAAGCTATTAGGCACTGGAGGCACTATCTCGCCGGCAAAAGGTTCACCTTGCTGACCGACCAGCGCTCGGTTGCGTTCATGTTCAGCAACCAACAGCGGGGCAAAATCAAAAATGATAAAATTTTGCGGTGGAGAATAGAACTCTCCACCTACAATTATGATATCCTGTACCGGCCTGGCAGACTCAATGAACCCTCTGATGCCCTATCCCGGGGAACGTGTGCTAGCGCACAGCTCGACCAGCTGTATGCCCTTCATGCACATCTTTGCCATCCGGGGGTCACCCGATTTTACCATTTTGTTAAAGCCCGGAACCTGCCGTACTCCCTGGAGGACATCAGGACGATGACCAGGGACTGCCAGATCTGCGCTGAGTGCAAACCGCACTTCTACCGTCCTGACACTGCGCAGCTTGTCAAGGCCACCCGCCCTTTTGAGCGACTGAGTGTTGACTTTAAGGGCCCCCTTCCCTCCACCGACCGCAATGTCTATTTTCTCAGTATTATTGACGAGTACTCGTGATTCCCCTTTGCCATTCCCTGCCCCGACACTACTACCATGTCCGTCATAAAAGCCCTGCGCCAACTCTTCACTCTGTTCGGATATCCCTGCTATATCCACAGTGATAGAGGGTCCTCTTTTATGAGTGACGAGTTGCGCCAGTTCCTGCTAGCTAGGGGCATTGCTACTAGTCGAACCACGAGTTATAATCCTCGGGGGAATGGACAGGTGGAGAGGGAGAATGCCACAGTGTGGAAGGCCACACTTTTAGCCCTTAAGTCAAAAGGGTTGTCGGTCTCCCGATGGCAGGAGGTCCTCCCTGAGGCACCCCACTCTATCCGCTCCCTGTTGTGTACATCCACTAATGCCACCCCTCACGAACGCCTATTCTCTTTTCCCAGGAAGTCTGTCACTGGGACCACCCTACCAGTTTGGCTGACGTCCCCGGGGCCAGTGCTGCTACGTAAACATGTGAGGAGTAATAAGTACTCCCCGCTGATCGAGAGGGTTCACCTCCTGCATGCTAACCCCCAGTATGCCTACGTGGTCTTGCCTGATGGGCGGGAGGACACGGTCTCTGTCCGCGACCTGGCGCCCACCGGAGCAGCAGACCACTACCCCGTACACTCCACGGTAACTATGAACCCTGTACCCAAGGTGACACCGTGCACACCGTGCCACACCCAGACTCCTCACGACGCTCATGTACCGGGCATCTCGTACGCGTCTATTCCGGGGGCCTCGCACACACGTGAGGGATCCCTGACACCTCCAGTTGGGCCAGAACCAGCCCAATCTCCGTCTCCGGTGCAATCACCACCTCCGGCACCTGTGCCATCACCACCTCCGGCACCTGTGCAATTGCAGCCGGAGCTACGTAGATCGCAGCGGACGATTCGACCACCTGATAGACTTAACCTGTAAATATACTTGGGGACTCTTTTAAAACAAAGGTGGGGGGTGAATGTGGTGAACTAGATACACCTGTCTGGACTGCTCCTGTGGCTCCTCCCACAGACCCCCGCTGACTGCTCCTGTGGCTCCTCCCACAGACCCCTGCTGACTGCTCCTGTGGCTCCTCCCACAGACCCCTGCTGACTGCTCCTGTGGCTCCTCCCACAGACCCCCTGCTGACTGCTCCTGTGGCTCCTCCCACAGACCCCCGCTGACTGCTCCTGTGGCTCCTCCCACAGACCCCCCACTGACTGCTCCTGTGGCTCCTCCCACAGACCCCTGCTGACTGCTCCTGTGGCTCCTCCCACAGACCCCTGCTGACTGCTCCTGTGGCTCCTCCCACAGACCCCCGCTGACTGCTCCTGTGGCTCCTCCCACAGACCCCTGTATAAAGGCGACTGGGGCCTGTTGCCATGCCTCATTCCCCAGGATGTAGTGTCGTTCATTCTTCCAGTCAATAAAAGCCGATACCTCGTTTCCTACATCTCAGCGTGAGTTATTGATGGTGCATCATCCATGTACCTATCTAAAAGCCTCTTAAAAGACCCTATTGTATCCGCCTCCACCACCGTTGCCGACAGCCCATTCCACGCACTCACCATTCTCTGAGTAAAAAACTTACCTCTGATATCTTCTCTGTACCTACTCCCCAGCACCTTAAACCTGTGTCCTCTTGTGGCAACCATTTCAGCCCTGGGAAAAAGCCTCTGACTATCAATACCTCTCATCATCTTGTACACTTATATCAGGTCTCCTCTCTGATGCACCATCAATAACTCTCTCTGAGACGTAAAGGCGAGATATCGGCTTTTATTGACCGGAAGAAGGAACAAGCAGTGGTTGACCACCATACTACATCCAGGAGACTGAGAGGCTGGGCTCAGACCTCAATCGCCTTTATACAGGGGTCTGTGGGAGGAGCCACAGGAGCAGTCAGCAGGGGGCGTGTCCTGACAGGTATATGTAGTTCACCACACTCTCATCCTCCTTCGCTCCAAGGAGAAAAGGCTAAGTTCACTCAACCTATTCTCATAAGGCATGCTCCCCAATCCAGGCAACATCCTTGTAAATCTCCTCTGCACCCTTTCTATGGCCTCCACATCCTTCCTGTAGTGAGGCGACCAGAACTGAGCACAGTACTCCAAGTGGGGTCTGACCAGGGTCCTATATAGCTGCAACATTGCCTCTCAGCTCCTAAATTCAGTTCCATGATTGATGAAGGCCAATACACCGTACGCCTTCTTAACCACAGAGTCAACCAGCTTAACCAGATCTTCTTAACCAGATCACCAATATCCTTTGAAAACTAAGGTTCCCTATGCCTGTTGATATTGCCTTTAATCACATGCAAACTCTGCACTCTCAAAATTTTCCCTTTGATGGTCTTCCACTTACTGAACACATCCTTGCCAGAAAACAACTTATCCCAATCCACTATTCCTAGATCCTTTCTTATTTCCACAAAATAGGTCCTTCTCCAATTTAGAACCACAACTCGAGGACCAGACCTATCTTTATCCATAATTAACTTGAAACTAATGACATTATGGTCACTGGGCCCAAAATGTTCACCTACACATACTTCTGCCACCTGACCTGTCTGGTTCCCTAATAGGAAATCAAGTATCGCATCCTCTCTCATAGGTACCTCTATATATTGATTTAGAAAACTTTCCTGAACACATCTGACAAACTCCAAGCCATCTAGCCCTTTTACAGGGTGGGAGTCCCAGTCAATATGTGGAAAGTTGAAATCCCCTACTATTATAATTTCTGTTTCTTACAACAGTCTGCTATCTCTCTACATGTTTGCTCCTCCAATTCTCTCTGAATATTGGGCAGTCTATAATACAACTCTATTAGTGTGGTCACGTTCCTCAGCTCCACCCAAATGGCCTCTGTAGACAAGACCTCCAGGCTGTCCTGTCTACGTACAGCTGTGATATTTTCCCTGACTAGTAATACCACTCCTCCCCCTTCATCATGTCTGAAACAACGGAACCCCGGAACATTAAGCTGCCAGTCCTGCCCCTCCTACAACTAAGTCTCACTAATAGCAATAATGTTGTAATCCCACATACCAATCCACACCCTAAACTCATCTGTTTTACCTACGATACTCCTTGCATTGAAATAGATGCACCTGAGAACATTTCTACAGGCCCAAAGCTGTGAAATGCTCCTCATATGTTAACCCCTTCATTCCTGGAATAATCCTCAAGAATTTCCTCTGGACTCTCTCCAATGACAACGCATCCTTTCTGAGATTTGGTGCCCAAAGCTGTTGATAATACTTCAAATGCAGCCTGACTAGAGTCTTATAAAGGCTCAGCATTACCTCCTTGCTTTTATATTCTATTTCTCTTGAAATAAAATCCAACATGGCATTTGCCTTCTTCACCACAGACTCATTCCTGTAAATTAACCTTCTGGGAGTCTTGCAAGAGGACTCCCAAGACCCCTTGCACCCCTGATATTTGAATCTTCTCTTCATTTAGATAATGGTCTACACTATTGTTCCATTCACCAAAATGCATTATCATGTATTTCCCAAAACTGTATTCTATCTGCCACTTTTTTGCCCATTCTTCAAATTTGTCTAAGTCTTGCTGCAATTGCATTGCTTCCTCAGTACTACCTACCCCTCCACCTGTCTTCATATCATCCACAAACTGCCACAAAGCCATCAATTCCATTATCTAAGTCATTACAAACCACGTGAAAAGCAGCTTTCCCAACACTGACCCCTGAGGAACACTATTAGTCACCACCAGCCAACCAGAAAAGGCCGCGTTGTATTCCCACTCACTGCTCCCTGCCTGTTAACCATTCCTCTTCCCATGCCATAGGATTTTATCTTGTTAAGCAGCCTTATGTGTGGCACCTTATCCAATACCTTCTGAAAATCCAAGTAAATGACATCCACGGCCTCTCCTTCGTCCACCCTGCTTGTTACTTCCTCAGAAAACTCTAATAGATTTGTCAGGTAAGATTTCCCTTTACAGAAACCACGCTGACTTTGACTTATTTTATCATTAGTTTCCAAGTACCTCAAAACCTCATCCTTAATAATAGACTCCAACACTTTCCCAACCATTGAGGTTATGCTAACTGGCCTATAATTTCCTTTCTTTTGCCTTCTTCCCTTCTTAAAGAGTGGAGATACATTTGCAATCTCCCAGTCCTCCAGGACCATGGTAGAATCAAGTGATTCCTGAAAGATCATGACCAATGCCACCTTTACCTCTTTAGCCACCAGTCTCAGGACTCCAGAATGTAGTCCACCTGGCCCAGGTGACTTCTCCACTTTAAGAACTTTGAGTTTGCCTAGCCCATTTTCCTTTGTAATAGAATAACACTCACTCTTTTTCCCTGAAACTCACAGACCGCTGGCACACTACTAGGGTGTTCCACAGTGAAGACAGATGCAAAATACCCTTTAAGTTCATATGCCATTTCTTTGTCCCCCATTACTACTTCACCAGCATCATTTCCAAAAGTCTGATATTAACTCTCACTTCATTTTTACTCTTTATATAACTGAAAAAAAACTTTTGGTAACCTGCTTTATATTATTGGCTAGTCTCCCCTCATATTTCATCTTTTCCCTTCTTCTTCTTATAGCTATTTTAGTTGCCTTTATCCTTCTCCATACAGATTTCATTGCTGAATCTCCAATTTAAAGATTCAAAGGACATTTATTATCAAAGCATTTATGCAGTACACAACACTGAGATTCGTATTTCCCACTAATTAGCCAAATAATTAGCCTAATTATTGCTGTTTCTGGATGTCAATTCAGCATTCAACACAATCATTAGACCTATTTCTCAGTCTAAATACTCCACTGTGCAACTGGGTGAATTTCCTAAGCAGCAGGCCTCAGATAGTCAGGATGCACAACCGCTCTTCCCTCCCCATCATCTTCAACACGACCGCCCCTCAAGGCTCAGGGTTGAGCCCATTGTTGTACACTCTGCTCACACATCACTGCACTACCAAACGCATGTAATCACACTGTCAGCTTTGCTGATGACACAACCAACAACAGTAAGATGGCTTGCAGACAGGAGGTAGAACAGTTCAAAGCCTGTTGCCAGGCAAATAACCTTTTTCTCAATGTCAACAAGACAAACGAGATGGTTACGGATTTCAGGAAAACTTGCACCGCTCACAGTCTTCTTTACATCTGTAGCACAGCAGTTTCAACCTCCTGGGAGAGCGTAACTTGCACAACCTCTCATGGTCCCAAAACACATCCTACGTGAATGACTACTGTCCAGTGGCCCTGACCTCACACATCATGAAGACTCTGGAGAGGTTGGTCCTGGTCATATCTGGCCTCAATCAGCAGCAGTTTGCCTACCAGGTGCATATTGGAGTCGACGATGCTGCCATCTTCCGACGGAACAGAGCTTTCTCCCATTTGCATAAGCAGGGCAGCACTGTGAGGAGCATGTTTTTTGATTTCTTAAGTGCCTTCAATACTATACAGCCCTCACTGATGGGGAAAAGCTCCGTTCAATGCAGGTTGGCGCTTCCATTGTATCCTGGATAATGGACGACCTGACTGGCAGATCACAGTTTGTGCAGCTTCAGAGCTGTGTGTCAGACATGGCTATAGACAGCACTGGGGCCCCACAGGGGACCGTATTGGCTCCCTTCCTGTTTACTCATATACTCAGACAACACTGAGTCATGTCATCTGCAGAAATTCTCTGATGACTCGGCAATAGTTGGGTGTATAAAGGGAGGACAGGAGGATGAATACAGGGCCCTGGTGGAGGACTTTGTCAAATGGTGAAAGCTGTAGCACAGCATTAGTAAGACATAGGAGATGTTTATGGGTTTCAGGAAGACTAAGCTCTAAAACTAAAGCCACTGCTCCCTGTTAATATTGATGATGAGGATCTACAAGTATCTGGGAGTGCACCAAGATGACAGATTAAGTGGAGCACCAACTCAGAGGCTGTGTTAACAAAAGGGCCAGAGTTGTCTCTACTTCCTGAGGAGACAGAGTATGCAGGCCTCTCTTCACATGTTCTATCAGACTGTTGTCACTAGTACAATCTTCTATGCGGCAGTGCGCTGGGGCAATGGCATCAACATGGGTGGTGTCAGCAGGCTCAATAAACTGATTAGAAAGGCTGGCTCTGTTATAGGAGTTAAACTGGACACAATGGAGGCTGTGGTAGAACAAAGCACCATACGGAAATTCCTGACAATGTTTCTCACCCTCTGCATACCACCTTGGCTAAACAGAAGAACACTTTTAGTGATATACTAAGACAATTGCACTGCTCCAAAGAGCACTATATGAGGCCATTCTTACCCTCGGTCATTAGGCTCTATAACGAGCCCAACCTATAACCGGGGAAGTGATAACTCCTTCCTGTTAGACTGTTCGAGGTAACTTTTTTAAATTCTTTCTTACTTCCCTTCTAATATTTGTTTATTTATATATCTGTGCACTTGCAATGCTACTGTGACACTGTAACTTCCTCTGGGATCAATCTACCTATCTATCTATACTCAGATACGCAGCAGGGAGCATCTTAACATCGCACCAGTGCCTGGTACAGAAACTGCAGTGCGGTGGATTAAAAGGCTCTAAAACAGGTAGGAAAAACTGTCCAATGCATCACTGGCACCAACCTACCTATCATCAAGGACACATACACAGGAAAGTGTTGGAATAGGGCCAGTAACATCATGAAGGATCCCACCCACCCTGCTCATGGACTGTTTGTCCCACTCCCATCAGGGAGGAGGTTACAATGCATCCACGCCAGGACCAGCAGACTCAGAAACGGTTATTTTCCTCAAGCAGTAAGGCTGATCAACACCTCCACCCACTAACCTACAACCTCCACACCCACACAGATTTAAAATTTATAAGGATTTTCCCAGGATTTGAGGACTTGAATTTTCAGAAAAGGATAAATAGATTCAAACTCTATTCCCTGGAACATAGGAGAATGAGGGGAGATTTGATTGAGATATACAAAATTATGCTGCGTACAGATAGAGCAAGTGCAGCAGACATTTTCCACCGAGGTTGTGTGGAACTGCAACCGGAGGTCATGGGCTAAGGGTTAAAGGTGAAATGTTTAAGGGGAACATGAGGGGAAACTTTTTCATTCAATGGAATGTCAGAGTTTGGAACAAGCTACTAGCACAAATGGTGAATACGAGCTTGATTTCGAAGTTTAAGACATAGGTACACGGATGGGAGGGGTGTGGAGGGCTATGATCCTGGTGCAGGTCGATGGGACTTAAGAGAATAATAGTTCGGCATGGACTAGATGGGCCAATAGGCCTGTTTTTGCGCTGCTGTGTTCTATGACTCTGTGACTCTATAAGCTCAAAAAACTGGTTCAAATGAAGCCTGACTTACTTGATTTCATTTTGCTGGAATATTCTGGCTCCCTTCTGCTCATTATTCTAACTAGCTGCTTCCTAAATGAGCCCAGTGAGCAGGTCGCAAGGACTGCCCATTCTATCAGGAAATCTCCAGCTGTGCCCAGAAATTATTGCTGCTGTCTAAAACCAAATTGGCTTTCACAACCTTGAACCTGTGCTGTTTAATTCTGCTGCCTAGGGATATCCAAAAAAATGCTGTTTCCTGTTCGCCGGTAACTATCCCATTAAATGTCTGATATAACTCGGTAAGTTTGCCTCCAAGAAGTTTCTTTTTGAGGTTGGCTAATCTGAACCTGCAGGGTATTTGGGGTGTCCAGGGAGGGGTAGCACCTGTAGTGAAGGGGCTTGTGTCCAGTCTGGGGCAGTTCACTCACCTTTGGTCGCCACTGGACACTCAGCTCTCACCTGCAGCTCCAAGTAGCTGTTTGCAGGTGACAGTGGCAGCAGCTCAGTACACCACTTGGACAGGTGGGCTAAACCAGGTGAGGGTAGCTGGCAGACTCACACCCCGGTGAAGTAGGGACATACCTGTCCTAGCATGCAAAGGCAGCTCAGGCGGACTGGGCAGATGAGGTCTACAGTGAGATCCAACAGCCAGGAAGATGATACCGAAATGCTCTGTGGAGAGTCAAGTGCATGACAAGGCACAGAAGACATCTTGTTCATCAGTACAACAAAGGAAGTTCCCAGTTTATGCTGCTTGTTTGTACCTCTGGACCCCGACTTCTGATGTCAACAGAATGGAACTGCCCCAGTATAACAGTTTTAACGCCATAAAAACTCTCCCACAGAAGTTCCTTGTCATCGTCAGACACATTGGACAACCACCACAATCTTAACCTGTATAGTAGGCAACAGATTTCCGTAGAATTAGAATGAGCACATTGTCCACTATAACTTAGACCACAAGCCCATAGGACATCAGAGCTGAATGAGGACATTCAGCCCATTGTGTCTGTTCCACCATTCCATCATGGCTAATGTATTATCCCTCTCAACCCCACTGTCCTATCTCTAGC
Organism: Hemitrygon akajei; assembly: GCF_048418815.1. Taxonomy (NCBI): domain Eukaryota; kingdom Metazoa; phylum Chordata; class Chondrichthyes; order Myliobatiformes; family Dasyatidae; genus Hemitrygon; species Hemitrygon akajei. The sequence continues at coordinate 169,961,976 of NC_133132.1, forward strand.
TTGTTAGAATGCTTCACAGATCTGCAGGCTCAGTAACTAAAAAGCTCACACAATGTGTCACACCAAGAAATATCTTCATCTCGAAGACATCGCTGCATTCAGCCGTGAGGAAAACAAACCTTCACCTAAAACAGTGGGTGTGCAGGTCTTGGAAAAATCTCTGGTAGGGAAGTAAGATGTTTCTTTTTAAGCTGTGATGCAACACTTTGATTGTCATATATACTCTGTAGCTCTAAATAACCGGTATTAATGACTGAAAATGACCAGTGTGAGACAGTTGCTCTGTGAAGTAACACACACAAAATCCAGGAGGATCTCAAGTAGGTCAGGCAGCATCAATGGAAATTCATAAAGAGTCAACGTTTCAGTCTGAAACCCGTCTTCAGATAGGGGGAAGACACCAGAATAAAAAGGATAGCAAGAAGGTGATAGGTGAATCCAGATGGGTGGGAAAGGCAAAGGACTGGAGAAGAAGGAATCTGATAGGAGAGGAGAGTGGATCATAGGAGAAAGGGAAGGAGGAAGGATACTGGTGGAAGTGATAGGCAGGTAGAGGAGAGGTAAAAGTCCAGAGTATAGAATAGAAGAGGGAATTGGGAGGGAAAAGAATTATGTTATGGGATAGATGTTGCTGTCCAGGGCCCGGGGGACCCTTTTGCCATGTTCAACTGTGTATCACAGCAGCTGGCTCTTCAGGAGTCAAAGTGTTATTTCTGAGTAAGTTAAGTTTCTAACCAAAATTCCTTGCTCAGCCTCTTGTCATAAACAAATGAAGAAGGCATTACAATAATGTAGTAGTTAGTGAAACACTATTACAGTTTAGGGCATTCTAGTGTTCGGAGTCCAAACCTGGTGCCATTCTGTAAGGGATCTCTGTACGTTCTCCCCGCGGAATGTATGGGGTTTCTCCAGGTGCTACAGCTTCATAAGATCATAAGATACAGGAGCAGAATTAGGCCATTTGGCCCATCGAGTCTGCTCTGCCATTTCATTATGGCTGATCCATTTTCCTCTCAGCCCCAATTTCCTTGCTTCTCCCTGTATCCCTTCATGCCCTGTCCAATCAAGAATCTACCAACCACTGACATAAATACACATAAAGACTTGGCCTTCACAGTTGCCTGGGGCAACAAATTCCATAGATTCACCAGTCTCTGGCTAAAGAAATTCCTCCTCATCTCCATTCAAAAGAACACCCCTCTGTTCTGAGGCTAGGTCCTCTATTCTAGGACACTCCCACCGTAGGAAATATCATCTCCACATCCACTTTATCAAGGCCTTTCATCATCCAATAGGTTTCAGTTAGGTTACACCTTATTCTTCTGAATTCTGCCGAATTCAGGTCCAGAGCCATCAATCACTCTGCATTTGGCAAGCCATTCAATTTGTGAACCTCCCCTGGACCTTCTCAAATGCCAGCACATCTATTCCTTATAAAGCCTCAACATTACATCCTTGCTTTTATATCCTAGCCCTCTTGAAATGAATGCTAACATTGCATTTGCCTTCCTCACTACAGACTCAACATGCAAATTAACCTTTAGGAAACCCTGTACAAGGACTCCAAAGACCCTTTGTGTGCCAGTTTTTTGTATCCACCTACAGTCTAAAGACATATTTAGTTGGTTAATTGGACATTCTAAATTGTCCTGTGATTAGGTTAGGGTTAAATCGAGGTTGTTTGGGATTGTTAGGGCAGTGTGTCTTAAAAGGCCAGAAGGGCCTACTTTGTGCAGTATTAATAAATTATCTAATTAATTAATAAACAGGATCCTCATTCGCCCATTATTTTATCGAGAAAACAATGGGGTTTGCTTGGCTTAATTAAACAATGTATTCTCCTCCCCTGATGAACGTAATTGAAAATTGCCAAAGGTGGTATAAATGTTAGAAAGCAGTCAGGCTTGTTAGGAATGGTCAAGGGATGACAAGAAGAATGACAGAAAGACAGGGTGACTAGAATCCATTCCTCTGCCTTTGATCTCTGTGACGGATGACTGCAGTTCACTGGTGTTTCATTTTAGCTTATATGAATTGCATCTATCTGTGTTTTGGAAATCCTTTCTGTTTTAGAAATCATTTGTAATTTGGAAATCTATTATAAAATAATACCCTCTGTGAATTTTAAATGTGTTTTAATAATTCTATCTAAATTTAAATGTGTATCACTAAAATAACTGAACAGTGTTTGAACTACTTTGTTAGCTGGAAGTATCACCTCCTTGGTAGTGAGGGGGCCCACTGTTCAAATAGTGGGAATGACAGCTAAACTTGCCATGGACATTAAACAGGGAAGTGATCCAGCCTTTCAAGAGTAGGTGGCTACAGCATTGTTCGTTTGTCATATGGCATGTCGTATGACATGGGTGATCATGGTTTTTCCATGACCATGATTCATCTTGACAAATTTTTCTAAAGAAGCAGTTTGCCATTGTCTTCTTCTCAGCAGTGCCTTTACAAGATGGATGACCCCAGCCGTTATCAATACTCTTCAGAGATTGTCTGCCTGAAGTCAGTGTTCACATAACTAGGACTTGTAATCTACATCAGCTGCTCATACGACCATCTACCACCTGTTCCCATGGCTTCACCTGACCCTGATCGAGGGGCTAAGCAGGTGCTACACCTTGCCCAAGGGTGACTTGCAGGCTAGCAGAGAGAAGGAGCATCTTACACCTCCTTTGGTAGAGACATCTCTCAATCTCACCCAAGGCTGCAGTATAACCTCCCTTTATTGTAGTTATCTATATCAGATAGGGACTTAGATCTTCATATGAGTTCAGAATTTCACAGAGAGCAAGCCCAATACCATCATGGTTAACACAAATGATGCATTTTCTTCAATGTTTTAATGTATGTTTGATAAATAACCTTTAATTTTGAAACATTATTTGTTTATCTTTGGATTTCTCTGTGTCTGGTTCACAAGACAACTTAGTAACTCATGTCCATTCTGAAGAATTAACTCCTCTCAATTTCCCCTAAATGTTTTAAACCCAGACCAGTCCAGTCCAGTTTCTCATGCTCCCTCTTTCAGAGCCTTACTCTTTGCCTGTCCCATCATATTGAGGTGAATGATCAGATCAGCATGGAAATGCATACTGCATTTACTGGGAGTCTTCAACTCTCTCCTTTCTTTTGGTAATGTCTATCTTCATTTCAGGGATAGGTTAATAACCAATATCCATTGCAATGCTACAGGGTCCCTCATCAATTTTCAGTATATCCTTTTGCAGTGGGATGTAGAAATTTTATTTTGCAGTATTTTCTACTAATTATAGTGCAGTTGCTTCTGTAATTTTCCAGAAATTTCTTGGTTTTCAGTAGCAGTTGTCAAATGAATTTGACTGTTTTATAAGTTGGTTGTTGTCAATGGAATTTTGTTACCTCTAGTCTGTTTATGAGAAGACCATGTATACTTTAAGTCTGTTCATTTTTTTTTCTCTCAACACATCTTCTGATTCACGGACAAGTTGAAGTTTATTGTCATTCAACCATATGCATGTAAACCACCAAATGAAACAGTGTTCCTCCAGACCAAGGAGCACAACTCTGTACATATAAAATATAACTCACACACAACACTATCACCTCCCTCTGGGTCCCCTCTTCCTTCCTTCTCTCATAATCCACTCTCCTCTCTTATCAGATTCCTTCCTCTCCAGCCCTTTACTTTTCCTACCTACCTGGCTTCACCTATCATCATCTAGCTATCCTCCTTCCCCTCTCCTGACCTTTATATTTTGGCATCTTCCCTCTCCCTTTACAGTCCTGATGAAGGGTCTCAGCCTGAAAGATTGACAGTTTATTCTTTCCATAGATGCTGCCTGGCCTGCTGAGTCCCTCCAGCATTTTGTGTGTGATGCTTTGGATTTCCAGCATCTGCAGAAGCTCTTGTTTTTATGAAATTCTACATGAGTTTCTATAAACATTCAGCTGCTATTGTCCAGCGTTCATTTTACCTTCAAAATGATGCTAACAGCAAATAGGGCATCTCTTGCAGCTCTATAAAAGCCTGGTTAGATCACACTTGGCAAAACACAGAAAATGCTGGAGAAACTCAGCAGACCAGGCTGATTCTGGGTAAAGAGTACAGGCTACATTTCAGGCTAAAACACTTTGGCCAGATCCTTCCAGCCCGAAACGTTGACTATACTCTTTTAATAAATGCTGCCTGGCCCACTGAGCTTCTCCAGCACTTTGTGCATGTTGCTTGGATTTCCAGCATCTGCAGATTTTCTCTTGTTTTAGACCACACTTAGAGTATTCCGTTCAGTTCAAGTCACTTTGTTGTAGGAAGTATGTGGAAGCTCTAGAGAGGGTGCAGAGGAGATCTACCAGGATGCTACTTGAATTAGAGAGTATGTCTTTTGAGTTGGGTTGAGTAAGCTAAGGCTTTTCTCTCTGGAGGAAAGGAAAATTAGAGGTGACTTGATAGAGGTGTACAAGAAGCATAGATTGAGTGCATAGGTAGAGATACTTTCTCAGGATGGAAATGACTAATATGACGGGGCATCATTTTAAGATGTTTGGAGGAAAGTATAGTGGAAATGTCAGCAATAAGTTTTTTACACTGAGGTTGGGGGCTGTTGGAACGTGCTCCCAGGGGTGATAGTAGTCCCCAGGGGAGGAACTGCTTTTCCCAGAGGGTGGTGAATCTGTGGAATTCTCTGTCTAGTGAAGCAGTGGAGGCTACCTCAGTAAATATATTCAAGACAAGGTTGGATAGATTTTTGCATGTTGTCGTTGTTGTTCAGTTGTTTAAATGGGTCTGACTTTTCATGACCTCATGGACCATGGGGTCCACAGGGTTTTCGTGGCAAGATACAGAAGTAGATTGCCAAGCCTTTTTTCCGTGTAGATGCTGCTGCTGCCCAGGTTGGCATCTGGTTGGGTTTGAACTCAGGACCATCTGCCTTGGAGTTCAGTGCTGATACTACTACACCACCAACTGGTCCTACTATTTTTGCATAGTAGGGGGATTAAGGGTAATGGGGAAAAGGCAGGTAGGTGGAGATGAATCCATGGCCAGATCAGTCATGATCTTATTGAATGAGGAGCAGGCTCGATGGACCAGATGGCCTACACCTGCTCCTATTTCTTATGTTCTTATGCAGTAGAGGCAGACACATTTGGGATATTTAGGATAATCTTAGCTAAGCATGTGAGTGAAAGGATAATGGAGAGCTACTGTATATAGGAGGGAAGGGTTAGATTGAAGTTGGAGTAGGTTAAAGGGTTAGCACAACATTATGGGCTGAAGGGCCTGTACTGTTCTGTATTTCTCTATGTTCTATGTTCCCCTTTCCTCCTGGTTTAGCATTATGAAGACATCATTTCTTCCTGACTTCCTGATTTGCTCTTTACAATTTCCTGATCCTTTTCTCAAGGTATGCAGCTGCAGGATGTACAACATCTGACTTTCATCTTTTGATCTCCCCACATTTCTGCGAATGAATCGTGGACTTCGGTTACTCCTCCTTTCCTATTTTTGAGGGGTTTGATCAATGCAGTCTGGGGTGCTTCAGCGAAGAATGCTTTACCCTGTGGCCTGCAGTGGGCGAGCAGCATGATGCTAAACTGAACCAAGCCGAATACTGTTGGACTCCTGGTTTGATGTTTGATATTCTGTTTGTTGTCCCCTTGCTTTTTGCTTTTGTGTAATTTGGTTTTTTTTTTGTGCCTTGGTTGTTTGAAGTTATCTTGAATGGGTTCCGTGGTGTTCCTTTGTTTCATAGCTACCTTTGGGAGGTTGAATCCCAGAGTCGTATTCTGTATATATCTCTACTGCCCATTACGTGCTAGCGTTTGGGGCAGCAAAGAAGGTCCTCCATCTCTGGTGGTGTTCAGGGATTCCTTCATTGTGTCAGTAGCTCAGTTTTCACTACTGTTATTCATGCAGCTCCTGGGTGGAGACTCAGGAATACCAGCACACTCAGATATAGAAGGACTCTTCATTGCGGTTGTGTTTTACCAGTCAGGGTTGTTAGCCCTGAGCTGAACCCCCGAACCTGGAGAACCGGTGGACAACTCTTAGTCTGGCCTTTACCCTTTGACCTGTTGGGCATGGGTGACCCTATCAAAAGCCAAAACATAAATCCCTGACTCAAGCCAGCATAGCTCTCCAGGTCATTGAGGCACACAAGCCTCCAAACCATGACAAGGTTGTGGGCTTCTTGGAGGGTTCTGTATACAGTACATACTTTGATAATAAATGTACTTTGAATCGCTGAGTCATTGAATCTTTGAATGAAATGCTGCTCCCATGAATTTATTTGTACCTCATCCAGCCTAGAACATTGCATTCAGTACTGTGGCTTCTTTCACATCGCAGGGACCAAGCAAAGGGTGGATGGTCACCTTGCAGAACATCATTAAACTCTCACTGTAATTCTCCATCTGGCTTCTGAAGTGAATCAATGGACAGCATATTCAAGGCGCAAAGTGACTTGCAGCAGCAGAGATCAAGGGGAGATCTGATAGAAGTTTAGAAGATTATTTAGTCATAGAGAAGTATAGCATAGAAACAGGCCCTTCATTCCATCTAGTCCATATTGACGGCCTACTCCCATCGACCTGCACCCAAACCATACCCCTACTATCCATGTACTTATCAAAACTTCTCTTAAATCTTGAACTCGAGCTCACATGTTTCACTTGTGCTGGCAGCCCATTCCACACTCTCACAACTCTCTGAATGAAGAAGTTTCTCCTCATTTTACATAGAACATAGAACACAGAATAGTACAGCACAGTACAGGCCCTTTGGCCCCCAATGTTGTGCCCACCCTTAAACCCTGCCTCCTATATAACCTCTCACCTTAAATTCCTCCATATACCTGTCTAGTAGTCTCTTAAATTTCACTTGTGTATCTGCCTCCACCACAGACTAAGGCAGTGCATTCCACGCACCAACCACTCTCTGAGTAAAAAAATCTTCCTCTAATATCCCCCTAGAACTTCCCTCCCCTTACCTTAAAGCCATGTCCTCTTGTACTGAGCAGTGGTGCCTTGGAGAAGAGGCGCTGGCTGTCCACTCTATCTATTCCTTTTAATATCTTGTATATCTTCACCATGTCTCCTCTCATCTGCCTTCTCTCCAAAGAGTAAAGCCCTAGCTCCCTTAATCTCTGATCATAATGCATACTCTCTAAACCAGGCAGCATCCTGGTATATTTCTTCTGTACCTTATCCAATGCTTCCACATCCTTCCAATAGTGAGGCAACCAGAACTGGACACAGTACTCCAAGTGTGGCCTAACCAGAGTTTTATAGAGCTGCATCATTACCTTGCAACTCTTAAACTCTATCACTCAATTTATGAAAGCTAACACACCATAAGCTTTCTTAACTATTCTATCTACCTGTGAGGCAACTTTCAGGGATCTGTGGACATGTACCCCCAGATCCCTCTGCTCCTCCACACTACCAAGTATCCTGCCATTTACTTTGTACTCTACCTTGGAGTTTGTCCTTCTAAAGTGTACCACCTCACACTTCTCCAGGTTGAACTCCATCTGCAACTTCTCAGCCCATACTGCATCCTATCAATGTCTCTCTGCAATCTTTGACAATCCTCTACACTATCCACAACATCACCAACCTTTGTGTCATCTGCAACGTTGCCAACCCACCCTTCTACCCCCACATCCAGGTCGTTAATAAAAATCACGAAAAGTAGGGGTCCCAGAGCTGATCCTTATGGGACACCACTAGTCACAACCCTCCAATCTGAATGTACTGCCTCCATCACAACCCTCTGCCTTCTGCAGGCAAGCCAATTCTGAATCCACCTGGCCAAACTTCCCAGGATCCTGTGCCTTCTGACTTTCTGAATAAACCTACCGTGTGCAGCCTGAAACTTTTCACCTTTCATCCTTAACCTATGACCTCTGGTTGCAGTCCCACCCAACTTAGTGGAAAAAGCTTCCTTGCATATACCCTATGTATAGCCCTCATAATTTTGTATACCTCTATCAAATCTTCCCTCAATCTTCTAATGCAGGTTATAAACCTCAAGCACAAGTCAAGACTCCTTTTTGTGTCATAGTTATAGAAATATAAGCAATAGAAAAAATAAATTCATCTTTATCATGTCCTGACGAAGGGTCTCAGCCCGAAACGTCAACAGCGCTTCTGTCAATAGATGCTGCCTGGCCTGCTGTGTTCCACCAGCATTTTGTGTGTGTTGTTGTTCATCTTTATTATGCCTGGAATGGATATTTGAATCGTCTTGTCCAACTTGTCCCCTTCCTTGTTTTCTCTTCTTACACAGTTCTCCTTTAACATTTACTTCTTCACTTGTTCTGTCAGACACACATCAAAATAACTTGATGCGAAAAGGAATTGTTTCCTCATGTCACCTCAGGTCCTCATGACCTGCTCAGGTTCCCAAACCTTGCTACTGTAAAAACCATTTCTCTGTATTTACTCTATCAAAAATCACTCATGGCTTTGAAGACCTTTATCTTGTTCACTGCTGCTTTTAGGAACAAAATCTCAACATCATATGTCTGCACGTAATTGAGGTCTCTATTCCTGTTACTGTTCTAGTAAATTAGTTCCATGACATCCCCAAAACTTTAACATTGCCTCAAAAGGGCAGTGCCTAGAACTAAATGCAGTATTTCAGCTGAGGTCAGACTAGTGCCTGATGAGCAGGTAGAGACACAACGCATACAGTGTTTGTCCAAAGAGGGAAAAGCAAGGCAGATCACAAGCTGAGAATCAGGCTTAATACCTCCGCTATGTTTGTTGTGGCCAACTCCGGTGGACTGTGCTGATGAGATCTATAGTTAAGAGCAATGGCCCAGCAGGTGGCTCTGTAACACTCTGCGGAGAATGAAGGGTATGACAAGGTACAGTAGAAGTCATGGTCATCCACTACAGCCAAGAAAGACCCCAGTTTCTGACAGTTGCTCGTACCACTGAAGCTGGGCCTCTGTGGTCAGGAGGGTGGAAATGCCCCAGTTCAAAAGCTTTTCCATCTTATAAACTCTCCTGCACAGGTTTCCTGGCATCGTTGGATATGATGGACAACCAACATTTAATCACAGTGACATCTCCGTAGCAGCCCGGAAAGAGGCAGTGGTCACGGCAGACTATCACCATATATATATTTAGAAAGTTAAATTAAATAAGTAGTGCAAAAAGAGGAAAAATCAGTAGTGAGGTGGTGTTCATGGGTTCAAAATCCATTCAGAAATCGGATGGCAGAGGGGAAGAAGCTGTTGAATCATTGAACAACACACACAAAATGCTGGAGAAACTCAGCAGATGGAAAAGAGTACAGTTGGTGTTTCAGGCCAAAGCCCTTCGGCAGGCTTCAGGCCTGCTGAGTTCCTCCAGCATTTTGTGTGTGTTGCTCAGATTTCAAGCATCTGCAGATTTTCTCTTGGTTTGTGAGTTAATCAGTGAGTGTGTGTGTAACCCTGAGGTTCGGCCAGCATACGTTTGTCTATGATAAGACAGCCTCTGGCCCACCCAAAATGAAAAATCTTGTTTGTGTGGATGCTGCGTGACGTGTTGCCCGGTTACAAATCCGCACCACAAAATATCAGACTGTGCACTGTATGCAATTAAATGATTGAACTTTAAAAATCTTAATCTGACTACAGGGTTAGTAAAGAAAATAAAAAAAGGACCCATTTTAATGTAACAGTCTAACGTGCATGTTGGAGCTCATGAAATTGTCCCTTCATCCCCCATCGACCTCCTCTGAGTGTCGCTGACCGTCGGACCCTCTCTCCGAGTTACTCCCTCCGGCGGTCTACCAACTCTTTCCAGTTGCGTCTTCTCTCTTCATCTCTCGCCACCAAAAGACTGCAAAATCCCTGCTCCGAGACCCACAAGAAAGAACAACATCCCTCTCATTGGCTAGCATACATTCCAAAGCCCCTGTTACCTCTAGTCATAACCCAAACACTGCTGCTACAGAGAAACCATTACCTTAACAGTGAAACATTGCAGAGAGGCCATTACATTAGCAGTGAAACCTTACAGTGCGTTACACTCTCCCCCACCAAATCTAACCAAATTTAATTGAGATAATTCGCCAACCCTTCCTGCAAAACATAAAGTCCAATCCAGGTGCAAAAGGCAGTGACAAGCCTCCCCAAAACAGTAGGGGCCACACTCTGTTGCCCCCGGTGCTACATAGGCCAGCCTATCCAGTGGTTTCATAATTCTCTGAGACCTCCACACCCCTCAGTGAAACTCTTCAGGTTCAGACACCACCTGATGCTTCCAGTCTACATGGTGAGGCCTCCCCCGGCCTATCACTCGTGCCCACCTGCAACTCGGACCCCTCTGTCCGTTGGCTGAGCCTCATATCATCACTTGCAGGGTCCCGCTGTAACCCAGGCTGTCCACCCACTTCACCTGACTCAGCGGGAGAAGGGCTGGAGGTCTCTTCCTCAATCAATGGGGTTAGCGAAAGGCAGCATATACCACACATCCAGGACCTCATCCTCCAAATCAGTATCCCTCTCAGAGCTGGGGGCCGGCCCAACCTCTCCTGCTGTGGGCCCTGCAGTCACCCCGTGTTTCCGCAGAGTCCCCTTATTATTTGTAGTCTCCAAGACGGGCTCTGGGTCTGCATGTTCCTCGACTTCTCAACCCCAGTAACTCATGGATGAGTCTGCTCTTGAAATCCCATCCCTGATCACTATGTATGTTCTAGACTTGTTCTAGAGCAGCTCTGGCCTATGGTTAGGCCACACTTAGACCCCTTCCAGTTCACCTATCAGCCCCGACTAGGAGTTGAGGATGCCATCGTCTACCTGCTGAACCTTGTCTACGCCCACCTGGACAAGTCGGCGAGCACTGTGAGGGTCATGTTTTCTGACTTCTCCAGCGCGTTCAATACCATCCGCCCTGCTCTGCTGGGTGAGAAGCTGACAGTGATGCAGGTGGATGCTTCCCAGGTGTCATGGATTATTGATTACCTGACTGGCAGACCACAGTACGTGCGCTTGCAACACTGTGTGTCAGACAGAGTGGTCAGCAGCACTGGGGCTCCACAGGGGACTGTCCTATCTCCCTTTCTCTTCACCATCTACACCTCGGACTTCAACTACTGCAGAGTCTTGCCATCTTCAGAAGTTTCCTGATGACTCTGCCATAGTTGGATGCATCAGCAAGGGAGATGAGGATGAGTACAGGGCTACGGTGGGAAACTTTGTCATATGGTGCGAGCGGAATCATCTGCAGCTTAATGTGAAAAAGACTAAGGAGCTGGTGGTGGACCTGAGGAGGGCTAAGGCACCGGTGACCCCTGTTTCCATCCAAGGGGTCAGTGTGGACATAGTGGGAATACCTACTATTCCCAGGGAATACCTGGGAATATGAATGGACAATAAACTGGACTGGTCAAAGAACACTGAGGCAGTCTACAAGAAGGGTCAGAGCCGTCTCTATTTCCAGAGGAGACTAAGGTCCTTTAACATCTGCGGGACGATGCTGAGGATATTCTACGAGTCTGTGGTGGCCAGTGCTATCATGTTTGCTATTGTGTGCTGGGGCAGCAGGCTGAGGGTAGCAGACATCAACAGAATCAACAAACTCATTCGTAAGGCCAGTGATGTTGTGGGGGTGGAACCAGACTCTCTGACGGTGGTGTCTGAAAAGAGGATGCTGTCCAAGTTGCATGCCATTTTGGACAATGACTCCCATCCACTCCATAATGTACTGGTTAGGCACAGGAGTACATCCAGCCAGAGACTCATTCCACCGAGATGTAACACTGAGCGTCATAGGAAGTCATTCCTGCCTGTGGCCATCAAACTTTACAACTCCTTCCTCGGAGTGTCAGACACCCCGAGCCAATAGGCTGGTCCTGGACTTATTTCTACTTGGCATGATTAACATTATTATTTAATATTTATGGTTTTATATTGCTATATTTCTACACTATTCTTGGTTGGTGCGGCTGTAACAAAAACCAATTTCCCTCGGGATCAATAAAGTATGTCTGTCTGTCTGTCTGTCTGCCTGCTCCTGGGGAGGCCTCAATAAATGAAATACTTCTCCCATCACACTTTTGCCACCGTAGTCACCCTCTGGTCCTTGGTAGGAAAAGCCTGCGTGTATCTGGTGTAGTGGTCTACGATGACTAAGACATTTGCTGTGTTGCTAGCATCAGGTTGTATTAACAGGAAATCCTTTCATACCAGGTCCAGAGGCCCTGCGCCCTGCAAGTGGGACAAGGGAGCCGCCTGTGTAGGCTGTCTTCCGACATATGCATCGAATGCACGACCTGCAGTATCCTTCGCCCTCCAATTTCATCTGGAGCCAGTAAAACGGGTCTCTGAGCAATCCATAGGTCTTTTCCACCCCCAAATGTCCAGAATCATCATGAAGTGACTTCAACAAAATCCTCCGATACTTCTCCGGCAGAACCAGCTGGCAACGCCGAGGTCGGTCCGGGGGTGACGTGATCCGGTATGGGATCTGTTTCCACAACTCCATCTGAGGCCATTCCCTCAGTAATGGAGGCACTGGTGTGTGCTTCATATTTTCTGCCTGAGTCATGTCTCCCTTTTCGACCGCTGACCAAATGGTACCGATGCCCGGATCATCTCGCTGAGCAGCTGCCACTTCCCCAGAACTCAATTCCGGAAGCTGATTTGTCTTCAGAGCAGTCAGGTTATAGTAAACTTGGGGGATGGCGTCATCAGAAACTCGCAATTGATCGACTGCTCGATCCTGCCCCTCCTTTCCTTCTGCCCTCACGGTGGTGGCAAACTGACACATAGCCTTCACCCCCGGGGCAGGAACGCTCTCCCACTAGTTGTCCCTGACCAGTTCCTCATGCACCCATCGGGACAAAGCATCAGCATCAATGTTCCTGCTTCCCGGCCGGTAATTCAGGCTAAAATCATAGGCAGACAACACCGCCAACCACCGATGGCCTGTGGCATCCAGTTTTGCCGAGGTCAGGATATAACTTAAGGGGTTGTTGTCTGTCCTGACCTCAAACTTGGCCCCAAGAGGTAGTCACTCAGCTTATCCACCACAGCCCATTTCAACGCCAGAAATTCCAACTTGTACGTGGCATAGTTTCTCTCGGAGGGTGACAGACTCCGGCCGACAAACGCTACTGACCTCAACCCGGAGCCCTGATCCTGATAGAGGACCCTCTTGGCTGGCATCTGTGTGCAGTTCATACGGCAATCGGGGGTCCGTAAAAGCCAGCACTGGCGCCTGGGTCAGCAACTCCTTCAGCAACTGAAAGGCCTCTCGCATTTTGCATCACACCTCGGTCCAAAGTGCTCCGATGGGCTAAGATACTCTCCACCCACCTGTCCTTTCTCCCCCTTGCTTTCTTCCCCAAGCGAGGGTAACTGCACATAAGCTGATTCAATGTGTGACTCAGTTTTATGTAACACTTAACAAACCTCCGATAGAAACTACAGAACCTGAGGAATGAGCACAGAGCGCTCACAGTCCGGGGCCTTGGCCACGTGGTCACTGCCTCCATCTTAGCCAGATTTATAGCTAATCCATACTGTGAGTCTATGTGCCCAACATAGCTAACAGAGGTTTTGCAGAACTGGCATTCATCCAGGGAATGTTTTAACCCTTCAGCTTTCAGGAGATTGAGCATCTTCAGTAGCCTCGTTTCATGTTCCTCCAAGGTGGATCCAAATACTATGAGGTCATCTAGATGTACCAATACCTCAAGCAAGTTCATACCGTCTTCGCCACGACCCACTGGAAGGTTGCAGGGGCTCCCGATATGCCCTGGGGCATCCTTTCAAACTGGAAGAATCCCAGGGGACATATAAATGCCGTCTTCTCTTTGTCAGCCTCACTTATCGGGATCTGGTCATATCCACTCCTCAAATCCGGCACACTGAACCACTTCACACCACTCAGACAGGCCAGCGCATCTTCGACCCTCGGGACAGTATACTGATCAGAGATGGTGTGCCTGTTCAGAGCCCTATAGTCCACACACATGCGTACCTTCCCATTCTTCTTTCGGGCCACTACTGTTGGGGACACATAGGGGCTTCGGAACTTGGTGATGATCCCAGCTTCCTTCAACTTACACAAATGCTGCCGAACGTCCTCCACCTCCGCAGGGGCCAGTCGCCACGACCTTTCTCTGAATGGGGTACCCTCGGTCACCCGGGTAGTGTGAGGTGTGTTCTTGGAACAACCCACATCAAACTCTTCAGTGGAAAAGACACCTTCCAGCTTCAACATCTTCTGTACCAACCTCCTCTTCCAACCCACAGGAACCGGGGAGCCCCCGAAGTTGAATGACTCAGCGGCCAACTTACCCCCTTTTTCCTATAGTTTCTCCGCTGCTTGTCTCAGAGGGGCACTAGACATTACCGTCCCCAGGAACAGATGCACCAGGGGCACCCCACGCCTGAAGGTGACCTCCCTCTTCATCGTGTTACTGACTATCACAGCCATCCCGTTCGCCTGTACAACTGAGAACTTCTGCAGTTTGGGCCTCACCATACCCCAGCAAGAAATCCTGACTCCCCCTCGTGGTCTTCCAAAGTGTCTGCTAAGAGGGCCTCACCCTCAGGCACTCCAGGAAATCTGGGTGTCCCCATCACTCTCACTACTTCCCCGGGCCGTATCACCTTTGGCTTCGACTGAGTGAACCACAGAGTCCCTCGTTTAAATTCAGTGTCTGGCCCAATGCAGCCACGCACTTTCTCAAAAGCAGCTCGAAACACTGGGTACACAGACAATGTTCCCAGAAACCTCTTGCCAGCCTTCTTCTTGCAAGCCCCCATGAACCTCCTCACAAGAGGGGTGTTGGTCCCCTCCAGAATTGAAATGCTGCCCCTCTCAACAGGGTCGGGACAAACCAGCACCAATGTATTAAGGATCTCAAACACTCCCACATCGGCCTCTGAGAACTCCAACTTCACTGACAAATAACCGTCGTATAGATAATCACCAGCACTAAGCCCCCAGATCTCCACTGCCCTGAATGATGTCAATGGTAAACTCTTCAGATACCTGGTGTAAAACGAATGGTACAACAACGTGACTTGCGACCTGGTATCGAGTATGGCTTTGGCATAAATACCCTCTAGCCGTAGCGACTATGTTCTATGAAACCTTTGAAAAGTTGGCATCCATCAATAAGGACCCCCATCATCCATGTTTGGGCATCTGTTTGGGTTACCCGGAGAAATCGGTGGTAGCAGAACATTTCATTCACAGTGGCCATAGTATTGACTTTGACGGCACAAAACCAGGATGCCACGCCAATGGCTTTTGGGACTTCCTGGTAAAGGAAGCTATTGAAATAAAACTCGAAGAAAGTAATTTTACCAAAGATTGAGTTTTCACTCTAAGTTAAAACTGGAATTCATTTGTAAACAGGTGGGAGATCGGAAAACTGATTAGATGAGAACTAATCAGTCAAGAGGGACAGACTACGGGGGTATAAATACCATCGGACAGGACATGACCGGATATTACCCCGGATGAAGATGGCTGAGTTTGTCACAGAAATGTCAGTTCTGATCAATACCTGTACTCGGCTGGAAGCCTGGGAAAAGATAATTCATCATATACATCAGGAAAGTACAAGATCCATTTTTTGAGGACTAATATCTTTATTACCTTCTGCCTGACCTGTAAAATTCTTCTAGCATTTCGAGTATGATACCAAGAACTTATGAATCTTCAATGGGCCTCTTATACAACAAGATGCACTCTTAGCCGTACAATCTACCTCGTTATGATCTTTCACTTTATCATTTACCTACACAGTACTCTTTTGTACAGCTTTTACACTTTATCTGCATTATTATTGTTTTACCTTATTCTAACTCAATACACTTGCAATAATTTGATCTGTCTGATCAGAATCGAAGACAATCTTTCCACTGCATCCTGGTGCATATGACAATAATAAGCTAATAACAATATCAATTCCAATAACAATTCTGATATCAGTAGCAATACCAGCACCAATACCAATTCAAAAACCAATATGAATATCAATATAAATACCAATATCAATACTAATACCAATACCAGTAGTAATACTAGTTTCAATACCAACCAATGCCAATACCAGTATCAATGCCAATGCCAGTATCAATACCAATATCAATATTAATGTCAATATCAATATCAGTACCAATATCAGTAGCAATACCAATAACAATTCCAGTACTAATACTGTCACGGTCCCGACCACTAAATGCACATTTTCTCCTAATTTCCTTTGATGGCAGCACACCTGGTTTTCATCAAGACCAGCAGCATAAGAACCTACGGCTTTGCACCCACTAGTTGCCAGATCGTTGGTGTTGCCAGTGTGGTAAATAACAGTTGCCGACTGCTTAGGATTGTATGTTCTAAGTTTTACTTCAGTTCCGAGGTTTACCTGTGTAACTCCGTCTCTCCGTGCTAAGAAATGTTTTGTCTGCCGCTTCCCTTTCTACGCTCCGTGTCAAGATCAGTTCTGCCTGCCTTCTGCTTTTCTGCAGTCCCTCCTGTTTGCCGTTCAACGCTCATGCCCACGTCTGCATCCTAACTCAATCTCCGTGCCTGTGTCCTGCATTGGGGATCGCCTCGTTCATTGCAACAGAACGATCTGCCACCATGGACCCAGCGGACACGAATACCCTTCAACAAGCCCTCACCAGCCCAGATTCCCTACTGGGTCTGCACGACCAACTCCTCCAGGAGGTCACGGAGAATCTCCGTTCCTTGCCTTCTCACATCACGCAGATCGGTGACCAGGTGGACGGGGTATCCACTCATTTTACTCAACCCATTCCTGGAACCCTGTCTAACCAGCCCAGACCGCCTGTAGTGGTAAACCCCTATGTGTTCAGTAGCATCCCCACCAAGAGAGCCTCACGTACCTGAACCGGAGCACTAAGCCAGGGATTTGGGGAAGTGCCGGGCCTTCCTTCTTCAGTACTCCTTGGTGTTCGAACAGCAGTCGTCCACATACTCCACGGATAAGTCAAAGATTGCTTATGTTATGGGTTTGTTGTGGGGAAGTGCCTTAGCATGGGCCACAGCTGTTTGGGATAACCAACCGGATATCTGTTCTTCTTTCATCACCTTTATCGTGGAAATGAGAAAGATCTTTGACCACATCCTCCGTGGTAAAGATGCCGCTAAGCATCTACTCACTCTCCGCCAGGGCTCACACAGTGTCGCCGAATATTCCGTGGAATTCCGGACATTAGCAGCCGACTCGGGGTGGAACGATGAGACACTCCAAGGGGTATTCTAGAATGCCCTCAGTGACATGGTGAAGTCGAGTTGGCAGCAAGGGATGAAACCGACAGCCTGGATTCCCTGATCTCCCGAGCCACCAGGTTGGACAATCATCTCCAAGAACACCATAGAGAAAGAATTGGTCGTCCACCACCTTTGGCCACTCCACGGCACTCATTACCACCTCCCGCCAGGGCAAGCCTCTCCCCTCCTCCTGCTCCTAGAGTAGCTCCCAGCCCGGCCATTTCCACCACCCCGGGAGAGGAACCCATGCAGATGGGAGGGAACCGCCTTTCCCCCACAGAACGACTCTAGAGAATGAGAGCGGGAGAGTGCCTATATTGCGACCCAGTCTGGCCACTTCCGTACTACCTGTCCCCTTTGGCCAAAAGGGAAGTCTCGCCAGCAGAAAGGGAGACCCTGGTGACCCAGACAACATTCCCTTCCGTTCCCAGAACCCGGATGCAGCTTCAAGCCACTTTGCATCACAACCAACAGTCCCTGCCTCTGTTAGCATTGGCGGACTCCGGCGCTGAGGGAAACATTTTGGATGAAAACCTAGCTTTCCAGGCTGGAATTCCTCGTGAGCCATTGAGAACCCCCCAGGAAGCCCGGGCACTGGATGGTAGACTACTGGCCCGAGTCACACACTGCACAGAACACCTGCCTCTTCTTCTCTCCGGAAACCATCGGGAACAAGTACGATTTGTTTTAATTTCCTCTCCTCAAGTTCCTATAGTTCTTGGTTACCCCTGGTTAAGCCATCACAACCCCCACATTGACTGGTCCACCGGGAAGACGGTTAGCTGGAATTCGTTCTGTCACTCCACTTGTCTACAATCAGCCCTTTCCCCAGTGGAGGTCACTGCGACCTCGTCCGCCTTTGAACCCCTGACTTATCCAAGGTTCCAGAGTATCACGATCTGGGAGAAATGTTCAGCAAACAACGGGCCCTTTCCCTGCCTCCACATCGCCCTTATGATTGCGCAATTGACCTTCTCCCCAGCGCCCCTCTACCCACCAGTCGGCTGCATAACCTGTCCCGGCCAGAAAGGGAAGCAATGGAGGCTTACTTAAATAACTTCCTCACGGCTGGCATTATCCGACCCTCATCTTCCCCTGTAGGCACAGGATTCTTCTTTGTGAGGAAGAAAGACGGCTCACTGAGCCCCTGCATTGACTATCGTGGCCTGAACAGCATCAACCATAAAGAATAAGTATCCCCTGCCCCTTATCAACTCTGCTTTCGAGCCCCTTCACGGAGCCACAATTTTCTCTAAGTTGAACCTACAGAATGCCTATCAGATTGGAAAACAGCCTTTAACACCCCCCTCGGTCATTTTTAATATCTAGTCATGCCATTCGGTCTCACCAATGCCCTTGCCGTCTTCCAAGCCCTGGTGAACGACGTCATTTTCGTTTATTTGGACGACATCCTAATCTACTCCCACAGTCTTCAAGAACACACCCATTATGTCTGTCAGGTTCTTCAGAGGCTTTTGGAGAACAGGCTATTCGTTAAGGCAGAGAAGTGCTAGTTTCATGTCCCTTCTGTCAGTTTCCTGGGGTACATCATTGAGAGCGGGCAAGTGAGGGAAGATCCCGAAAAGTTCCGGGCGGTGGCAGAATGGCCAAAACCCATGACTCTCAAATAACTCTCGCAATTACTGGGGTTCATTGTTTCATCAGGGTTTACAGCCTGGTGACAATGCCCCTTAACCGACTCACCTCTCCTGCGACCCCTCTTCACTGGACTCCCGAAGCGGACTCCGCCTTCTCTGAGCTAAGGAGGCATTTCACTTCTGTTCACATCCTGGTCCAACCTGATCCCTCTCGCCAATTCATTGTGGAAGTCAACACCTCTGACTCTGGGGCGGGGGCGGTCCTCTCTCAACGCTCCGTCCCAGACCCAAAACTCCATCCCTGCACCGTCTTCTCTTGCCGTCTATCCCCGCCGAATGGAACTATGACATTGGGAACCGGGAATTACTGGCTGTCAAACTTGCCTTGGAGGAGTGGAGGCACTGGCTGGAGGGAGCTGAACATCCATTCATCATTTGGGTGGACCATAAGAACCTCAAATACATCCAAATCGCTAAAAGCCTTAATACCCGCCAAGCCCATTGGGCATTATTTTTGGCTGTTTCAAATTCACCCTCACCTATCGTCCCAGTTCCAAGAAAGGGAAGCCAGATGCTCTCTCTTGTCAATAAGTCTCCGAGGAGGGCCTCCCCAACCCCGATATCATCCTTCCACCACCCTGTGGAGTGGCTGCCCTCACCTGGGAGATTGAATCCATAGTCTAGGAGGCCCAACGGACTCAACCTGACCCTGGCAATGGATGCCCCAATTGTCTCTTTGTGCCTGACACTGTTTGGTCTCAGGTTCTCCAGTGGGAGCATACTTCTCATTTTGCCTGCCATCCTAGAATCGATCAAACTCTATCCCTTTTGAAGTGACATTTCTGGTGGCCCACCATGGGACACTTGCTCCTTCGTCTCTGCCTGTTCTGTGTGTGCTCACGGAAAAGCCTCTCATTGACCACCTGCTGGGTTGCTTCGTCCCCTAGCTGTCCCTAGCCACCTTGGTCCCACATGGCGCTGGATTTCAATACAGGAATACCCCCTTCACATGATAACACTGCTGTACTCACCGTGATAAACTGGTTCTCCAAAGCCATGCACTTCATAGCCCTTCCCAAACTCCCTACAGCCAGTGAAACAGCCAACCTCCTTATCCATCACATCTTCCGCCTTCATAGAATTCCCTCTGACATAGTTTCTGACTTGGGGGCCCCAGTTCATCTCTCAAGTCATCCCCCTCTGTTTCCTGCCCATGAAGATGACATTGCTGTGGCTTCATTTCAGGCCCATCTCCACCAGTGCCTCAAGGTCTGGAAGGATGCACATGCGGCCCTGCTCCGCTCAGCCGACCGCAACCGGAGGATTGCCGATTGCCATCAAATTCCTGCGCCCAATTATTGGCCTGGTCAGAAGGTTTAGCTCTCTTCAAAAGACATCCCCCTCAAGAATGAACCCAAGAAACTTGTCCCTCGTTATCTCGGACCATTCGAAATTGAGAGCATCATTAACCCCTCGATGGTCAGACTCAAACCGCCCAGATCCATGCACATTCGTCCCACGTTCCATGTCTCCCAACTGAAACCTGTGTCTGTCAGTCCTTTGTGCCCTCCTGCTGGACCTCCGCCACCCGCCTGGGTCATTGACGACTACCCAGCGTACACCGTCCGGTGAATACTGGATGTGCTCCGCCGATGCAGGGGTCTCCAGTACCTGGTTGATGGGAGGGATACAGTCTTGAGGAGTGCACCTGCACTCCCCGCTCCTTCACCTTGGACCCTTTCCTCATCCGAGATTTCCATTGAGACAATCCGGACAAGCCTGGTGGTTCACCGGGAGGCTCTCGTTGAGCGGGAGGGGTATTGTCACGGTCCCAACTGTTAATTCTCCATTTTTTCCTTGTACCATATAGCCTACTGTATAATATGGGACTATTTTATGTCATAGTAACACGTTATTGAGCATGTACTATTAGGCGTGTATTGATCTGTATATATGTGTTCAGGTTGGGTTCCGTAAGTAAAGAAAACCCCTGTTAACTTAGCTCCAGTCTCTAGTGTTTTTATTGATAGTTTTGTTGTGTAACCAGTCACATACACAACAAATTGGCAACGAGGTTAATGAACGTACATCGTATCGGAACGCTATGTTTTAATTGATAACAACAATCGGAAGGAAGCGGGATTTCAGCCGGAGTCAGGAACGTCGGGAGACCGAAAGACACAGTCGCAGCTGTGGCGCGTCCAGGTGAGACCACAGCCGGCGCTGAACCCCAGGGCTGAGGGTCTGCCTGCCTCAGAAGGGAGATTTAAAAAAAGGGAGCGACACATGCATCTAACCAGAGTACGCTCGCGAAGCTAGCAAAAAAAGTCACGTGAGTCAAAAAGAAAACAAGGGACCGGTGTTAAATTAACATAACAAAGATGGCATTGATTGGAACCATTACAGCATTTGACAGTGGCATTGAAGACTGGGCAACTTACATTGAAAGAGTGGAGTTGCATTATGATGCTAACGGTATTAGTGATGAAAAGAAAGCCCACTTATTACTCAGGGTTATGAGCGTGAAAACATACGGCCTACTACGGAGCTTGTTAGCCCCTGAAAAGCCAGCTGACAAAACGTTCAAGCAAATGGTAGACACCCTCCAACAGCATTTAAATCCCAAACCACTGGTCATTACTGAAAGATTTAGATTTTACAATCGGAGTCAGAGCAAAAACGAAAGCATTTCTGAATATTGTGCTGAATTGTGCAAATTATCAGAACATTGTCAATTTGAAATGGGTCTATCAGTTGCATTGAGGGATAGGTTAGTGTGTGGCATGTACTGTGAAACCACCCAGAAGAAGCTGCTGTGTGAAAAAGACCTTACATTCGAGAAGTGCTAAACATCTCAATATCATTAGAAACAGCTGCACGAGGTGCTTCAGAGATACAACAAAAATCTCTGGAATATGCTGTGAATAAAATGTCACTAAACAGAAATGAAGAAAAGAAATGTTACTGTTGTGGGAACGGGTCATATGACCCTGATGGTTGTTGGTTTAAAGATAAAGAATGCTGAAACTGTGGCAAACGGGGTCACACTGGCAGAGTATGCAAAGCTAAACAGCAGGGAAAGGACAAAATACAGAGAACCAAGAAACCCCAGAAAGGAAAATACAACACTGTGCACAAAATGAAAGAATGCAATTCTGATGAAAATGGCTCAGACAAAAGTGTCTTGTCTGACACTTCACAGCGTGGAAGAGAAAGATGATTGAAGAGTAATATGGATCACTCCATGAGTGGTAGGCTTGAGACTGAAAATGGAATTGGACACAGGCTCAGCTTTAACAGTGATCTCTGTACGTGACTACTAACAACTGTTTTCGCACATATCTGTGAAATGAACTAAACTACTGCTAAAGACTTACACAGGACAGAGAGTAAAATTAAAGTGACAGTGACCTACGGAGACAAAACACAGCAGCTGAACCGCTATGTACTGAAAAATGCAGGACCACCGTTGCTGGGATGTGAATGGCTCAGGAAAATTCAGTTGGACTGGCACACCATCAAGACACTAGCTGTGTCAGCAAAGGAGGGCAGCAAGGCCACATCTGAGAGACTGTCGCAAATACTTGCTGACTCTGAGGAAGTGTTCATGAAAGGAATAGGAACACTTCAGGGCATGAGGCAAAGATTGAGATTGAGGAAAATGCATGTCCAAAATTTCACAAAGCCAGACCAGTCCCACATGCAATCCGTCCTACAGTAGAGGCAGAGCTGAAAAATCTGGAAGCGACTGGGATCCTGTCAAAGGTGGATTGGAGTGATGGGCCAGTGATGAAGAAAACCTCCAGCACAAAACCAGGAAAACCAAGCAAGGTGCGCATATGTGGAGACTTTAAAGTGATGTTAACCCAGTCCTCCGCACAGTACAGTATCCTCTATCTCGTATTGAGGACATCTTTGCTTCCCTGTCAGGAGGGGAACATTTCACAAAAATCGATTTGACCCAGGCTTACCTCCAAATGGAAATCGAGGAAGCATCTAAGAAATACCTGACAATAAATACACACACTTTACTAGTACAACTGGTTGGTGCTTGGGATAACATCAGCTCCTGCAATCTGGCAAAGGGCAATGGACCAGGTCCTGCAGGGGACTCCAGGGACTCAGTGTTACCTGGATGACATCATTGTCTCTGGCAAAGATGACGAGGAACATCTTTCTAACCTTGAACAAGTGCTCACCAGGTTACGAGAATATGGGCTCAGCGCTGATTGACAGAAATGTGAGTTTTTCAAAATGGAAATCTCATATTGTGGGCATGTGATCAACAAGGATGGCTTACACACGTCTCAAGACAAGACAGAAGTGGTGCTTAAGGCACCACCACCTGAAAATGAGTCTCAGCTGAGAGCATATCTTGAATAACCTATCCACAGTCTTACACCTACTGAATGCATTATTACAGGCAGGGACACAATGGAAGTGGACTGAGAGCTGTGAGAAAGCATTTCAAGAGACTAAAAGACTCATAACTTCAGAAGGGGTGCTCTTTGACCCCTCCTTACCTATCCGACTAGCTTATGATACCTCGCCCCATGGGATAGGAGCTGTGTTATCGCACAAGTTTCCTGATGGCTCAGAAAGACCAATAGCCTTTGCCTCAAGAACGCTAACTTCAGCTGAATGCAACAATGTACAGATTGACAGAGAGGCCTTAAGCCTCGTGTGGGGAGTCAAGAAATTTAGTCACTACCTGTATGGTCAAAAGTTTACCCTGTTGGCTGACCATCGGCCTCTTGTGTCAATCTTCAACCCAAGAAAAGGCGTTCCAGTGATGACAGCACAAAGGCTGCAGGTCTCTTTTCTTAGGAGGTCACAGGTATGTCACTGAACACAAGGGGACCAAGCAACACGGCAACGCAGATGGGTTGTCATGGTTACCACTGCCGACTTCTGAGGTATCTACACAAATGGATCCAGCAGAGATATTTCATACAACAATAGTTGAACAATTACCAGTAACAAACAGCCTCATTGAAAGGGAAACACGCAATGACCCTATGTTGTCAAAAGTGTATGACATCACGGTAAATGGATGTCAGCGTGGGGTAACACACTGTTTGCAGCCTTTTCAGTGAGGAAGGAGCAGTTATCAGTGTGTCAGGGAACACTAATGCGTTGCTCTTGAGTTGTGATTCCTCCCAAGTTACGCACCAGAGTGCTGGAGGAATTGCACGATGGGCACCTGGGTACCGTGAAGATGAAAAGTCTTGCCCGTGCCTATGTGTGGTGGCCAGGAATCGATAAACAGATTGAGGACTTGACCAAGAACTGCTCTGGATGTCAAAAGATCCAGAACACACCACCACAAGCCCCTCTCCATCCATGGGAGTGGCCCTCATCACCATGGCAATGGGCGCACATCGACTTTGCTGGACCATTCATGGACTCTATCTTTTTAATCGCTGTCGATGAACATTCCAAATGGCCAGAGGTCATCAAAATGAAGACAACCACATTGGAAAAGACCATTACAGTTCTGAGGGCCGTGTTCACCAGGAATGGCATACCAGAACAAATCTACACAGACAATGGACGCCAATTTGTCTCTGAAGAGTTCCAAAATTTTGTGAAGAACAATGGAATCAAATGCTTTACGTCGGCTCATTACCATCCATCCACAAGTGGCTTGGCAGAAAGATTTGTACAGACATTCAAAAAAACCATCAAGGTAATGGACAGCAAAAATGAACCACTACAACACAAGATGGACAACTTCGTCCTTGCCTATCGTAATGCAGAACACACAACCACTAATCAGACTCCAGCAATGATGTTTCTGAACAGGAACCTGAGGTCCTGCATGGATCTTCTCAAACCAGATGTATGACGGGATGTAGAGAACAGACACTTCCAACACTTGAATGCTAAGTCAACACGGATCTTCAGTGTGGGACAGTCAGTTCTTGCACGTGATTACCGGACTGAAAAGTGGCAGCCGGGTATAATTTCTGCCATAGACGGGCCACTGATGTATAGAGTACCGGTGGGAGAGAACATATGGAGACGTCAGGTGGACCAATTCCTGGATGCTTAGGTGAAAAACACAACCACACCTTGCCCGGACTCCCGTGACATCGAAGCACATCATGTGGATCAAACCCTGAATGCTCAGTTGGAAAACAGAACAGTATCTTGCCCTGACTCCCCAGAGATAGAAGCAAACACTCCTGATGCAACGACATCAGCCTCGTCCACAGGTAAGCCTGCCATCAGTGCTGATGACCCACCTGATGTACCTGTGGTGATTCATTCCCCAAATCAAAAGTTGCAGGGCAGACATTACCTAGAGAGGCAGAGAAGTCCCCCCCGAGACTTCAGTTATAATTATTATAATAATTATTATTATTCTTATTACATTACTTTGTTATAATTTCATATTATTAAGTTACTAATTAAACAGTTGGTGGGCGTTTGTATGTTAAGGGTACACACACAGTATTTGTTTAGCATAGAGCCCCCAGAAAAAAACAGTTAATACACTTTGAAAATAAAAGGGGAGGAGAGTACCATATAGCCTACTGTATAATACGGGACTATTTTATGCTGTAGTAATACGTTATTGAGCATGCGCTATTAGGCGTGTATTGATCTGTATATATGTGTTCAGGTTGGGTTCCGTAAGTAAAGAAAACCCCTGTTAACTTAGCTCCAGTCTCTAGTGTTTTTATTTATAGTTTTGTTGTATAACTGGTCACATACACAACACTCCTAATTTCCTTTGATTGTGCCACGGTTCTGACCGTTAATTCCCCATTTTCTCCTAATTGCCTTTGATGGTGGTACACCTGGTTTTCATCAAGACCTGCAATATAAGAACCCCGACTTTGCACCCACTAGTTGCCAGATCGTTGGTTTTGCCATTTCCTGGCCGCTTAGGATTGCGTGCTCTAAGTTTTGCTTCTTAAGTTTTGCTACCGAGACTTATTTGTGCAACTCAGTCTCTCCGTGACTGAGTTCAACTGCAGTTCCGAGGTTTACCTGTGCAACTCAGTCTCTCCATGCCAAGAAAAGCTTTGTCTGCCGCTTCCCTTTCTACGCTCCGTGTCAAGATCAGTTCTGCCTGCCTCCTGCTTTCCTGCAGTCCCTCCTGTTTGCCATTCAACACTCACACCCGTGTCTAATCCTAACTCAATCTCCGTGCCTGTGTCCTGCGTTTGGGTTCACCTCGTTTGTTGCAACAAATACCAATAGTAATAACAATATCAATTCCAATATCAATGCCAATACAAATACCAATATCAATGTCAATACCAATTTTCTATTAAGTCTATTCATGTTACTTTGTTAATTGCAATTTTGTCATCTTAGTTTATCAACGAACAGCAAGTGAGTTTCTCTTAAAGGAAGCAATGTTGAATTTTAAACAGCAACACACACAAAATGCTGGTAAAACACAGCAGGCCAGGCAGCATCAATAGGGAGAAGCTATATTATATATTGGTGAGACCCGACGCAGACTGGGAGACCGTTTCGCTTAACACCTACGCTCGGTCCGCCAGAAAAAGCAGGATCTCCCAGTGGCCACACATTTTAATTCCACGTCCCATTCCCATTCTGATATGTCTATCCATGGCCTCCTCTACTGTCAAAATGAATCCAAACTCAGGTTGGAGGAACAACACTTTATATACCGGCTGGGTAGCCTCCAACCTGATGGCATGAACATTGACTTCTCTAACTTCTGATAATGCCCCTCCTCCACTTCTTACCCCATCCCTTACATATTTAGTTGTTTGCCTGTTCTCCATCTCCCTCTGGTGCTCCCCCCCCCCTTTCTTACTCCTGAGGCCTCCCATCTCATGATCCTTTCCCTTCTCCAGCTCTGTATCACTTTCGCCAATCACCTTTCCAGCTCTTAGCTTCATCCCACCCCCTCCGGTCTTCTCCTATCATTTCGCATTTCCCCCTCCCCCCACTACTTTCAAATCTCTTACTATCTTTCCTTTCAGTTAGTCCTGACGAAGGGTCTCGGCCCGAAACGTCGACAGCGCTTCTCCCTATCAATGCTGCCTGGCCTGCTGTGTTCCACCAGCATTTTGTGTGTGTTGCTGTTTGAATTTCCAGCATCTGCAGATTTCCTCGTGTTTGCAATGTTGAATTTTATTGATTTACATTATGTGCAAAAATCTTAGGCATATATATATATACAGCTAATGTGCTTAAGACTTTTGCACAGTTCTGTATTCGTGAACACGAAGTGGAGAGCGAATTTGTAAATCCGGCATGTTGGGAATTGTGAGAGTTAAACACCGTGGGAGGGATGTGGGACAGGTGGCAGAGATGGAGTGCCAGGATGGGGGATGGTGCGGGTGCCGACATATCCAGCCCTGAGACACCAGGCAAGGTCATTTGATTCCAAACAATCGATATATTGGTCATCACAGAAAGTCTCTCTGGTGCTTCCCACTCCCTCATCTCTCCCTTCCCTTTTTCCCAACCATGATCCCTTCTCTCTCCCTGCTCTCTTCTCTCTCATAGTCCACAATAGAGACCCATATCAGAATCAGGTTTATCATCACTCACATATGCCATGAAATTTGTTTATTTGCAGCAGCAGCAGTACGGTACAATACAGAAAATAACTACAATACAGTGTAAAAGTCTCAGACAGCCTTGCTATATATACTGTATGTGTGTAAGGCTTTTTCCAGTGCTAAATAGTTTTGTTTCAGATGACTGGAGGAGGAGAATTTAAAGCCAGTGGAGATGAATGCAACTACTAGCTGCTAATACCTTCCCTATTACTCTATGACAGAGTGAAGACAGCTGCTGGTACTCACATGATCTCAGCCACACCCTCAGCTATCACTGTGGTTCTCCCTTGGTCTATAAATTCACTCTTGATGTATATATTAGAAGAAAACTTCTGGTTTATCAACAGATCCTGTTCTCATATTCTCTCCTTGGGCCTCTTAATTCTTTTTTCAGATCATCTCCACTCTTTCTATATTCAGCTGGGTTCTCTAATGTATTTGGAACCTTACATTTGTCATAAGGCTCCTTTTCTGTCTCATTTTAACCTCAATATCTTCCCTCATCGAGTTTCCAATGCCCTTCTTTTTGAGCTCAGGGGAATGTGCCTTGTCTGTGGACAGAGAAAATCTGAAGCTATTCAGTCCATGAACCATATTCTTTTTCAGACATGACAACAGTCTTTTCAAATTGTCATATTAGGTTATACTAATATGACATATCTAGAATATTTTAATTATTATTCCACTTTGAACTTTAATAATCATTGGATACCAAATTCATCTCTTTAAGAGAATTAATACTTTATTATATCACCTTTCTTATAACCTATCAACTAGCCAGATTCAAGTGCAGTGTCACCTGCTGCAGAAAACTAAGAAGTTTCTAAATAAATACAGAAGCCACTGTATCATATTTATTGGAAAATTCACTGAATAATTTCATCTATCTCAGTGATTATATAAAAATGCAAGCAAGTATAGGAAAGTTAAACTACCAGAAAAATAACAACTCTGTATCTCAATCAAACACTCATTAGAAAGGTTCAGAGCTCCACAGTGTTGTGATCACAGTTTAACATGCATGCTCCAAGTGTTAGACCTTTGAAAATTGTTGTACTGAAGACCAAATTCTGTCCAGAAATTTCTCTGGTCAGTAACAACAATGGTGCTTACCTGACACCATGAGAAATGTCCAGGTACTGACATTTACTTGATACCATGAGAAATGTGCAGGTATGGTCATTTACCTGACACCATGAGAAATGTCCAGGTATGGACATTTACCTGACACTGTGAGAAATGTCCAGGTATGGACATTTACCTGACACTGTGAGAAATGTCCAGGTATGGACATTTACCTGACACTGTGAGAAATGTCCAGGTATGGACATTTACCTGACACCATGAGAAATGTCCTGGTATGGAGATTTATCTGACACTGTGAGAAATGTTCAGGTATGGACATTTATCTGACACTGTCAGAAATGTCCAGGTATGGACATTTACCTGACACCATGAGAAATGTCCTGGTATGGAGATTTATCTGACACTGTGAGAAATGTTCAGGTATGGACATTTATCTGACACTGTCAGAAATGTCCAGGTATGGACATTTACCTGACACCATGAGAAATGTCCTGGTATGGAGATTTATCTGACACTGTGAGAAATGTTCAGGTATGGACATTTATCTGACACTGTCAGAAATGTCCAGGTATGGACATTTACCTGACACCATGAGAAATGTCCTGGTATGGAGATTTATCTGACACTGTGAGAAATGTTCAGGTATGGACATTTATCTGACACTGTCAGAAATGTCCAGGTATGGACATTTACCTGACACCATGAGAAATGTCCTGGTATGGAGATTTATCTGACACTGTGAGAAATGTTCAGGTATGGACATTTACCTGAAACTGTGAGAAATGTCCAGGTATAGAGATTTACCTGACAGAAATTTTTCTACAGAAGTAGTTTCCCATTGCCTTCTTCAGGACAGTGTCTTTACAAGACAAGTGACCCCAGCCATTATCAATTCTTTTTAGAGATTGTCTGCCTGGTGTCAGATATCATATAAACAAGTCTTGTAATCTACATCAGCTGCTCATACGACCATCCACCACCTGCTCCCATGGATTCACGTGACCCTGATCGAGGACTAAGCAGTTGCTACACCTTGCCCAAGGGTGTTCTGCAGGCTACCAAAGGGAAGGAAAGCCTTACACCACCTTTGGTACAGATGTATCTCTAGCCAGTCACCGTGCACCATGAACAGCTACAGCAATTCAAATGCACAGGAATGCACATAGTTGTAGACAGTATCAGATTTTACCCAGTACATCATAGGAATATGTGCTCATATTCCCACCATCAAGAATATCAAGGGAAGCAAATTGCCAGGGCTCTAGCAGAGATATTTAAATCATCCTTAGCAACGGGAAAGGTACCGGAGGATTGGAGGATAGCTAATGTTGTTCCGCTGTTTAAAAAAGGTTCTGAACAAAAACCAGGAAATTATAAGCCAGTAAGTCTGACATCAGTTGTGGGAAAGTTATTGGAAGGTATTCTAAGGATGGGTATATAAGTATTTGGATGGACGTGGACTAATTAAGTAAATACAGATGCAAAGAAATTATTTAAGGTCACCCCATCTGTTTTGGGTCCACACACGGATTACCATTCTGGTATTCCAAAGGAGGAATTTTCTCCCTTAATATATCTGTAGTGTAACTTAGGATTCTCCTTCACATTGTCAGCTAGAGTAACTTCATGCCTTCTTTGAGCCCTCCTGATTTTGTTCTTAAGTGTCCTCTTGCATTTCTTATACTCCATCAGCACATTAATTGTTCCTAACTATCTATACCTGCTATGGTAGGTTCTCTATACCTGCTATGGTAGGTTCCCTAAACCTATTATTCTTACTTGACAGCAACATACAAATTTTGTATTCTCAAAATTTCACTTGTGAAGGCCTCCCACCTATCAAGTACACCTTTGCCAGAAAACAGCCTGACTGATCCACACTTGCTCGATTATTTCTGATACCATCAAAATTGGCCTTACTCCAGTTTAGAATTTCCAATTTGAAAATTCTTTGAGAGGTTGGTCATTACCAGACTGAACTCCTGCCTCAGCAAGATCCTGGACCCATTGCAATCTGCCTATCGCCACAATAGGTCAATGGTAGATGCAATCTCAGTGGCTCTCCACACAGCTTTAGACCACCTGGACAACACAAACACCCATGTCAGGATGCTGTTCATCGATGATAGCTTAGCATTTAACACCATTATTCCCACAATCCTGATTGAGAAGTTGCAGAACCTGGGCCTCTATACCTCCCTCTGCAATTGGATCCTCAACTTCATAACCGGAAGATCACAATCCGCAAAGGAAACAGTATTATGAAGGACCCCATGCACCCCTCATACAATCTCTTCTCCCTCCTGCTGTCTAGGAAAAGGCTCCGAAGTATTCGGGCTCTCACGACCAGACTATGTAACAGTTTTTTCCCCCAAGCTATCAGACTCCTCAATACCCGAAGCCTGGACTGACGCCTTGCCCTATTGTCCTGTTTATTATTTATCGTAATGCACTGTTTTTGTGCACTTTATGCAGTCCTGTGTAGGTCTGTAGTCTAGTGTAGCTTTCTCTGTGTTGTTTTTTTAAATTACATAGTTCAGTGTAGTTTTTTGCACTGTGTCATGTAACACCATGGACCTGAAAAACATTGTCTCATTTTTACTGTGTACTCTACGAGCAGTTATGGTCAAAATGACAATAAAGTGACTTGACTTGACTTGACAATCTGTGCAGATTGGTGATAACATCTCCTCCTCTCTGACGATCAACACTGGTGCACCTCAGGGGTGTGTGCTTAACCCACTGCTCTACTCTCTCTATACACATGACTGTGTGGCTAGGCATAGCTCAAATATCATCTATAAATTTGCTGACGATACATCCATTATTGGTAGAATCTCAGGTGATGACAAGAGTGTGTACAGGAGTGAGATATGCCAACTAGTGGAGTGGTGTCTCAGCAACAACCTAGAACTCAATGTTAGTAAGACGAAAGAGCTGATTGTGGACTTCAGGAAGGGTAAGACAAAGGAACACATACCAATCCTCATAGAGGGATCAGAAGTGGAGAGAGAGAGAGCAGTTTCAAGATCCCAGGTATCAAGATCTCTGAGAATCTAACCTGGTCCCAACATATTGATGTAGTTATAAAGAAAGCAAGACAGCGGCTATACTTCATTAGGATTTTGAACAAATACACTCAAAACCTTCTATAGTTGTACTGTGGAGAGCATTCTGACAGACTGCGTTACTGTCTGGTATGGGGGGGGGGGGGCGGTGTGGGGGCTACTGCACAGGACCAAAAGAAGCTGCAGAGGTTTGTAAATCTAGTCAGTACCATCTTGGGTACTGAAAAGTATCCAGGACATCTTAAGATAGTGGTGTCTCAGAAAGGAAGTGTCTATTATTAAGGTCCTCCAGCACCCAAGGCATGCCCTTTTAGATAGATAGATAGATAGATAGATAGATAGATAGATAGATAGATAGATAGATACTTTATTCATCCCCATGGGGAAATTCAACTTTTTTTCCAATGTCCCATACACTTGTTGTAGCAAAACTAATTACATACAATACTTAACTCAGTAAAAAAATATGATATACATCTAAATCACTATCTCAAAAAGCATTAATAATAGCTTTTAAAAAGTTCTTAAGTCCTGGCGGTAGAATTGTAAAGCCTAATGGCATTGGGGAGTATTGACCTCTTCATCCTGTCTGAGGAGCATTGCATCGATAGTAACCTGTCGCTGAAACTGCTTCTCTGTCTCTGGATGGTGCTATGTAGAGGATGTTCAGAGTTATCCATAATTGACCGTAGCCTACTCAGCGCCCTTCGCTCAGCTACCGATGTTAAACTCTCCAGTACTTTGCCCACGACAGAGCCCGCCTTCCTTACCAGCTTATTAAGATGTGAGGCGTCCCTCTTCTTAATGCTTCCTCCCCAACACGCCACCACAAAGAAGAGGGCGCTCTCCACAACTGACCTATAGAACATCTTCAGCATCTCACTACAGACATTGAATGACGCCAACCTTCTTAGGAAGTACAGTCGACTCTGTGCCTTCCTGCACAAGGCATCTGTGTTGGCAGATTTCTCACTGTTTCTCACTGTTACCATCAGGTAGGAGGTACAGAAGCCTGAATGTACACAGTCAGCGATTCAGGAACAACTTCTTCCCCTCTGCCATCCGATTCCTAAATGGATATTGAACCCTCGGACACTACCTCACTTTTTTTTAATATACAGTATTTCTGATTTTTGCATGTTTTTTAATCTATTCAATTTGGATCAGCCATGATTTTGTTGAATGGCAGAGCAGGCTTGAGGGGCCGATTGGCCTACTCCTGCTCCTATCTCTTATGTTCTTATGTATTCAATATACGTATACTGTAATTGATTGATTGATTTATATTATTATTTTTATTTTATTTTTTATTTTTTTCTCTTCTATATTATGTATTGCATTGAACTAATTAACAAATTTAAATTTACAAATTTCTTGTCACATGCCGGTGATAATAAACCTGATTCTGAGATAATGTTGAGATTTTCTATGGCACTAGTCAGGCCGCACTTGGAGTATCGTCAACAGTTTTGGGCCCCATGTCTCAGAAGGAATGTGTTGTCAATGAAGAGAATCCAGAGGAGGTTCACGAGGATGATTCTGAGAATGAAATGTTGAAGATTTGAGGAGCGTTTGGCAGCTTTGGGCCTCTACTCACTGAAACCTACCAAATGTTGAATGGACCAGATAGGATGCATGTGGAGAAGATATTCCCTCTGGTGGGTGCATCCAGAACTAGAAGGCACAGCCTCCAAATATGAGTGGCGACTTTTAAGAAAAGAAGGAGGAATTTTTTAGCCAAAGTGTGGTGAATCTGTGGAATGCTCTGCCACAAACTGAGGTGGAGACCAAATCCATGGTTATATTCAAAGCAGGTTGTTGGATTCCTAATTGTTTGGGGCATCAAAGGACATGGTGGCAGGGCAGGTGTTGGGGTTGAATGTGATCCCAGGTCAGCCATGATGAAATGGTGGAGTGGACTCAATGAGCTGAGTGGTCTAAATCTTCTCCTTTGTCTTATGATCTTATGGACTTATGAATATTGTAGATTGCGGTGACAGAGTGGAGATACGTCTCTACCAAAGGAGGTGTAAGGCGCTTCTTCCCTCCGCTAACCTATATGTCATCCTTGGGTAATGTATAGCACCTGACCAACCACCCTCCCCAACCTCCATCAGAGTCCTGTGAAGCCATGAGAGCAGGTGGTGGATGGTTGTACGAGCAGTTGGTGCAGATCACAAGTTACCTGACCACTGACGCCAGGCAGACAACCTCTGAAGAGTATTGATAATGGCAGGGGTCATCCGTCTTATAACTGCCGAGAAAGAGGCAATGGCAAACCACTTCTACAGAAAAAATTTCCAAGAGCAATCAGGGTCATGGAAAAACACCCATGTTATATGACACCATAAGACTACAAGATATGGGAGCAGTATTAGGCATTTGGCCCATCAAATCTGCTCCGCCATTTCATCATGGCTGATCCAATTTTCCTCTCAGCCCCAAATGATTATAGAGCAGATCTGTCTGATGTTGGTCCTTAAGCCTCCTTTAAAGTTTGGGTAAATGGGGCATGACTATTTACAACACAGAATTACTTCAGTTAGAGAAAAGAGTACAGTGCCTTATGGGCTAACATCCACACACCTTTAAAGACAGCAAATCACATTGACATGGCTGTTTATAGGAATAGAATCTTTAACTTTGCAAAGAAATGGATAAATAAAAAAAAGGAACAACAGACACAAAATGATGCAGAAACTCAGCAGATCAGGCAGCATCTATGAATAAACAGTCACAGTCTGAGACTCTTCACTAGGACTGGAAAGGAAAGGGGAAGAAGCTTGGATAAGAAGGTAGGGGAGGCGAAGGGCTACAGTCTGGTAGGTGGCAGGTGGGAAGGTGGGATGAACTGAGAAGCTGAAAGGCGATAGGTGGAAAAGGTAAAGGATCAAAGAAGGAATCTGACAGGAGAGGAGAGGAGTTGATCATGGGAGATAGGAAAGGAGGTGGGGCACCAGAGGAAGGTGACGAGCAGCTGAGGAGAAGAGAAGGGATAAGAGGGGAGCTAGAATATGGAATGGAAAAGAGAGAATCTGGAGGGGGAGATCATCAAAAGTTTGATAAATCAGTGTTCATGACATCAAGCTGGAGGTTACAGAGATAGAATTTGAGCTGCTAATCTTCCAGTCAGAGAGTAGTGTCATTGTGACTGTGGAGGAATCTAGGAACAACTGTAGAGATTCTATACGTCTCTTTATACCACAGCTGGAGTTTGCACAGACCTTTAGGAGAGCGTTTAGAGGAGAACAAGCAAGATTTATCTGCAATATTCCAGCAAAGTGTGCTCCTTAGAGCCCAGAAGATTAAGGTGAATCTGCTAGAGCTGTTGGAAAGTCATGAATGCTTGTGATGGAATAAATGAGAATAAACTATTTTTACCAGCAGGAAGTTTGATAAAAGGACACAAATGCCAGATAATTGGCATAAAAACCAAGTTGAGATTAGAAGAATATTTTAGGTAGCAAGCTGTTGCACTGTGCTGTCGATTGTTTGAAATGATTCAGTATAAACTCACAAGTGCAAAATATAAAGGAAGAGTTTTCAGGATTATGAGATAAGTGTGTGGGGACTGAATCTAGTTAGAAAGGTTTTATAAAGGACTATGAGTAACAGTATGGTCTGAAAATCAAGAGGACTTGAATACAGAAGCAAGGATGTAATGCTGAGGCTTTATAAGGCATTGGTCAGATCATACTTGGAGTGTTAGGAGCAGTTTTGCCTCATCTAAGAAATTATGTGTTGGCACTGGAGAGGATGCAGAAGAGGTTCACAAGAATGATTTCTAGAATGGAAGTGTCAATATATGAGAAGTGTTTGATGGCTTTGGGCCTGAACACACTAAAGTTTACAATAATGAGGAAGGGGATCTCATCGAAACGTATTAAATCTTAAAAGGGCTCGATAAGAGTGGATGTGGAGAGGATGTTTCCTATGATTGGAGAGTCTCAGACCAGAGGACACATCCTCAGAATACCTATTTAGCACAGAAATGTGGAGAAACTTTATTAGCCAGAGGGTAGTGAATCTGTGGAATTCAGTGCCACAGAAGGCTGTGGAAGCCAAGTCATTGAGTATATTTAAAGCAGAGATTGATAGGTTCTTGACAGCACCAAAGGTTATGGGGATAAGGCTAAAGAATGGGGTTGAGAAGGACAATAAATCAGCTATGATGGAATGGTGGAGCAGACTCAATGTATCAAATGGTCCAATTCTGCTCCTACGTCTTATGGTCGCCTGGTCGTACCGTTTGTCTGCGTGACTGTAAGCAGATACGCATCTGTGGAGATGAGTTTGTGTGGAG
Organism: Hemitrygon akajei; assembly: GCF_048418815.1. Taxonomy (NCBI): domain Eukaryota; kingdom Metazoa; phylum Chordata; class Chondrichthyes; order Myliobatiformes; family Dasyatidae; genus Hemitrygon; species Hemitrygon akajei. The sequence goes on from NC_133132.1 coordinate 169,997,830, forward strand.
GTGGTTCTTATGAGCGATATATACAGACCTTCTCCTTAGTGACATTCTACATTGAGTCAATTCAGGAACAGTGCTATTTATTCCAATGTCTCCTTAATGATTGGCACAACATAATTGATTTGATTCTTTTTACAATCTCTTTGCATAATGAACGAGCTTATTACTCCGGAGTATTAATTTGTGGCACTTACAGTGATTCTAACTTGACTTAATAGCTCCCTTACCACATCATTAATGCGATGAGCGTTGCCATTTATCAGCTGCCCCTCCTGCTGCAGTCTCACTGACCCAATCCAGCACTTATTCGGATTGCTAATTATTACAGAATAATTAACCCTTGTTTATACTTATTTGTTCTCCAGTCTGAATTTTATTTCTATTTTATTTACTTTTTATCATCTGCTCTTCCAAGGTGATGTAATCTATGAGTGAGAAGCCAGGTATAAGAATTCTTTTTCCAGGAAGCCAGTGCCACACTTATGCCTGCTTTAAGATATACACAGGAACTGCAGAGAGGCTCTTCCCTCCGTCCTCCATTTTTCCCATATGAAAGGAAATTCGTGGAAATTATTCTTAGACATAGGAGTTAGTGGCTGATTGGTGGTGTAGTGGCATTAGTGCCAGACTTTGATATGAGTGGTCCCATTTTAACCACATGACCATATAACAATTACAGCATGGAAACAGTCCATCTTGGCCCTTCTAGTCCGTGCTGAACGCTTACTCCCACCTAGTCCCACCCACCTGCACTCAGCCCATAACCCTCCATTCCTTAAGAGCAAACACGACAAAATCTGCAGATGCTGGAAATTCAAACAACACACGCAAAATGCTGGTGGAACACAGCAGGCCAGGCAGAAATCTATAAGGAAAAGCACTGTCGACGTTTCGGGCCGAGACCCTTCGTCAGGACTAACTGAAGGGAAAGATAGTAAGAGATTTGAAAGTAGTGGGGGGAGGGGGAAATGCGAAATGATAGGAGAAGACCAGAGGGGGTGGGATGAAGCTAAGAGCTGGAAAGGTGATTGGCGAAAGTGATACAGAGCTGGAGAAGGGAAAGGATCATGGGACGGGAGGCCTCGGGAGAAAGAAAGGAGTGGGGGGGAGCACCGGAGGGAGATAGAGAACAGGCAGAGTGATGGGCAGAGAGAGAGAAAAAACCAAACAAATAAATATGTCAGGGATGGGGTAAGATGGGGAGGAGGGGCATTAACGGAAGTTAGAGAAGTCAATGTTCATGCCGTCAGGTTGGAGGCTACCCAGCCGGGATATAAGGTGTCGTTCCTCCAACCTGAGTGTGGCTTCATCGCTACAGTAGAGGAGGCCATGGATAGACATATCAGAATGGGAATGGGACGTGGAATTAAAATGTGTGGCCACTGGGAGATCCTGCTTTCTTTGGCGGACCGAGTGTAGGTGTTCAGTGAAACGGTCTCCCAGTCTGCGTCAGGTCTCACCAATATATAAAAGGCCACACCGGGAGCACCGGATGCAGTATACCACACCAGCCGACTCACAGGTGAAGTGTCGCCTCACCCTCCATTCCTTTCCTGTCCATATACCTACCCAATTTTACTTTAAATGACAATACCAAACCTGCCTCTACCACTTCTACTGGAAGCTCATTCCACACAGCTACCACTCTCTGAGTAAAGAATTTCCCCCACGTGTTACCCCTAAACTTTTGCCCCTTAACTCTCAACTCATGTCCTCTTGTTTGAATCTCCCCTACTCTCAATGGAAAAAGCCTATCCACATCAACTCTATCTATCCCCCTCATAATTTTAAATACCTCTATCAAGTCCCCCTCAACCTTCAATGCTCCAAAGAATAAAGACCTAACTTGTTCACCCTTTCTCTGTAACTTAGGTGCTGAAACCCAGGTAACATTCTAATAAATCTCCTCTGTATTCTCTCTAGTTTGTTGACATCTTTCCTATAATTTGGTGACCAGAACTGTACACAATACTCCAAATTTGGCCTCACCAATGCCTTGTACAAGTTTAACATTACATCCCAACTCCTATACTCAATGCTCTGACTTATAAAGGCCAGCATACCAAAAGCTTTCTTCACCATCTGATCCACATAAGATTCCACCTTCAGGGAACTATGCACCATTATTCCTAGATCACTCTGTTCTACTGCATTCTTCAATACCCTACTATTTACCATGTATGTACTATTTTGATTATTCCTACCAAAATGTAGCACCTCACACTTATCAGCATTAAACTCCCTCTGCCATCTTTCAGCCCACTCTTCTAACTGGCCTAAATCTCTCTGCAAGCTTTGAAAAACTACTTCATTATCCACAATGCCACTTATCTTAGTATCATCTGCATACTTACTAATCCAATTTACCACACCATCATCCAGATCATTAATGTATATGACAAACAACATTGGACCCAGTACAGATCCCTGAGGCACACCACTAGTCACCGGCCTCCAACCTGACAAACAGTTATCCACCACTACTCTCTGGCATCTCCCATCAAGCCACTGTTGAATCCATTTCACTACTTCAATATTAATACCTAATGATTGAACCTTCCTAACTAACCTTCTGTGTGGAACCTTGTCAAAGGCCTTACTAACCTTCCGTGTGGAATCTGGTCGTGCTGGCTAACAACCCTGGCCCTATTAAAATGAGACAAGTGCTAAAGAAATGGCAAGGTTGTCACCCAGTACACCACAAAGTGCAGAGAGGAATAAAAGTTAGAAGCTAAACACAATAGAAGAATCTTATATGTTTAATAAAGATTTAGTTTCAATGCATTCAACCCTAACTTAATTCAACAAGCCTTTTGGCCAAATGAATCTATGCCAAGCATTGAGCATCCTCTTACACTTATCTGGCGCCAATCTCCTTTCATGTACAACCCTGAGGTTCATGTATGTCATGGGTGGTGCTCCAAAGAGCAGCTAAGTGAAGACATCCACACTGCAGCGCCTACAACTAATATCAGGGGTATGCATGCTGACATCAAGAAAACCTTCAGCCCCTCTCAGAACAAGATGGCTCCCTTCGTATCCATCAATGGGGAAATAATACGAGACAGGGGCAAACAGATGGGTAGAATATTACTCTGACCTCTACTGCAGAGTGAACACTGCCACTACCTCAAACCTGGATGCCATTGAGTGCCTACCAACAAAGGAAGAGCTGGACACAGAGCCGACCCTAGGGGAGCTCAGCAAGGTTGACACCCTGGCCTTAGGGAAGACACCAGGCAATGATGGAATTCCCAAGACTTGACACCCATACTGCACCCACTGCATGAAGTACTCTGTCAATACTGGCAGGAAGGAGCTGTACCGCAGGATATCAGGGATGCCAGGATCATTATCCCCTACAAAAACAAAGGCGAGAGAAGCAACTGCAACTGCAGGGGCTGCTCCCTCTTGAGTGCTGTTGACAAAGTCTTCTTGGTTTGCCTGGAGAGGCTGGCTGAACATGTTCGCCCAGAGTCACAGAGACAGACAGTAAGGCCAACTGTGGACATGATTTTCTTTCTCCACCAACTGCAGAAGAACAGAGAACAAAAAGAAGCCCCTCTACTTTGCGTTTATTGATCTCGCCTAGTTATTTGACTTTGTCAGTAGAGACAGGTTCATTCAGATCCTCTCCAAGGTAGGCTGCCCTCCAAGACTAAAATGAATGATCAAACCCTTCCACATCAGCACGAAAAGGACTTTGAGGTACAATGCATCTTCGGAGCCCTTTGACATAAGCAGTGGTGTTAAGCAAGGCAGTGTTATTGCCCCAACACTCTTTGGGATCTTCTTTGCCTTTCTCTTGAGGCACTCAGATGGCACTGCAGCAGAGGGGATCTACTTCCACACGAGGTCAGATGGCAGGCCTTTTAACCTCACTTTGCCAAAGTGCATGAGACTGTGACCAAAGACATGCTGTTTGCTGACGATGCAGCATTCATAACCCACATTCTGCAGAACCTACAGAAAGTGATGGATCACTTCCCCAGGCCTACAAGGAATTTGGTCTGACTATCAGCCTGAAAAAGACAGCAGTCTTGGTACTAGGCTTGGAGGCACCATTACCATCATCATTACCTTTGATAACTACAAGCTAAATGTTTTTCAACTGTTCACATACTTGGGGCCCATGATCAGTGCTAACTTCTTCGCTTCAGCATCTCGTGGAGAGGCAGAATGCTCCAATGCTGAAGTCCTCTCTTGTGCCAGACTAGTATCTCAGAAGCTGCTGATTTTCTTCATTTTCAAGCACAACAGTCTCTAGAATTTACAGAGAATAGTGTGAAAAGCAAAAAAAAAATCCAGCGTGCGGCAGTTCTGTGGGTGAAAATGCATTTTTAATGAGAGAGGCCAGAGCAGAATAGCCAGACTGGCTAAAGCTGACAGAAAGGTGACAGTAGCTCAAATAACCACGTGTTACAACAGTGGTGTGCAGAAGAGCATCTCGGAATGAACAACACATTGCATTTAGATGGATGGGCAACAGCAGCAGAAGACCATCAACACATTTTAGGTGATAACTAATAAATTGGTTTTTGAATATATCGTTTTTCGCAGTAATGTGTTAACTATTTTGATGAACTCAGTATTACAACCCTTTACAACATGGTAATCATTTTTTCCCTGGGATGAAAGAGTTGCCTTAGGTGTGAAGACTAAAGAAGATTACTTTATTCTCACTGGAGGTTAGAAGAATAAAAGGTTATCCCAATGAAACAGCCTATCTGTGTGTGATTGACAGTCAGGGACTGGGAGGTCAAGCTGGAGAGCTTGGGTCTAGAAAGCATAATCACCGGATAAGAGACTAGCGATTTAGGAGTGAAATTGAAAATACGTTTTGTTCTCAGAAATACTGACTTCAGAAAGTACCAGATGCTTAGCCATTGATCAAGATTGGAATTGACGGATTTTTGATCACAAACAGAATTCAGGGTGAGGTGGGAAAGAGGAAGAGGTAAATGATAAAACAAGAGATTCTGCCGATCAACTCACACAAAATGCTGGAGGAACTCAGAAGGTCAGGCAGCATCTTTAGAAATGAAATACAAAATCAGCGTTTCAGGCAGAGACCCTTCTTCAGTACTGGAAAAGAAGGGGAAAATGCCAAAATAAACGGGGAGGAGGGGGAAGGAGGATAGCTGGAAGGAGATAGGTGAAGCCAGGGTTGAGTCGGAGAGAAGCAGAGATCACGGGGGAGGGGTGGTGGGGGAGCAGTGAGAAAGGGTTTCACTGAACTCCCATCGAAGAGAGAATTTAAACTTCTTCAGGGTCAGCATTCCTCAAAGAGACCACAGTGGAGTTGCAAATTATAAACGTGAAAGATGCCACAGATGTTGAAAAGCCAGAGCAACACACACAAAATGCTATGGGAACTCAGCTGGTTAGGCAGCATCTATAGAGAGGGGAAACGAGGTACAACTTTGGGCTGAAAACTTTCACCAGGACTGGGAACAGAAGGGGAAGAAGGTGGGGGCAGGGGAAGGAGAACCAGCTGGCTGGTGAGAGGTGAGATCAGTGAGGGTGAGGTAGGTGTCACTGTCAGGAAAAGGAGAGAAAATACACAGCCAGAGCAGAGTACACTTGTAGATGTTCCCCTCAATAATAAACATATAGCTTTAAATACTATTGAGGGAACAACCTACCAGAGGGGATCTCTGGCACTGAACCTGGTGCTGTGGCTCAGAAATGCAGAGAGGTGAAGATGACTCTAGTGCTGATAGGAGATTTCTTAGTCAGAGGAACAGAGACAAGGTTCTGTGTGTACAAATGAGACACCTGGGTGGTATGTTGCCTCCCTTGTGCCAGGATCAGGGATGATTCCTGGTAGGAAATTGCAAATATCACTGAATCATGGCTGAAAGATTACAGCTGGGAGCTTAATGTCCAAGGACAGGCATTATATCGAAAGGATAGGCCAGAAGGCAGAGGGAGTGCTGTTCCTTTGTTGATAAAAATGAAATCATATCATTAGAAAGAGGTGGCATGGGTCGGAAGGTGTTGAATCATTGTGGATAGAGCTAAGGAACTGCAAGGGTAAAAAGACCCTGATGGGAGTTGTATACAGACACCCAGACAGTACTAAGCATGTGGCCTACAAGTTACAAAGGGAGATAGTTACACAGCACCAGATACATGTCAAAAGGGCAATGTTACAATAGTCAAAGGGGACTTGAATATGCAGATAGATTAGGAAAATCAGGTTGGTGATGGATTCCAGGAGGGGGAGTTTCTAGAGTGACTACGAGGTAGCTTTTTTAAAGGTTTCAAAGGTACATTATATGTCAGAGAAATGTATACAATATATAGATCCTGAAATGCTCTTTCTTCGTAACCATCCACGAAAACAGAGGAGTGCCCCAAAGAATGAATGACAGTTAAATGTTAGACCCCCAAAGCCCCCCAAGCTCCCCTCCCTCCCTCACGTAAGCGGCAGCAAGCAACAACCCTCCCCCCACCACCAATAAAAAGCATCGACACCTGCCACTGAGCACTCAAGCGTGAGCAAAGCAAAGACACGGACTTGCAGTTACCCCAAAGACTTCGTGTTTCACCCGATATTCAACCTACCACAAGCTCTCTCTCTCCCTAGTAGGGGAGAAAGAGGTGTCTCCATTTTCACAGTGAGCAGGGTGACATAACAGACAACTGGCTGGTTTACGATGTTAAAAGTCTGTTACATCATTTTCTTTTCAATCTCTGTGCCCAAAGAAATGGTCACACAGCCGTAGATATTCTGACTTCTCCCAATGACACAAGGGTCTCCTGCCATGACACCGACCTTTCACCCGCCCATCTCCAGAGTCCCAGGATCCTAGGCCTCCAGAGCCAAGCCGGACTCTTAGGCCAAACCCTTGGTGTGCTGAACAATAATGGCCGGTAATGAGACCCCGAGAGCAGGTCCCATTCCCACAAAGATCCACAGTCAGCATGCAACTTCATGTCATGTGTCTTTAAAAGAACTCTGAAAGGAAAAAATAAAGATATTAAAGATAGAAATAGAGCTGTTTCCGAAGATGCAAGCAAAGGAGTCACCATTTAGCATCATCACACTGCACTTCACCGCCAGCTTTTTAGTGCAGCTTTTTGTTAAAACATAGAATAGTACAGCACATTACAGGCCTTTCAACCCACAATGTTGTGCCGACCCTTAAACCCTGCCTCCCTTATAATCCCCACCTTAAATTCCTCCATATACCTGTCTAGTAGTCTCTTAAAATTTTCTAATGTATCTGCCTCCACCACTGACTCAGGCAGTGCATTCCATGCACCAACCACTCTCTGAGTGAAAAACCTTCCTCTAATATCCCCCTTGAACTTCCCTCCCCTTAACTTAAAGCCATGTCCACCTGTATTGAGAAGTGGTGCCCTGGGGAAGAGGCGCTGGCTGTCCACTCTATCTATTCCTCTTTATATCCTGTATACCTCTATCATGTCTCCTCTCATCCCCCTCTCCAAAGAGTAAAGCCCTAGCTCCCTTAACCTCTGATCATAATCCACACTCTCTAAACCAGGCAGCATCCTGGTAAATCTCCTCTGTACTCTTCTCAATGCTTCCACTGAGGCGATCAGAACTGGACACAGTACTCCAAGTGCAGCCTAATCAGAGTTTTGGAGAGCTGCATCATTACCTCGTGATTCTTAAACTCTATATCTCAACTTATGAAAGCTAACACCCCATAAGCTTTCTTAACTACCCTATCAATCTGTGAGGCAACTTTCAGGGATCTGTGGACATGTACCCCCAGATCCCTCTGCTCCTCCACAGTACCAAGTATCCTGCCATTTACTTTGTACTCTCCCTTGGAGTTTGTACTTCCAAAGTGTACCACCTCATACTTCTCCGGGTTGAACTCCATCTGCCACTTCTCAGCCCACTTCTGCATCTTATCAATGTCTCTCTGCAATCTTCAACAATCCTCTACACTATCTACAACACCACCAACCTTTGTGTCATCTGCAAACTTGCCAACCCACCCTTCTACCCCCACATCCAGTTCGGTAATAAAAGTCACGAACAGTAGAAGTCCCAGAACCGATCCTTGTGGGACACCACTAGTCACAACTCTCCAATCCGAATGTATTCCCTCGACCACAACCTTCTGCTTTCTGCAGGCAAGCCAATTCTGCATCCACTTGGCCAAACTTCCCGGGATCCCATGCCTTCTGACTTTCTGAATAAGCCTACCGTGTGGAACCTTGTCAAATGCCTTCCTAAAATCCATATAGATCACATCCACTGCACTACCCTCATCTATATACCTGGTCACCTCCTCAAAGAACTCTATCAGGCTTGATAGACACAATCTGCCTTTCACAAAGCCATGCTGATTGTCCCTGATCAGACCATGATTCTCTATCTCTAAGAATCTTTTCCAACAGCTTTCCCACCACAAATGTAAGGTTCACTGGTCTATAATTATCCAGACTATCCCTACTACCTTTTTTGAACAAGGGGACAACATTTACCTCCCGCCAATCCTCCAGTACCATTCCCGTGGACAACAAAGACATAAAGATCATAGCCAGAGGTTCAGCAATCTCTTCCCTTGCCTCATGGAGCAGCCTGGGGAATATTCCATCAGGCCCCGGGGACTTATCCATCCTAATGTATTTTAACAACTCCAACGCCTCCTCTCCCTTAATATCAACATGCTCCAGAACATCAACCTCACTCATATTGTCCTCATCGTCATCAAGTTCCCTCTCATTGGTGAATACCGAAGAGAAGTATTCATTGAGGACCTCGCTCACTTCCACAGCCTCCAGGCCCATTTTCCACCTTTATCTCTAATCGGTCCTACCTTCACTCCTGTCATCCTTTTGCTCTTCACATAATTGAACCCACTAGAGGATCAGCTATTCAGGAGTGGGTGTTATGCAATGAGCCAAAATTGATTAGCGAGCTTAAGATAAAAGAACCCTTAGGAGAAGTGATCATAATATGATTGAATTCACCCTGAAATTTGAGGAGACGTTAAAGTCAGATGTATCAGTATTATAGTGGAGTGAAGGGTTTTACAGGGGCATGAGAGAGAAGATGCCTGAATTGATTGGAAAAGAACACTGGCAGGGATGACAGCTGAGCAGCAATGATTGGAATTTCTTGAAGCAATTTGGAAGTCATAGGATATATACATCCCAAAGAGGAACAAGTATTCTAAAGGAAAGATGACACAACTGTGAGGAACAAGAGAAGTCAAAGCCAACATAAAAGCCAAAGAGAGTGCAGATGTTAGAGCAACAAATAGTGGAAAGTTAGAGGATTGTGAAGCTTTTAACCACCAATAGAAGGCAACTAAAAAAAGTAATTAAGAAGGCAAAGATAGAATATGAAAGTAAGCTAGCCAATAATATAAAAAAGGACGTCAAAAGTTTCTTCAAATATATTCAGTGTAAAAGAGAGGAGAGACTGCTAGAAAATGATGCTGCTAAGGTAGTAATGGGGGACAAGGAAATAGCAGACAAACTGAACAAGTATTTTGCATCAGTCTTCACTGTGCAAGACACTAGTAGTATGGTGGAAGTTCCAGGTGTCAGGGGGCATGAAGTGTGTGAAGTTACCACAACAAGAGAGAAGGTTCTTGGGAAGCTGAAAGCTCTGAAGGTAGATAAGTCACCTGGACTAGGTTCGGAAAGAGATGGCCGAACATATCGTGGAGCCATTAGTAATGATCTTTCAAGAATCACTAGGTTCTTGAATGGTTCCAGAAAACTGGAGAATTGTAGATGTCTTTCCACTTTTCAGGAAGGGAGAGGGGCAGAAGAAAAAAAACTAAGTGCCAGTTAGTCTGACCTCAGCGGTTGGGAAGATGTTGAAGTCGATTATTAAGGATGAAATCTCAGGGTACTTGGAGGCATGCGATAAAATAGGCCATAGTCGGCATGGTTTCCTTAAGGGAAAATCTTGCCTGACAAACCTGTTGGAATTCTTTGAAGAAATAACAAGCAGGATAGACAAAGGCGAATTGGTTGATCTTGTTTACTTGGAATTTCAGAAGGACTTTGATAAGGTGCCACACTTAACAAGATATGAGCCCATGGTATTACAGAATAGGATTTAGCATGGATAAAGCAGTGGCTGATTGGCAGGAAGCAAAGAGTGGGAATAAATGGAGCTCCTTCTGACTGGCTGCTGGTGACTAGTGGTGTTCCACAGGGGTCTATGTTGAAACCAATTCTTTTTACATTATATGTCAATGATTTGGATGATGGAATTGATGGTTTGTTTGCAAAGTTTGTAGGCAATATGAAGAAAGGTGGAGGGACATAGAGAAGCTACAGAAGGACTTAGACCAATTAGGAGAATGAGCAAAGAAAGGCAGATGGAACACAATGGCAGGAAGTATATGATCTTCCACTTTGGTTGAAGAAATGAAAGGGTTAACTATTTTCTAAATGAAGGGAAACCACAAAACCTGGGTTGGTGGGGGAATGATAGGGGGGGAATGAAGTGTGAAGCTGGTAGTTGAAAGGTGGAGAAGTACTGAACTCCTTTCCCTCCACCGACCTTCTCATTTTTCCTTTTCAGTCCTAATGAAGGGTCTCGGCCTGAAACTTTGACTGTCATTTCTCTCTAGGTGTAAAGGATAGTCATGATCTTATTCAATGTTGGAACAAGATTCAAGATTAAAAGGACCATTTGGTCTATTTATCCTTCTATTTCTTGGACATTTCTTGTAACTTGAAGTATATTCTTCAGAAATATATAACCTTCACCTAAGAAACAAGGTTTCAAGTTCAAATTTTCAAAGTTTTGAAGTTTCCAAGAATCACCATTTTGGGCTGAGACCCTCCATCAAGAATGGAACGAAAGGGGAAGAAGCCCGAATAAGAAGATGGAGGGAGAGGAAGTAGTACAAGCTGGCTGGTGCCTCAAGAAGGGGACATCCATTATTGAGACCCTCACAATTCAGCACATGTTCTCTTCACATTACGACCTTCAGAGAGGAGGCATATATAACCTGAGGATGCATACTGAGCATTAGGAACAGCTTTGTCCCCTCCACCATCATATTTCTGAAAAGTCCCTTAATGCATGAACATTAATATTTTGTTCTTTTTTCACTTTTAAAAATACTTCTTATTGTAACAGCATAAGTTTTTTTGTATGGCACTGAATTCCACAATATGTCCATGAGAATGAACCTGATTCTGTACATGATTGCCAACAAACAAAGAGGGCTTAAGCTGCTTTGCGTCTGTCCCGTAATAAGATTGAAAATCCATTTCATTTGATCCAGTATTATTTATTGAATATAATTCAATTTAATTTTAAGAACAATACAATTTATTTTGAGTTATCAATCATGTTGTGATTGTACCTATCTCATTTTATGGCTCCCAAAATTATCAGCACAGTCATAGTTGATAAATTATTTTTATTTTGATATTTGAATAATTGTTTCCTTCCTTTAATGAAAAAATAAGAACTCTTTCTGCTCGATGCAGTTTGATATTACTGCATTATTGTTATTATCTATCTCATTATCTTGATCTCACACTCTAACTGCTCATCCATCCGAAGTCTCATTTACAATAATACCCTGGCAACAATACAATTATTGCAATGAAAACACAAAGGAAAATAACAACAAGAGAAACCTTCTTACTTAGTAACCTCATTAAATGCTAAAATTACACAGAAAAGTGAAATTATACCTGCAGGATCTTTCTTCTTGTTTCAGTGGTAATGATTCCAGTTGCATAAATTTGATCAAACTCTGTAATAATGAGCTTGAAGCAACAGAGTCGGGCATGTCATTTAGAACTTTGACAAAGTTCTGTAGATGTAGGGTGGAGAGCATCCTCACTGGTTGCATCTCGGCCTTGTATAGAAACACCAGTGTTCTTGAATCAGAATCGGAATCGGGTTTAATATCACTGGCATATGTCATGAAATTTGTTGTCCTTGCAGCAACAGTACAATGCAATACATAATAATAAAAAAATGTGAATTACAGTAAGTATATATATTAAATAGTTAAATCAAATAGGTAGTGCCACAGTGTAATAAAAAGTAGTGAGGTAGTATTCATAGGTTCAATATCCATTCAGAAACTTGATGGCAGAGGGGAAGAAACTATTTCTGAATCATTGGTTGTGTGGCTTCAGGCTTCTGTACTTTTTTCTTGATGGTCACAATGAGAAGAGGGCATGTCTTGGGTGATGGGGGACTTCAATGAAAAGCCTACAAAAAGTAATGGATACAATCCCGTCCATCATGGATAAAGCCCTTCACGCCATTGAGCACATCTACGCAGAGTGGTGTCACAGGAAAGCAGCATCTATCATCACACATGCCCACCATCTGGACCATGCTCTCTTCTTGATGTTACCATCAGGAAGAATGTACAGGTGTCTCGGGACCCACACCACCATGTTTGAAAACACTTATAACCCCTCAACTATCAGGCTCCTGAACCAGCGCAGATAGCTTCACTCACCGCAACACTGAACTGATTCCACAACCGATGGACTCATTTTCAAAGAATTTACCACTCATGACTGAAATATTATTTATTTTTATTATTGTTATTTTGTTTTTCTTTTTGTTTTTGTATAATTTGTTATCTTTTGTATTTTCATTGTTTATCCTTCTTTGTGTGCAGTTTTTCAGTGATTCTATTGTGTTTCTTTGCATCTACTGTGAATGCCCTCAAGAAAATGAATCTCAGGGTAGTAGATGGTGACATATTTGTACATTGATAATAACTTTGCTTTGAACTTTGAATTTAACAAAATGAGTCGTGCACTATTGTTGGTCTGTTAACATGCCTGAATGACTGGCGTCCTGTCACACTCACCTCAGTAATAAGCAAATGCTTTGGGAGGCTGGTCAAGGATTACATCAGCAGCCTGCTACCACCCAAACTGGCCCCCCTACAATTCACCAACCATCACAACCGATCGACAGATGACACAATAGCCACAGCTCTACATACCGTCCTTACACATCTGGAGAAGAAGGATGCTTATGTGCGAATGCTGTTCTTGGACTACAGTTCAGTATTCAACGCCATAGTTCCATCCAGGCTCAACAGGAAGCTCAGAGACCTTGGCCTTGACCCTGCCTTGTGCAGCTGGATTTTGGATTTCCTCAGATACCCAGCAGGTTGTAAGAGAGGGCTCCCTCACCTCCACCCCTTTGACTCTGAACACACGAGCCCCTCAGGGCTCTGTACAAAGTCCCGTCCTTTACTCCCTGTATACCCATAACTGTGCTCCACCCACAGCTCTAATCTGCTGATTAAATTTGCCGATGACACTACATTGATTGGTTTTATCTCAAACAATAATGAGGTGGCCTATAAGGAAGAAGTCATTTCTCTGACACAGTGGTGTCAAGAAAACCTGGGGATGAGAGAGTAAACAGCTTCAAGTTCCTCGGTATCCATATCACCGAGGATCTCACGTGGTCTGTATATACCAGCAGTGTGGTGAAAAAGGCACAACAGCGCCTCTTTCACCTCAGACAGTTGAGGAAGTTTGATATGGGCCCCTAAATCCTAAGAACTTTCTACAGGGGCACAATTGAGAGCATCCTGACTGGCTGCATCACTGCCTGGTATGGGAACTGTACCTCCCTTAATCGCAGGACTTGGCAGAGAGAGGTGTGGACAGCCCAGTGCGTCTGTAGATATGAACTTCCCATGATTCAGGACATTCACAAGGACCAGTGTGTAAAAAGGGCCCACAGGATCACTGGGGACCCAAGCCATCCCAACCACAATCTATTCCAGCTGCTACCATCCAGGAAACGGTACCTCAGCATAAAAGCCAGGACAAACAGGCTCTGGGACAGCTTCTTCCACCAGGCCATCAGACTGATGAACTCACACTGATTTTAGTGTACTCTATAAATCATGCACAGTTCTATTTATTATAATTTATTATAAATTACTCTGATTGCACATTGCACATTGAGACAGAGACATATCGTAAAGATTTTAACTCCTCATGTATGTGAAAGATGTAAGCAATAGTCAATTAAATTAAATTTTAAAACTTGTTGAAAGATGTGGAAGAGTCCCAACAGCAAATGTGAAGAGACCCAGTGTTTTTATGCATGTAAGTTGTGTGCAGCACAGTACAACAGCAGTTAGTATAACACTTGTCAGTGCCAGTGATCAGCAATCGGGTTCAATTACTGCTGCTGTCTGTAAGGTGTTTATACATTTTTCCTGTGACCAGAATCAGAATCAGGTTTATTAACACAGGCATGTGTTGTGAAATTTGTTAATTTAGCAGCAGCAGTTCAATGCAATACATAATACAGAAGTGAAAAAAGTAAGTAAATCAATTACAGTACGTATATATGTATGTGTATAAATATAGAAACATAGAAACCTAGAAACCTACAGCACAATACAGGCCCACAAAGCTGTGCCGAACATACACTTACCTTGGAAATGACCTAGGGTTACCCATAGCCCTCTATTTTTCTGAGCTCCATGTACCTGCCCAGGAGAGTCTTAAAAGACCCTATCATATCTGACTCCACCACCATCACCAGCAGCCCATTCCACACACTCACCACTCTCTGAGTGAAAAACTTACCCCTGACATCTCCTCTGTACCTACTCCCCAGCACCTTAAACCTGTGTCCTCTTGTGGCAACCATTTCAGCCCTGGGAAAAAGCCTCTGACTATCCACATGATCAATGGCTCTCATCATCTTGTACACCTCTATCAGGTCGCCTCTCATTCTCTGTCACTCCAAGGAGAAAAGGCTGAGTTCACTCAACCTATTCTCATAAGGCATGCTCCCCAATCCAGGCAACATCCTTGTAAATCTTCTCTGCACCCTTTCTATGGTTTCCACATCCTTCCTGTAGTGAAGTGACCAGAACTGAGCACAGTACTCCAAGTGGGGTCTGACCAGGGTCCTATGTAGCTGCAACATTACCTCTCGGCTCTTAAACTCAAACCCACGATTGATGAAGGCCAATACACCATATGCCTTCTTAACCACAGAGTCAACCTGACTAGTTGCCTTGAGTGTCCTATGGACTCAAACCTCAAGATCCCTCTGATCCTCCACACTGCCAAGAGTCTTACCATTAATACTATATTCTGCCATCATATTTGACCTACCAAAATGAACCACTTCACACTTAACTGGGTTGAACTCCGTCTGTCACTTCTCAGCCCAGTTTTGCATCCTATCAATGTCCCGCTATAAC
This sequence comes from Hemitrygon akajei, assembly GCF_048418815.1. Classification (NCBI taxonomy): domain Eukaryota; kingdom Metazoa; phylum Chordata; class Chondrichthyes; order Myliobatiformes; family Dasyatidae; genus Hemitrygon; species Hemitrygon akajei. The sequence goes on from NC_133132.1 coordinate 170,013,012, forward strand.
CTCTGACAGCCCTTCACACTATCCACAACACCTCCAACCTTTGTTTCATCAGAAAACTTACTAACCCATCTCTCCACTTCCTCATCCAGGTCATTTATAAAATTCACGAAGAGTAAGGGTCCCAGAACAGATCCCTGAGGCACACCACTGGTGACCGACCTCCATGCAGAACATGACCCGTCTACAACCACTCTTTGCCTTCTGTGGGCAAGCCATTTCTGGATCCACAAAGCAATGTCCCCTTGGATCCCATGCCTCTACTTTCTCAATAAGCCTTGCATGGGGTACCTTATCAAATACCTTGCTGAAATCCATATACGCTACATCTACTGCTCTTCCTTCATCAATGTGTTTAGTCACATCCTCAAAAAATTCACTCAGGCTCATAAGGTATGACCTGCCCTTGACAAAGCCATGCTGAATACTCCTAATATATATTATACCTCTCCAAACGTTCATAAATTCTGTCTCTCAGAATCTTCTACATCAACTTACCAACCACTGAGGTAAGACTCACTGATCTATAATTTCCTGGGCTATCTCTACTCCCTTTCTTGAATAAAGGAACAACATTCACAACCCTCCAATCCTCTGGTACCTCTCCCGTCCCCATTGATGATGCAAAGATCATTGTCAGAGGCTCAGCAACCTCCTCCCTCACCTCCCACAGTAGCCTGGGGCACATCTCATCCAGTCCCGACGGCTTATCCAACTTGATGCTTTCCAAAAGCTCCAGCACATACTCTTTCTTAATATCAGCAAGTTTGCTGATGACACTAAGATTGGAGGCCTTGCGGACAGCTAGTAAGGCTTTCAAAGCTTGCAGAGGGATCTGGACCAACTGGAAAAATGGGCCAGAAAATGGCAGATGGAATTTAATGCAGACAAGTGTGAAGTGTTGCATTTTGAAAGGACAAATCAAGGTAGGACATACACAGTAAATGGTAGGGCACTGAGGAGTGCGGAGGAACAACGGGGATCTGGAGTTCAGATACATAATTCCCTGAAAGTGGTGTCACAGGTAGATAGGGTTGTAAAGAAGGCTTTTGGCATCCTGACATTCATAAATCGAAATATTGAGTATAAGAGTTGGGATGTTATGGTGAGGTTGTATAAAACATTGGTGAGGCCAAATTTGGAGTATTGTGTGCAGTTCTGGTCATCTAAATATAGGAAGGATATCAGTAAGATTGAAAGAGTGCAGAGAAGATTTACTAGGATGTTGCCAGGTCTTCAGGCGTTGAGCTACAGGTAAAGATTGAACAGGTTAGGACTTTATTCCTTGGAGCGTTGAAGAATGAGGGGAGATTTGATAGAGGTTTACAAAATTCTGAGGGGTATAGACAGAGTAAATGCAAGCAGGCTCTTTCCACATAGATTAGGAGAGATAAATACAAGAGGACATGGCTTTAGGATGAAAGGGGAAAGGTTTAGGGGGAACATTAGGAGGAACTTCTTCACTCAGAGAGTGGTGGGAGTGTGGAATGAGCTGCCATGGTTAATGTGGGCTCACTCTTGAGTTTTAAGAATAAATTGGATAGATACATGGACGGGAAAGGTTTGGAGGGTTATGGACTGGGTGCAGGTCAATGGGACTAGTGGAACAAAGTTTTAGCACAGACTAGAAGGGCCAAATGGCCTGCTTTCTGTGCTGTGGTGTTCTATGGTTCTATAATAGAACAAAAAATAGTGGGAAGTTAAAAGATTAGGAATCTTTCAAAAACCAATAGAAGGCAACTAAAAAATCTACAAGGAGAGAAAAGATGAAATTTGAAGGTTGGTTGTCCAAAACTATCAAAGAGAATACCAAGAATTTTTTTCAGATATATAAAGAGTAAAAGAAAGGTGACTCTGGATATTGGAATGTTGGAAAATTATGTAGTAATGAGCGACAAAGAAATGGCTGATAAATAACTTGTGCCAGACTTCACTGTGGGGGACACCAGCAGTATGCCAGAAATGTGAAAGTGCGAGGGGCAGAAGTGAGTGTAGTTGCTATAAAAAAGGAGAAGGCACTTGGGAAGCTGAAAAGTCTGAATGTAGGTAAGTCACCTGGACCAAATGGACAATACTCCAGTGTTCTGAAAGAGGTAGCTGAAGAGATTGTGAAGGCGTTAGTAATGATTGTTCAAGAATCACTAGACTCTGGAATGGTTCCAGAGGACTGGAAAATTGCAAATGTTATTCTGCTCTTTAAGTAGGGAGGGAGCCAGAAAAAAAGGCAATTATAGGCCAGTTGATCAGACATCTGTGATTGAAAAGATATTGGAGTCTATTGTTAAAGATAAGGTTTCAGGGCACATAATACAATAGGCCAAAGTCAGCATGGTTTCCTGAGGGGGAACTTTTGCCTGATAAATCTGTTGGAATTCTTTGAGGAAATAACAGGCAGGAGAGATAAAGGAGAGTCAGTGGATGTTATTTTGAATTTTCAGAAGGCCTTTGACAAGGTGCCACACATGATGCTGCTTAACTAGATAACAGCCTTGGTATTACAGGAAAGGTACTAGCATGGATAGAAGATTGACTAACTTGGAAGAGGCAAAGAGTGGGAATAAATGGGGGACATATTCTGGTTGGTTTTCCACGGGGACTGGCATTGGGATTGATTCTTTTCACATTATTTATCAATGATTTGGATGATGAAATTGATGGCTGTGCGGCCAAGTTTGCAGCCAAGACAAAGATAGTTGCAGCATGTAGTTTTGAGGAAGCAGAAAGTCTGCAGGACTTGGATAGATTGGGAGAATGTGCAATGAATTGGCAGATAAATATAGTGTAGGGAAGTATATTTTCATGTACTTTGGTAGAAAGAATAAAGGCATAGACTATTTTCTAAATGGGAAGAAATTCAAAAATCTGAGGTGCTAAGGGATTTGGGAGTCTTTGTGTAGGATTCTCTAAAGGTTAATTTGCAAGTTGAGTTGTTCGTGTGGAAGACAAATGCAATTTTAGCATTTATTTCAAGAGGACTAGTATATTAGAGCAAGGCCGAGACTTTATAAGGCATTGGCCAGATAGTATTTTGAATATTGTGAGCAGTTTTGGGCCCCTTATCTAAGAATAGATGTGCAGGCATTGAATAGGGTCCAGCGGAGGGTCGAAAATGATTCTGAGAGTGAAAGGTCTAAAGTACTAGGCGTGTTTGTTGGGTCTGGGCCTGTATTCACTGAAGTTTAGAAAAATGTGGTGGGATCTCATCGAAAAACAATCAAATATTGAAAGACCTAGATGGAGTGGATCTGGAGAGGATGTTTCCTATAGTGGGAAGAGTCTAGGACTGGAGGGAAATGCCTCAGAATAGAGGAACATCCATTTTGAATGGATAGGAAATGGAATTTCTTTAGCTAGAGGATGAAACATCTGTAGAATTTGTTGCCACAGACAGCTATGGTGGCAAGGTCATCAAGTACATTTAAGATCATAAAACCATAAGACATAGGAGCAGAATTAGGCCATTCAGCCCACTGAGTCTGCTCCGCTATTCCATCATTGCTGATCCTGAATCCCACTCAACCCCATACACTCACCTTCTCGCCATATCATTTGATGCCCTGACCAATCAGGAAACTATCAGCTTCCACCTTAAATATATCCAAATACTTGACCTTAATGCAGAGGTTGATAGGTTCTTGGTTAGTCAGGGCATCAAGATTATGGGGAGAAGGCAGGAAAATGGGGTTGGGGTTGAGAAGGATAACAAACCAGACATGATTGAATGGTGGAATATACTTGATGGGTCAAGTGGCCTAATTCTGCCTCTATGACCAATGACTAATCAATCCCATTGTGTTCTTTGCCAGTCATCTATGCTATCCACAACACCACCAATTTTCATATCATCTGCAGACTTACTTACCCATCCATCTTCATTTTACTCCAGGTTATTTATATACATCACAAGGAGAAAAGTTCCTAGTACAGATTCTGCAGAACACCACTTATCACAAGACCTCCAGCTAGCATAATTCCTTTTGACCATTACCCTCTGTCTTTAGTGGTAAGCCAGTTCTGAACGCAAATGGTCAATTCATTATGGATCCCATGCATCTTAATCTTCTGGATGAGCCTGCCATGAGGGGTCTTGACAAATTTCATACTAAAGTCCATGTAAACAACATCCATAACTCTATCTTTATCAATAACCCTCATCATGACATACATGTGACAAATAAAGCAAATCTAATCGGTATTTTGATAACCAGGATTAAATAATTTTACATCATGGGCAAGATATAATTACAAAATGCACCTTTCAATGTAGTGTTACTCGAAGTGAACAGGTTTCCTCCTTGCAAATTTTCAGGATGAATGAATTGATGAGTGGGTTATTCACTGGCTGTGAATTTAAATATAGAAGGTAAGGGTATAAATTAATAATCATGTGGAAACACCAGAAATCAGAGCAGAAATCAACCAAAGGATTTCACAAGCCTGATCTGTCATTCAACATCACCATTGCTGAACTTCTGCATTATTTCCTTTGTGTTTCCTTTGAGTTATCAACTGAACATCCATACTCACCTGAAGGAAAGAAATCAAAGATTTACAATCCCAACATTTTTGTTCTTTGTTGTTATTATTGAAGTTCCAAATTCAAGTCTAATTGTCATTTAACCAGATATGTACACTCATGAATATAGCCAAACAAGACAGTGTTACTCTGGGTCCAAGTTGCAAAATACAGTACTAACAGTCACACACAGCCCAAGGCACATACAAGATATATGCAAAAACAGTCACACAAAAAAAATAGTCCAAGTTCCTGAGTCCATGATTGTTGCAGCAGTCTGCAGTCAAACACAATACAGTTTGTCTTCTGCCGAGTGAACACTGTAGAGCAGCACCGACTCCAGCTTGTACAATGCACCACACTGCCTCCAGTGTTGCATACTGACTTTGCCACCTCTCTCCTGGGTGGCTGTAAACAGGCCACACCACAGCTTGAAGCCCAGCCCATGCTACGCCCAAACCCACACAGCTCCCCCACTGTCCGCCAATAAATCAGTGAATCAGTCTTGAAGCATTCCACATTAATAATGTGGAATTGTGATCACAAGAAAAGCAACTAGGACGATCGATCGCTGATAGTCTGCTCAACGCCTGGACACTCCAACTCCCCCAGTGCCTCTGTTTCGCAGGCAGCAGCATGATCCACACCAAGTCCAACTTTCTTCGGTCTCTCTGCCAACAAGCACCTTGCTGTTGGGGTAGACCTGCAGGAGATTCATGATCTGTCTTTCTTCTTGGTAATTCTTGGTTTTGTTTCTGGCATGGAAACTGGATTATAAGCTAGTTCTGTGTGGCATTAATACTTGCATGAATTTAGCTACTAAATCATTTTCTTATGTTTCAGTGGTCAGCCTTAAACTAAGTGCACTGGATTTGGCCTTACTGAATTTAGAATCCTACTAAATATTTTGCATTTTTTTTCTTTCATCTACATTCAAAGACATAATGACTCTTTGAGATGTTTAGACTCAATCACATGGTTTTTACTTACTTTTTTATTTATCTATCTATCTGTAGGAACTATGTTGTGCATTTATTACGTTTATTATGGTAACTAGTCTCATTAGTGTGAGCGTGGTAAAAGTGAAGGGAATAAGTTTAGTATTATACACAATAGACAATAGACAATAGACAGTAGGTACAGGAGTAGGCCATTCAGCCCTTCTAGCCAGCACTGCCATTCACTGTGATCGTGGCTGATCATACACAATCAGTACCCTGTTCCTGCCCTCTCTCCATATCCCTTGACCCTGCTATCTATAAGAGCTCTGTCTAACTCTTTCTTGAATGAATTCAGAGACTTGGCCTCCACTGCCTTCTGGGGCAGAGCATTCCACATATCCACCACTCTCTGGGTGAAAAAGTTTTTCCGCGTCTCTGTTCTAAATGGCCTACCCCTTATTCTTAAACTGTGGCCTCTAGTTCTGGACTCACCCATCAGCAGGAACATGCTTCCTGCCTCCAGTGTGTCCAATCCCTTAATAATCTTGTATGTTTCAATCAGATTCCCTCTCATCCTTCTAAATTCCAGTGTATACAAGCCCATTCGCTCCAATCTTTCAACATATGACAGTCCCGCCATTCCAGGAATTAACCTTGTGAACCTACACTGCACTCCCTCAATAGCAAGAATGTCCTTCCTCAAATTTGGAGACCAAAACTACACACAATACTCCAGGTGGGGTCTCACCAGGGCCCTGTACAGCTGCAGAAGAACCTCTTTACTCCTATACTCAATTCCTCTTGTTATAAAGGCCAGCATGCCATTAGCTTTCTTCACTGCCTGCTGTACCTGCATGCTTGCTTTCATTGACTGATGTACGAGAACACCTAGATCTCATTGTACTTCCCCTTTTCCTAACTTGACTCCATTTAGATAGTAATCTGCCTTCCTGTTCTTGCCACCAAAGTGGATAACCTCACATTTATCCACATTAAACTGCACCTGCCATACATTTGCCCACTTACCCAACCTGTCCAAGACACCCTGCATTCTCATAACATCCTCCTGACATTTCACACTGCCACCCAGCTTTGTGTCATCAGCAAATTTGCTAATGTTACTTTTAATCCCTTCATCTAAATCATTAATGTATATTGTAAAGAGCTGCAGTCCCAGCACCGAACCTTGCGTTACCCCACTGGTCACAGCCTGTCATTCCGAAAGGGACCTGTTAATCGCTACTCTTTGTTTCCTGTCAGCCAGCCAATTTTCAATCCATGTCAGTACTCTGTCCCCAATACCATGTGCCCTAATTTTGCCCACTAATCTCCTATGTGGGACTTTATCAAAAGCTTTCTGGAAGTCCAGGTACACTACATCCACTGGCTCTCCCTTGTCCATTTTCATAGTTATATCCTCAAAAAACTCCAGAAGATTAGTCAAGCATGATTCTCCCTTCATAAATCCATGCTGACTCAGACTGATCCTTCTACTGCTATCCAAATGTGTCATAATTTCCTCTTTTATAATTGACTCCAGCATCTTTCCCACCACAGACGTCAGGCTAACCGGTCTATAATTCCCTGTTTTCTCTCTCCCTCCTTTCTTGAAAAGTGGGACAACATTAGCCACCCTCCAATCAGCAGGAACTGTTTCTGAATCTATAGAACATTGGAAAATGATTACCAATGTGTCCACGATTTCTAGAGCCACCTCTTTAAGTATCCTGGGATGCAGACCATCAGGTCCCGGGGACTTATCAGCCTTCAGACTCAACAGTCTATCCAACACCGTTTCTTGCCTAATATAAATTTCCTTCAGTTCATCTTTTACCCTAGTTCCTTTGGCCACTATTACATCTGGGAGATTGTTTGTGTCTTCCCTAGTGAAGACAGATCCAAAGTACCTGTTCAACTCATCTGCCATTTCCTTGTTCCCCATAATACATTCACCCGTTTCTGTCTTCAATGGCCCAATTTTGGTCTTAACTATTTTTTTGCTATTCACATACCTAAAGAAGCTTTTACTATCCTCCTTTATATTCTTGGCTAGTTTACCTTCGTACCTCATTTTTCTTGGCGTATTGCCTTTTTTGTTATCTTCTGTTGCTCTTTAAAAGCTTCCCAGTCCTCCAGTTTCCCGCTCATCTTTGCTATGTTATACTTCTTTTTTATTTTTATACTGCCCTTTACTTCCCTCATCAGCCACGGCCGCCCCTTACTCCCCTTAGGATCTTTCTTCCTCTTTGGAATGAACCGATCCTGCACCTTCTGCATTATTCCCAGAAATACCTGCCATTGTTGTTCCACTGTCTTCCCTGCTAGGGTATTGTTCCATTGAACTTTGGCCAGCTCCTCCCTCATAGCTCCATAGTTCCCCTTGTTCAACTGTAATACTGACACATCCGATTTTCCCTTCTCCTTCTCAAATTGTAGGTTAAAACATTCTTGCTTATTTTGTGGCAGTCTGTGGCTTGGGACCGGAAGAGGTCGCATCTTTGCTGACCACTTTAATATTGGTCAATATTGCTTGATTGTATGTTTGTTAATAGGTAATAAAGGATTGCAATAAAGAATTCAACTCTCTGTAACAATCATTTCATTGGAGCTGAGGGCGAGTCATGCAAGTATTACAACTCTCTGGTGGTCGCAGGCTGGAGGCAATAGTTTTGACTTTGGATTAGTGTTTGGAGCTGCACTGTCTATATATCCATCTATTTACTTTGAGATACAGTGCAGAATAAACCCTTCTGGCTCTTTGAGCCATGCAACCCAGCAACCCCTGACAATTCCTGTATAACCCTAACCCAATCACAGGTAAATTTATAATGCCCATTTATTCTACTAACCGGTATGTCTTTGGAATGTGGGAGAAAAGCAGGGAAACCCACATGGGGAGGGCGTACAAACTCCTTACAGAGGATGCAGCATTGAATTCTAGACTCCAGCACCCTGAGCTGTAATTGCATTGTGCTAACTGCTGCACCACCGTGGCCCCCAATTGTGATCATTAATAAATATTTGCTTACCTACTTCACCTTCTTGATTATTTTTAATATAGCGTATGCTTTTCGTGGTTCTGTAACATAATGCAAAGCACTATCCTGGATATATTCAACAGATTTGCTTTCATTCGGACATGTGCTCATCTACTTATCCCGAACTATGTGAAAGCAAAAATCTCCCACTGAAGCCATTGCACAGACTACTACAGTGCAGAGATTGGCTCATCTAGTCTGTGCTAACTATTATTCTGCCTAGTCCCATTGATCTGCACCTGGATCATGACCCTCCATAAACTTGTCTTAATTTCCCTTAAATGTTGAAATTAAGCCCTCATACGCCACTTGCACTAGCAGTTCGTTCCACACTCCCACCACCCTCTGAGTGAAGAAACCCCTCATTTTCCCCTTAACCTTTTCACCTTTCACCCCTAACCCATTCCAACTTTACTGAGTGCTATAATGCAAAATGCTGCAACTCTATAAATAAAAACAACAAAAGAACTGCAAATAATTATCAAGTCAGTCAGCATCTGTGAAAAGAAAAATAGAATTAATGTTTCAGGTTGATGGCCTGATACCAAAACTAACAATAATTCATTGGGTTTCCTCCAGGTGCTCTGGTTTCCTTCCACATTCCAAAGGCATATGGTTTGGGGTGAGTGAGTTGTGGAAATGTTATGTTGGTGTCAGAAGTTTGACAACACTTGATGGCTACCTGTCACCTACTCAGGCTGAGTTGATCATTGACACAAATGACACATTTCACTGTTTCGATATGCAAATGACAAATAAAGCTGACCTTTGAATCTTTGATCTGAGGCATTAATTCCTCATCATGGTTCAAAGTTCAAAATAAATATCATCATTAAAGTACAGACATGTCACTATATAAAACCTTAAGATTCATTTTCATTTTCTTGTGGACATACTCAACAAATCTATGTAATAATAATTATAATGGAATCAGTGAAAGATCATTCAACTAGGGCATTCAACCAGAGTGCAGAAAACAACAAACTGTACAAATACAAAAAGAAGAAACAATAATAATAAATACATAAACAATAAATATCGAGAACATTAGATGAGGAGTCCTTGAAAGTGAGTCCATTGGTAGTGGGAACTTTTCAATGATGGGGCCAGTGAAGTTTAGTGAAATTCTCCCCTTTGGTTCAAGAGCCTGATGATTGAGGCATAATAATTGTTCCTGATCCTGTTGGTGGGATCTGAGGCTCTTGTACCTTTTTCTTGATGGCAGTAGCCAGCAGAGAGCATGACCTTTCTGCTGAGGTTCCCTGATGATGGGTGTTGTCTTCCCACAACAGTGTTTCATGTAGATGCGCTCAATGGTTGGGAGCGCTTACCATGATAAGAAGAGTCAGAGCTGAAGCTAGTGACAATTTCATTGTCACTCATTGAACCAGGACAGGGGAAATGAATCCAAGCTAATTTCAGTTAGGACCTTTACACCAAAGTGAGTGGGGATTGAAAAGGTTGAAGTAGGCAGATGTGAGGAGATACTTAATGAAATATGGTGTTTCTTGCATTATGAAGACTGAAATTTCAGGATAGAAAATCCTGTTGCAGACCCACAACACATATTTCTTGTCTAATATGACCTGTTCAAGATTCAAGATTCAAGCTTCAAATTTACTTATCACACGTATAACATATAGCAAAATGCATCTGTATAACATAAATTACTTTGATGCAGAAAAGAGAATGAAGTTCCTTGTTGTTGTATATTGAATACGTAATAAAGTAATTTGTGTTTTTTTCTGTGGTTTCAAAGTCCATTGTGCCTGCTTAGTATCTGAATTTTCCAGACCAGAAACAAAGTCTAAACTTAAATGATATTTTGAGCACAAGTAAAATTTTTGGAGCATGATTTGAATATTGAAATAGTTTTCATACCCAAGATAGGCAAATGTTTTGCACACTTGGGTGTAACTCCATTCTTTCTAAAAGAAGACATTTGCATTGATAGCATTAATGGGCAGTAGAAAATATTGACCCCATTTCTGAGAACATTACTTTCTCGTCAAAGCAAGAAAAATTGACTCCCAAGTGCCCAAAATTCAATTTGTGGTACAAATATGTTCACATACTGCAAAATTCTTGAGGGAGTGAAGAACATGGTATTTCCGGGAAAATTATGTATCACTGATTAAGTAGCTTGGATGTAATTTACTGTAAATTGACAAATAAATAACATTAGTAATCTTCAGATTTCAGCTTCTGCAATATAATAATATATCTCCTTACTAAACCTATTAAAAAGACCTTTGAGCGTGAATGTTTATTACAGGTATCAGGTAAAGCTGGGCTTTGTAGAATTCATAAAATATAACTTTAATAGAAGCATTTAAAATGTATTGAAAGAGTAAGAAAAGAAATAAAAGCCTGCTCATTTTTAGGACCTACACTATTAAATAGAGGCTTCCTTTTTACCTGCCTTAAATATTAAAATGACCTGACACACTCTATATTGAATGCAGGATTGGTAGGCAAGGCAGGCTGGCTTAATAATGTCATAACATACCGTCACAATGAATTTTAAAAAAAAATGATCAAAAGCAGAATGAGTAATCAGATGTCCCTCTGAATTTCCTGTATATTTGTTCAGAACTAAATTCCATGCAGGTACTCTGAGTAGGAAGGGGATTTTCACCTTCAGAGCACCAATGCTTCCTGCCGGTGCATGGCCATGGACATTAAAGATGCAAAGGATTCAATAAGTAGGCTGCTTTCTATGTTTTGGAGTATTGTGAGCAGTTTTGGACCCCTTATCCAAGAAAGGATGTGGGGACATTGGGAAGGGTTCAAAGGAGGTTCGTGGAAATAATTCTGGCATTGAAAGGCTAATCATATGAGAAGTGTTTGATGGCTCTGGGTTTGTATTCACTGGAATTCAGAAGAATGAGTGATGACCTTATTGAAACCTACCGAATGTTGAAAAGTCTCAAGTGTTGAGTGGATATGGAGAGGATATGATTCCTATGGTGGAGGAGTCTAGGACCAGAGGACATAGCCTCAGAATAGAGGGGCATATATTTTGAACGGAGCTGAAGAGAAGCTTCTTTGGCCAGGAGGTGCTGAATCTGTGGAATTCTGTGCCACAGGCAGCTGTGGAAGCCAAGTCATTGGGTATATTTAAGGCATAGGCTAATGGTTTCTTGATTGGTCAGGGCATGAAGGGATATTGGAAGAAGGCAGGAGATTGGGACTGAGAGGAAAAAATGGATCAGCTATGGTGAAATGGTGGAGCAAACTTGATAGGCCAAATGGACTAATTCTGCTCCTATATCTTCTGGCCGTATTATCCTTTTACTGGAAAAAAAGCATAGAACATACAACAGTACAACACAGAAACAAACCCTTCAGTCCACGATGTTGTGTTGAACTAATCTAACTGGCAATTAAAAACCAACTAAACTATCCCTTTTTCCTGTACAAGTCTATATCCCTCTATTCTCTTGCATATTCAAAGTTCAAAGTAACTTTATTATCAGAGTACATATATTTCATCATCTACTAACCATAAGATTCACATTCTTACAGGTGTTCACAGTAGAACTAAGAAATACAATAGAATAAATGAAAACTGCTAGTGAACAACATGACCAATGGTGGACGTTCTGCAGATAGTTCATGAAACTGTTTATTTTACTTCTTTTTTCAAATATGATTCTGCTACTAAGCTGTGAGTGATTGGAGCCTGTAACTTACATTTTGATGATGTATTTCTGGACCGATTGAGCAATCTGGCATTGTGCTGTCTCTAAGGGTGCTCATCGAGATTTGGAGTGCATTGTGCTGCATGGAGCCCTGGAAGCCCGGAGGCAGGGCGCAAGCCCATGGTCAACGCCATTGCTTCTCTCCGACAGAGGCATTGGAGTCGACGAGGATGAAAGTGGAGGATGGGTGGGTGCTCGACCTATCTTTCTCTCGCTCTCACTGGCTGCTGCCTGAGAAGAGTGCAGGAATCTTGGGGTCTGCATTGCAAAGAATGATCAGAGCAGTTATAGACTCATTTGGGGGACTTTGAGGTTCATTTGCATGTGTTCCTTGATTCTTTTCACTCTTTTTTCTTGCTGTTTTTGAGTGGTTGGATTGGTGCGATCAATAAGGTCTGTGGTGTATCAGCAAAGAATGCTTTGCCCCTTGGCCTGCCTTGGCTAGCAGTGTGACGTTGAGTTAAACTAAACCGACTACTACCCGCTTTGATGCTCGATATTCCTTGCGTTGTCTCCTTGCTTTTTGCCATTTGTGCAATTTGTTCTTTTTTCGCACATTGGGTGCTTGCTGTTTTCCTGAACACATTCTGTGATGTTCTTTTGTTCTGCAGCAGCCTTCGGGAAGACAAACCTCAGTGTTGTATTCTCTGTACATACTTCGGTAACAAATGTATTTTGAACCTTTGGATCTTTGAAACTACACAAAAAGAAGAGAGACTGAGGAAATACAATAAGTAAATAAATATATAAAGAACAGTGAGGACATGAGTTGTAGAGTCTTTGAAAGTGAGCTCATAGGTTGTGGAATCAGTTCAGTATTGAGGTGAGTGAAGTTATCCACATCGGTTCAGGAACCAGATGGTTGTAGGTTAAGAACTGTTCCTGAACCTGGTGGTGTGGCCCCAAGGCTCCTGTACCTCCTTTCCGATGGAAGCAGTGAAAAGGGAGTGTGGCCTGTCGAAGATTTGCCAAAACCCCTCTGTTGCATTTGTCTGCACTCCCACCCAAGGTAGTTCATACAAGGAACCTACCACACTCAAAAAATCAGCTACCAATGCACATCTCCTTTGAACTTACTCCCTCTCACTTAAGTGTAAGCCCTTTAGTAGCTGACATTTCAACCCTGAGAAAAACGATGCTCGATGCTTGATCTATCTACACCTCTCATTAACTTCTTATTAACCTCTTATTAACTTCTCGGCCTCCACTGCTCCAGAGAAAACAACCCAGCTTTGTCTTGTTATAACACATAGACTCTAATCCAGGCAGAATCCTGTTGAATCTCTTCTGCACCCTCTCCAAAGCTTCCACATCTTTCCAATACTAGGGCGACCAGATTTGAATGCAATACTCCAGATAAGACCTCTATTCCGAGGTTGTGTCCTCTGGTCTTAGACTCTCCTACCATAGGAAACATCCTTTCCATGTCCACTTAATGTTTTTCAATGTTCAATAGTTGTCAATAAAGTCACCCCTCACCCATTTGAATTCTAGTGAATACAGGCCCAGAGCCATTAACGCTTTTCATATGATAAACCAATCAATCCTAAAACCACTTTTGTGAACCCCCTTTGAACCCTTTCCATTTCAGCACATCCTTTCTCAGATAAGGGGCCCAAAATTGCTCACAATACTCCAAGTGAGGCTTCACCAGTGCTTTATAAAGTCTCAGCATTACATCCTTGCTTTTGTATTCCAGTCCTCTTCAAATGAATGCCAACATCATATTTGCCTTACTCATCACTGTCTGAACTTACAAATTAACCGTAAGGGAATCCTGCACAAGGACTCCCAAATCCCGTTGGACATCAGATATGTTAATTGGCTCTCCATTTAGAAAATGCACTGCGCTTTTATTTCTTCTAACAAAGTGCATGACCATACAATTCCTGACACCGTATTCCATCTGCCAGTTCTTTGTCCATAAGACAACAACTTAGACTAAGACAGACTGAAGAGCAGAATTAAGCAATTCAGCCGATTGAGTCTGCTCCACCATTCCATCATGGCTAATCTCGGATCCCACTCAACCCCATACATCTGCATTCTCACCATAACCTTTGATACCCTGAACAATCAGGAAATTATCAACGTACTTTAAATAAACTCATGACTTGGCCTTCATTGCAGTCGGTGGCGGAGCATTCCACAGATTCACTTCTCTCTGGCTAAAAAAATTCCTCCTTACCTCTGTTCTAAAAGGTTGCCTCTAGTTCTGGATACCTCCACCATTGGAAGCATCCTCTCCACATTCTCCTTATCTGGTCCTTTCAACATTCAGTAGGTTTCAATGAGATCCCCACCATATTCTTCTAAACTCCAGTGAGTACAGGCCCAAAGCTGCCAAACGCTCCTCATATGTTCATTCATATGTTCATAACCCCTTCATTCCTGGAATCACCATTGTGAACCTCCTCTGGATTTTCTGCAATGACAACACATCATTTATAAGATATGGGGCCCAAAACTGTTGACAATACTCCAAGTACAGCCTTATTAGTGTCTCATAAATGCTCAGGATTATCTCCTTGCTTTTACATTCAATTCCCCTTGAAATAAATGCCAACATTGCATTTCCCTTCCTTATCACAGATTCAACCTGTAAGTTAACCTTGTGAGTGTCTTGCATGAGGACTCCCAAGTCGTTCAGTACCTTTGTTGTTTGAATTTTCTACCCATTTAGATAATAGTCCGCACTGTCGTTCCTTTTACCAAAATGCATTATCATACAATTCCCAACACTATATTCCATCTGCCACTTTCTTGCCCATTCTTCCAATTTATCTAAGTCCATAGAACATAGAACCATAGAATATTACAGCACAGAAACAGGCCTTTTGGCCCTTCTTGGCTGTGCTGAATTAAACTAACCTATAATTTCCTTTCTTTTGCCTTCCTCCTTTCTTACAGAGTGGAGTGACATTTTTAATCTTCCAAGACCATGCCAGAATTAAGTGATTCTTGAAGGATCACAACCAATGCATACGTTATCCCTTGAGCAACCTCTCTGAAGACTCTGGGATGTAGTCCATCTGGTCCAGGTGACTTATCCACCTTAAGACCTTTCCAGTTTGTCTAGCACTTTATCCTTTGTAATAGCAATGACATTTATTTCTGCTCCCTGACACTCACGGTCCTCTGACACATTGCTAGAGTTTTGCACAGTGAAGACAAATGCAAATTACTCATTAAGTTCATCTTCCATTTCTTTGTCCCCCATTACTACCTCACTAGAATTATTTTCCAGTGGTCCTATATTAACTCCTACCTCCCTTTTACTCATTATATTACTGAAAAACTTATTATTGGTTAGTTTGAACTTATATTTGATCTTTGCCCTTATTATAGCTTTTTTAGTTGCCTTTTGTTGGGTTTTAAAAAGCTTCCCAACCATCCAACTTCCCACTCACTTTTCCTACCCTATATGCCCTTTCCTTGGCTTTTATGCAGTCCTTAACTTCCCTTGTCTGCCATGGTTGCCTACCCCTGCCATTTGAGAACTTCTTCTAAGGGACATATCTATCCTGCACCGTGTGAACTATTCTGAGAAACTTCAACCACTTCAGCTCTGGTGGGGTCTTTTTACACTTAGCTCTTTCCACAATGATTCAATGTCATCTGACCCTATGACACCTCTTTTCAATGACTTAATTTCATTTTTTACTACATCTCCCCCTTTACCTACCTGCCTGTCCTTTGGTACAATGTGTATCCTTGGATATTATGTTCTCTGCTATAATCTTCTTTCAGCCTTGATTCAGTGATGCCTACAATATCATGCCTGTCTTTTGTGGTCTAACTTGAAGTTTATAAATCTGTAACGTAATTTCCCAACTCTTGAACTCAGTGACTCAAATAATAATGGCGACCTTGTCATATTGCTTTTTTACTATCATAACCAATTCGAGTCATAGAGTCGTAGATTAGTACAGCATAGAAAGGGCCCTTTTACCCATTGAGCTTGTGCCAGACCAGTTAAACTGCCTACTCTGATCGACCTGCACTGGAAACATAGCCCTCCACACATCTTGCATCCATGTACCTATCCAAATTTCTCTTAAATGTTGCAATCAGCCTCACATGCACCACTTGTGCTAGCACCCATTCCACACTCTTATGACCATCTGAGTGAAGAAGTTTCCCCTCAGGTTGCCTTTAAACATCTCACCTTTCACCCTTAACCCCTGACCTCTAGTTGTAGTACCACTCAACCTCAATGAAAAAAGCCAGCTTGCATCTACCCTTTTTATACCTCTCCTAATTTTGTATACCTCTATCAAATTTACTATCTTCTACATTCTAAAGAATACAGTCCTAACCTATTCAATCTCTCCATCTACTCTTTCAACCTTATTTGCATCTTTCCTGTAAGAAGGTAACTACATCTGCACACAATACTCCAAATTAAGACTTTTTGTGTCTTTACAACTTCAACATAATTCTGCAGAGACTTTCAGGGAGTTAGGTACTCGGAGCCCAAGATACTGTTGCTTTGCTGATCAGTTCTGTTAAGACCCTGCCATTAACTATGTATGTGCCCTTTACAATTGATCTCCCAAACAACAACAGCTCACATTTGGTCAGATTAGACTTTGTCTGCATTTTCGCCTTCCATATTCAGAAGGCATATGGTGTGGCCTTCATCAACCATGGGATTGAGTTCAAGAGCCGAGAGGTAATGTTACAGCTATATAGGACCCTGGTCAGACCCCACTTGGAGTACTGTGCTCAGTTCTGTTCACCTCACTACGGGAAGGATGTGGAAGCCATAGAAAGGGTGCAGAGGAGATTTACAAGGATGTTGCCTGGATTGGGGAGCATGCCTTATGAAAATAGGTTGAGTGAACTTGGCCTTTTCTCCTTGGAGCGACAGAGGATGAGAGGTGACCCGATAGAGGTGTATAAGATTATGAGAGGCATTGATCGTGTGGATAGTCAGAGGCTTTTTCCCAGGGCTGAAATGGCTAACATGAGAGGTCACAGGTTTAAGGTGCTGGGGAGTAGGTACAGAGGAGATGTCAGGGGTAAATTTTTTACGCAGAGAGTGGTGAGTGTGTGGAATGCTTGCCAGCGATGGTGGTGGAGGTGGATACAATAGGAGTTTAAGGGACTTTTGGAAAGGTACATGGTGCTTAGACAAATAGAGGGCTATGGGTAAGCCAGGTAATTTCTAAAGTTAGTACATGTTTGGCACAGCCTGTATTGTGCTGTAGGTTTTCTATGTTCTATATCTGCAAATGATCTATATCTTCCTGCATCCTTTGGCACTGTTCTCCAAAATCTGCAAAATTCTTCTGTATAAAAAGCCTGAGGAACATCCTCCTCAAGCAGTTTTGTGTTCCAGAATGATAATTGTTCAGTTTTAACATTAGCAATGGCTGACCATCTACTTGTACTGCACATTAATCAAGCCAAGCAACTTCAGCTTACAAAATGGCAGCCTCCATCTCCATCAAGCACATGGCATGAACAAAGCCAAGTAGCTTGCCTGCTTCCACTGTCCCTACTTCATTTGAATTCACTGGTTTGTAGAATGTAGTTCTATCTGTGATGCACCATCAATAACTCTCGGAGACTGGAAGTGAACGATAGGCTTTTATTAACAGCAAAAAGGGAGCACTACATCTCGAAGACTGAGGGAGGAGCAGTGCCCCAAACACCTTTATACAGGGGTCTGCGGGAGGAGCCACAGGAGCAGTCAGCAGAGGGGCGTCCAGACAGGTATACATAGTTTACCACAATCTGGCCAAAATTTGGTACATTTGACATTCATGAATCAATTCCAAATCCTGTAGTCTGGAAAGACTTCAAATGCATTCTCCTATTTTTACTGGGACAGCACATTAGTGTATCAGTGAGTGTAATGCTTTACAGCACTATATGGGTCTCTGTTGTGGGCTGAGAATGGGAATCGTGGTTGGGAAAAGGGGAAGGGAGAGGGGAGGGAGCAGGAAGTACCAGAGATATATTCTATAATGATCAATAAACCAATTGTTTTCGATCAAATGACCTTGTTTGGTGTCTCAAGACTGGGTGTGTCTGTACCTGCACCATCCCCCCGGCCCTGGCACTCCTTCTAGGCCACCTCTCCCACACCCCTCCTGTTGTGGTCCACCATCACCATTCCCAACATCCTTCGCTCCCACCAAATTTAAAAGCTCGCTCTCTGCTCCACGCTCCACGTTGACAAATACAGCACTGTGCAAAATCTTAGGCATGCGTATAACTGAGACACTTTACGTACAGAACAAAGATATGTTTTTAATTATTTGGATTCAAGTAACAAACAAACTGACCTAAAAATAAAATATTAAACTATTCTAGGTTATTAAAAACAATATGATCAATACTTTTTATTGACCATCTAGTGAGACTTCAGATAATCTAAAACTTAACACCAAGGAGACAACCTACAGGAAACCCACGCTGCCACAAGGGGAACGAACTCATTAAAGACAGCAGTGGGAATTGAACCCCAATCGCTAATGGTACTGTAAAGAGCTGTGCTAAGCACTGTGCTATGATGCCATCCCCAATTGATCCAGTTCTGAAGAAGGGTCTCAGTCTGAAATATCGGCTGTTCGTTCCGCTTCATCGATGCTGCCTGATTTGCTGGGTTCCACCAGCAATTTGTGCGTTCTGCTAAAAATAGTAAAAATGCTTTTCCTAGGGAACGGGCCTTACAATAGGACCGTAGAAATGAGGCCTGCAGTATACTGGATCCTGTGGGTGTTGCTGTAGGGAAACAAAGTTTAAAGTAGATTTATCATCAAAGCACACATACGTCACTATATACAAGCAAAACCAGCATGCAAAAGACAACAAATAGTGCAGGTATAAAAAGACAGAAATTAAAAGAAATAATAATAATAAATAAGCAATAAATATGGAGAACATGAGACCAAGAGTCCTTGAAAGTGAGCCCACTGGTTGTGAGAACAGTTCAGTGACGGGATGTGTGAAGTTGAGTGAAGTTAGCTCCTCTGGTTCAGGAAGCCTGATGGTTGAGGGGTAATAACTGTTCCTGAACCTGGTGGTGTGAGTGCTGATGCTCCTGTACCTTCATCCTGATGGCAGCAGTGAGAAGAGTGCATGACCTGGGAGGTAGGGGTCCCTGATGATAGATGCTGCTTTCCTGGGACAACACTTCATGTAGATATGCACAATAGTGGGGAGGGCTTTACCTGTAATTGTGAGCAATAGGTTATACTGAGGATGATTTTGTGTGGCATCTGTTAGTCTCATGAGACCATGGATCTATGCCCTCTCCAGGGCGCAGGCCTGGGCAAGGTGTATGGAAGACTGGCATTTGCCCATGCAGCGAGTCTCCCCTCTCCACGCCACTGATCTTGTCCAAGGGAAGGGCAAGGGCCGATACAGGTTGGCACCAGTGTCGTCGCAGGAGTTGCCAGAACGAGGATGATTTGACCTATGTATATATCATAAGGTCAAATTCTTATATTGTGCTTCTAATTACGGCATTATTCTCATGTTTGAACTTTAAAATCAATGAAGACCAAATTTTCCTGATCCCTTGGGATTACTTACTGCTTGTTCTCACTGCGACCCTGTGACAGTTGACAATGTTTGAATGAAGGTGAGTTCTGTTATTCTCAGCCACCACTAAACCAGTACCAGCCCACTGAAAATCCCTCGGTAACAGGTAACGTACTCAAGCTACCACAAAGACCGAGGTGACAATCATTCGGCCTTAATGCTCAGTCCTCTGAGGTCAGGTATGAGCTGTCAGTCCAGGCAAGGCCAGGTTACCACAATCTCAATGGGAAAAGACCATTATTCCAGACAACAATCAAAGGATTAAGAATATGTGAACGTGAAACAAACCATGTGGATTTCAAATAGGAAATACCGATGGGTGTTGTGGTTTAAGTCGGCTTGTCCAGACTTTAAAGACTAGACACCATGGGTTAAGGGTGAAATGTGAACGATTTAAGAGGAACATGAGAGGAAACTGGTAAGCATGTGGATCAAGATCTCAGAGCAAGTGCTGCGTGCGAGCTTGGATTCACCATTGAAGAGAAGTTTGCATGGTCGATGCATGGAGGCTGGGTTCCTGGGGCAAATAGACAAGCGGAGGCAACTTAAATGATTCAGCATGGACTAGATGGACTGAAGGGCCTGTTTCTGTGCTGTACTTTCTATGACTCTTTGACTCTATAATGAAAGATATTGAAGTATTATTTTGTCCATTCATGGAGGTGTTACATCATCACCACTTCCCCTGAATCAGCCCTTATAGTTTAATTGATATTCACCCACATTCACAGCTTTTTGTTACATCTCAGAGGTTTACTTATTTTTCTATTGTTTTCATGCAGCATCTTTCCTGATCATCTCTGGGCCATGGTTATTACAGGGAGTAATTTTCACAAGTTTTTCATGTTGTGTATTTAATATTTCAATAATGTTTGAGAAATTGTGGATATGTATTAGTTGATAAAGCATTCATGTTCGTTTAAATAATAAATTACAGGTTATATGTATAAGTACATGAATTGCATATGTCATCTCACGCCACGACACGTGCGCTCCTCATTTAAAGTAAACACGAAGGTAGACCTGCATTTCAGACTCTCATGTCTTCCTTTGAATCAATTTAATGTTTCAAAGTTACAAAACTTAACTGTTCACATTTCTATCACCCAGAAAACACAAGAAATCTCTTAACCTCTTCGGGTCTCCTTCTCCATTCTTATCTCAAGCATCAGTCCACCTCATGCTTGTGGAATCTCTCCCTTCATTATCATTAACAAAGTCTTCTTCCCAGCCAAGAACTCCAGCATTTTCTTTCATAACCATCCAGATCTGAATAAAGCTGTCTGGGATCTTGCAATCGAAGCAACAGGGCCCAGGCATGAGAGTGAGAAACGAACAGAGGATTGGATGATTTAAACACCGGGCAAGATGGGAAAGGTCAGGGTGTTGGGGCTGAAGGTGAGGGAGGGGCCTGGCCAGTACAGCTCGCTGCTCCATGAGGTTTACCTGTCTCTGTGCTGAACTGAGACCGTGGCCTGTTCAACTAACAGGCTACTGAATCAGCTGCAGTGACAAACTAGCTTCATAGCTGTGAAAACGCTTCCGTGAACTTCAGCTCTGAATGTTTTATTTGCTTACTTTTATGGTTTGCACAATTTTTTTTTCTGTACTTTGGGTTTGATGGTCTTTTTTCAGTGGGTTCTATTGGGTTTCTTTGTTTTGTGACCATAATAAGGAGACGATTCTCAAGGTTGTACATAGTATACATACTTTGATAATAAATATACTTTGAACTTTGAAACACTGGATACACGACAAACTTTAAATTACACAATTACCCATTGAAATAAATGCCCATTTCTCCCACTGAAGTCATCAGTGCAGCCTATCCAAGTAGGGGAACTCAGCAGGTCAGGTAGCATCTATGAAAAGGAATTAAGAGTTGATGCTTCAGGCCTAGAGTCTTTATCAGAACCAAGTTATATAACTCCAAATTATAGTGCTGCAATATTACCTCACAGCTCTTGAATTCAATTCCCACAACTAATAAAGGCCAACACACCATTCGCATTCTTAATCACCCTATCAACTCAGTGACTTTGATGCCATGGGCCCTCTTTTCCTCCACACTGCTAAGAATCCTGTGTGGAGTTTGCACACTCTTCCTGTGACAATGTGGATTTCCTCTGGGTGCCCTGCTTTCCTGCCCTGTCCTGAAGAGATGCCAGTTAGCAGCTTAATTGGCTATTGTACACTCAGTGGCCACTTTATTAGGTACACCTACACACCTGCTCGTCAATGCAAATATCTAATCAGCAACTCAACGCATAAAAGCATGCAGGCATGGTCAAGAGGTTTAGTTGTTGTTCAGACCAGACGGGGATGAAATGTGACCTAAGTGACTTTGGCAGTGAGTTGATGGTTGGTGCTAGATGGGGTGGCCTGATGATCTCATAAATACAGAACTAAATTGAACTGAACTACGCTGAACATTCCTAGACTGTTTCAAAGTCTGCGGTTTGCTGTTCAATATTCTGTGTGTTATTCGCTCATTTTTTTTTTGCTGTTTGCATCATTTGTTTTTTTTGTGTGTGTATTTTCCTTGAACAGGTTACATGGTTGTTCTTTCTTTCATGGCTGCCTGAGGGAAGACCAACTTCAGGGTTGCATACTGCTTACATATTTTGATAACTGCATTTTGAACCTTTGAACTTTGATTTTCGCACACAATATAGAGTTTACAGAGAACGGTGGAAAACAAAAAACAAAAATCCACTGAGCGGCAGCTCTGTGGGCAAAACACCTTATTAATGAGAGAGATCAGAGGAAATGGCCAGACTGGTTTGAGCTGTCAGGAAGGCGACAATAACTCAAATAACCACACATTACAACAGTGGTGTGCAGGAGAACATCTCTGAATGCATGGCACGTCGAACCCTGAAGCGGATGGGCTATGGCACGAACATACACTCAGTGTATATTGAGCGCACATTGTCCAAAGTGAAGTCTGGGGAGTGTTGATGAAACTCCGGTGAGAATACAATGTAATTGACACAGGATTAATGTAAATGTGAGCCATATATCAGTGCAGACTCAGTGGACTGGGGACCAGTTTACACTGTGTCTGACATTGCAACTCGTTCTGCTCCACTTGCTTTACCTCAGGTGGGAAATCATATCCATCACTTCAAATTACGTGTGTGATCTGAACTAAGGAAAGAAGAGACACAACATCACAGGAAACAAAAAAAAACAAATTGGGACAATTTGAATTAATTCACAACCTAATTTAATTCATCTCAGTCTTGCTCACACGTGAATGCACTTATCCTATTAATAAACTAAAGATGTGATGTAATGTATGCTCAGGGGAATAGTCTTAATTTCTTCCGTGCATGCATATGCCATTTCCTTATTGCTTCAAAAGCCAAGTGTCAGCAATTAGAATAACAATGATAATTTGCATTGAAATAATGGCATTTAAATTAATCACTGTATTCAATTTATTTTTGTGACAGTGAACTGGGGCATAAAATATCTCAGCTCATTTTCTCTCCAGAAGGTGAGGTGTCACAGTTTGGGAGAACGCTTTGACCTCTTTTCATGGTGCATCCACTAAGCTCTTATAAGTAAAATAGGGAAATATTTCATATTCCTGAAATGGTAATTGAACCAATCTTGTATGGGATATACATGTATGTATGTGACCACTTTATTAGGTACACCTGCACACCTGCTCATTAATGCAAATATCTAATCAGTCAATTATGTGGCAGCAATTAAATGCATTAAAGCATGCAGATATAGTCAAGAGGTTCAGTTGTTGTTCAGATCAAGTATCAGAATGGGGGAAGAAATGTGATCTAAGTGACTTGGACCATGGAATAATTGTTGGTCCCAGATGGGGTGGTTTGAGTTCCTCAGAAGCTGCTGATCTCCCGGGATTTTCACACACAGCTGTCTATAGTGCAGGGGTTCTCAACCTGAAGTCCACAGGCCCTTCAGTTAATGGTGGGAGTCCATGGCATAAAAATGGTTGGAAACCTCTGGTCTAGAGTTTACAAGGAATGTGGTGAAAAACAAAAAATATTCAGTGACATACACAAAATGCTGGTGGAACATCAGGATGAAGGATCTCGGCCTGAAACGTTGACTGTACTTCTTCCTATAAATGCTTCCTGGCCTGCTGCGTTCCACCAGCATTTTGTGTGTGTTGCTTGGATTTCCAGCATCTGCAGATTTCCTCGTGTTTCCATTTTAAAATATTCAGTGAGCAGCATTTCTGAAGGTGAAGACACCTTGTTAATGAGAGAGAATGGCCAAGGCTAGTTCAAGCTGACAGGAAGGTGACAGTACCTCAAGTAAACACACGTTACAGTACTGGTGTTCAGCAAAGCATCTCTGAATGCACAACATGTCAAACCTTGAAGTGGATGGGCTACAGCAGCAGAAGACCATGAACATACACTCAATGGCCACTGTATTAGATACAGGAAGCACCTGATAAAGCAGCCACTGAGTGTAGGGACATTTATACTTGGATCAATTGAAAATGAATAATTTTTTGAGGTGAAGACAATTTAAAAAATTGTACCAGTTATTGGGAGAAAAGGAATTCTATGGGATACTTCAACAAAAAAAAAGTCATTTGCCCTTAGCCAATGCCAGACTAGCCTTTGCCTCCCAGAGTCAAATGAATGCCATCACGTTGGACACTACCCAAATGGAATATGGGGTGTTGCTCCTCCAACCTTTGTGTGGCTGCTTCAAAGGGCCATGGTCCATCATGTAAGAATGGGAATGCAAGGTCAAATTGAAATAGGGGGCCACGAACACTGGGAAACCCCACTTTCATTGGCAAATGGAGTGAAGGCACTCGACAAAGTGGTCCCCGAATCTAAGTTGGACTTGCAGGGTGATATATTTGCAAAGATTTTGAATCAGTTATTGGTCCAAAGCAGAGGGAATAAACAGCGCTTTCTCAATCTGTGACTGGTAGGCAACCACACAAACCAGTGCACCAGAAATCAAAGTGAAAAATAACTGCAGGCACTGGATATCTAAAATAAAACAGAACATTCTGGAAACATTTGGCAGGTCAGGCGGCATCTGTACAATGAGAAACAGTTAACATTTTAGGTCTGGGTCCCTTCATCAGATCTGTGAATGCGAGAGACAAATTAGTTAAGCAGCAGAGAACTTGTGGGTGGGGGATTCAGTGGGACATAAGAAATGCCATAAGGCCAATGTACCCATCATCAGGCAGTTAATATCAGATTCCACGTTTTTAACATAGAACATAGAAATCTACAGCACATTACAGGCCCTTAGGCCCACAGTGTTGTGCCGACAATTTAATCAACTCTATAAACTGACTATAATTTCCCTACCACACAGCCCTCTACTATTCTAAGATTTATGTACCTAAATAACAGTCTCTGAAAAGACCTTATTGTATTTGACTCTGTCACTGTTCCCAGCAGCGCATTCCATGAACTCACCACCTCTGTCATCCCTCTTGTACCTACCTTCAAGCACCTTAAAACAGTGCCTCTCGTGTTAGCCATTTCAGCCCTGGGAAAAAGACTCTGACTATCCACACAACCAATGCCTTTCATTATCTTATACACCTCTATCAGGTCACCTCTCATCCTCCGTTGCTCCAAGGAGAAAAGGCCAAGTTCACTCAACCTATTCTCATGAGGCATGCTCACCAATCCAGGCAACATCCTTGTAAATCTCCTCTGCACTCTCTCCATTGTATCCACATCCTCCCTGTAGTGAGGTGACCAGAACTGAACACAGTACTTCAAGTGGGGTCTAACTAAGGTCTTAATTAGTTGTAATATTACCTCACAGCTATTGAACTCAATCCCATGGTTGATGAATGCCAACACACTATATTGTGTGTGTTTCTCCGGTTGGCAGTCAGTGGTGAGTGGGGTGCCGCAGGGGTCGGTGCTGGGCCCACAGCTGTTTACCATTTACATTGATGATTTGGAAGAGGGGACTGAGTGTAGCATAGCAAAATTTGCTGATGACACTAAACTGAGTGGAAAAGCAAATTGTACAGAGGATGTGGAGAGTCTACGGAAGGATATAGATAGGTTAAGTGAGTGGGCCAAGGTCTGGCAGATGGAATACAACGTTGGTAAATGCGAGATCATCCACTTTGGAAGGAATAATAGAAGAGCAGATTATTTTTTAAATGGTGAAAGATTGCAGCATGCTGTTGTGCAGAGGGACTTGGGAGTACTTGTTCATGAATCGCAAAAAGTTGGCTTGCAGGTGCAACAGGTTATTAAGAAGGCAAACAGAATGTTGGCCATCATTAACAAAGGGTTTGAATTCAAGAGCAGGGAGGTCATGCTGCAACTATACAGGGTACTGGTGAGGCCGCACCTGGAGTACTGTGTGCAGTTCTGGTCTCCATACTTGAGGAAGGATATACTGGCTTTGCAGAGGAGGTTCACCAGGTTGATTCCAGGGTTGGAGGGGTTAACCTATAAGAAGAGATTGAGTCATCTAGGACTATACTCTCTGGAATTCAGAAGAATGAGAAGGGATCTTATAGAAACATACAAAATTTTGAAAGGGATAGATAAGATAGAAGTAGGAAAGTTGTTTCCATTGGTAGGTGAGACTAGAACTAGAGGACATTGCCTCAAGATTCAGGGGAGAAGATTTAGGATGGAGATGAGGAGAAGCTGTTTTTCCCAGAGAGTGGTGAATCTGTGGAATTCTCTGCCCAGGGAAGCAGTTGAGGCTTCTTCACTGGATATATAGTTCAATAGGTTTTTACATAGTAGGGCAATTAAGGGTTATGGGGAAAAGATAGGTGGAGGGAGCTGAGTTTACAGACAGATCAGCCATGATCTTATTGAATAGTGGGGCAGGCTCAATAGGCTGGATGGCCTACTCCTGCTCCTATTTCTTATGCTCTTTAAGTACACCTGTAAATTTGCTCATTAATGCAAATATCTCTTCAGCCAATCATGTGGCAGCTACTCAAAGCATAAAAGCATGGTCAGGCAGTTCAGTTGCTGTTCAGATCAAACATCAGACTGTGGAAGATTCTGATCTAAATGACTTTGACCATGGAATGATTGTTGGTGCCCAGATGGGCTGGTGTACGTACCTCAGGAACATCTGATCTCCTGGGATTTTTATGCACAACAGTCTCTGGAGCAAAGGTTCACAACCTGGGGTCTACAGACAGTTTGGTTAAAAGTATTGGTTGATGGCATAAAAAAGGTGGAGAACCCTCCTCTCGCGTGAAAAACCATTGCAGCTCTGTGGGCGAAAATGCCTTTTTAATGAGAGATGTCAGAAGAGAATGATTCAAGCTGACAGGAAGGTGAAAGTAGCTCAAATGACCATGTGTTACAACGGTGGTGTGCAGAAGAGCATCTCTGAACACATAACATTATGAACCTTGAAGTGGGCAGCAGAAGACCACAAACATATACTCGGTGGCCACTTTATTAGGCATGGGACGTACCGAGGGAAGTGGTCACTGCGAGCACATTTGCTGTGCATGTAGTAGGAAATTGCTATGGTGTGCTGGCACAACATGCAACAAAAAGCAACAGCATTCAATAATTATAAAGAATAACAAATTATAGTATAAAAATAAAATTCTAGTTTACAGCACAGATATGAATTAAAGTGTTTATAAATGCACAAAACCCAGTATGTATTTACAATGTAAGCTATATTGTATAAAGTGGTTTAGATTTTTTTTACAGTGCAGTGCAGTTACTGGGGTAATAGATAGAGGGTTTGGGGGCAAACTCAAATGGCTGATCAGGTTATTTGCCTGGGAGAAGAAGCTTTTCTGATGGCATGATCTTTTTTGGTTTAATAGTCCTTTAGTGCTTTCCAGAGGGAGCTTTTGGAAAAGTCAGTTTGCTTGAAAAGCAGAAATGAAAATAAATTTTGAGCTGAAATGATGGCAGGCAGAAGAGTCATAAATGCTCATAAAAATGGAAAGTAAGAGCAAGTGATCTGGACTTGAGGTCCAGCGGTTCATGAAAGGTATTAGCAATGAGTCTGGGGAGGGTGGGGGAATATATGTCAGCACAAGAACATGGCAGATGGGGTGACATGTGGGAAATATGAATCTATCCACAATGGTGCACAAAGAGAAATGCATAATACTTCTTAAATGGTAAAAGACTGGATGATAAGTATGTTGGAAGAATGTAGAGTGTCAAGGAGCATCTGAGGTGGCAGACAGATAATCAGCATAAATTTACAAAAGATTCTGTAGATGCTGGAAATTCAGAACAACACCCACAAAATGCTCCCACAGGTCAGGGAGAAGGATTTTTAAAAAAATGGGCGTTTTGTGAGGCATTAGCGGCAGATCAATTGATTTGCGATTCATTAGCAGGAGCAAATAAAAGTAAAGCAGGGTCAAAGCAGAGCGGCCATTGTGTGAATGGATCAGTGTAGGAGTGGGTACTTGAGGCTTTGGCTCAAGAGGCTTTGGCGAGGAAGCACAGGTAAGTAGCAAGTAAGGCTTTTGTAGTGGTTGAATAAAAAGTCACTAAATTACAGCTAATTAAATAAAGGAATGTTGCAGGATCAGATGATGTGCTGTAGGTGCATGACGTGGGAGCTGGTGGACCATATTGTGGTTCCTGGTGACCACATCTGCAGCAAATGTTGGCTGCTCGAGGAACTCAGGCTCAAATTTGATCACCTGGAATTTGCGCTTCAAACACCACGACACATCAGGGAGGGGAGAGTTACCTGGGCTCTCTGTTACAGGAGGTAGTCACAGATTAGCTGCCTCAAATTCAGTCTGTGGTCAAGGACAAGAGGGTGTGACTGCAGGTGAAGCGGGTAGTGGGATCCGAGAGACAGTGCTGGAGGAGCCTCAGCCCTTGATGTTGTCCAACAGGTCTGAGATTCCTGCTCCTTGTGTGGATGAGAGTGGGGGCTGTAGGAAGGATGAGCAACGTAACTGTGGCACTGTAGTTCAGGGAGCCATTCAAGAGGAGGGATTGAAGAGAAATGTAGGGGTAATTGGGGGTAGTATAGTCAGGGAAATAGATAGAGATCTCTGTCGCAAGGATAGAGAGACCCGAAGGCTGTGTTCCTGCCTGGTGCCTGGGTTCAGGACATCTTATCTGACCTGCAGGGGAGTTTGCAGTGGGAGGGGAAAGATCCAGTTGTTGTGATCCATGTAAGTACCAATGACAGAGATAGAATGAGGAAAGAGTTTCTGCTAAGGGAATTTGAGCAGCTAGGGACTAAATTAAAAAGCAGAACCAAAAAGGTGGTAACCTCTGGATTACTACCTGAGCCATGTGCAAATTGGCATAGGGTCAAGAAGATTAGAGAGTTAACTGCATGGCTCAAGGATTGGTGTGGAAGAGGTGTGTTTGAATTCATGGGAAATTGGCACCAGTATTGGGGAAGGAGGGAGCTGTACCAATGAGACGGGCTCCACCTGAACTGTGGTGGGACCTGGATCCTAGTGAATCGCAATACTTAGGCTGTGGATAGGGCTTTAAACTGAATAGTAGGGGAGGGTGGGTTCATCAGATTGGAGAAGTAAAGTAAAAATTAAATTGTAGATAATGCAACAGATAAAAAAGAGAAAAGTAAGAGCGGAGGGAAAAAAAGTCAAATGTAAAAGAGTAAAAGATGACAGGATTTGAAAAGCACATTTTATTTGTATATCCGTAGTATTCGAAACAAGGTTAGTGGACTTGTACAAATCAGTACAAAGGGGTATGACTTAGTGGCCATTACAGAGACGTGGTTGCAGGGTGGAGAGGATTGGGAATTAAATATCCAAGGATATCAGGTAATCCAGAAGGACAGGCAGGAAGGTAAGGGAGGTGGGGTAGCACTCTTAATTAAAGATGAGATCAAGGTGATAGTGAGAGACAATATAAGATCTAAGAAGCAGAATGTTGAATCCATCTGGGTAGAGATTAGGAATAGTAAAAGGAAAAATATCACTGGTGGGAGTTGTCTATCGGCCACTGAATAATAACATTACAGTGGCACAGGCAATAAACCGAGAAATATCTGAGGCATGTCAGAATGGAACAGCAGCTATCGTGGGGGACTTGCACATAGATTGGGTGAATCAAGCTGGTCGAGGCAGTCTTGAAGAGGACTTCATAGAATGCATCCACGACGGCTTTCTTGAACAGCATCTTACTAAACCTACAAGGGAACATGTTATATTAGATCTGGTCCTGTGCAAAAGGAATTTGTGATCTTGTAGTTAGGGATCCTCTTGGAAACAGTGATCACAGTGTGATTGTGTTTCTCATACAAATGGAGGGTGCAATAGTTTGATCGAAAACTAATGTACTATGCCTGAACAATGGAGACCACAATGGGATGAGGGAGGATTTGGCCAGTGTAGACTGGGAACGCAGGCTATATGGTGGGATGGTTGACGAAAGTGGAAGGCTTTCAAAGAGGTTTTTCATGGTGCTCAACAGAAGTATATACTAGTTAAAAGCAAGGGCAGTAAGGGTGGGGAGAGACAGCTTTGGATAACAAAGCAAATGAAAGAAGGCATCAAACTAAAAGCTTGTGCACACAAAGTCACCAAGACTAATAGGAAACTGTAAGATAGGGAAAACTTTAAAAAGCAACAAAGTACCACAAAGCTAGCAATAAAGAAAGGGAAGCTAGATTATGAAAATAAGCTAGTAAAAATATAAAAGTGGATAGTAAAAGTTATTATAATTATATAAAGCAGAAAAGGGTGGCTAACGTGAACATAGGTTGCTTGGAGAATGAGAAGGAAGAATTGATATTGGGTAATGAAGAAATGGCCGAGGCTTTCGATGACTATTTTGTGTCGGTCTTCACAGTGGAGGACACGTCTAACATGCCAAAGAGAGATGTTAAGGATGTGACGACCCTGATACAATAGCTATCATTAAAGAGGTAATGCTGAGCAAACTTGTGGGCCTGAAGACAGACAAGTCCCCTGGTCCTGATGGAATGCACCCCAGGGTACTGAATGAAATGGCAGAAGTTATAGTGGAGGCTTTGGTGATAATTTACCAAAATTCTCTGGGCAGGTCCCAGCAGATTGAAAAACAGCAAATTACACTACTGTTCAAAAAAAGGATGTAGGCAAAAGGCAGGTAACTATAGGCCAGTTAGTTTAACATCTGTAGTTGGGAAAATGCTTGAAGCTATCATTAAAGAAGAAATAGTGAGGCACCTGGAAAGAAATGGATCCATAAGGCAGACACAGCATGGTTTCAGCAAAGGCAGGTCCTGTTTGACAAACTTACTGGAGTTCTTTGAGGATATAACGAGCACAGTGGATAGAGGGGAACAGATGGACGTTATTTACTTGGATTTCCAGAACGTGTTTGATAAGGTGCCACATAAAAGACATCCATAAGATAAGAATGCATATGTATGGATGGGTGATGTATTAGTATGGATAGAGGACTGGTTAACTAATAGAAAGCAGAGAGTTGGGATACAAGGGTGTTACTCTGGTTGGTAATCAGTAGTGAGTGATATGCCACAAGGGTCAGTGTTGGGCCCACAACTGTTCACGATATACATTAATCATCTGGAAGAAGGGACCGAGTGTGGTGTATCTAAGTGTGCTGATGACACTAAATTAAGTGGAAAAGCAAATTGTGCAGAAGATATGGAGAGTCTGCGGAGGGATATAGATTAGTTAAGTGAGTGGGCAAGGGTCTGGCAGATGGAGTACAATGTTGGTAAATGTAAGGTCATCTACTTGGAGGGAAAATGAAAGAGCAGATTATTATTTAAATGGTAAAAAATTGCAGCATGCTGCTGTGCAGAGGGACTTGGGAGAGCTTGTGTATGAATCACAAAAGGTTGGTTTGCAGGTGCAGCAGGTTATCAAGAAGGCAAATGGGATGTTGGCCTTCATTGCTAGAGGGATTGAATTTAAGAGCAAGGAGGTTATACTGCAACTGTATAGGTACTGGTGAGGCTGCACCTGGAGTACTGTGCGCAGTTCTGGTCTCCTTCCCTGAAGAAGGATATACAGGCTTTGGAGGTGAGATGAGGGGGTTAGACTATGAGGAGAGATTGGGGACTGTACTTGCTGGAATTCAGAAGAATGGGAGGAGATCTTATAGAAACATAAAATTTTGAAAGGGATCGATTAGATAGAGACAGGAAAGTTGTTTCCACTGCTAGGTAAGACTAGAACTAGGGGACATTGCCTCAAGATTCAGGGGATTCAAGGGTTTCAAAGGTACATTTAATGTCAGAGAAATGTATACAATATACATCCTGAAATGATGTTTCTTCACAACCATCAGGAAAACAGAGGAGTGCCTCCAGAGAATGCATGACAGTTAAATGTTAAAACCCCAAGTCCCCCCCCCCCCCGCTACCCTCTCTCCCATGCGTAAGTGGCAGCAGGCTGCAATCTCCCTCCCCCACCAGTAACAATAGCATCGGCACCCTCCACTGAGCATTCAAGCGTGCAGCAAGGCACCACAGACTTGTAGTACTCCAAAGACTACTTGTTCACCTGGTATTCGACATACCACACAGGCTCTATCTCTCCCTAATAAGGGAGAAAGAGATATCTCCGTTTCACAGCGAGATGGGAGACATAACAAACAACTCGCTGGTTTACGATGTTAAAAGTCTGTTGCATTGCTTTTTCCAAACTCTGGGCCCAAGGATTTCATGTCTCTGGGCACACAGCCGTAGTCCTTCTGAATCCCCCGAGACACACCGATCTCTTGCCGTGACACTGACCTTCAAACGTTGATAATCGAAGATGAGGAGGAACTGCTTTTCCCAGAGGATGGTGTATCAGTGGAATTCTCTGTCCGATGAAGCAGTGGAGGCTACCTCAGTAAATACATTTAAGACAAGGTTGGATAGATTTTTGCATAGTAGGGGAATTAAAGATTATGGGGAAAAGGCAGGTAGGTGGAGATGAGTCCATAGCCATATCAGCCATGATCTTATTGAATGGCGGAGCAGACTAAATGGGCCAGATGGCCTACTCCTGCCTGTTGGATGAAGTCAGCATATCAGGCAGCATCTATGGAGAGGAATAAAGAGTTGATGTTTCAGGCCAAGACCCTTCATCAGGATGTAAAAAAAAGGAAGAAGGAGAAGATGCCAGAATAAAAGATGGGAGAAAGGGAAGGAGGACAAGATAGAAGTTGACAGGTGAGTCCAGGTGATGGGGAAACTGGATGGGTAGAGAAGGGGGGATGAAGTTGAAGTTTGGAGATGAAAAGTTAGAAAAGGTAAAGAACTGCTCTGAAATACTCTGGTGAAGACAGAGATGTGGGAGAAAGGAAAGGAGAAGGGGCATTAGAAGGTGGTAAAGAGGAGAAAAGAAGGGGTAGGGAGAAGGAGAATGGGGAATTGAAAAAAGAGAGAAGGGTAAGGGGGAGAAATTACCAGAAGTTAGAGAAATCAATGTTCATGCCATCATGTTGGAGGCTACACAGATGGTAATAGAGCTTTGTCCAGACTGACCTCTGGTCATCGGCTGTTTGGAGAGGAGGGATCGTCAGTCCGGTCCACTCCCTGCGGATAAAAAGCAGGAGCGGGTCACAGCAGCATTATAGAGCTTTCACCAGTGACCATTCAATGTTTGGGATTGATCAGTAAGAACAAATTAAAGGGAGGCAGGGACAAGCACAGTGGACATTGTCAAAGTGGATATAGTTAGAGTGGTCATCTTAAGGTTTTAGCGTTTTGAGAAAGCAAAGGAAGGAAAAACATTTTCCCTTCTCTACTTTATACCCGCTCAGTTAGGAAACAGGGATGCCAGGCAGGATAGTGAAACGCTCCTCTTGCAGGATGTGGGAAGGCAGGGAGACCTTCAGTGTCCCTGATGACTACAACTGCGAGAGGAGCATCCGGTTGTAGCTTCGAACAAACCACAGTAACAAGTTGGAGCTGGAACTGGATGGATTCCAGATCACTTGGAAGGCTGAAGGTAATCATAGGACATATAGAGAGACAGTTACAACCAATGTGCAGGAAATTGGAAACTAAAAGACAGTCAAAAAGGGGAAGGGGAACAGTGCAGAGTACCCCTGTGGCCAACTCCTTCAACAACAAGTTTATCACTTTGGATGCCATTGGGAGGGGTGACCTAACAGAGGAAAGTCACAGTGGTCAGGTCTCTGGCACTGAGTCTGCCTCTGTGACTCAGAAAGGAAGGGGAGAGGGAAGGGATACAATGTGGTGATAGGGGATTTGTTAGTTAGGGAATGGACAGGAGATTCTGTGGGCAAGAACGAGATTTCTGGAGTGCATGTCAGCTCCTGGATTCCAGGGTCTGCAGTAGCTCAGACTGAGTCCTTAGCATTCCTAAGGGGGAAGGTGAACAGGCAGAATTTGTGGTCTATGTGGGTACCAATGACATGGATAGGTTGAGTGACGAGGGACTGGATAAGGAGTTAGGTGCTAAGTTAAAGTACAGAACATCCAGGGTTGCGATCTCAGGATTGTTACCCGTGTCACATGCTAGTGAGGCCAGAGCTAGGAAGATTATAAAATTTAATATGTGGCTAAGGAGTTGGTGCAGGAGGGAGGGCATAGGATGTTTGGATTGCTGGGCTCTCTTCCAGGGAAGGTGGGACCTGTACAGAAGGGATGGTTTGCACCTGAACCTGAGGGGTACTAATATCTAGCTGGAAGGTGGGGTTTAAACTAGAGTTGCAGGGGGATGGGAGCCAGAGTGCCAGAACAGTTAGTGGAGAGGTTGTGGAGGCAGATTTTGGCAAGACCTCAGGCAAAGATAGGAATCAAAAGTTGAGCATGGTACTACTAAAGTTCTGAACTGCCTCTACTTCAATGCAAGAAGTATCATAGGAATGACAGATAACAGTGCTGAAGATGAGGTAGCTGGTTTACAAACACAGGCTATGTGTCGTGAGGCGAAGCTGTTGATAGGGCAAAAATGCAGTCAACAGGCTGAGTTGCAACATGAAAGATGGACAAAATTGAAAAGGGTGAATAAAGGATGAAAGTGTTGTATCTGAATACGTGCAGTAAATGGGATAAGGTAGATGAACTTCCACCTGAATTGCAGATTGGCAGGTGCGGGACCGATTCTTTTTACGTTTATATGTAAATGATTTGGATGATGGAAATGACGGCTTTGTTGCAAAGTGTGCAGATGATATGAAAATAGGTGGAGGGGCAGGTAGGTTTGAGGAAGTAGAGAGGTTACAGAAAGACTTCCAGACTAGGAGAATGAGGAAAGTAACGACAGATCGAATACAGTGTTAGAAAATGTATGGTCATGTACTTTTGTCGAAGAGATGAAAGAGTGGACTATTTTCTAAATAGAGAGAAAATACAAAGAAAAACTGAGACACAAAGGGACTTTGGAGTCCTTGTGTAGAATGCAAAGGTTAATTTGCTGGTTGAGACTGTGGTGAGGAAGGCAAATGCAATGTTAGCATTCATTTCAAGAGGGCTAGAATATACTGTAAAAGCAAAGATGTAATGTTGAGAATTTGTAAAGCACTGTTGAGGCCTTGCTTGGAGTACTGTGAGCAGGTTTGGGCCTCTTATCTGAGAAGGGATGTGCTGAAACTGGAGAGGGTTCAAAGGTGGTTCACGGAAATGATTCCAGGATTGAATGGCTTGTCATATGAAGAGTGTTTGATGGCTCTGGGCCTGTATTCACTGGAAATCAGAAGAATGAGGGGTGACCTCACTGAACTCTATCAAATGGAGAAAGGCCTTGGTAGAGTGGATGCGGAGAAGAGTGTCTGAGACCAGAGTCACAGCCTCAGAATAGAGGAGTGTCCTTTTTGAACAGTGATGAGGAGGTATTTCTTTAGCTAGAAAGTGTGAATCTGTGAAATACTTTGCCATAGGCAGCTGTGCAGGCCGCATCTATATGTATATTTAAAGCAGACATAGGTAGATTCTTGATTGGTCAGGGCAGGAAGGGATACGTGAAGAAGGGGAGAAGGCAGGAGATTGGGGCTGAGAGGTATATTCGATCAGCCATAATGAAATGATGGAGCAGACTTGATGGACCAAATGGCCTAATTCTTCTCCTATATCTTATGGTCTTATGGTCTAATGAAGTGTTGCTCCTCCAACCTGAGAGTGGCCTCATCATGACAGTAGAGGAAGCCATGGACAGACATGTCAGAATGGAAATGAGGATTGGAATTATAATTTTTGGCCACCATAAAGTCTTGCTTGATGCGGATGGAGTGAAGGTTTTTCAACAAGGCAATCCCCCCCAGTCTATGTTGTTTCTCAGTGATGTAGAGGAGGCCCTGTTGGAGCACGGGATACTGTTGGTGGCCCCGACAGACTTACAGCTGAAGTGGGAGGACTGTTCAGTGCCCTGAATGGAAGAGAGGGAAAGGTGAGGGGAGGAGGGTTGAGCTAATCAATGTATTATGTAGCGAACCGGCATCAAAACTGAACTCACAGTTAATTTTTTGTTCAAAATTCCAGCAACTGCAATCCTGTGTGCTTCCAAGTTACATAGTGATGTGGTTCAAAGTGACCTGGGTGTGGCTGAACACAACTCACCGAAAGGCAGCATGCTAGCTGAAGGACTAATTAGCAAGGCAACTGGTATAGTTATAAGAAGAGGAATTAAGTGCAGCTTTAAATTACATAAGGAATTATATAAGCTCTTTTGTTGTGTATGAAATTCTGTAAAAATATTG
Organism: Hemitrygon akajei; assembly: GCF_048418815.1. Taxonomy (NCBI): domain Eukaryota; kingdom Metazoa; phylum Chordata; class Chondrichthyes; order Myliobatiformes; family Dasyatidae; genus Hemitrygon; species Hemitrygon akajei. The sequence continues at coordinate 170,049,372 of NC_133132.1, forward strand.
GTTAATAGTATGAACAATTATGTGACACTTTAATTCTTTGTAGGCTTGCAGCGTGTAAGGAGTTAAACACTGTAGGTTTGTTAAAAGTTTGCTGATAGCAGCTACATTCTTCCTTCGCTTCAAGGCACCAGTGGAAAGAGAACAAGCGGCCAAATAGTTTAGTGGTCTCTGCGTGTCTCTCAGTGCTTGTAGAACTCCTAAAGTAACCATGCTGGGTTAGTGGCATAAGAACAAAAGACCAAATAGTTTGTCTGTCTCAATGCTTGTGGATTAAACCCCGATTTATTGAGGCACCTTTCACTTGGTTCTTTGCCATCATCTGGACTGAGGAATCATGATCATTTGTGCCTAGAATGAACCCAGAGTGATTTCACATCAGAATTCAGAGATCCCCCAACAACAGTGACAGTCAAATCCCCTGATGACAGCAACTATCAAGTGGAGACAAAGAATCATGAGCCCTGAAATCTTTGTGACTTACTACGTAGTAATTTGTGCGCTTTATTTGTGGTTGTGTTGGCACGTGGCCAAGTGGTTAAGGCGCTGGTCTAGTGATCTGAAGGTCGCCAGTTCGAGCCTCAGCTAAGGCAGCGTGTTGTGTCCTTGAGCAAGGCACTGAACCACACATTGCTCTGCGACAACACCGGTGCCAAGCTGTATCGGCCCTTGCCCTTCCCATGGACAACATCGGTGGCATGGAGAGGGGAGACTTGCAGAATGGGCAACAGCCGGTCTCCCATACAACCCTGTCCAGACCTGCACCCTGGAAACTTGCCAAGGTGCAAATCCATGGTCTCGCGAGACTAATGGATGCCTATTTTTGTGGTTCCTGTTTTATGATAATGAATTAGGCTTAAGTTACTTTGTTGTTCTTGTACACTTATAACCACATCTCCGGGACACTCAAATTGGCTTGAGCTGATCAACCCAGCCCATTACAGCTCTTGGTGAGAGTATTGTGTTCAGTTCTGGTTACCTCATGATAGGAAGCATGCAGAAGTTTTCAAAAGGATGCAGAGGAGATTTAACAGGATACCCAAAATGCTGGTGGAACGCAGCAGGCCAGGCAGCCTCTAGATGCCTGGCCTGCTGTGTTCCACCAGCATTTTGTGTGTGTTGCTTGAATTTCCAGCATCTGCAGATTTCCTCGTGTTTGCATTAACAGGATACCACCTGGACTAGAGGGCATTTTTAATGAGGATGGGGTGAAGGAGCTGTGACTTTTCTCTTGGGAGCAAGTCTAACATATTTCTTTCCCCCACTTTTTTTCCTGAAAAAGGTTAATATCCATTGCAAATAGAAAATTTTACCTGGCAGTCTACCAATGGAAGAATGGCTGCTTTATCGTCACCATTAACTTTAAGCCAGATTGTTCAGGCCCCAGCACTGAATCTGGACCCTTGATCAAATGAGAAAATATTTAGTGCAATGCCATGGGCATTGAAAATCTTAAATACAAACAGTATTTCCAAAATTTTCTGTTTATTTCAGTGCAGACTGCATGGTGACTACCCCTCAATCATCAGGCTATTGAACTAAATGGATAACTTCACTTGCCCAATTATTGAAATGTTACCACAACCAATGGTCTCACTTTCAAGGACACTTCATCTCATGTTCTCACTTTCTATTGCTTTTATTATTATTATTATTATTATTATTATTATTATTATTATTATTATTATTATTATTATCATCATCATCATCATCATCATCATCATCATCATCATCATCATCATCATCATCATCATCATCATCATCATCATCTTTCATATTTGTTTTCTGCATACTGGTCAAACATCCAAGTTGGCCAGGCTTTTATTTTTTCTGTTACAATTATTATTCTATGATTTATTGAGTATTCCCACAAGAAAATGAATCTCAAGGTTGTATATGATGACATATATGTACAAATGTTTGTACTTTGATGATCAATGCAGTTTGATTTTTGAATTCACAAATAGCATTGTCAGAATTGCCAGCATTTGAATGAGGTGCCAGCTGAGAGCTTCAGGTATTTAATGGAACAAGTTCATGGGTTGCTTGGAAGCTTACCCATTCCTTCAATGTGTTGAGTCTCTAGGTGTTCTCATTTAAGACTTGAGGTTTTGCCTCTTTTCCAAAGGTACAGGGAAGAATGCTTTAATACTTGAGAGACATTTGAAATATATATTGAACATCCCTTACAAGATTAAGTAAATAGTTAGAGGCCAAGCTAGAAAAATAAGCCTAATTTGAAGAAGTAAAGTTGACAGGCCAAATGGTCCTTGTTTAGTTTATTCTTTCATGGGCTGCCTTTCATAACACACCATTTCTTTAGGTACCTCATACATAAAGTAGTGCTTTATCTATTGCCTGTAATAAAACTCTATACAACATAGAACAAAGAATAGTTCAGCACATTACAGGCCCATTGGCCCACAATGTTGTGCCGACCCTCAAACCCTGCCTCCCATAAACCCCTCCACCTTAAATTCCTCCATATAACTGTCTAGTAGTCTCTTAAACTTCACCAGTGTATCTGCTTCCACCATTGACTCAGGCAGTGCATTCCATGCACCAACCACTCTCTGAGTGAAAAACCTTCCTCTAATATCCCCCTTGAACTTCCCTCCCCTTACCTTAAAGCCATGTCCTCTTGTACTGAGCAGTGGTGCCCTGGGGAAGAGGCGCTGGCTGTCCACTCTGTCTATTCCTCTTAATATCTTGTATACCTTTATCATGTCTTCTCTCATCCTCCTTCTCTCCAAAGAGTAAAGCCCTAGCTCCCTTAATCTCTGATCATAATTCATACTCTCTAAACCAGGCAGCATCCTGGTAAATCTCCTCTGTACCCTTTCCAATGCTTCCACATCCTTCCTATAGTGAGGCGATCAGAACTGGACACAGTACTCCAAGTGTGGCCTAACCAGAGTTTTATAGAGCTGCATCATTACATCGTGTCTCTTAAACGCTATCCCTCGACTTATGAAAGCTAACACCCCATAAGCTTTCTCAACCACCCTATCTACCTGTGAGGCAACATTCAGGGATCTGTGGACATGTACCCCCAGATCCCTCTGCTCCTTCACACTACCAAGTTTCCTGCCATTTACTTTGTACTCTGCCTTGGAGTTTGTCTTTCCAAAGTGTACCACCTCACACTTCTCCGGGTTGAAATCCATCTGCCACTTCTCAGCCCACTTCTGCATCCTATCAATGTCTCTCTGCAATCTTCAACAATCTTTTACACTATCTACAACACCACCAACCTTTATGTCGTCTGCAAATTTGCCAACCCACCCTTCTACCCCACATCCAGGTCGTTAATAAAAATCACAAAAAGTAGAGGTCCCAGAACAGATCCTTGTGGGACACCACTAGTCAGAACCCTCCAATCTGAATATACTCCCTCCATCATGACCCTCTGCCTGCTGCAGGCAAACCAAATCAGAATCCACCTGGCCAAACTGCCCTAAATCCCATGCCTTCTGACTTACTGAATAAGCCTACCATGTGGAACCTTGTCAAATGCCTTACTAAAATCCATGTAGATCACATCCACTGCACTACCCTCATCTATATGTCTGGTCAAAGAACTCTATCAGGCTTGTTAGACATGATCTGCCCTTCACAAAGCCATGCTGACGGTCCCTGATCAGACCATGAGTCTCTCCTATCTCTAAGAATCTTTTCCAACAGCTTTCCCACCACAGATGTAAGGCTCACTGGTCTATAATTACCTGGACTATCCCTACTACCTTTTTTGAACAAGGGGGCAACATTCGCTTCCCTCCAATCCTCTCCCTTAATATCAATATGCTCCAGAACAACAACCTCACTCATATTGTCCTCACCATCATCAAGTTCCCTCTCATTGATGAATACCGAAGAGAAGTATTCATTGAGGACCTCGCTCACTTCCACAGCCTCCAGGCACATCTTCCCACTTTTATCTCTAATCGGTCCTATCTTCACTCCTGTCATCCTTTTGTTCTTCACATAATTGAAGAATGCCTTGGGGTTTTCCTTTACCCTACTTGCCAAGGTCTTTTCATGCCCCCTTCTTGCTCTTCTCAGCCCCTTCTTAAGCTCCTTTCTTGCTACCCTATATTCCTCAATAGGCCCATCTGATCCTTGCTTCCTAAACCTCATGTTTACTGTCTTCTTCCACCTGACTAGATTTTCCACCTCACTTGTCACCCATGGTTCCTTCACCCTACCATTCTTTAACTCCTCACAGGGACAAATTTATCCCTAACATCCTGCAAGAGATCCTTAAACATCAACCACATGTCCATAGTACATTTCCCTGCAAAAACATCATCCCAATTCACACCCGCAAGTTCTAACTTTACAGCCTCATAATTTGCCCTTCCCCAATTAAAAATTTTCCTGTCCTCTCTGATTCTATCCTTTTCCATGATAATGCTCAAGGCCAGGGAGCGGTGATCACTGTCCCCAGATGCTCACCCCCTGACAGATCTGTGACCTGACCCGGGTATGATATTCCCCCTAGTCGGCCTGTCAACATACTGTGACAGGATTCCATCCTGGACACACTTAACAAACTCTGCCCCATCTAAACCCCTGGAACTAATCAAGTGCCAATCAATATTAGGGAAGTTAAAATCACCTATGATAACAACCCTGTTATTTTTGCACCTTTCCAAAATCTGCCTCCCAATCTGCTCCTTGGTGTCTCTGCTGCTACCAGGGGGCCTATAGAATACTTCCAACAGAGTAACTGCTCCCTTCCTGTTCCTGACTTCCACCCATACTGACTCAAAAGAGGATACTGCTACATTACCCACCCTTTCTGTAGCTGTAATAATATCCCTGACCGGTAATGCCACCCCTCCTCCCCTTCCCCACCCCTCTCTATCCCTTTTAAAGCACTGAAATCCAGGAATATTGAGAATCCATTCCTGCCCTGGTGCCAGCCAAGTCTCCGTAATGGCCACTACATCATAATTCCATGTATGTATCCAAGCTCTCAGTTCATCACCTTTGTTCCTGATGCTTCTTGCCTTGAAGTACACGCACTTTAGCCCTTCTACCTTACTATCTTTACTCCCTTTATTCTGCTTCTCTTTCCTCAAAGCCTCTCTATAAGTTACATCTGGGTTTACTCCATGCACTTCTTTCACTGCTCTATCGTTCCAGGTCCCATCCCCCTTGCAAATTACATTTGTAGTTTAAACCCTCCCGAACCATACTAGCAAACCTACCTGCAAGGATATTGCTCCCCCTCGAGTTCAGGTGCAACCCATCCAATCTGTACAGGTCCCACCTTCCCCAGAAGAGATCCCAATGATCCAAAAATCTAAAACCCTGCGCCCTGCACCAACTCCTCAGCCACGCATTCAACTGCCATCTCCTCCAATTCTCCTCCAACACTATCACGTAGCAATGGCAGCAATCCTGAGAATGCCACCCTTGAGATCCTGTTCTTCAGCCTTCTGCCTAGTTCCCAAAACTCACTCTTCAGGACCTCATCCCTCTTTCTGCCTATGTTGTTGGTACCAAGATGTATCACCACTTCTGGTTGCTTTCCCTCTCGTACCAGGATGTCATGCACCCGGTCAGAGACATCCCGGACCCTGGCACCCGGGAGGCAACAAACCATGCGGGTGTCCTTCTCACGTCCACAAAATCTCCTGTCTGCTCCCCTGACTATAGAGTCTCCAATGACGACAGCTCTCCTCTTCTCCATCCCATCCTTCTGCACCACAGGGTCAGACTCAGTGCCAGAGGCCCTGCCACCGTGGCTCACACCTGGTCGGTCGTCCTCACCAACAGCATCCAGGATGGTAAACTTATTATTCAGGGGAATGGCTACAGGGGTGCTCTGCACTACCTGTCTACTCACCTTCGCTTTCCCCCCTCGGACTGTCACCCAATGACCTGCTTCCGGCAGCCTAGGTGTGATTACCTCCCTGTAGCTCTCATCTATGACTGCCTCATTCTCCCTTATGAGTCGAAGGTCATCCAGCTGCTGCTCTAGATTCCTCACACGGTCTTCCAGATCGCCCAGCCGCAAGCATTTCTGGCAGATGTGACTCTGCAGGAGAGGGGAGTTCCCCCAAGACTGCCACATCTCACAGGACAACTCTGCACCCTTCGGCCCATCAGAGCTGTTCTTCCTTCGTAACACCTAAAGTGTGATTAGATCTTCATGCAAGTTTTAAAACCAGATAATGATAACCCAATTAAGTAATTAACACAAAAAACATAATACTTGTTCATTTATTTATTGAGAAACATGATCCAATATTTCAGGTATTTGTTGGAAAAGGAATGTAAACCTTTGCTGTCAGTAACTGGTGTGACCCCCTTGTACAGCAATAACTTCAACCAAACATTTCCAGTAACTGTTGATCAGTCCTGCACATTAGCTTGGAGGAATTTTAGGCCATTCATCTTTACAAAACTGCTTCAACTCTGATATGTTGGTGGGCTTCCTTACATGAACTGTTACTTCAGGTTCTTCCACAACACTTCTATACAATTAAGGTCAGGGCTTTGACTCAGTCACCCCAAGCAACGAATTTTCTTTTAAAGCATTCTGTTGTTGATTTACTCATGTCTTTTGGATCATTGTCCAACTTCTATTAAGCCTCAGGTGACAGTCTGTTACCCTGACATTCTCCTGTAAAATATCTTGATCTAAATTTGAATTTATTGTTTGCAAGCTGTCCAGGCCCTGAGTCGGCAAAGCAGCCCCAAACCATGATATGCCTTCCACCATGCTTCACAGTTGGCATGAGGTTTTCTTGGTGTTGGTGTGCAGTTCCCTTTTTCATCTAAACATGGCGGAGTGCATTTCTGCCAAAAAATTCTACTTTTGTCTCATCTTCCCACAGAACATTGTCCCAGAGGCATTGTAGAACATCCAGGTGGAATTTTGCAAGCTTGAGACGTGCAGCAATAATTTTTTTAAATGGAGAGCCATGATTTCCTCCATGGTGTCCTTCCATGAACACCATTTTTGTTCAGTGTTTTTCTCATAGTAGACACATGAACAGAGAATTTAGCAAGTTCTAGTGATTTCTTCAGGTCTTTTGCTATTATCCTTGTGTTCATTTTCACCTCCTTTAGCATTGCATGTTGTGCTGTTGGCGTGATCTTTGCAGGATGCCCACTCCTAGGGAGAGTAGCAACAGTATTGAATTTCCTCCATTTGTAGACAATTTCTCTTACTGTGGACTGGTGGCCACTCAGGTCTTTGGAAATGCTTTTGTAGTCTTTTCCAGCTTCGTGCATCTGTACAATTCTTCTTCTAAAGTCCTTTGAAAGTTGTTTTGATCAAGGCATGCTGCACATAAACAGATCTTTCTTGAGAAGAGCAGACTCTGTCAATTACCTGACTTTGTGTGTCGTTTTTTAGGACAGGGCCCCTCTACAACCCACACCTCCAATCTCATCTCGTTGATTGGAACACCAGACTCCAAATAGCTTTTGTAGAAGACGTTACTCCAGTGGTTCACATAATTTTTCTAACAAATACATATAATCTTGGATAATTTTTCTCAACAAATAGATGAACAAGCATAATGTTTCTGTATTATTTATTTAATTGGGTTCACTTCATCTAATTTTAGGACTTGTGTGAAAATCTGATCAATTTTAAATCATAGTTATGTGGAAATAGAGAAAATTCTACAGGATTCACAAACTTTCTAACATCACTGTACATACTTTGATAATGAACTTTAACTCTGGCCATTCTTTTCCGACCTCGCTCATTAACAAGGCATTTTCACCCATACTATTCACTGGATTTGTGTTGTTTTTTTCATAACACTCTCTGTAAACTTTTGACACCACCGTACTTAACATCCCAGGAGATCAGCAGTTTCTGAGACCCAAATCATCTTGGCTGGCACCAACAATCATTTCATATTCAAAGTCACTCAGATCACATTTCTTCCCCATTCTGATGTTTGGCCTGGACAACAACTGAACCTCTTGACCATGTTGGCATGCTTTTATGCATTGAGTTGCTGCCACATGATTGGCTGATTAGATATTTGCATTCACAAACAGGTGTACAGGTGTACCTAACGATGTGGCCACCAAGGTACTTTCATACTGAGGAAATGTATGGTCCTTTGTCTGGGTCTTCACCTATCTCCTTCCTCAAAAAACAGGTTGTAGCAGGGCAGTCATCATCATCAAAATTATGTGCTGTGTCATATTGATGTAGGTGATCATGATCTTCCATTTGTCATGACTATGATGGCTCTTGGCAATTTTTTCTGCAGAAGTGGTTTGCCATTCCCTTCTTCTGGGTAGCGTCTTTACAAGATGGATAACCCCAACCATCACCAATACTCTTTAGGGATTGTCTGCCTGGCACCAGTGGTCACATAACCAGGATTTATGATACACATCAGCTGCTCGTACGACCGTCCACCACTTGCTTCCATGGATTCACCTGACCCTGATCAGGGGGAGGGTCTAAGCAGGAGCTACACCTTGCCCAAGGGTGACCTGCAGGCTAGCAGAGGTAAGGACAGAGCCTTGTGAGAGAGCAGGTCTGCCACCAGAAATTCCTTCAACCCCCCTCGCCCCACCCCACCCACAGTAGCCCTGTATTTCTCAGTATCCCTGTCTGGCAGTGCTGACATTGTGATTGTTAGGTGCACACACGACGCTAACACACAACATGGGCACTTTGTTTGTACTTGCACACTCCAGAACTTTGACACATCCTGTTTGCTGTTGCTTCCAGTTTTGGGAAGGGGACCTGAGTGATGAGTGAGGTGTCTTAGAAGGTGCCTGTTTGTGGTGGCACACGCTTGGTGCCGGCTCAGTGGAAGAGTTCATTTTGGGGGATGGTGGAGAGTGCTGCTCCTGGAAAACGGTCAGTTGTTGATTGATTTTGCTGTGCGATGTCATTGTGATCTCATTCTGAGGAATGTGTATGTGAACACTGGTGACTGTGAAGTGGGATGCGAATTCCTCTGTTTGGTTTTTGTGTAATTGTTCAGGCTCATTGTAACAACTCCATCTACATTCCAAAGAATGGACTATCACTTTTCTCCTAGAGTAAGGAGATCCTTAATTAAAGGTTCATTTTGGTGTAAGTTGGGAAGAGAGTGAGGGCGAGGTGATGTGAGATGGGGCAGGATGGGGGGGGGGGGGGGCTAGGTGGCTAGCTATAGGTTGACTCATCATAGAGTTTAATGGCCGAGGGTAAGAATGACCTCATATAGTGCTATTTGGAGCAGCATAGTTGTCTAAGTCTATCACTAAAAGTTCTCCTCTGTTCAGCCAAGGTGGCATGCAGAGGGTGAGAAACATTGTCCAGAATTGTCAGGATTTTCCGAATGGTTCTTTGTTCTACCACAGCCTCCAGTGTGTCCAGTTTGACTCCTTTACAGAGCCAGCCTGTTAAGTCAAGTCAAGTCAAGTCAAGTCACTTTTATTGTCATTTTGACCATGACTGCTGGTATAGTACATAGTAAAAATGAGACAATGTTTTTCAGGACCATGGTGTTACACGACACAGTACAAAAACTACACTAAACTACGTAAAAAAAACAATACAGAGAAGAAAAACACACAACAACTACACTAGACTACAGACCTACCCAAGACTGCATAAAGTGCACAAAACAGTGCATGCATTACAATAAATAATAAACAGGACAATAGGGCAAGGTGTCAGTCCAGGCACTGGGTATTGAGGAGTCTGATAGCTTGGGGGAAGAAACTGTTACATAGTCTGGTCGTGAGAGCCCGAATACTTCGGTGCCTTTTCCCAGACGGCAGGAGGGAGAAGAGATTGTATGAGGGGTGCATGGGGTCCTTCATAATGCTGTTTCATCAGCCTTTGCAGAAAGTAGAGACGCTGCTGAGCTTTCTTTGCTATGGAGCTGGTGTTGAGGGACCAGGTGAGATTCTCTGCCAGGTGAACACCAAGAAATTTGGTGCTCTTAACGATCTCTACCGAGGAGCCGTCGATGTTCAGTGGGGAGTGGTTGCTCCGTGCCCTCCTGAAGTCAACAACCATCTCTTTTGTTCACATTCAGAGACAGGTTGTTGGCTCTGCACCAGTCCGTTAGCCACTGCACCTCCTCTCTGTAAGCTGACTTGTCGTTCTTGCTGATGAGGCCCACCATGGTTGTGTCATCGGCGAACTTGATGATATGGTTCGAGCTGTGTGTTGCAGCACAGTCGTGGGTCAGCAGAGTGAACAGCAGTGGACTGAGCACGCAACCCTGGGGAGCCCCCGTGCTCAGTGTGATGGTGTTGGAGATGCTGCTCCTGATCCGGACTGACTGAGGTCTCCCAGTCAGGAAGTCTAGGATCCAGTTGCAGAGGGAGGTGTTCAGGCCCAGTAGGCTCAGCTTTCCAATCAATTTCTGAGGGATGATTGTGTTGAATGCTGAACTGAAATCTATGAACAGCATTCGAACGTACGTGTCTTTTTTGTCCAGGTGGGTTAGGGCCAAGTGGAAGGTGGTGGCAATGGCATCATCTGTTGAGCGGTTGGGATGGTACGCAAACTGCAGGGGGTCCAGTGAGGGGGGCAGCAGGGTCTTGATATGCCTCATGACGAGCCTCTCGAAACACTTCATGATGATGGATGTGAATGCAACAGGAGGGAAATTGGGTTTCGTTACAGCCAGACCAACCAAGAATAGTGAAGAAATATAGCAATATAAAAGCATAAATAATTAAATAATAATAAGTTAATCATGCCAAGTGGAAATAAGTCCAGGACCAGCCTATTGGCTCGGGGTGTCTGACACTCCGAGGGAGGAGTTGTAAAGTGTGATGCCACAGGTAGGAATGACTTCCTATGACGCTCAGTGTTGCATCTCGGTGGAATGAGTCTCTGGCTGAATGTACTCCTGTGCCTAACCAGTACATTATGGAGTGGATGGGAGTCATTGTCCAAGATGGCATGCAACTTGGACAGCATCCTCTTTTCATACACCACTGTCAGAGAGTCCAGTTCCACCCCCACAACATCACTGGCCTTACGAATGAATTTGTTGATTCTGTTGGTGTCTGCTACCCTCAGCCTGCTGCCCCAGCACACAACAGCAAACATGATAGCACTGGCCACCACAGACTCGTAGAACATCCTCAGCATCATCCGGCAGATGTTAAAGGACCTCAGTCTCCTCAGGAAATAGAGACAGCTCTGACCCTTCTTGTAGACAGCCTTGTTGTAGAACATCTGCTAGCTGGTCTGCACGTCCTCTGAGCACTCTACCAGGTATGTTGTCTGGTCCAGCAGCCTTCCGTGGGTTGACCCTGCACAGGGTTCTTCTCACGTCAGCCACAGTGAGACACAGCATCTGGTCATTTGTAGGAGGGGTGGACTTCCTTGCCGCCACATCATTTTCTGCCTCAAAATGGGTGTAGAAGTTATTCAGCGCATCTGGAAGGGAGGCATCACCTGCACAGTCAGGTGATGTTGTCTTGTAATTGGTGATGTCCTGGATGCCCTTCCACATGTGCCGTATGTTGCCGCTGTCCTGGAAGTGACTGTGGATTCGCTGGGCGTGTACACGCTTTGCCTCTCTGATGGCCCAGGACAGTTTGGCCCTTGCTGTTGTTAGGGCTGCCTTGTCACCTGCTCTGAAGGTGGAGTTTATTGAGTCTGTTGGCATCACACATGTTGATGCCATTGCCCCAGCTCACCACCACTTAGAAGATTGTACTGGCAACAACAGACTGGTAGAACATGTGAAGGAGAGGCCTGCATACTCCAAAGGACCTCAGTCTACTCAGGAAGTAGAGACGACTCTAACCCTTCTTGTACACAACTTCTGTGTTGGTGTTTTACTCAAGACTGTCATCCAGGTGTACCCCCAGGTACCTGTAGGTCCTCACCACATCCACATCCTCACTATCAATAGTAAGTGAACAGTAAAGGCTTGATATTCCTAAATCCATCACCATTTCCTTTGTCTTACCGATGCTGAGCTGCAGATGATTCAGCTTGCACCATTTGACAAAGTCCTCCACCAGGGCCCTGTATTCAATGTCCTGTCCTACCTTTATACACCCAACTATTACTGAATCATCAGATAATTTCTGCAGGTGACATGACTCAGTGTTTTTCCTAAAGACCGAGGTACACAGGGAGCCAATACGGTCCCCTGTGGGGCCCCAGTGCTGCTTATAGCCATGTCTGACACACAGCTCTGAAGCTGCACAAACTGTGGTCTGCCAGTCAGGTCGTCCATTATCCTGGACACAGTGGAAGTGAAAACCTGTGTTGAACGGAGCTTTTCCTCCAGTAGTGAGTACTGTACAGTATTGAAGGAACTTGAGAAATCACAAACATGATCCTCACGGTGCTGCCCTGCTTATCCAAATGGGAGTCGGCTCTGTTCAGCAGGTAAACGACAGCATCGTTGACTCCAATGTGCTCCTGGAGGGCAAACTGCAGGGAATCAAGGGCTGATCTGACCAGGGGTCGGAGGTGAGACAGGATCAGCCTCTCTAGGGTCTTCATGATGTGTGAGATCAGGGCCACTGGACAGTAGTAATTCAAGACTTTCAGTTGGCCCTTCTTGGGTACTGGGACCACACATGATGTTTTCCACACAGCTGGGGCCCTTTCCAGGCTGGGACTCAAATTCAAAATGCTCTGGAGAACTCCACGCAACTGCTCTGCACATTCCTTCAGGAACTTGGGGTTCACACCATCCAGTCCCGATGCTTTGCCGTGTCTGAATTTCCCCAGAGCCCTTCTTACCGCTCGGTAGTGCTCACCTGCTTCATGAGGGCATGTGACCCTCACCAAAATCCAATAATGTCATCTTTATATTTTATATTGATATTTATTGTTTTTTATACTTCATCAGATCTAGAACAATAATCATTTCATTCTCCTTTATTCTCGTGCACTGATGTGTGACGATAAACACTATTTAATCTTGAATTAAGACAGGACCAGAATTAGACCATTCAGCTCTAATTCATTATCTTTCTCAATGCCATTCTCCTGACTTCTCCCCATAGCCTTTGCTACCCAGACTAATCAAGAACCTGCCTATCAATCTCCACTTTAAATACACACAATAACTTAGTCTCCACACCCATCTGTTGCAATGAATTCCACAGGCTCAACATCCTCTGGCTAAAGAAATTCCTCCTCATCTCTGTTCTAAAGGGACATCCTTCTATTCCGAGTCAGTGCCCTCTGGTTCTAGACTCACCCACCATTGGAAACATCCTCTCCACATCCACTCTATCTAGGTCTTTCAATGTTCAGTAGGTTTTAATAAGATTTCCTTCTCATTCTTCTAAATTCCAGTGAGTACAGGCCCAGAAATATCAAACGATGCTCATTGTTAACCCTTTCAATCCTGGGATCTTCCTCGTGAACCTTTTCTGGAGCCTCGCCAATGTCAGGTGAGATGTATTACTTCAAATTGATGTTTTGGAGCTGTAGTCCTAAAGGTCTGATGGAGTATATCTGCATTTTCTCTTTTGTCATTTTCAAAGGTTCAAAGGTTGAAAGTTCATTTATTATTAAAATATACAACCCTGAAATTCTTCTTCTCCAGGTAGTCACAATATCAAGAAAGAAAAGAACAACAGCATGATCGCAATGCCCAAATCGCAATGCAAAAAAGTGAATAAAAACAGGACAGGCACATCGACCCCCAAATCCCCCTCCTCCGCACACAAGAAAATGAGAAAGTTCAGGTGAAAAGTGCAGAATATAAAACAAACTGTAAGATTGTAAAAATCCCATAGTCCACATCCAGTAGTGTGACCCCACCAACAATCAAAAGGCAGCCTCCCTTTTCTGGTAACAGTGCAACCCCATCAGCAGTCACAAGACAGTCTCCTATCTCTGGTAAAAGAGCGATCAAACATTTGTTATTTTGTCATTTTTTTTTGCACCCTTTCTAAACGTTTTTCACCACTGGCACACAACAAACATCTTTGCACTGAATGTGCCTGCTTTCTGATTTTTGAAGTCCACACCTTCATAAGGTATTCTGTATTCTGTTTATCGTGTTGCATTGGGAGAACCATATGCAGCCTATTATTAACTTGAAGATGGGTGGCATGGTAGTCTAGTGGCTAGCACAAAACTTTACAGCACCACTGATATGGGTTCAATTCCCACTGCTGCCTGTAAGGAGTTTGTACGTTCTCCCCGTGACTGTGCGGGTTTCCTCCAGGCGCTCCAGTTTCCTCCCATATTCCAAATTCATATGGGTTAGGTTTAGTAAGTTGCATGTGTGCTATGTTGGTGCCAGAAGCATGTGTTTGTCATTGATGCAAATTTCGCATTCCATGTACTTTTCAAAGTTTTGATGGAGAACCATAGAACCATAGAACACTACGGCACAGTACAGGCCCTTCAGCCCTCCATGTTGTGCCGACCCATATAATCCTTAAAAAAAAGTACTAAACCCACACTACCCCATAACCCTCTATTTTTATTATATCCATGTGCCTGTCCAAGAGGCTCTTAATGTTTTAGCCTCCACCACCATCCCTGGCAAGTCATTCCAGGCACTCACGACCCTCTGTGTAAAAAACTTACCCCTGATGTCTCCCCTAAACTTCCCTCCCTTATTTTTGTACATATGCCCTCTGGTGTTTGCTATTGGTGCCCTGGGAAACAGGTACTGACTATCTACCCTATCTATGCCTCTCATAATCATGTACATGTGACAAATAAAACTAATCTTTTATACCATTACATCAAAGAATAGACACAAATTATACTCCATAGTTCATGCTATAATAATGCTGAACACTTCAGATTTTATGGGACATGTATTCTTCTTATAGCAATGATTGCTTTTGCTCTGTCTGAGAAATGTTGTTCAATGCTGTCAGTGAAATGATCCACTCGAGTCCAACAGAAATGATTTAGCATAAGTGGAATTTGCAACTGGTTGCCACAATCCTCCTTCCGTCATAATGCAACTATTGTCCAAAATGTTCAAAATAAAAACTCTTTAGCTTCCAAATTCCCATGTTGGGTGAAAAGGGAAGACTTGCCTTCTTACATACACAGCGCTGTTCTTGATGTCACAATAATAAAGGCTCCTGATTAAGAGTGGCTGGAATATTATTGGAGTTGTATGATGGAAAATGACACTTTGCCCGGAGGAAGCTGAGACGATAGTTAAGTCAGCAATGCTGAGCTGTGTGGGAAGTAGGTAATAGTATGTGAATGAAAGAAAGAAAGAAAGAAGGAAAGAAAGCTAGAAAAAAGAGGATGAAAGGAAGAATCACTTTATTTGCCACATGCACATGAAATATACAGTGAAATGCATCATTTTGTCTCAGTAACCAGCACAGTGCCTGCAAGTGCTTCTGGTGCCAACAAAACATGCCCGCAGTGTCCTAACCCCAACTGCACATCTTTGTAATGTGGGAGGAAACCCAAGTGGTCACGAGGAGAATGTACAGACAGCAGTGGGGATCGAACCCCAGGAGATTGCTGGCACTGTATATGACTGTGCTCACTGCAATGCTGCTGTGTGCCCTGCTTTCACTATCCCACTTTACAAGTTTCTGACTGCGCCTAAAAACTCTTATCAGGTCTGAGCCTCACGAGAGTTCCAAGTATTTAAGTACATCCAGTTTCTCAATGAGAATATTAAAAAGAGAATCTTTCATTTTGGCTGTTGAGGACATCTGACTGGTTGAGATTGGCTATAATTTTATATTAATGTCTCAGAGAAGCATCTCCACTCCACCCCTGGGGAAATGGACAATATACCCTAAATATTAAAATGTCCCTGCATCTTGAGATTGGAGTAGGTTTAGTACTGTGAATGCTAATTCCAGCTAATTATGATCCTGTATATATTCACCAATGGAACAGTCTACCGTTCAATTCTACCTGCTTCATCACCAAATGGCCAATTGCTTTCTACAGGTGATAGTCTCAGTATCTATGGTATCCTGTTCTCTGTAATCTACTTGTTAGTGCAGTGCTCTACAGCAGCAGCAATCGCAGACTGGGGTTCGATTCCTGCCGCTGTCTGTAAGGAGTTTGTATGTTCTCCCTGTGACTGTGTGGGTTTCCTCCTACAGTCCAAAGATGTACAATTTAGTAAGGGTTGGTAAATTATGGTCATCCTTTGCTGATATCGAAAGCATGGCGACAATGTGGGCTGTCCCCAAGCACAATTCTCAAACTGTGTTGATCGTTGGCACAAATGATGCAGTTTATCAGCATGTTTCAATGTTCTGGGGTACATTTGGCAAATAAAACTAATCTTTAATATTGATCTATTACAATCTTACTTTCAGTTTAGTTTCTGATCAGTTAATTATCCAGCAGGATGTGAAAGAATTAATTGAGATGACAATTGTTTCTCCGTTGTTGAGTCCACACCAGTATTTCACTCTGCCTTGGAAATGAATCCAATCTCTAGGCTTGCCTGAGGCATGTAACGTCTTAACTTGTGTGGTCTGGCACTGCAATCAATCTCCAAATTAAGAAAGGTTTTTTGATTTCAAACTCTTGTCCCGACAGTACAAAAACAATGCCTCTGTACATATTTTCATTTTTGTGGCTAGTCAGAAAGCATTCACCTTCCTGGTCATGTCTGGTGGAAAACTGAGTTAACCCTTTCTCCTCCTGCTGCGTAAAACTGAGTATCAATAGCTGAAAAATAGAGATAAACCGAGCTACAGGGTATTCTGTGTAAATCTGCTTTGAACCATGTTGCTGTGTTTCCCCCAGAAATTATTGCTGGTCACCTATTATATAATCAAAAGCAATTTGTCAGACCCCTTTGGCATTCCAATGGAACTACTGAATTGTCTTTTTGGATTGTAAGTGGCGGTTGTCATTGTCCACTGCAGCCACTCTAAAGCCTCCACATCCTTCCTATAATGAAGCAACAAGAACTGCACTTGGGATTTCGATGCGGTGATAGGGCTTCAAATGGGATTCTAATACCCTGTAGTGTAGCGGTTAGCACAATTGCCTTACAGTACCAGAGACCAGGGTACTATTTCTGCTGCTGCCTGTAAAGAGTTGGTACATTCTCCCTGTGACCACGCAGATTTTTCTGGGTGCTCTGGTTTCCTGCCACATTCCAAAGGCGTACGGTTTGTTAGGTTAGTTGGTTACATAGGTGTGTTAAGTGGCCTCGTTGGGCCAGGAGGGCCAGGTACCATGTTGTATCTCTAAATAAAATAATTGAAAAGCCCTGGAAAAGAAAATTCCATACAACAGAGTCCAACAAAATTATTACTTATCTGGTAGGAAAATGTACTTTGTGATGCCATTTTCATACATGACCATTCATAGTTGGAGATATTTTCTGTCAGGTCTATCTTGAGAAATTGTGTGTCTGCTGCAAGCAATTTTCAGTTCATGAACTTTCATAGCAGGAGAATTATGAGAATGCCATCCACAATTCTCAAAAAAATGTGCTCCCAATAAATTCAGGTCGTCAAAGGAACAAAGGTTGAACTGAGTACAAGGCAAATGCTTTCATTCAAAGGGAAGAGACGTTGGTCTGAACATATCCCACAAAGGAGTGAGCATCATTTCTTCTGACTTGATTAACATAGTCTATGATTAGATTAACAAAGATGTTTTGAGAATTTGAACTATGGGAAGAGATCAGATCTACTGACATGAATGATACTTCCAGGTTTAATATTGCAATGATGGGAAGTGCTCCATCACAGTTCTGAACTGAAGGTAGACTTTTTAAGAAAGGTTTATTTGACTTCTTTAAGATTTATACAGCCACAACATATGGCACTGCTTATTATTTAAGCTTTCTTCCAATTTTTCACTTATGTCATCTATTTTAATATACCTTGCCCTCTGATGAAGCTGGAGATGGATTTCCTGTGATGATTGACATGTTTTGCAATTTTTCTAGCGTTAACAATGAGCCCAGAATAAATATTGACTCCTACCTCAGAGACGTAATTTATTCAGGAATTTGGCTGAGATATTTGAAAGAGTGAAATTGTGAACAATTTAAATTGCCATTTTATAGAAAATTGTTCAAAAGCTAATTGTTTTGGCTTTACATTTTGAATATGAAAGAACTTTTTTGGATTTCTGTTGTAATTTAAAGGGACATTTCTGAAATACAGTAATGATATAATTCAAAATTCATTTTGAAGTGCAATACAGGCTATTAACACTTCATGACAATTGAAAATGGTAGTTTGTAGAAGATCTGGTTAATGAGAGAAGTATATTGCCTAAAAATATATTCATAGAAACATAGAAAATAGGTGCAGGAGTAGGCCATTTGGCCCTTCGAGCCTGCACCGCCATTCAGTATGATCATGGCTGATCATCCAACTCAGAACCCTGTACCTGCTTTCTCTCCATACCCCCGATCCCTTTAGCCACAAGGGCCATATCTAACTCCCTCTTAAATATAGCCAATGAACCGGCCTCAACTGTTTCCTGTGGCAGAGAATTCCACAGATTCACCACTCTCTGTGTGAAGAAGTTTTTCCTTATCTCAGTCCTAAAAGGCTTCCCCTTTATCCTTAAACTGTGACCCCTCATTCTGGAATTCCCCAACATCAGAAACAATCTTCCTGCATCTAGCCTGTCCAATCCCTTTAGAATTTTATACGTTTCAATAAGATCCCCCCTCAATCTTCTAAATTCCAGTGAGTATAAGCCTAGTCGATCCAGTCTTTCTTCATATGAAAGTCCTGCCATCCCAGGAATCAATCTGGTGGACCTTCTTTGTACTCCTTCTATGGCAAGAATGTCTTTCCTCAGATTAGGGGACCAAAACTGCACACGATACTCTAGGTGCGGTCTCACCAAGGCCTTGTACAACTGCAGTAGAACCTCCCTGCTCCTGTACTCAAATCCTTTTGCTATGAATGCCAACATACCATTTGCCTTTTTCACCGCCTGCTGTACCTGCATGCCCACCTTCAATGACTGGTGTACAATGACACCCAGGTCTCGTTGCACCTCCCCTTTTCCTAATTGGCCACCATTCAGATAATAATCTGTTTTCCTGTTCTTGCAACCAAAGTGGATAACCTCACATTTATCCACATTAAATTGCATCTGCCATGAATTTGCCCACTCACCTAACCTATCCAAGTCACACTGCATCCTCTTAGCATCCTCCTCACAGCTAACACTGCCGCCCAGCTTCGTGTCATCCGCAAACTTGGAGATGCTGCATTTAATTCCCTCGTCTAAATCATTAATATATATTGTAAACAACTGGGGTCCCAGCACTGAGCCTTGCGGTACCCCACTAGTCACTGCCTGCCATTCTGAAAAGGTCCCGTTTACTCCTACTCTTTGTTTCCTGTCTGCCAACCAATTCTCTATCCACATCAATACCATACCCCTAATACCGTGTGCTTTAAGTTTGCACACTAATCTCCTGTGTGGGACCTTGTCAAAAGCCTTTTGAAAATCTAAATATACCACATCCACTGGCTCTCCCCTATCCACTCTACTAGTTACATCTTCAAAAAATTCTATAAGATTAATCAGACATGATTTTCCTTTCACAAATCCATGCTGACTTTGTCCGATGATTTCACCTCTTTCCAAATGTGCTGTTATCACATCTTTGATAACCGACTCTAGCATTTTCCCCACAACCGATGTCAGACTAACCGGTCTATAATTCCCCGGTTTCTCTCTCCCTCCTTTTTTAAAAAGTGGGGTTACATTAGCTACCCTCCAATCCTCAGGAACTAATCCAGAATCTAAGGAGTTTTGAAAAATTATCACTAATGCATCCACTATTTCTTGGGCTACTTCCTTAAGCACACTGGGATGCAGACCATCTGGCCCTGGGGATTTATCTGCCTTTAATCCCTTCAATTTACCTAACACCACTTCCCTACTAACATGTATTTCCCTCAGTTCCTCCATCTCATTAGACCCTCGGTCCCTTACTATTTCTGGAAGATTATTTATGTCCTCCTTAGTGAAGACAGAACCAAAGTAGTTATTCAATTGGTCTGCCATGTCTTTGTTCCCTATGATCAATTCACCTATTTCTGACTGTAAAGGACCTACATTTGTCTTGACCAATCTTTTTCTATTCACATATCTATAAAAGCTTTTACAGTCAGTTTTTATGTTCCCTGCCAGCTTTCTCTCATAATCTTTTTTCCCTTTCCTAATTAAGCCCTTTGTCCTACTCTGCTGGTCTCTGAATTTCTCCCAGTCCTCAGGTGTTCCGCTTTTCTTTGCTAATTTATATGTTTCTTCTTTGGACTTGATGCTATCCCTAATTTCCCTTGTCAGCCACGGGTGCACTACCTTCCCTGGTTTATTCTTTTGCCAAACTGGGATGAACAATTGTTGTAGTTCATCCATGTGATCTTTAAATGCTTGCCATTGCATATCCACCGTCAACCCTTTAAGTATCATTTGCCAGTCCATCTTAGCTAATTCACATCTCATACCTTCAAAGTTACCCTTCTTTAAGTTCAGAACCTTTGTTTCTGAATTAACTATGTCACTCTCCATCTTAATGAAGAATTCCACCATATTATGGTCACTCTTACCCAAGGGGCCTCGCACGACAAGATTGCTAACTAACCCTTCCTCATTGCTCAATACCTAATCTAGAATGGCCTGCTCTCTAGTTGGTTCCTCGACATGTTGGTTCAGAAAACCATCCTGCATACATTCCAAGAAATCTTCTTCCTCAGTACCCTTACCAATTTGGTTCACTCAATCAATATGTAGATTGAAGTCACCCATTATAACTACTGTTCCTTTATTGCACACATTTCTAACTTCCTGTTTAATGCCATCCCCAACCTAACTATTACTGTTAGGTGGCCTGTACACAACTTGCACCAGTGTTTTCTGCCCCTTAGTGTTATGCAGCTCTACCCATATCGATTCCACATCCTCCAGGCTAATGTCCTTCCTTTTTATTGCATTAATCTCCTCTCTAACCAGCAATGCTACCCCACCTCCTTTTCTTTCCTGTCTATCCCTCCTGAATATTGAATATCCCTGGATGTTGAGCTCCCATCCTTGGTCACCCTGGAGCCATGTCTCTGTGATCCCAACTATATCATATTCATTAATAACTATCTGCACATTCAATTCATCCACCTTGTTACGAATGCTCCTCACGTTGTCACACAAAGCCTTCAGGCTTGTTTTTACAACACTCGTAGACCTTTTACAATTATGTTGAAAAGTGGCCCTTTTTGCTTTTTGCCCTGGATTTGCCTGCCTGCCATTTTTACTTTTCACCTTACCACTTTTTGCTTCTACCCTCATTTTACACCCCTCTGTCTCTCTGCACTTGTTCTCATCCCCCTGCCACATTAGTTTAAATCCTCCTGAACAGCAGTAGCAAACACTCCCCCTAGGACATTGGTTCCAGACCAGCCCAGGTGCAGACCGTCCTGTTTATACCGGTCCCACCTCCCCCAGAACTGGTTCCAATGCCCCAGAAATATGAATCCTTCTCCCTTGCACCATTTTTCAAGCCACGTATTCACCTGAAATATCCTTCTATTTCTACTCTGACTAGCACGTGGCACTGGTAGTAATCCAGAGATTATTACCTTTGTGGTCCTACTTTTTAGTTTATCTCCTAACTCCCTAAATTCACCTTGTAGAACCTCATCCCGTTTTTTTACCTATATCATTGGTACCTATGTGCACCACGACCACTGGCTGTTCACCTTCCCAGTCCAGAATGTCCTGCTTGGTAGTCTATTTTCTTCAGTGCATTGAAATCCCCAAACCAGTGTAAGTTTTCACTATCTCATATTCAGCTTTGGTGTTGGTTGTTGATGCAAACAACACATGTCATGGTATATTTAGAGTTTTTGATGTACATGTGACAAATAAAACGAGTCTTGCACTTACTATAGTCATCCAGAAGAGGTAATTTGTGTTCTCAGCAGAAGCTCGGAAGCAATAAACACAGGATGTAAAAAGGCACAGATTAACAACAAAATGCTGGAGGAACTCAGCATATCAGGCAGCGTCCATGGAAAGGAAAAAAGCAGTTGACATTTTGGGTAAAGGTGCTTGAAAGGTCTTCGAAGAGTCTTGGCCTAAAACAGTATCTGTTTGTGTGTGTTGCTCTGGATTTCCAGTATCTGCAGATTCTCTTGTGTTTATAATAAGCTCAGATACCACAAATACACACGAAGTGCTGGAGGAACTCAGCAGGCCAGGCAGCGTCTATGGAAAAGAGTATAGTCGACATTTCAGGCTAAAACCCTTCAGCAGGACGTGTTGCTCAGATTTCCAGCATCTGCAGATTTTCTCTTATTTGAGATACCACAAATAGTTTATTTCACAATTTAGGAGGTGAGCCACCAGACAAACATCATTTAAGTTTTTAATGAAGAGTACATTCTCAATTTAGCATGAAGTATTATTTAGCGAAGAGATGGGAGGGAACATAAAGCTGGACTGAAAGAAATATCTGTGCTGATTGTTCAATGTAAGTGTCAGGGAATCTTGGTAAGCCCCTGCTCCATTCTTATACTTCATCAGGACTGTGCACAGATGACAGACAATTTTGGGGGGAGATGTGCAGCTACAACAGTCTACAATCTATTCTCCAAGAGTTTCAGTACTGCTGATTCACTGGGCTCTCTCTCTTCTCTCTCACCCAGCACATATACCAGAAGTGCTGCATGTACAGAGTCCTCAGAATTATCAAGGACCCCTCCCAACCATCCCACAATCTCCTTGACCTCCTACCATCAGGCAGAAGGGGCCACAGTACAGGAAAAATGCCTGATAGGCTGGGTAACAGCTTTCTCCCCCAGGCAATGAAACTTCTGAACACCCCAATACCACCCAGTACACATTATTTATAATAGTACCACTAGCATTATACTGTTATATACTGAACTATATGTTGTATATGTACTTAATGTCAGCTTGTACATCTATAGAAAACTGCTTTACCTGTTAATGCAATTGTGTTAATCACATTTTATGTGTTGTATCTAATATACGTACTGTGTTTTGAACCTTGGTGCCTGAGGAATGCTGGTTTGTTTAGCTGTATACATGTGTATAGCTGAATGACAATAAACTTGAACTTGAACAGAAGTTGAGGGTTACTAATATTCAATGTCTCACAATCTTCCGTGACTCCATCGTACCCTAACGTGGCTAAGGTTAATTGGCGCTACAATAACGTAGTAGTTAGCGCAACAGTATTAGAGCTCAGGGTGTTGCGGCGTTCGGAGTAAATTTCTGGCGCTGTTCTGTTAGGAGTCTCTGTACGTCCACCCCGTGGAATGTGTGGGTTTTCTCCAGGTCCTCTGGTTTCCTCCCTCAGCCCAAAGACGTACTGGTTAGGTTAATTGGTCATTGTGTTGTGGGGTTACTGGAACAGCATGGCTCTTAGGGCCTGAAGGGCGGACTCCACACTGTATTGCTAAATAAATCAATAAATAAAATATTTATCTGCATACTTGTCATCTCTTGGTGATCAGAATATTCTTCAGTCTCTTGAACTCCTTGAAACTTTTGTGACCTTTGACAATAATCAAACTGATACTGGAACTTAAAAGCATTTTTATTGGACCCTATTAAGCCAACATCCATGTGTTGTTTTAGTGATAATTTATCCCAGTAAATGTAACAAGGCTGAAGGAGAAGCTTGGTTACATGGCACCACATAATATCAAAGTGCAATCATGCAAAAAAAAAACACCATTAAAATACCTCCATAAATTTAGTTATGCCCTTTTTCCCCATATTGCCTTTCACCCCCTTCATTGCTGGACTGTAATTTGTGTCAGCCTCCGCAGTAGCCAGATGGTTGAAGCCTCCTGTGTTTAAATTGGCAGCTTACTTTTAAAAGAAATGTTTTTCGTCGGAGACTCAGCTGTCAGGGAACCATAAAGTGTAACAGGATGTAAGTTTAAGACAACCATAAATCTGAATGTGATGTAATAGGAAGTCAAAATTACCACAAAGTAATTATGGAGTCTAGATGCAACAAAAGTACTGTACAACCAGTTCTGTCTTTTTAATTAGCTGCCAAATTCTGATTCTAGATCATTCAAACAGGAATTTAAATTGATTATTGTGAAACACCCCGGTTTCCTTGGCTGCGTAAGTCTAGGGTAGACAACCTCGGGCCCCGCCAAACTTTAGAGATTAAGGCGCATTGGATCACACCTCAAACCCCGGTTTGTGTGGATGCTGGGTCATTCGCTACCCTGTTACAAAATAATGCCACAAAATAACAGACAGTATACTGCATACGATTAAAGGAATTACATTTATGAATCTTAACTGAAGGATTAGTAAAGAATATCAAAAAGAAAAGGGTTCATTCTAATTAAACAGTCAAATGTGCACAAGTTGGAGCTGATCTTGAACTTCTCTGTCACTCACACGCTGGGCCCTCGGTCAATGTGAAAGCACACACTACCTTCCGAATGTTGCTCGCAGTCCATCTGGAACAAACGGATCTCCCACCGGATCATACGCTATGACCGGTTCTCCTCAGCGTCTTCTCTCTTCATCTCCTCTCGAACAAAAGCCCGAAACCAACCTTATTGTCCCTCACCAAGAGAAACCTCCCGCTAATCGGACAGCACACATTCCACATCATCCCTTATCTTCAACAGTAACCCAAACAGGCTGAAAGCAGAAGAGAGGTGCTAAATGAAATACCTACAGCATAGCAGTAAAAAAATCGGAACCAGGGCATAAACAAATTTCATGACATATGTAATTCTGATATGGGTCTCTATTGTGGATTGAGAGAGGGAAGGTGCCAGGGAGAGGCGAATCATGGTTGGGAAAAGGGGAAGGGAGAGGGGAGAGAGCGCGAAGCACCAGAAAGCATTCTGGAAGGATTAATAAACCAGTTATTTGGAATCAAGTGACCTTGCCTCATTTCTCAGGGCTGGGTGTGTCTGCACCTCTGCCACTCCCTGCCCCTGGCATGCTTTCTCTGCCACCTGTCCTACACTCCTCCTGTGGTACTCCATCCTCACCATTCCCAACATCCTTTACTCCTGCCAGATTTACAAACTCACTCTCCACTCCACGTTGACAAATACAGTCCTGTGCAAAAGTCTTAGGTGCCCTATCTATATGTATATGTGCCAAACATTAGAATGGGGAAAAATGTGATGGGACTTTTATTGTGGAATCATTGCTGGTGCCAGATGGGGTGGTTTGAGTATCTCAGAAAATACTGATCTCCTAGGATTTTCACCACAGTCTCCAGAGCAGGTGTTCCTGACCTGGGGCCCGCAGACCCCTTAGTCAATTGCATTGGTCCATGGCATAAAAACTGTTGGGAACTCTGACTCTAGGGTTTATAGAGAAAGTTGTGAAAAACAAACACTGTCCAGAGAGCAGCAATTCTGTGGGTGACTATGTCTTGTTAATGTGAGAGGGCGGATGACCGGTTCAAGCTGACAGGAAGGTGACAGTTACTCAAATAACCACGTGTTACAGCAGTGGTGTGCAGAAGAGCATCTCGGAATGCACAACATGTCAGACCTTGAAGAAGAAGGACGACAACAGCAGAAGCCCACTCTGGGTTCCACTCCTGTATCTAATAAAGTGGCCATCGAGTTTGTATGTATGTAATATGAATATTTTGATTAGATTTTGGAAGTGCAGTGAAGAAACTGAGTTCTGTCCTGCTCAGCTTACTGGAAACATATGTCCAAAATGTCCTCAGTCAATTCCTGATTAGCCAGCTTAATTTTATTGGCAGATCAGTGGAAATATGAGGAACTTAGGAGTTTAAAGACTTGTTCAGATCCACAGGAACTCTGGCTTGAATATACCTTAACAATTTTCAAGGTCTTCCCAGATTCTGGGAGGCAGTTAATGGTTTTCTAGAAAATTTTTGCATTGTTAGATTTAACATACATTTGTTGCACTTTACTTCCAGAGCCTGATGCCACCTTAATAGCATAAGACATAGAGGCAGAATTAGGCTATTCAGCCCATCGAATGTTATCCACCACTTCATCGTGCCTTCTTATACGTTTTGTAACTTCAAAACATTAAACTAATTCCAATAAAGCTGCAGGAAGTCTGAAATATAGGTTTAACTTTGAGTTTTCTTTAAACTGACAAAACATTAAATTAATTCAACGGAACACATGAGGAGTCCGGGACTGCAGGTATAACTTTGACTTACTTTAACAGAGGCATGTACATATCACACTATAGCATGATGATGTATGCAATTCATATATTTTTATATATAACCTGTAATTAATTACTTAAACGAACAAGAATGTTTAATCGAACTATATATATATATATACACACACACAATATTATTGAGATATTAAATACACAACACCTTTACTTTTTAACCCTTGACACCCTTACTAATCAAAAACCTATCAACCTCTGCTTATACACAAAGACCTGGCCTCCACAGCTGTCTGTAGCAATGAATTCCACAGATTCACTTCCCTCTAGCTAAAGAAATTCTTCCTCATCTTTATTGTAAATGGATATCCCTCTATTCTGAGGCTGTACCTGGTCCTAAACTCCCCCACCATAGCAAGCAACCTCTCCACATCCACTCTATCTAGACCTTTCAACATTTGATAGGTTTCAATGAGATCACACCTCATCCTTCTAAACTCCAGTGAGCACTGGCCCAGACCTTCTGGCTTGTCACAATGAATTGAATCATAATTGTTCATCATAAACAGAAAAGCTGGTAGAAATTGTGCATGAAGAATTAGATGATATTCCTACAACCTCAAAGAGCGTACAATTTGTGATCACTGTAATGGCATGGACCTTCAGTAATGTAAAAAATTAGCTCTTTAAAATCATCAGAATCAAATTTGCTTGCATGAACAAAGAGCAAACTGTATTCAAAACGCATATTACTGGAACAATATTAGACTAACCTTTGGAATTATATCCATAAGAGCGGAAACCAGCTGAAATTTATTTGTCTCCTGGTGCATGGCTCATCCAAGATGAGCCCCTAACAATGCTCTAATTACTGGTAATACCGCCTCATGTTCGGCGTAGAGAAACATAGGAAGCAAATGTGCTTCAAAATGAGTGGGATGAGCCGTCATTCAGGTTCCCTTGGTGACTCTAATCTCACACCAGCCTGATACAGGATTGTTACATCAGCTTGTCTGGGCCGTGACGGGGGACAGTGACCGGGATGAGTGGGAGGCTCCAGCTAGAACATTACAGCAGAGAAACAGGCCTCTTGGCCCATCTAGCCCATGCTGTACTGTTATTCTGCCTAGTCCCATCAACCAGCACCCGAACCATCAACCCATGTTCCCCCTTAAACATTTCACCTTTCACCCTTAACCTCCAATTCCAATCTCACCCAACCTCATTGGAAGAAGGCTGCTTGCATTAAGTCTAACCATATCGCTCATAATTTTAATACCTCTATCAAATCTCCCCTCATCTTTCTGCTCTCCAGGAATAAAGTTTTAAACTGTTCAGCTTTTCCCGATAACTTAGGTCCTCAAATCCCAGCAACATCTTTGTACATTTTCCCTGTACTCTCTCAATCTTATTGATATCTTTTTAGTAGGTAGGTGACCAGAACTGCACACAAGACTCCAAATTTTTCTCAAATTCATTTTCTAGCAGGCATTCACAGTAGAACAAAGCAATGAAACGGAGTCAACATGGAGTTTCTCTTTGACTCTATTCATTCTCTGCAATTGGATCCTTGACTTCCTAACCAGAAGACCACAATCTGTGAGGATTGGTGATAACGTATCCTCCTCGCTGACAATCAATACTGGTGCACCTCAGGGGTGTGTGCTCAGCCCACTGCTCTATTCTCTATATACCATGACTGTGTGGCTAGGCATAGCTCAAATTCATCTATAAATTTGCTGATGATACAACCATTGTTGGTGGAATCTCAAATAGAGACAAGAGGGTGTACAGGAGTGAGATATACCAACTAGTGGAGTGGTGTCACAGCAACAACCTTGCACGCAATGTCAGTAAGACGAAAGAGCTGATTGTGGACTTCAGGAAGGGTAAGATGAAGGAACACATACCAATCCTCAGAGGGATCAGAAGTGGAGAGAGTGAGCAGTTTCATTTCCTGGGTGTCAAGATCTCTGAGGATCTAACCTGGTCCCAACATATTGATGCAGTTATAAAGACAAGAGAGTGACCATACTTCATTAGGAGTTTGAAGAGATTTGGTATGTCAACAAATACACTCAAAAACTTCTATAGATGTACCATGCAAAGCATCCTGACGGGCTGCACACTGTCTGGTATGGGGATGGTGGGGGGGTGGGGTCTTCTGCACAGGGTTGAAAGAAGCTACAAAGTACCCAGGACATCTTCAGGCAGCGGTGTCTTAGGAAGGCAGTGTCCATCATTAAGGACCTCCAGCACCCAGAGAATGCCCTTTACTCATTGTTATTATCAGGTAGGAGGTACAGAAGCCTGAAGGCCCACAGTCAGCAATTCATCTGCCGTCCGATTCCTAAATGGACGTTGAACCCCTGAACACTACCTTACTTTTTAAATATATGTTATTTCTGGTTTTTTTGCATGATTTTTAATCTATTCAATATACATATACAGTAATTGATTTATTATTATTATATTTCTTCTAGATTATGTATTGCATTGAACTGCTGCTGCTAAGTTAACAAGTTTTATGACACATGTCGGTGATAATAAACCTAATCTGATTTCTTTGTTGGACTGTGAATGCCTGCAAGGAAATGAATCTCATGTGACATATTCTTACAAAAGGTAGGAGATACTACAGCCCAGTCCATCATGGGTAAAGCCCACATTGGCATGAAGCGTTGCTGTAGAAAACAGCTTCTATCATCAGAGATCCTCACCACTCAGGTCATGCTCTATTCTTGCCGCTGCCATCAGGTAGAAGGTACAAAAGCGTTAGGACCCACACCACCAGGTTTAGGATCAGTTACTACCCCTCAAGGCCGGCTGGTGGCATAGTGCCATCAACGTCAGACTTTGGAGTGAAAGCTCCTGAGTTTGAATCCAAAAAACCTGGAGAGGGATGGGCTCTCAGATGGCCAAGGCATACCGTATGATGGGCAGTCATCAAAAAGATCAGTGCAAAAAGCTTGTCATGATGGCACCTTGATGACTCCACCAGGAGTTAAAGGCAAACACACACACACACACACACACACACACACACACACACACACACACACACACACACACACACACACACACACACACACACACACACACACACACACACATACACACACACACACACACACATTCTTAAACAAAAGTGGATAACTACATTCACTTGCCCATCCATTGAGATGTTTCCACAACCAACGATCTCGCTTTAAGGACTCGTTGCCTTGTTATCTCATGTTCATGATATTTATTGCTTTTTTTTCATAGTTGCAGTTGCACAGTTTGTTGTCTTTTGCACTCTGGTTGATCTTTCATCGGTCCTGTTATAGTTACCATTTTACAGATTGGATGGGTATGCCAGCAGGAAAATGAATCTCAGCACTGTATATAGTGACATAAATGTACTTTGATAATAAATGTACTTTAAACTTTGAAATTGAAATTTGGCTCAGCAACATCTTATTAACGTCTTCATAACATCCGTACTCAATGATTTGATTTATGAAGCATTCTTTACAACCCTATCTACTTGTAATACCTGTGGGAGTGCACAACTTTTCAGATGTAACAGCAGAGTCAAAGGTGATGCTATATTTCAGCTACACAGCAGGGGAAGCTCTTGATTGGTAAGGAAGGGCAGGTGAAGATTTTTAGTACTTTCACAACTGATTAGTTTCAGCTAAAATAATGACAGGTTGACTGGTAATGTGATTGGTCTTCTTTAATTAGGGAAGGTTGTTTAAGAGCTTAATTCAAAGGTAAGTTCATAGCTCCCTGAATGTGGCTACACAGGTTGATAGGGTGGTTAAGAAGGCATATGGCATGCTTGCCTTTATTAGTTCAAAAGACAAGAAGTTGTGTTGTGGCTTTATAAAATTCCAGTTAGGCTACACATGGAGTACTGCATACAGTCTGGTTGACATATTATAAAAAGGATGATGAGGCTTTGGAGAAGGACAGGAGGTTCACCAGAATGCTGCCTGGATTAGAGGACATGTGCTATACCTCGAAGTGAGGTGTACTTGGGTTGTTTTCTCTGGAGTGATGAAGGCTGAGGAGAGAGCTGATAGAGGTTTAGAAGGTTATGAGTACCATAGGTAGAGCAGACAGTTATCTTTTTCCCAGGGTTGAAGAAGTATTCTAAAAACAGGATGACACAACCATGGCTGACAAGGGAAGTCAAAGACAACATTAAAACAAAAATGAGGGCATATAATAGAGCAAACATTTCGTGGGAAGTTAGAGTATTGGGAAGCTTGAAAAACCAACAAAAACAGCTAAAAGCCATTAGGAGTGAAAAGATGAAGTATGAAGGTAAGCTAGCCAATATCAAATCAAATATCAAATAAGAGGATACCAAAACTTTTTCAGATATATAGAATAAAAGAGAAGCAGAAGTGTATAGAGAATTGACAAGTGGCTAATCTGAGCCTCGGAAGCTTGGAGAGGAGGAGACTTCAATCAATTCTACTGCCTGAGGATAAAAGGCAGGAGTGGGTTGTGGCAGCATAACAGAGCTCTGCCCAGTGACCAATTGATTGATTTGTAAGAGCAAATTAAAGGAATGCGGGGGCAAGCGTAGCAGCGATTGTCGTTGGACTGAACATGGTCAGAGTGGTGACCGTAAGGCCTTAGCTTTTTGTGGATGATACGAAGATCAGTGGAGGGGCAGGTAGTGGGGAGGCACCAGAAGAACTTGGACAGATTGGGCGAATGGGCAAAGAAGTGGCAAATGGAATACAGTGTCAGGAAGTGAACGGTCGTGTACTTTGGTAGAAAAAATAAAAGTGTAGACTATTTTCTAAACAGGAAGAAAATTCAGAAATTAGAGGTGCAAAGAGTTTGAGTGGATTCCCTAAAGGTTAACTTGCAAGTTAAGTTAGTGGTGAGGAAAGCAAATGCAATAATTCATTCATTCCAAGAGGACTTGAATATAAAAGCAAGGATGTACTGCTGAGGCTTTGTAAGGCACGAGTGAGGCTTCAATTGGAGTATTGTGTGTAATTCTGGGCCCCTAAGAAAGGATGTACTGACATTGGAGAGGGTACAGAGGAGGCTCACAAGAATGACCACAGGAGTGAAAGGCTTCTCACATGAGGAGCGTTTGATGACTCCAGGCCTGTACTCACTGGGATTTAGAAGGATAAGGGGGGATCTCATTGAAATCTTTTGAATATTGATAGACCTCAATAGAGTAGATGTGCAGAGGATGTTGCCAATAGTGGGTGTGTCTCGGACCAGAGGCCACAGCCTCAGAATAGAAGGACATCCATTTCGAAATGGAGATGAGGAGGAATTCCTTCAGTCAGAGAGTGGTGAATCTATAGAAGTGGAATTTGTGGAAGTTGTTGCCAAAGGCTGTTGTGGAGGCCAGGTCATTGGGTATATTTAAGGCAGAGGTTGATAGGTTCTTGATTAGTCAGGGCATGAAAGGTTATGGGGAGAAGGCAGGAGACTTTTAAAAGATATTTAGATAGAATATGAGGAAAATGGAATAACATGGACATTTTGTAGGCAGAAGAGACTAGTTTAGTTGTCCTGTTGACTACTAATTTGTTCAGCATAATATTGTGAGCCCAAGAACCTGTTCTTGTACTGCACAGTTCTATGTTCTACATTCTAATTCCCATCAGCTTGGATTTTCCTGGGAGAGCAGGCAAAACAGTTGATAGCACTATGGATTGCTCAGCTGACGAAGGGAGGAGCAGGAGTCCAAACTGATCCAGTAGTGAGAGGAGTGAACAGATGAGTGTGTAAACATGTGTTGCCTCCCAAGTGTGAGGCTCCCTGATAGCACAGAATGATTGCAGAGTTTTCTAATGAGGTAAACAGTCAAAAATTGCAGTTCATTTTGGCACTAATAATACAGTTAAAATGAGTGATAGAAACATAGAAAACATACAGCACAATACAGGCCCCTCGGCCCACAAAGCTGTGCTGAACATGTTCCTACCTTAGAACTACCTAGGCTTTACCCATAGCCCTCTATTTTTCTAAGCTCATGTACCTATCATGTGCAGAAGTTCGCTGATGACACGGCCATAGTGGGGTGTGTCAGGAATGGACAGGAGGAGGAGTATAGGAAACTGATACAGGACTTTGTGATATGGTGCAACTCAAACTACCTGCGTCTCAATATCACCAAGACCAAGGAGATGGTGGTGGACTTTAGGAGATCTAGGCCTCATATGGAGCCAGTGATCATTAATGGAGAATGTGTGGAGCAGGTTAAGACCTACAAGTATCTGGGAGTACAGTTAGACGAGAAGCTAGACTGGACTGCCAACACAGATGCCTTGTGCAGGAAGGCACAGAGTCGACTGTTCTTCCTAAGAAGGTTGGCGTCATTCAATGTCTGTAGTGAGATGCTGAAGATGTTCTATAGGTCAGTTGTGGAGAGCGCCCTCTTCTTTGTGGTGGCGTGTTAGGGAGGAAGCATTAAGAAGAGGGACGCCTCACGTCTTAATAAGCTGGTAAGGAAGGCGGGCTCTGTCGTGGGCAAAGTACTGGAGAGTTTAACATCGGTAGCTGAGCGAAGGGCGCTGAGTAGGCTACGGTCAATTATGGATAACTCTGAACATCCTCTACATAGCACCATCCAGAGACAGAGAAGCAGCTATCGATGCAATACTCCTCAGACAGGATGAAGAGGTCAATACTCCCCAATGCCATTAGGCTTTACAATTCTACCGCCAGGACTTAAGAACTTTTTAAAAGCTATTATTAATGCTTTTTGAGATAGTGATTTAGATGCATATCATATTTTTTACTGAGTTAAGTATTGTATGTAATTAGTTTTGCTACAACAAGTGTATGGGACATTGGAAAAAAGTTGAATTTCCCCATGGGGATGAATAAAGTATCTATCTATCTATCTATCCAGGAGTCTCTTAAAAGACCCTATCATATCCGCCTCCACCACTGCTGCCGGCAGCCCATTCCATGCACTCACTAATCTCTGCGTTAAACAATTAGCCCGATATCTCCTCAGTACCTACTTCCAAGCACCTTAAACATGTGTACTCTTGTGGCAGCCATTTCAGCCCTGGGAAAAAGCCTCTGACTATCCACACGATCAATGCCTCTCATTATCTTATATGCCTCTATCAGGTCACCTCTCATTCTCCGTCGCTCCAAGGAGAAAAGGCCGAGTTCACTCAGCCTGTTTTCATAAGGCATGCTTCCCAATCCAGGCAACATCCTTGTAAATCTCCTCTGCTCCCTTTTTATGGTTTCCACATTCTTCCTGTAGTAAGGCGACCAGAACTGAGCACAGTACTCCAAATGGGGTCTGATCAGGGTCCTATATAGATGTAACATTACCCCTCAGCTCCTAAATTCAATTCCACGATTGATGAAGGCCAATACACAGTACGCCTTCTTAACCACAGAGTCAACCTGCGCAGCTGCTTTGAGCGTCCTATGGACTCAGACCCCAAGATCCCTCTGATCCTCCACACTGCCAAGAGTCTTACCATTAATACTATATTCTGCCACCATATTTGACCTACCAAAATGAACCACCTCACACTTAACTGGGTTTTACAACATCTGCCACTTCTCAGACCAGATTTGCATCCTATCAATATCCTGCTGTAACCTCTGACAGCCCTCCACACTATCCACAACACTCCTAACCTTTGTGTCATCAGAAAACTTACCAACCCATCCCTCCACTTCCTCATTCAGGTCATTTATAAAAATCACAAACAGTAAAGGTCCCAGAACAGATCCCTGAGGCACACCACTGGTCACCAGTCTCCATGCAGAATATGACCTCTCCACAACCACTCTTTGCCTTCTGCGGGCAAGCCAGTTCTGGATCCACAAAGCAATGTTCCCTTGGATCCCATGCCTCCTTACTTTCTCAATAAGCCTTGCATGAGGTAGCTTATCAAATGCCTTGCTGAAATCCATATACACTACATCTACTGCTCTTCCTTCATCAACGTGTTTAATCACATCCTCATAAACTTCAGTCAGGCTCATAAGGGATAACCTGCCCTTTTTAAAGCCATGCTGACTATTCCTAATCATATTATGCCTCTCCAAATGTTCATAAATCCTGCTTCTCGGGATCTTCTCCATCAGCTTACCAACCACTGAAGTAAAACTCACTTGTCTATAATTTCCTGGGCTATCTCTACTCCCTTTCTTGAATAAGGGAACTGATGCACCATCAATAACTCTCGGAGACTGGAAGTGAATGATAGGCTTTTATTAACAGCAAAAGAGAGCACAACGTCTCGAAGACTGAGGGAGGAGCAGTGCCCCAATTGCCTTTATACAGGGGACTGTGGGAGGAGCCACAGGAGCAGTCAGCAGAGGGTCGTGTCCAGACAGGTATACATAGTTTACCACAGGAACAACATCAGCAACTCTCTTACCCCGCGGAACCTCTCCCTTCCCCATTGATGATGCAAAGATCATCGCCAGAGGCTCAGCAATCTCCTCCCTCACCTCCCACAGTAGCCTGGGGTACATTTCATCCATTCCTGGTGACTTATTCAACTTGATGCTTTCCAAAAGCTCCAGCACATCCTCTTTCTTAATATCTATATGCTCAAGCTTTTCAGTCCACTGCAAATCATCACTACAATCACCAAGATCCTTTTCCATAGTGAATTCTGGTAAAGTATTCATTAAGTACCTCTGCTATCTCCTCCGTTTTCATACACACTTTCCCACTGTCACACTTGATATGATCCTGCAAATCTGAATTGTGAACCTAGGATGGGTAGCAGTTAGCATAGCACCATTACAGCTCCTGATGAAAGATTGGGGTTCAATTCCTGCTGTTATCTGCAAGAAGTTTGTACATTCTCCCTGTGACCACATTGGTTTCCTCCAGTTGCTCCAGTTTCCTCCCACATTCCAGCAAAGTACGAGTTAGAATTAGTGAGTTGTGGGCTTACTATGTTGGTACCGAATGTTTGCCCCCAGCACGATCCTCGCTGATTTCAGCTCTGCATTTTTATTTAATCCATGTGCCTGTCTAAGAGTTTCTTAAATTTCTCTAATGCATCTGCCTCTACCATCACCCCTGGCAGTGCTTTCATGCACCCATCACTCTCTGTGTAAAGAACCAACCTCTGTCACCTCTTCCCCCCCCCCCCCCCCATAGCTTCCTCCAATCACATTAAAGTTATCCCCTCTTGTATTAGCTATTGCTGCCTGGGAACAAAGCACTGTCTGTCCCCACAATCTGTGCCTCTCCTTGTCCTGTACACCTCTATCAAATCGCCTCCCATCCCGCTTCACTCCAAAGGGAAAAGGCCTGGCTCACTCAACCTTTCTGTTGGTTTTTAAAAGCTTCCCAATCCTCTGACTTCCCACTAATTTGCTCTGTCATGTCGTGAAATTTGTTGTTTAGGCAGCAATACAGTGCAACACATAAAATATACTAAAAATTACAATAATTAAAATACACAGTATCATTTTTAATTTATTAAAAAAATAAGTGCAATAAAAGAGGGCATAAGCAGTGAGTTAGTGTGCATGGGATGGTTAATTGTCTATTCAGAAATTGGATGGCAAAGGGGAAGGAGCTGTTCCTGAATCGCTGAATGTGTGCCTTTAGGCTCCTGTACCTCTTCCTTGATGGTAGCAATGAGGAGTGGGCATGTCTTGGGCGGTGGGAGTCCTTAAAGGTGGATGCTGCCTTTCTGAGGCATAACCAGAACCATCGAGTGCACATTGTGGATTGAATACACTGTTCTGAAATGATTGTTCCAGCAGTTCTATCAAGTGGTAGCGATGACCTGAATTTCTACCCTGCTTCATTTTTGATGGTGAGACAGAATTGTCAGAATCTCTTCATTTTGCCAAGGCCAGTGTTGCCTGCTGAAGCTAATCAGTTGCCAACAGAATTTTTACTGGAGTTCACAGTCAGTGCCAAGGTTTAAGAATGCACTTATTGAATTTTTATAGTTATGCGCCCTATCAAATAATGAAAACAATAAAATCTGACCTGCGACACTCTGGGGTGTTGGGCTGTATTTTCTGCGTGGTTGATTAATGTATTTTAAGGACATCATACTCCTGTCCCCTGAGGCAGCCTGCAGTCAGCCAAAGGCAAGGAATTCTAGGGCTGAGCATCTATTTTTGAAACTAAAAATCAAATGCACTAACATTCATTTATTTCTTATTTCCCTCAATACTCTTTGAATGTGATCCCATATTTTTCAAATTGGATATCAATGCTAATTGATGCTAATAGCATTGGATATCAATGTTAATCAATGCTTTATAGTACCAGTGAACCGGGAGGTTGTATGTTCTCCCCACGACTTTGCATGTTTCCTCCCGGTGCTCCAGTTTCCTCCCACAGACGTTGGTAGGCTAATTTGTCGTTGTAAATTGTCCCATGATTAGGCTAGGATTAAATTGGGGAATTGCTGGGCAGCCTGGCCATTTCTCAATCTATCAATCAATCAGTGGGCATATTGATTGGGAAAATTATTAGTGTTAAATTACCAAAGAATAAATTAATTTCTAATAATAAGCAGAAATTCAATCAACTCAGGTCAACATTTAACAACAAGACAAGTTATTTCTCCTTCCGGGTTACTAACATATTTACCCATCATCATCATCATTATTAAGAGCTGATTGTGGACTTCAGGAAGGGTAAGACGAAGGAACACATATCAATCCTCATAGAGGGATCAGAAGTGGAGAGAGCAAGCAGTTTCAAGTTCCTGGGTGTCAAGATCTCTGAGGATCTAACCTGATCCCAACATATTGATGTAGTCATAAAGAAGGCAAGACAGAGGCTATACTTTATTAGCAATTTGAAGAAATTTGGCATGTCAACAAATACACTCAAAAACTTCTACAGTTGTACTGTGGAGAGCATTCTGACGGGCTGCATCACTGTCTGGTATGGAGGGGCTACTGCACAGGACCGAAAGAAGCTTCAGAAGTTTGTAAATCCAGTCAGCTCCATCTTGGGCATTAGCCTACAAAGTACCCAGGACATCTTTAGGGAGCGGTGTCTCAGAAAGGCAGCGTCCATTATTAAGGACCTCCAGCACCCAAGGCATGCCCTTTTCTCACGGTTACCATCAGGTAGGAGGTACAGAAGCCTGAAGGCACACACTTAGTGATTCAGGACCAGCTTCTTCCCCTCTGCCATCCAATTCCTACATGGGCATTGAAGCTTTGGACACTACCTCACTTTTTTAATATACAGTATTTCTATTTTTGCACATTTTTTAAATCAATTCAATATACGTAATTGATTTACTTGTTTATTTATTATGTTTTATTTTATTTATTATTATTTTTCTCTCTCTACTAGATTATGTATTGCATTGAACTGTTGCTGCTAAATTAACAAGTTTTACGACACATGTCGGTGATAATAAACCTGATCTGATTTCTTTGTTGGACTGTGAATGCCTGCAAGGAAATGAATCTCATGTGACATATTCTTACAAAAGGTAGGAGATACTACAGCCCAGTCCATCATGGGTAAAGCCCACATTGGCATGAAGCGTTGCTGTAGAAAACAGCTTCTATCATCAGAGATCCTCACCACTCAGGTCATGCTCTATTCTTGCCGCTGCCATCAGGTAGAAGGTACAAAAGCGTTAGGACCCACACCACCAGGTTTAGGATCAGTTACTACCCCTCAAGGCCGGCTGGTGGCATAGTGCCGGACTTTGGAGTGAAGGCTCCTGAGTTTGAATCCAAAAAACCTGGAGAGGGATGGGCTCTCAGATGGCCAAGGCATAACAAATTTCATGTCACATGCCGGTGATAATAAACCTGATTCTGATTCTGATCATCATCACTGTTATGTGCTGTATCTTATGACATGGGCGATCATGGTGACAATGATTCTTCTTGGCAT
Source organism: Hemitrygon akajei (assembly GCF_048418815.1). Taxonomy (NCBI): domain Eukaryota; kingdom Metazoa; phylum Chordata; class Chondrichthyes; order Myliobatiformes; family Dasyatidae; genus Hemitrygon; species Hemitrygon akajei. The sequence goes on from NC_133132.1 coordinate 170,087,273, forward strand.
ATTTTTTGTCTGCAGAAGTGGTTTGCCATTTATGTCTTCTGGACAGTGTCTTTACAAGACGGGTGATGCCAGCCATTATCAATACTCTTCAGAGATTGTCTGCCTGGTGTCAGTGGTCACATACCCAGGACTTGTGATCTGCACTGGCTGCTCATACGACCATACACCACCTGCTCCCATGGCTTCACGTGACCCCGGTCGGGAGCTAAACAGGTACTACACCTTGCCCAAGGGTGACCTGCAGGCTAGTGGAGGGAAGGAGTGCCTTACACCTCCTTTGGGAGAGATGTATCTCCATCCCACCATCTATACCTAACAGTAATAACTTTAAATCAATGAATGTAACACATATTTCATAGTGCAGGAACGTAGAAATTTATGTTAAATATTTGTAACATTATTACCATAACAGCACAGCACTAGAACATAGAACATCAAACAGTACAGCATAGTACAGGCCTTTCAGCTCATTATATTATGTCGACCTACTCTATGATCTAACAATTACCCTTTCCTCCTACACAGCCCATAACCCTCATTTTCCCTACATCCATTTGCTAATCTGTGAGACTTTTAAATGCCCTATTGTTTAATTCTCCACCACCATCCCCAGCAGTGTGTTCCAGTCAAACACCTCTCTGTGTAGATATAACATCTCCACTAATCTCTCCTCCACTCAGCTTAAACTGATGTCCTCTGGCATTGGCCATCGGTCTGGTATCACCTTGGAAATGAGGTGCTGGTTGTTCACTCTAACTACATCTCTCATAATTTTATACACCTCTATCGTGTTATCTTTCATCTGCCGTGACTTCAAAGAGAAAATCTCTAGCTCAGTTAACCTCCCCTCACAAAATGGGTTCTCTAATCCAGGTAGCATCCTGGTAAAACTCTCCTGCACCTTCTCTGAAGCAACAACATCCTTCCTATAATGAGGTGCTCAGAACTGATCACAATATTGGTCTAACCAGGGTTTAAAGGAGATGCAACATTACCTCATGGCCCTTACACTCAATCCTCCAACTCATAACAGCAAGTACTGGGGTGAGTTTATACCCAGGAGCTTGCTGCAAACCGATGACATGGTCATGTAGTATCTGAGCCATTGGGGCTGAATCTATTAAAACCATAAGATCATAAGATATAGGAGCAGAGTTAGGACATTTGGTTAGTCAAGAATGCTCTGCCATTTTATCATGGCGGATCTATATTCCCTCTGAGCTCTAATCGCCTGGCTTCTCCCCGTAACACTTCATGCCCTGACTTATCAAGAATCTATCAAACTCTGCCATGATATACCCAATGACTTGGCCTCCACAGCCATCGTGTCTGCTTTGCTATTCAATCATGGCTGATCCATTCCTTTCCCTCCTGAGCCTCACTCCTTGGCATTCTCCCTATAATTTTGATTGCAAGGCCAATCAAGAAATTATCAATCTCTGCTTTAAACATACCCAATGACCTGGCATTCGCAGCTGCCTGTGTTAACACCAGCCTTTGACTAAAGAAATTACTCCGCATCTCTGTTTTAAATGGATACCCCTCTATCCTGAGGCTGTGCCCTCCTGTCCCAAACTCCCCCACCATGGGAAACTTCTTTTCCACATCTACTCTGTCTAGGCCTTTGAACATTTGAAGGAATTCAATGAAATTCACCCTCATCCTTCTAAATTGCAGCAAGTACAGGCCCAGAGCCATCAAGCATTTCTCATATCATAACACTTTCATTCCCAGAATCATCCTTTTGTACATCTGGACCTTCTGCAATGTTAGCACATGCTTTCTTAGATCAGAAGCACAAAACTGTTTACAGTACTCAAGGTTAGGCCTCACCAGTGCCTTATAAAGCCTCAACATCACATCCCTGCTCATAGAAATACAGGTCCTTCGGCCCACAATGCTATGCCGAACATGCATTTACTTTAGAAATTACCTAGAGTCAACCATAGCCCTCTATTTTTCTAAGCTCCATATATTCTAGACCTCTTGAAATGAATGCTAATATTGCATTTGCATTCCTCACCATCAACTCAATCTGCAATTTAACCTTTAGGGTGTTCTACATAAGGGATCCCAAACCGCTTTGTTCTCAGATTTTTGGATTTCCCCCCATTTAGAAAATAGTCTGCACATTTATTTCTTCTGCATGACCATGCATTTTTCAACATTGTATTTTATTTGCCACATTCTTGCTCATTCTCCTAATCTAAGTCCTTCTGCAGCCTACCTGTTTCCTCAACACTACCTACCCCTCCATCAATCTTCATATCATCTGCAATCTTGGCAACAAAGCCATCTATTCCATCATCTAAATCATTGATATACAGCATAAAAAGAAGCAGTCCCAACACCAACCCCTATGGAAGCACCACTAGACACAGGCAGCCAACTGGAAAATAATCCTTTTATTCCCACTCGCTGCTTCCTACTAATCAGTCAATGCTTTAACCATGCTGATAACTTTCATATATACTGTGGACTTTTAACTTGGTAAGCAGCCTCATGTGTGGCACCTTGTATAAGGCCTTCTGAAAATGCAAATATACAACATCCACTTAATCCCCTTTATCTATCTTAGTTTTAATCTTCTCCAACAGGTTCATCAGGCAAGATTTTCCCTTAAGGAAACCATGTTGACTTTGTCCGAGATCATTATTAATGCCACCACAATCTCTGCCACTACTTCTTCCAGAACCGTAGGGTGCAGTTCATCTGGTCCGGGTGACTTATGTACCTTTAGGTCTTTCAGCTTTTTGAGTACCTTCTGCATTGTAATAGTAACTGCACTCACTTCTCTTCCCTCACACCCTTCAACACCTGGCACACTGATAGTATGTTCCACAGTGAAGACTGATGCAAAATACTCATTTAATTCATCTACCATCTTCTTGTCCCTCATTAGTATTTCTCCAGTCTCATTTCTCACTCTTACCTCTCTTTTATTTTTTATATACTTGAAAAAACTTTTTCTATCCACCTTGATCTCATTTGCTAGCTTGCTTTCATATTTCATCTTTTCCCTCCTGATAACTCTTCTGGTTGCTTCGGTAGGTTTTTAAAAACTTCTCAATCTTCTATCTTCCTGCAAATTTTTGCTTTGTTGCATGCCGTCTGCATTACTTTTACATTAGATTTGACTTCATTTGTCAGCCACAGTTGTACTATTTTGTCATTTGAGTATTTGTTTGTTTTTGGAATACACCTATCTCGCACCTTCCTCAATTTTCCAGAAACTCAAACCATTGCTGCTCTGCTGACATCCCTGCCAGCAGCTCCTTCCAATTTACTTTGGCCAACTCTTCTCTCATAACACTATATTTTCCTTTACTCCAATGAAATACTGCTGTGTCAGATTTTGCTGTCTCCCTATCAAACTTGAACTGAATCATACTGTGATCACTGCCTCCTAAGGGTTCCTTTACTTTAAGCTCCCAAATCATCTTCAGTTCATTGCATAACATTCAATCCAGTATAACTGATCCCCTAGTGGGCTCGGTGACAAACTGCTCTAAAAAGCTATCTCATAGGCATTCAACAAACTCACTCTCTTGAGATCCATTACCAACCTGATTTTCCCAATCTACCTGCATGCTAAAGTCTCTCATAACTATCATAACACTGGCCTTTTGACTCATCTTTTCTATTTCCCATTGTAATCTGCAGTGCACATCCCAGTTACTCTTTGGAGACCTGTATATAACTTCCATCAGGGTCCTTTTACCCTTGCAGTTTCTTAACTCAACCCACAAGGATTCAACATTCTATCCTATGCCACATCTTTCTACTGATTTGATGCCAGTCTTTACCAGCAGAGCTACACCACCCTTTCTACCTACCTTCTGATACAATGTGCAACCTTGGACATTCATCTTCCAACTACAACCTTCCTTCAGCCATGATTCAGTGATGGCCACAAATCCTACCTGACAATCTGTAATAGTGCCAGAAGATCATCCACCTTATTTTCTATATCCTGCCCATTGAGATATAACACTTTAAATACCATATTTGCTATCCTTTTTGCATCCCTATTGCACAGATACTCACCCTGCTGGTTGTAATTTTGTCCTATCATTTGCTTGTGCTTCCTGACAGTCTGACTGCTCGCTATCTTTGCTTTTTTACCATCAGTCCTATCCTGTGTCCCTTCACTCAAGTTCCCATTCCCCTGCCAAATTATTTAAACCCTTCGCAACAGGTCTAACAAACCTGCCCGTGAGAATATTGGTCACCCTTGGGTTCAGGCCCTTTTGTACAGGCCATACCTCCCCCAGAAGAGATCCCAATGATCCAAGAAGCTGAAGCCCTGCTCCCTGCACCAGCTTCTCAGCCATGCATTAATCTGCTAAATCATCTTGTTTTTACCCTCATTGGTGCGTTACACAGGCAGCAATCCAGAAATTACTGCCCTGGAGATCCTGTTTCTCAGCTTCTGCTTCGCTGTCTAAATTCCTTTTCAGGACCTCTTTGCTTTTCCTTCCTATGCCATTGGTACCAATATGTACCGAGACATCTGGCTGCTCTCTGTCTTCCTCCGGAACGCTGTGGTCATGAACCGGGTGGTCCCTGACCCTGGCACCTGGGAGGCAACACACCATTCAGGTGTCCCGTTCACATCCACAGAATCTCCTGTCAATTGCGAACCTCTCACTGCCACTCACATCTTCTCCCTTTTTCCCTTCTATAGCACAGACAGTAACTCAGTGCCAGTAACTTGGTCTCTGTGTCATTTCCCTGGGACGTCATCCGCCACAACAGTATTGAAAGTCAAATCAAGTCAAGTCAAGTCATGTCAAGTCAAGTCACTTTTTATTGTCATTTTGACCATAACTGCTGGTACAGTACACAGTAAAGATGAGACAACGTTTTTCAGGACCATGGTGCTACATGAAACAATGCAAAAACTACACTGAACTACATAAAACAACGTAAAAAACTACACTAGACTACAGATCTACCCAGGACTGCATAAAGTGCACAAAACAGTGCAGGCATTAAAATAAATAATAAACAAGACAATAGGCAAAATAGAGGGCAGTAAGCTGGTGTCAGTCCAGACTCTGGGTATTGAGGGGTCTGATTGCTTGGGCAAGGTGCCACACATGAGGCTGCTCAGTAAACTATGAGCCCATGGTGTTACAGGAAAGATTCTCGAAGGATTAAAAAGTGGCTACTTGGCAGAAGGCAAAGAGCGGGAATAAAGGGACGCTTTCCTTATTGGCTGCCAGTGAATAGTGGCGTTGCACAGGGGTCAGTTTTGAACCAATTCTTTTTATATTATATGTCAATGATTTAGATGATGGAATTGATTGTTTAGTTGGGAAGTTTATAGACTATGAAGATTGGTGGAGGGACAGTGAAATTTGAAGAAATAGAGAGGCTGCAGAATAAAGACAGATTAGGAGAGTGGAGAACGAAGTGACAGATGGAACAGTCTCAAGAAGTGTATGGTTATGCACTTTGGTAGTAGAAAAGGGTGTATCAGTGGAAAAGTGTGTATCAGTGAAGTGTTGATGTGGAATACACCTTCTGGTGCCACTTGGACATGTCTTCAGTAATGAACCTGGGGTCGTAGGATATTTTGGGTCTTTAATCATCAGACCCTCTCGCCCGGGTGGCCCAGCCAGGGATGATCAGCCCCCAACTTGTGTCCAAGTAGCACGCTAATCCACGGATCCCCCCTCCAGATCCACAGCCACCGCGAGGCCTTTTCAGCAGCCTCCAGAATGTTTTTGGTGGCTCTTCTGCACTGCAGTCCTTTTTCCCTAAGGAGTTTAAGGGTCCGCTGTAATGAAAGGACAGCAAAGCCCCTGCTGGCTCACAGCGAGCTCTCCAGCCATTGCTCCAGCATTCTGCAACAACATCTGTGTATTTAGCCCTCTTGCACTCGTTGGCTTCTTCAATCCAATTCAAACTTACCAGGGGACAGTAGGTTCCAGCAGGACCACTTGTTTTCCAGACTCCGTATTAACACCATGTCTGGGTGGAGCAGAGTAGCTGCGATGATCTCGGGGAACTTGAGCTGCCAGTCTTGTGCAGTGGCAAGAAGCCCTCCCGAGGAGCTAGGCCGATGTTGACCCTTCTCCCCCGCTCTAATAAAGGTGATGGACTGTTTGGGAGCATGCTGATTTTTGTTGTCTTAAATTGCTGTGCCGATTGCATCCACCATAGACCTTAGGACCTGGTAATGGCGCCAGTGGTATCGCCCTCCCCCCAACGCCTTCGAGCAGCAACTGAGGATATGCTCCAAAGTGCCCCTCTTCTGGGACAGTTGGCATGCTGGAGCGTTTGCCATGCCCCACCTGTGCAGGCTGGCCGGGCTTGGGAGAATGTCATAGACTGAATGGATGAGAAACTTGATGCGCAATGGTTCATCTCTCCAGAGCTCTGTCCAGGTGAGCTTGTGAGTTTCCGCACACTCCCATCTAGTCCAGGCGCCTTGTTCATACACACTGACCTTCTTGCTGTATTGTTCTTCCTCCACTTCTGCTCGTATCTCGTCCTGAACCAGTTGACGCTTCTCCTTTCCGTGGGTTTTGTTGTAGCGTGGTTTGGGAAAACAGCCCAGTCCTGCCCGCCCCACCACCACAGTGCCCACCAAAATGTTGTGCCACAGCCCTGCCTCTGCTCTGTCGACAGCTTCCTGTGCCAGCCACTTCCTTCCGGTCTTCATGCGGATTCCTGCCGAAGCGACTTTAACATCAGAGGAGTCTCGGTACATCGTAACCTCCCTGGCTTGAGTGACAGTGAAAAAGTGTGTATCGGTGGAAAAGTGTGTATGGAACTGGAGGAGATAGCAAAGGTACTTAATGAATACTTTGCTTCAGAATTCACAATGGGAAAGGATCTTGGTGATTGTAGGGATGACTTAGAGTGGACTGAAAAGCTTGAGCATGTAGATATTAAGGAAGAGGATGTGCTGGAGCATTTGGAAAGCATCAAGTTGGATAAGTCACCAGGACAGGACGGGATGTACCCCAGGCTACTGTAGGAGGTGAGGGAGGAGACTACTGATCCTCTGGCGATGATCTTTGCATCATCAATGAGGACAGTAAAGGTTCTGGAGGATTGGAGGGTTGCAGATGCTGTTCCTTTATTCAAGAAAGGGAGTAGAGATAGCCTAGGAAATGATAGACCAGTGAGTCTTACCTCAGTGGTTGGTAAGTTGATGGAGAAGATCCTAGAGGCAGGATTTATAAACATTTGGAGAGGCATAATATGTTTAGGAATAGTCAGCATGGCTTTGTCAAAGGCAGGTCTTGCCTTGCGAGCCTGATTGAATTTTTTGTGGATGTGACTAAACACATTGATGAAGGTAGAGCTGTAGATGTAGTGTATATGGATTTTAGCAAGGCATTTGATAAGGTACCTCATGCAAGGCTTATTGAGAAGGTAAGGAGACAGGGTATCCGAGGGAACATTGCTTTGTGGATCCAGAACTGGCTTGCCCATAGAAGGCAAAGAATAGTTGCAGATGGGTCATATACTGCATGGAGGTCTGTTCTGGGACCCCTACTCTGCGTGAGTTTTATAAATGACTTGGTTGAGGAAGTGGAGGGATGGGTTAGTAAATTTGCTGATGACACAAAGGTTGGAGCTGTTGTGGATAGTGTGGAGGTGCTGTCAGAGGTTACAACAGGACATTGATAGGATGCAAAACTGGGCTGAGAAGTGGCAGATGGAGTTCAACCCAGATAAGTGTGAGGTGGTTCATTTTGGTAGGTCAAATATGATGGCAGAATATAGCATTAATGGTAAGACTCTTGGTAGTGTGGAGAATCAGAGGGATCTTGAGGTCCGAGTCCATAGGACACTCAAAGCTACTACACAGGTTGACTCTGTGGTTAAGAAGCATACGGTGTATTGGCCTTCATTAACTGTAAGAATGAGTTTAAGAGCCGAGAGGTAATGTTGCAGCTATATAGGACCCTGGTCAGACCCTACTGTGCTCAATTCAGGTCGACTTGTTATAGGAAGGACGTGGAAACCATAGAAAGGATGCCCAGGAGATTTACAAGGATGTTGCCTGGATTGGGGAGCATGCCTTATGAGAATAGGTTGAGTGAACTCAGCCTTTTTTCCTTGGAGCGACAGAGGATGAGAGGTGACCTGATCGAGGTGTACAAGATGATGAGAGGTATTGATCATGTGGATAGTCAGAGGCTTTTCTCTAGGGCTGAAATGGCTAGCACGAGAGGGCATAGTTTTAAGGTGCTTGGAAGTAGGTACAGAGGAGATGTCAGGAGTAAGTTTTTTACACAGAGAGTGGTGAGTGTGTGGAATGAGCTGCCGGCGACAGTGGTGGAGGCGGATACGATAGGGTCTTTTAAGAGACTCCTGGATAGGTAGAAAAATAAAGGGCTATGGGTAAGCCTAGGTAGTTCTAAGGTAAGGACATGTTTGGCACAGCTTTGTGGGCCAAAGGGCCTGTATTGTGCTGTAGGTTTTCTATATTTCTATGTTTCTAAATGAAAGTGTTCACTATTTTTTAAATGGAGAGAAAAATAAGCTGAGGTGGAAGGGGATTTGGGAGTCTTTGTACAGGATTCTCAAAAGGTTAATTTGCCGGTTGTGTCTGTGGAGAGGCAGACAAATGCAATGTTAGCATTCATTTCAAGAGGACTAGAATACAAAAGCAAGGCTGTTATGTTGAGCCTTTATAAAGCACAGATGAGGTCTCACTTGGAGTATTGTGAGCAGTTTTGGGCCCCTTATCTTAGAAAGGATGTGCTGAAACTAGAGAGGCTTCAAAAGAGTTTCACAAAAGTGACTCCAGGGTTAAATGGCTTGATATGTGGAGAGCTTTTGACGGCTCTGGGCCTGTATTCATTGGAATTCAGTAGAATCAGAGGTAACCTAATTGAAACCTATCTAATGGTGAAGGGTCTTGATCGAGTGGATGTGGAGAGAATGTTTCCTACTGTGGGAGAGTCTAACACCAGAGGATACTCTTTAGAACGGAGATGAGGAAGAATTTCTTTAGCCAGAGATTAATAAATTTGTGAAATTTATTGCCACAGGCAGCTGTGGTGGCCAAGTCTTTATGTATATTTAATGCAGAGGTTGATAGTTTTTTGATTGGTCAGGGCATGAAGGGATACGGGGAGAAAGCGGGAGGCTGGGGCTGAGAGGAAATATGGATCAGCCATGATAAAATGGCGGGCCAGACTTGATGGGCCAAATTTCCTCATTCTGCTCCTATATCTTATTGTCTTACAGCCTTATGCTTGGTGAGCTTTCAGCTGCTCTTTTCATGAATGGTCACATACAGACCAAGTACATGAGACAATAGTGAAGCTCTTATATCTCGGCCTTTATCCTCAGAAACATACAATAGGATATTATGATTTGACGTCTGACTGTGTTCTTGCTTACTGCCAGTTATGCCACTGACCTTTAGGGCAGCAATAAAGGTCCTGCATCTCATCAGCCCTAGCCACACTCAGATGTGGAAGGATTCTTCATTCCTGTTTCCATCATAGTTTTGCTTTACCAGTCAGGGTTGTTAGCCCTGAGCTAAACCCCTGAATCCGGAGGACTGGTGCACCACTCTTAGTCTGGCTCCTACCCTTTGACCTGTTTAGCATGTTCCAAGCAGGAGCCAAAGCATAAACCCCTGACTCTAGCCAGCGTAGCTCTCTGGGTCATTGAGACACACAAGCCTCCAAGCCCTTCGATAAGGTCCCAGTCCTCTTGGAGGTCTGACTGCTTACACCATGCCAAAATTTGACTGTCTATACTCATTTCATACAGGTCCCACAAAGTCAGAGTAAGCATTTATTACCTTTCACTGGATCTTGTCCGTGTCCTTGCGGTTACAAGCTAAACACTGGACTGTCATCATGCTTGTTTTAAAATTTTAAAAAGTGACTATACAAAGAGATTAATAAACTTAAAAGTCCTTGAGAAAATGGTGGAGAAAAATTACTTTTTTAAAATTATCATGAAAATATAAAATAATCCAAAAGTAAGTTAAAATGTCTGTTAAAAACTATTGATTTTTTAAAGTATCCATTAATGCATGAAGAAATGTATCAATCTGAAGATTAATCTCTTACTTCTTCAAAAGCATGACCTACTGGAGCACCGATCTATTTACATAATGAATTCTGTTAATACTGAATTAATAGCAGTGGACTGCCAATTTGAATTAGTATGATGCCTCAGAAAAATAGGAGTGCAACCTTATGAAAATGGATTAAATCAAACTGGAAAAATGAGCAATGTTCACAAACACAGACAAAACACAAGGAGCATTGCTGAAATGCTCTCCCAACATAATACGCTTCTTCATTTTGCAACATATTTCTGCCCCATATTCGAACTTTTGTCTGACATTTCTCGGTTTGCCTACCGAATATAGTCATTGAGGGAGAAATTTATCCTTGAGTTGCCCATCTTCTCATGCAGAAAATAGGGAGAAACTCTGCACAGCAAGGTCACCATTGCACCACACTGCATCTGCACGTGTATAAAGATCATATCAGATGAGCGGAATTCTAGTTACTAGTAGCATGGACTATGGTAACACCTGGGTAAAAGAAAGATCTTAATTGCAATATGTAAATAATTGAACTTGTTTTACAGATTGTATGCAATTTTATTGCCAAACAACATCTGAGTCAGTTATTCGATATCTGCACAGCATGTTCTGCTGTTTAAACTGTCTGTTTAAGACGTGCATGGTTTTTCCTTTGTCAATTTTATTGTGTTTTTTTGATCGAGATCATAAGACATAGGAGCAGAATAGGCCATTCAGCCCATTGAGTCTGCTCCACCATTTCGCCATGGCTGATTCTTTTTCCTCCTAGCTCGTATTCTCCTGCCGTCTCCCCAAAACTTCTGGCAACCCAAATAATCAAGAATCTATCAACCTTCGCCTTAAATATACCCAATGACTTTACCTCCAAAGCTGTCTGTGGTGATAAATTCAACAGATTCACCACCCTTTGTATTTTCTGTAACTGTTTACAAAATAAAAGAATCTCAGGGTAGTATATGGTAGCATGTACAGTACTGTGCAAAAGTCTCATACACACATATATATAGCCTGGGGACCTCAGACTTTTACACAGTCCTGTATTTGTTAAAGCGGGGCAGACAGCAAGTTTGTAGATCTGATGGGAAGAAAGGATATTGGGAATGGCGATGACTGAGTGCTGTGGGAGGGTTGTGGGACAGGTGGCAGAGAAGGATTACCAGGAGTGGGGGGTGGTTGGCATTGTTCTTATCAGCAGCTGTACAATGCAATACTTAACACCAAAATCTTAGACACCCTAGCTATATATATGTGCCTAAGACTTTTGCACAGTACAGTACTGCATATACTTTGATAACAAATTTACTTTGAATGTTGAACTTTGATCCAAGATCCTCATATCTCAAGTTAGCTTTATTCTCTGTTTCAGCTGCTCTCTTACTAGGGGTGAGATGAAGGACGTATTTGGAGCATTATTGTGATCTTTGTGAGGACTGATTTCTGCACAAGATTGGAAGTTACTTTAAATAATTCAAAGTCAAAGTCAAGTTCATTGGCATATGCACAAGTACATGTTTGCATAGCGGCGATGAAAATATTACTTACAGTGCATCACAGGCACCTCACAGGTATCTGGATTAGAGAGCATGTCTTATGAGGATTTTCCCTTTGGAGTGAAGGAGGATGATAGAGGTGTACAAGAGGCAGGGAACAGAAGAGCCTGACTCTCTTTTCTGGGGCCTGCATAGCTAATACAAGGGGTGCATAATTATAAGGTGATGGAGGAATGAATAGAGGGTATATCAGAGGTAGGTTATTTTACACAAAGAGTGGTGGGTATGTGGAACACCATGCCAGGAGTGGTGGTAGACGTAGATATATTAGGGACATTTAAGAAACTCTTAGATAAGCATATGGATGATAAAAAATGTAGGAGAGAAGGTTTAGATTGATTTTGGAATAGGTTAAAAAGTCTATACCAGGGATTCCCAATCTTTTCTATGCTATGGACCCCTACCATTAACAGTGGACCTCAGGTTGGGAGCACCTGGTCTATACCGTGCTGCACTGTCTATGATCTTTCATATTGTATAAGACAAAAAAAAATCAGAATCAGGTTTACTATCACTGAAATTCATTGTTATGCAGCAACAATGTATTGCAATAAGACCATAGGACCATAAGACATAGGAGCAGAATTAGGCCATTTGGCCCATCGAGTCTGCTTTGCCATTCATCGATGATTGATACTTATTTCCCTCCTCAGCCCCACTCACTGGCTTTCTCCTCGTAACCTTTGATGCCTGTTCAATCATTTCAATATGTTTCATTGAGATCTCCCCTCATCCTTCTAAATTTCATGAGTACAGATCCAGAGCCATCTAAAGTTCCTTGCATGAGAAACCTTTCATTCCCAGAATCATCCTGTAAATCTCCTCAGCACATCTCTTTTAAGACGAGGAGACCAAATCTGTTCACAATATTCAAGATGAGTCCTCACCAGTGCCTTATCAAGCGTCAGAGTCACATTCCTGCTCTTGTATTCTAGACCTCTTGAAACAAATGCTTACATTGCATTTGGCTTCCTCACCACCGACTCAACCTGCAAGTTTTGGCTGTTCTACACAAGTTTCTTTGCATCTCAGAATTTTGGATTTTCTCCCTATTTAGAAAATAGTCTGTACATTTATTTCTACGACCAAAGTGCATGACCATGCATTTTCCAACATTGTATTTCATTTGTCACTTTCTTTCCCATTCTCCTCAACTGTCTAAGTCCTTCTGTAGCCTTCCTGTTTCCACAACACTTCCTGCTCCTCCCCCAATTTTGTATCATCTGCAAACTACGCAACAAAGCCATCTATTCCATCATCTAAAACATTGATATATAGCATAAGAAGAAGTGGTCCCAACACTGACACCTGCGGATCATCACTAGTCACTGGCAGCCAATCAGAAAAGGATCCCTTTATTCCCACTCGTTGCCTCCTACCAATCAGCCAATGCCAATGCCCTTACCATGCGAGCAATAATACATAATATTAAAGCTGTGAATATATATATATATAGCTAAATTAAATATATAGTGCAAAAAGAGAAAAAAAAAGTTGTGAAGTAGTGTTCAATGGATCCAATGTCCATTCATAATTCTGATAGCAGAAGGGAAGAAGCTGTTCCTGAATCATTGAGTGTGTGTCTTCCGGCTTCTGTACCTCCATCCTGATGGCATCAATGAGAAGAGGGCATTTCCTGGGTGATGGGGATTCTAACTAATGGATGCGGCCTTTCTCAGGCATCACTCCTTGAGATGTCCTGGATGCTAGTGAGGCTAGTGCCCATGATGCAGCTGACTGAGTTTCATACAGGAGTGAGAAAGATCAGCTGGTTGAGTGGTGTCAAAGCAACAAACTTGCACTCAACATCAGTAAGACCAAGGAATTGATTGTGGACTCCACAATCAAGCAGCTCCATCATGGTCACTAACCTCCTCAGCATCCAGGACACCTCCAAAAGGCGATGCCTGAGTAAAGCAGCATCCATCATTAAGGACCCCCATCGTCGAGGACATGCCCTCTTGTCAGTGTTAACTTCAGGGAGGAGGTGCAGGAGCCTGAAGACACACACAATGTTTCAGGAACAATTTCTGCCTTCTCCCATCAGTTTTCTGAATGGACAATCTCATGAATGCTAACTCAGCAATTTTCCTCTTATTTTGCTCTACATATTTAATTTATATTTCATATACACTTCTTACTGTAATTTACAGCTTTTATTAGTAGGTATTGCAATATATTGTTGCCACATAACAACAAACTTCACGACATATGCCAGTGATATTAAACCTGATTCTAATTCTGACATTAACAACATGTTACAACAAATATGTGCAAAAGAGCATTTCTGGTCACAACAAGTTGAACCTTGAAGTGGATGGACTACAGCAGCAGAAGACCATGAACATACAGAGGAGGTACATAAGGAAATGGACACCAAGTGTATGTTCCTAATAGAGTGAAGCATTAGCTCTGAATAATTCCAATCCAAATATCAATTTAGCCCCATTATCCCTTTGACTTTTTTTACCTTCTGTAATATAGCTTTCAGTAGGATTTGTTGCCAGCACAGTAACTGAAGTGTTAGGGATTTTGCAAAATTAAACTTGAAGTGTAATTGGAAGAATAGTTATGAGGAGTATAGATAGGTTAAATGCAAGTAGGCTTTGGCAACTGAGGTTGGCTGAGACTAGAATGAGAGGTCAGAGGTTAAAGGTGAAGTCTTTACGGGGAACCTGAAGGGGAACTTCTTCACTCAGAGGCTGGTGCGAGTACGGAATGAGCAGTCAGTAGAAGTGGTGGATACAGGTTTAATGGCAACATTTAAGAGAAGTTTGGATGAGTACATGGATGGGAGGGGCATAAGATCAATGGAACCAGGCAGAAAAACAATTTGGCATGGACTAGATAGGCCAATTGTCCTGTTTCTGTGCTCTAGTGTTCTTTGACTCTATCAGTTTGCAGCTGGTTGATAATATCGAGCGTTCCACACACCCTGGTACTTTGTCAAGAAACATGGGAAAGTGGTTTTGGTTGACTTTACGCTTACAGAAGTCAGAGTGAGGCATACTACTCCGAAGTATGTTCAAACAGACAACCTGCGATAACATCTGGATGATTGAGAGATTCACCATCAGATACAAAGACATTTGGGTTAGTAGGATAATTGGTTACACGGGTGTAATTGGATGGAGCAGCCTCATTGGGTCAGAAGGCAACTATGGAATTCAAAACCTAAAACTATAAGGGCTGCAGACTCAGTCGACAGTTTTAAACACCAGCTCAAAATCCATTCATTTACCCTTCCTCTTAAATAACATCTTTTTATCTATTATTTTCCTATTTGTACTTTGTAAAGTACTTCGAACTACATCATCTGTATGCAAAGTGCTCTATAAATTAGTTAAGATTATTTTTATATTTTCTCAGCTCAAGCTGGTAAAGCTGAGGTACAGGCATAGTCAAGCATGCATATTTGTCAATTGCTAGGAACTTTCGGACTATTCCAGTGGAGTTTAGTATTGTGGTTTTCAGAAGATTTGCATAGATATTGATATGTAGCCTTAATTGTTTAATACTATTGTGTAGTGACTTTGGGATGATACCAGTTGCAGATATTACTATCGGGATAATGTATACCCTGTTCATGTTCCAAAGTCTTTCAATTTCCTTTTTAATTCAGCATTAATTCTGGTGTTTTTCACTTATTGGTTTCTGTATATTATTGTGTTTGTAATGGCTATATCTATTAAATAATTTGTCCTTGCTTGTTTATCCTATATTATTACCTCCGGATGGTTATTATAGATGGTCCTATTCATAATATAATCTGTGGTATTCTGACTCTAAAACTTGATCAGGCTTGTATTTATAGTAAGGTGTGATTTCATTTATGAGTTTGTATTTTAAAGAAGCTTAAATTTTCCCTTTGAGAGAGTTCAGTGAAACCCTCTCTCACTGCTCCCTCTCTGTGATCTCTGCTGCCCTTTGACTCTTCGGACATGTACTTACCCAGACCCACTGCCACAGCCACATATCCTTCCTGGAAACTTGGCTTGGCTGCCATTGTATTCCATATGACTTCCAGCCACCTATCAGATTCCTTCTTCTCTAGATCTTCACTTTTTTCACCCACCTGGCTTCTACCATCACCTTCTAGCTAGCCTCCTTCCCCTCCTCACACTTTTTTTATTCTGGCATCTTACCCCTTCTTTTCCAGTCCTTAAGAAAGGTCTTGGCTCAAAATGTCAACTGTTTATTCATTTCCATTGAAGCTGCCTGAGTTCCTCCAGTATTTTGTGTGTGTTGGCTGTGGTGAAGTGGAAGACCAACCAGTAGGGTAAAAATGTTAAAACTCTTCATTATAAAGATAACCATATCTTCCTTGTTTTCAAATCAGATCCAAATGACAGAATGTTCTATGATGTGTTGGTTGGTGGTATTCAGTTGTGAAACCTGACTGCTGGGATATCCATGTTTCTTTATATCCGATGACCATTGGTGGTGGAATACCATCGACTGCCACTTTCTGAAATTGCAGACTGATTCAAGAATATCTGAATGATCAGAACGTGAGTTATAGGGAAGGTTGAATAGCTTAGGGCTTTAACCATATAACCATATAACAATTACAGCACGGAAACAGGCCATCTTGGCCCTTCCAGTCCATGCCAAATGCTTACTGTTTATTCCTTGTGTTGGCCATGAAGGAGATAAAATATAGAAGGAAACATTAAAATCAAATCGGTCAAGGACAGTGGAAGTAGCCAAACCAAAATATTTTTGTTCTTGCCATGTGATTGGAGGAATAGAGGCTGCCATTTTGTGAAGCTGCTCTGTAACTTCCATTTTGTGAATGGCTTGATGAACTGATTCTTGCTCTGGGATAACTTAATCAGACCAATTGATCATGAACATGAGGTATTTCTGCCAATGATCTGTTAAACTTTCAGATGAACTGTTTATTGTGTACAATGGCGGGTTTGCAGAAGTAATTTCATTGGATTGGTACATGGATGGGAGGGCTATGGAGGGATATAGTCAGGGTACAGGTAGATAGAACTAGGTAGAAGATCTGGTCAGCATGGATTCGATGGGCTGAAAGGTCTGTTTCTGTGCTGCAGACTCTATGACTCTTATAAATATAGCTGAACAATGGTAAGCATTTAATTGATAGATTCATTGTGTTAGGTGAAAATAATTATCTAAGAGAAGAATAGAGTTTAGCCAGAGGGTGGTGAATCTGTGGAATTCATTGCAACAGGGGCTGTGGAGGCCAAGTCATTTGGAATATTTAAAGCAGAGTTAGATAGGTTCTTGATTAGTCAGGGCATGGAAGGATAAAGGGAGAAGGCAGGAGATTGGATCTGAGAGGGAAATAGATCAGCCATGAGCTTTGAGCAGCAGCCAATCAAAGAGATCAAGCCTGAGAAGCCATACGGTAATTCACTCAGGTTCACTGATTGCGTGGAAAAGGCAGCGACTCATAGCAGGTTTGGAGCTTTGAGCATTGAAATTATTAGTATGCAGCTCAGGACACCAATCACCATGCTCAAACTTTTGATTCCTGACTTTGTCTGAGGTCTTACCAACATCTGCCTCCACAACCTCTCTACTAACTGTTCTGGCTCTCTGGTTGCCATCCCCCACAACTCTAGTTTAAACTCCACCGTGCAGCTTTAACAAACCTTCCCGCAAGGATATTAGTCCCCCTCCTGTTCAGATGCAAACCATCCCTTCTGTACAGGTCTCACCTTCCCTGGAAGAGAGCCCAGTAATCGAAAAATCTTATGCCTTCCCTCCTACACCAACCCCTTAGCCATATGTTAAACTGTATAATCTTCCTATTTCTGGCCTCACTAGTATGTGCCAGAGCCAGACAGTGCCAGAGATCTGACCACTGTGGCGGAATCAGTTCAGTGTCGAGGTGAGTGATGTTATCTGCACTGATGATTGTTGGGTAATAACTGTTCCTGAACCTGGAGGTGTAGTAACAAAGGCTCCTGTACTTCTTTTCCAATGGCAGCCATGGTGGGGGGGCACGTCTACATGGAGCACTGCCACAAGAAAGAAGCATCCGTCGTGATGACCTCCCACCAGCCGGCTCACGTTCTCTGCTCTCTGCTTTGATTCAGTAGCACACGTGGCAATGGAACTGTTCCTCAATGATCGATTGCGTCTACGGCAAAAATTCCAAGGTCAAATTATTAGCAACATTCATGTTAATAGATATGATTGCTTCAAGGAAGCTTAAATTTAAAATTAAAATGCAGCTCTTTTCCCCAAATTTTATGGGTTGAATCTTCATTTCATGTCATATTAACATATGAACTGCTCTTTCTCTCAGGCACTATAGTTTGCGGCTGTACTGAGAATTTTAAACCCAGTTTAATCTACTTTAATTTAAAACAATCCGGTTAAGAGTCAATGATTTTTGAATTATTTATCACTGAACATAAAAAGGCAACAAAAGAAAATTATGTGGAAAATCTATTCGGAATTGTATATCCTTTGATAATAGTCCTTTTTCTTGTTTTTTAGTTTATTATTTTAGAGCAATGTGTTTTTTGCTACTAGGAATGTGTCATATGTCACCAACCAAGTGTAACATACATTCAGATCTATTATGCTTGAAGCTCAATAAGTCAAAAACAATAAATTTGAATTCAGTTAAAAATAGGTTTTGTAATGTATAGCATTCTAATTCAGTTCAGGCAGATGGGGCTCATCAGCCGTGGTTGGCAGCTCATCCAGGAGAAGGAAAACTCTGATCTCAAACTTCTGCTGCCGGCCGGTGGCATTCACACCAGACTCCGAGGCGAGTGGTCCCGGGTTCGAATCTGGCTGGCTCCTTTTTGATTTTCCATCCGTGCTAGGTTGAGCACCGAGCTAAAAAACAGACAAAATGCTACAGAAACAGCTGATACACCGCAAGGCACAGGAAGGAACAGAAATAAAAACTTCCACTGCCTTGCGGCTATACCAACCCACGGGGGGAGGCTTCGGGACTAAACCCTGAGGAAAAATCCAGAGTTGGAATCCCTGGGACAATCCTACGTTGAGTTCAATGCTGACTCACAACTCCTGTGCTGCTGCTTTCATGTGTGGCTCAGCTACTAAACCCGGCGGAAGTATTTCTCCTGACAGGAGGAGGGACAAAGGCTGGATTAAACCAGTCACTTTGGGCAGCTGGGGCTTCTCAGCTGTGGTTGTCAGCTTATCTAGGAGAATGAAATCTCTGATCTCAAACCTCCACTGCTGTAGCCGCTCATGGGGAGATTTCGGGAGTAAACCCTGAGGAAAAGTTTAGAGCTGGATTCCCGAAGACAGTCCTATGTTGAGTTCAGCGCTGGTGCCAAACTGTATCGATCTCTGCTATTCCTGTGGATTCATCAGATACGTGGAGAGGGAGGAGCCTGCTGACTTACATATCACATAGACAGCTGGGACACCACGTCCATCGTCGCCCCTGACCAACGGGGAGCGTCAGATTTCAGTTGCTTTAATTTTCTACTGGAGAACAGCACCACTATTCTCCGAAATGTCTCAGAATGTAGAGGAGAGGTTAAGCTACTTGAGGAGTGGCCAGAGTTCTGAACATTGATTGTTGATATGCATTTGTACTCCACAGCTGCAGCTGTGCAATAATTTAATAAATCTGGAATTAAAACCAAAATATTTAAATAAATCTGGAATTTAACTAACCTGGAATTTGTTCATAACAACTAGTAGGATGCCTTTGAGACCAAAGCTTAAAGTTCAAAGTAAATTTATTATCAAAGTACATATAAATGTCGCCCTGAGATTCATTTTCTTGTGGGCATTCATAGAACCACAATAGAATCAATTAAAAGCTGTACCCAAACAGACAAGCAACTACTGTGCAAGAGAAGACAAACCATGCAAGCTCTCAAAGAAAGGCAAATAATAACGATAATGATTAAATAAGTAAATAAATAATATGGAGAACTTAAGTTGCAGAGCCATTGGAAGTGAGTCGATAGGTTGTGGAATCAGTTCAGTGCTAGAGTGAGAGAAGTTATCCACACTGGTTCAGGAACCTGATGGTTGAAGGGCAATAACTGTTCCTGAACCTGGTGGTGTGGGACCTGGTGTCGCTCGCTGCTGCTTACGCACGGGAGGGAGGGGAGCTGGGGGAGGGGGGGTGACTTTGGGGTTCTTACGTTTAACTGTCATTCATTCTTTGGGGCTGTTCTCTGCTTTCATGGATGTTTGTGAAGTAAAAGCATTTCAGGATGTTTATTATATACATTTCTCTGACATTAAATTGGACCTTTGAACCTTTAAGGCTCCTGTAACTCCCTCCCAATGGCAGCAGCAAGCAGGGAGCATGGCCTGGTCCTTGATGATGGATGCTGCTTTCGTGTAGCAGTGCTCCTTGTAGACGAGGTCAACGGTGGGGAGAGCTTTGCCTGTGATGGACTAGAATGTTTCCATCACTTTTTCTAGGCCTTTCTGTTCTTGGGCATTGGTGTTTCCTTACTAGAATCACGGGATGCTTGGAGAATAGAAATATTCACAAATGTCCTTAGATGCTGACTGCAGAGGAAGGAAATAAGGAAGGAGGAGGGAGATTTATAAGACACTAGTCACACCACACTTAAGAGTATTGTCAACAGTTTTGGGCCTCATATCTCAGAAAGAATGTGTTGACATTGGAGATGGTCCAGAGGAGGTACACGAGGATGATTCTGAGAATGAAGGGGTTAACATATAAGGAGCATTTGTCAGCTTTGGGCCTGTACTCACTGGAATTTAGAAGAATGCAGGGGGATCTCATTGAACCTACCAAAATGACTGGTTAGTGTGGATGTGGAAAGGATGTTTTCTATGGTGGGGGATATCCAGAACAAGGGGGCACAGCCTTAAAATTGAGGGGCGACCCTTTAGAACAGAGGTAAGGAGGAATTTTCTTAGCCAGAGAGTAGTGAATCTGTGGAATGCTCTCTCGCGGACTGCGGTGGAGGTCAAGTCCATGCGTATATTTAAAGTGGAAGCTGATTGTTTTCTGATCAATTAGGGCATCAAAGGATATGGTGTAAGGGGTTGAGTGGGGTTCATGAAGGAATGGTGGAGCAGACTTGATGGGCTGACTGGCCTCATTCTGTCCCTATGGTCATATGACAATAGACAATAGACAGTAGGTGGAGGAGTAGGCCATTCGGCCCTTCTAGCCAGCACCACCATTCACTGTGATCATGGCTGATCATACACAATCAGTACCCCGTTCCTGCCCTCTCCCCATATCCCTTGACCCCGCTATCTATAAGAGCTCTATCTAACTCTCTCTTGAATGCATCCAGAGACTTGGCCTCCACTGCCTTCTAGGGCAGAGCATTCCACATATCCACCACTCTCTGGGTGAAAAAGTTTTTCCGCATCTCTGTTCTAAATGGCCTACCCCTTATTCTTAAACTGTGGCCTCTAGTTCTGGCCTCACCCATCAGTGGGAACATTCTTCCTGCCTCCAGTGTGTCCAATCCCTTAATAATCTTATATGTTTCAATCAGATCCCCTCTCATCCTTCTAAATTCCAGTGTATACAAGCCCAGTCGCTCCAATCTTTCAACATATGACAGTCCCGCCATTCTGGGAATTAACCTTGTGAACCTACGTTGCACTCCCTAAATAGCAAGAATGTCCTTCCTCAAATTTGGAGACCAAAACTGCACAAAATACTCCAGGTGGGGTCTCACCAGGGCCCTGTACAGCTGCAGAAGGACCTCTTTACTCCTATACTCAATTCCTCTTGTTATAAAGGCCAGCATGCCATTAGCTTTCTTCACTGTCTGCTGTACCTGCATGCATGCTTTCATTAACTGATGTACAAGAACACCTAGATCTCGTTGTACTTCCTCTTTTCCTAACTTGACTCCATTTAGATAGTAATCTGCCTTCCTGTTCTTGCCACCAAAGTGGATAACCTCACATTTATCCACATTAAACTTCATCTGCCATACATTTGCCTACTCACCCAACCTGTCCAAGTCACCCTGCATTCTCATAACATCCTCCTGACATTTCACACTGCCACCCAGCTTTGTGTCACCGGCAAATTTGCTAATGTTATTTTTAATTCCTTCATCTAAATCATTAATGTATATTGTAAACAGCTGCGGTCCCAGCACCAAACCTTGCGGTACCCCACTGGTCACAGCCTGCCATTCCGAAAGGGACCCGTTAATCACTACTCTTTGTTTCCTGTCAGCCAGCCAATTTTCAATCTATGTCAGTATTCTGCCCCCAATACCATGTGCCCTAATTTTGCCCACTAATCTCCTATGTGGGACTTTATCAAAAGCTTTCTGGAAGTCCAGGTACATTACATCCACTGGCTCTCCCTTGTCCATTTTCATAGTTACATCCTCAAAAAACTCCAGAAGATTAGTCAAGCATGATTTTCCCTTCATAAATCCATGCTGACTCGGACTGATCCTTCTACTGCTATCCAAATGTGTCGTAATTTCCTCTTTTATAATTGACTCCAGCATCTTTCCCACCACTGACGTCAGGCTAACCGGTCTATAATTCCCTGTTTTCTCTCTCCCTCCTTTCTTGAAAAGTGGGACAACATTACCCACCCTCCAATCAGCAGGAACTGTTCCTGCATCTATAAAATGATTACCAATGTGTCCACGATTTTTAGAGTCACCTCTTTAAGTACCCTGGGATGCAGACCATCAGGTCCTGGGACTTATCAGCCTTCAGACTCAACAGTCTATCCAACACTGTTTCTTGTCTAATATAAATTTCCTTCAGTTCATCCTTTACCCTAGTTCCTTTGGCCACTATTACATCTGGGAGATTGTTTGTGTCTTCCCTAGTGAAGACAGATCCAAAGTACCTGTTCAACTCATCTGCCATTTCCTTGTTCCCCATAATAAATTCACCTGTTTCTATCTTCAATGGCCCAATTTTGGTCTTAACTATTTTTTTGCTATTCACATACCTAAAGAAGCTTTTACTATCCTCCTTTATATTCTTGGCTAGTTTATCTTCGTACCTCATTTTTTCTTTGCATATTGCCTTTTTTGTTATCTTCTGTTGCTCTTTAAAAACTTCCCAGTCCTCCAGTTTCCCGCTCATCTTTGCTATGTTATACTTCTTCTCTTTTATTTTTATACTGCCCTTTACTTCCCTTATCAGCCACGGCCGCCCCTTACTCCCCTTAGGATCTTTCTTCCTCTTTGGAATGAACCGATCCTGCACCTTCTGCATTATTCCCAGAAATACCTGCCATTGCTGTTCCACTGTCTTCCCTGCTAGGGTATTGTTCCATTGAACTTTGGCCAGCTCCTCCCTCATAGCTCCATAGTTCCCTTTGTTCAACTGTAATACTGACACATCTGATTTTTCCTTCTCCTTCTCAAATTGTAGGTTAAAACATATCATATTATGGTCTTACGATGTTATGCTGAAAAGTAATAATTTACATGTCATTATCCATACAGTTCAGGTGGCTCCACTGGCTCAATAGTAGACTTTCTGTTTAGGGTAATTACAGCTCCTGAACCTGATGGTTTGTGGGACCTAAGGCTCCTCTACCTCCTTCAGTGCTGGGACTGGAGCCTTTTACATTTTATAAGACTTAACTTACATTATATTTAGTACATTCAGCGAAGTTTGCTGATGATACAAAAATAGGTGAAGGTAAGTTTTAAGGAGGACATGAGAGGTAGCAGGTTACCTGAGAGGTGATCTCCTTGAACATCAGTTTCTGTTGAGATTTGACAAGGTAGACATTGGAAGGATGTTTCTACTGGCTAGGGAACTGGGGCAAATAAACTCAGAGTAAGGGTTGACTACTTAAAACTGAGATAAGGAGGTATTTCTCTCAAAGGTTGTGACTCCTTGAAATTCCCTTCCCCAAACATCAGTGGATGCTGCATTATTATGTATATTCAAAGCTGATCGAGATTCGCATTCCACTTCTGAGAAATGTAAGGTCAAGGAAATAGAGCAGAAGAAGGATATTTGGACAAAGATCAGACTAGGCATCATCCCATTGACTGGCTGAGCAGACTTATAGGGCTGTAAGGACCACTGGTGCTCCCGTTTTCAGCATCCCTTTGATAAAATTCCTGACAATTAGAGCAAATATCAGCACAGAAGAGAATTCACCTCTATGCTTTAATAAAAATGTGCTTGCTATGAAATTCATCAGCAGATGAATGTACTAAGCGTGTTGTGTGGTAAAGTCAGTGAGGTATACTCTACAAAATCATTCCGGTGAAGTCAATGGAACATGTTCCAGTGCAGAACACGTCAAACGACTGCAGTTGCAGTGCACATTTAAGACCAGCAAGGGGAAAGAATACCTTAGCAGTTAAATCTTATATTAGCAATCTAAAAGACTAACTATAGTTTCCTATACCATAACTATAGTTAAGACGTGGAGCTTGAAAAAGAATGGGAATTGGACCTCGGAGAATGGTTTACAATTTGCTGAGCTTTGGTATGTAAACACGAGGAACTCTGCAGATGCTGGAAATTCAAGCAACACACACAAAATGCTGATGGAACGCAGCAGGCCAGGCAGCATCTATAGGGAGAAGCGCTGTCAATGTTTCGGGCCGAGACCCTTCGTCAGGACTAACTGAAAGGAAAGGTAGTGAGAGATTTCGAAGTAGGAGGGGGAGGGGGAAATCTGAAATAATAGGAGAAGATTGGAGGGGGTGGGATGAAGCTAAGAGCTGGAAAAGTGATTGGCAAAAGGGATACAGAGCTGGAGAAGGGAAAGGATCATGGGACAGGAGGCCTTGGGAGAAAGAAAGGGGGAGGGGAGCACCAGAGCGAGATGGAGAACAGGCAGAGTAATGGGCAGAGAGAGGGGAAAAAAGGGGGGGGGAATAAATAAATCAGGGATGGGGTAAGAAAGGGAGGAGGAGCATTAACGAAAGTTAAAGAAATCAATGTTCATGCCATCAGATTGGAGGCTACCCAGCTGGTATATAAGGTGTTGTTCCTCCAACCTGAGTGTGGCTTCATCTTGACAGTAGAGGAGGCCATGGATAGACATATCAGAATGGGAATGGGACACAGAACTAAAATGTGTGGCCACTGGGAGATCCTGTTTTCTCTGGCGGACAAAGCGTAGGTAATGCACATCAATAACTCTCGGAGACATGAGGCGAGATATAGGCTTTTATTGGCCGGGAGAAAGAACAAGCAGCAAATGACCACCACACTATATCCTGGAGACTGAGACCGGGGCTGTGTCTCCAATCGCCTTTATACCGGGGTCCGTGGGAGGAGCCACAGGAGCAGTCAGCGGGGGGGCGTGTCCAGACAGGTATATGTAGTTCACCACATTCACCCCCCCCCCCTTGTTTTAAAAGAGAATCCCCAGGAGGCGAAGTTTCTTACAAGTATATTTACAGGTTAAGTCTATCAGGTGGTCGAATCTGTCGCTGCGATCTACGTAGCACCGGCTGTGATTGCACAGGTGCCGGTGGTGATTGCACCGGAGAAAGTGGTTGCATTGGTTCCGGCCTGACTGGAGGTGTCAGCCCACTAGGCATCAGTGATCCCTCATGCGTGTGCGAGGAGTGTCGTGAGGAGTCTGTGTAGGGCTTGGTGTGCGCGGTGTTACCTCGGGTACAGGGTTCATAGTTACCGTGGAGTGTTCGGGGTAGTGGTCTGCTGCTCTTGCGGGCGCCAGGTCACGGACGGAGACCGTGTCCTCCCACCCATCAGGTAAGACCACGTAGGCATACTGGGGGTTCGCATGTAGTAGGTGAACCCTCTCGACCAGCGGGAAGTATTTATTGCTCCGCGCATGTTTCCGGAGCAGCACTGGCCCTGGGGATGTCAGCCAAACCGGTAGGGTGGTCCCAGTGACAGACTTCCTGGGAAAAGAGAATAGGCGTTCGTGAGGGGTGGCATTGGTGGACGTACATAACAGAGAGCGGATGGAGTGGAGTGCCTCTGGGAGGACCTCCTGCCATCGAGAGACCGGCAACCCTTTTGACTTAAGGGCTAAAAGTGTGGCCTTCCACACTGTGGCATTCTCCCTCTCCACCTGTCCATTTCCCCGGGGATTATAGCTCGTGGTCCTACTAGTAGCAATGCCCCTAGCCAGCAGGTACTGGCGCAGCTCGTCACTCATAAAGGAGGACCCTCTATCACTGTGGATATAGCAGGGATATCCGAACAGAGTGAAGAGCTGGCGCAGGGCTTTTATGACGGACGTGGCAGTGGTGTTGGGGCAGGGGATGGCAAAGGGGAACCGCGAGTACTCGTCGATAATGTTGAGAAAGTAGACATCGCGGTCGGTGGAGGGAAGGGGGCCCTTAAAGTCAACACTCAGTCGCTCAAAGGGGCGGGTGGCCTTGATAAGTTGTGCCTTTTCAGGACGGTAGAAGTGCAGTTTGCACTCAGCGCAGACTTGGCAGTCCCTGGTCATCGTCCTGATGTCCTCAAGGGAGTACGGCAGGTTCCGGGCTTTCACGAAATGGTAAAATTGGGTGACCCCCGGGTGGCAAAGATCTGCATGGAGGGCGTATAGCTGGTCGAGCTGTGCGCTGGCACACGCTCCCCGGGATAGGGCATCAGGGGGCTCATTGAGCCTTCCAGGCTGGTACAGGATGTCATAGTTGTAGGTGGAGAGTTCTATTCTCCACCGCAAAATTTTATCATTTTCGATTTTGCCCCGCTGTTGGTTGCTGAACATGAACGCAACTGAGCGCTGGTCGGTCAGCAAAGTGAACCTTTTGCCGGCGAGATAGTGCCTCCAGTGCCTAATAGCTTCCACTATGGCCTGGGCTTCTTTCTCCACTGCGGAGTGCCGAATTTCAGGGCCTTGAAGGGTACGAGAAAAGAATGCTACTGGCCTGCCTTCCTGATTGAGGGTAGCAGCCAGTGCAAAAGAAGCGTCACTCTCTACTTGGAAGAGAATGGTCTCGTCCACTGAATGCATTGTTGCTTTGGCAATGTCCCCTTTAATGCAGCTGAAGGCCGCGCAGGCCTCGGCTGAGAGGGGAAATGCGGTGGACTTGACCAGGGGGCAGGCCTTGTCTGCGTAATGGGGGCCCTTTGGGCGTAATAGGAAAAGAAGCTCAGGCACTGTTTGAGGGCTCTGAGGGTGGTGGGAAGAGGGAGTTCTAACAGGGGGCGCATACGGTCGGGATCAGGGCCAATGACCCCGTTTTCCATGACATACCCAAGGATAGCAAGTCGGGTGGTTCCGAACACACACTTGTTCCTGTTATAAGTAAGGTTCAGGGCTTTGGCCACTTGGAAAAATCATTGGAGGTTGGTGTTGTGATCCGGCCAGTCGTGACCACAGATGGTGATGTTATCCAGATATGGAAATGTGGCCTTCAGTTGGCACTGGTCCACCATCCGGTCCATTTCCCTCTGGAAGACAGACACACCATTTGTGACACCGAAGGTGACGCGCAGGAAGTGATAGAGCCTGCCGCCCGCCTCGAAAGCGGTGTAGGGGCGGTCCTCTGAGTGGATGGGGAGCTGGTGATAAGCGGACTTCAGATCTATGGTCGAGTACATCTTGTACTGAGCTATCTGGTTGACCATATCTGCTATGCGGGGTAGGGGGTATGCGTCAAGCTACGCGAACCTATTGATGGTCTGGCTATAGTCCACGACCATCCTATTTTTCTGCCCGGTCCGAACAACAACCACCTGGGCCCTCCAAGGGCTTGTGCTTGGCTCAATGATCCCCTCCCTGAGCAGCCGCTGCACCTCTGACTGAATGAAGGCCCTGTCCCCCGCGCTGTACCTCCTGCTTTTAGTTGCCACAGGTTTACAGTTGGGGGTCAGGTTGGCGAACAGCGGTGGGGGAGGGATCTTGAGGGTGGAGAGGCTGCAAGTGGTGTCAGTAGCGCAGCTGTCAGCATGGTGCTGGGTGGGATGTGTGGGTCGGTGTGTGTGTGTGGTCAGTAGCAGGGTATATGGCAAAGTCCCACAAAACTGAGGATTCCTGACAGTGAGTGGTGGGAGGGGCCTCGTCATATGCCATAGTCACACTTTTGAGGTGGCTCTGGAAGTCCAGCCCCAATAGCACAGGTGCGCACAGTTGAGGCATGACCAGTAGCGCAAAGTTCCGATATTCTGTGCCCTTCACCACCAATGTCACTACACAACCCCCCCGGATGTTTGTGGAATACGACCCCGAAGCCATGGTGACCCTCTGGCTTACCGGCTGTGTCACGAGTCCGCAGCGTTGCTCCGTGTCCGGGTGAATAAAACTCTCAGTGCTGCCCGTGTTAAACAGGCAGCTAATCCTGTGCCCCTCCACCAGGATGTCAATCATTGACCTTGCAAGCTGGTGTGGGGCGCTTTGGTTGAGGGTTACGGAGGCCAGAGTTGAACCGCCGTCTTGGTGCCTCGAGCGGGGCGAGGTGGCGCCGACAAAGATGGCCGCCCCCATGTCTCGCACGAGGCGGGCAGTCAAGATGGCCGCCCCCATGCCTCGCACGAGGCGGGCAGGCAAGATGGCCGCCCCCATGCCTCGCACGAGGCGGGCAGGCAAGATGCGGCCCCCATGCCTCACATGCAGCGATGCCCGACCCCGCTCATGGTTTAGACTTACAGACCTTGGCGAAATGGCCCTTCTTTCCACAGCTGGAGCAGGTCGCTTCTCGGGCCGGGCAGCGTTTTCGGGGGTGCTTTTCGAGTCTGCAGAAGTAACACTGCACGGACTAGCGACTGGCAGCAGCTGTGGCAGCAGTCGTGGCAGCAGCTGTGGCAGCAGTCGTAGATTCGCGACTGGCAGCGGCGGTGGTGAATTCGCTCGCGGGTGGCGCGGTCTGCAGCGTCCACGGAACCGGCGGGGGATCGCGCGACTGGACTGCGTCAGCGTTGTGCAGAGCAGCCTCCAGCATGTTGACCGTCTCGATCGCCGAGCGTAAGGTAAGATCGGCATTTTCCAGCAGCCGCTGGCGCACGTACACTGACCTGATCCCCGTAACGAAGGCGTCTCGTACTAGCAGCTCTGCATGTTGTTCCACCGCCAGAGCTTTGCAGTTGCAAGTTCACACGAATGTCTGTAGGGCTCGGTCAAACTCCCCGCTCGACTCGTCCGTCCGCTGTTGCCGCATCGCTAAGCAATGTCTTGCGTAGACGGTGTTCACTGGCCACAGGTACTGTCTTTTGAGGGCGTCCAGTGCCCGTTGGTAGGTTGGCAGGTCTCTGATAAGGGAGAATACTTTCGGACTTACTCTGGATAGTAAGATTTTGTACATTGTGGCAGGCTCAGTCACTGGAATCACTTCCAAGTATGATTAGAAGCATGCAAGCCAGAGTTCAAAGGCAAGAGCTGCTTCTGGAGCTTGGGGGTCCAAGTCTAATTTTTCCGGACGTAAAATACTCTCCATGTTTTAAAACTTCCAGCCAATAAAATTGATGCACAATCAATAACTCTCGGAGACGTGAGGCGAGATATAGGCTTTTATTGGCTGGAAGAAAGAACAAGCAGCAAATGACCACCACACTATATCCTGGAGACTGAGGCCGGGGTGGAGTCCCCAATCGCCTTTATACCGGGGTCCATGGGAGGAGCCACGGTCTGTGGGAGGAGCCACAGGAGCAGTCAGCAGGGCTGGGGCATGTCCAGCCAGGTATATGTAGTTCACCACAGTAGGTGTTCAGCAAAACGGTCTCCCAGTCTGCATCGGGTCTCACCAATGTATAAAAGGCCACACCGGGAGCACCGGACGCAGTATATCACACCAGCCGACTCACAGGTGAAGTGTCGCCTCACCTGGAAGGACTGTCTGGGGCCCTGAATGTTGGTGAGGGAGGAACTTGTCCATTCGTTCCCCCCCCACCCATCTCTTTTTCCTATAGATGCTTCCTGGCCTGCTACATTCCACAGCATTTTGTGTGTGGAGATTTGGTATGTGCCATTTTGATCTGGGTTCCATCCGTCAGTACCCCAGATGACGCAGGTCAAGTGGGACTCTTTATTTCATGATTTAATTTCAGCCTGAATGAAATGAAATTGAAAGTCATTGCTTTACTCATTTAAAGGTCAATTATTTCAGGAAAGTACACTCAGTATTAACTACCTCCTGTATGTAATGAACTAACTACTGAGTGTATGTTGGTGGTCTTCTGCTGCTGTAGCCCATTCACTTCACGTTCCATGTGTTTTGCTATTCTACACGCCTCTGTTGTAATACGTGATTACTGTCGCAGTGCTGCTGGCTTGAACCAGTCTGGCCATTTCCCTCTGATCTTTCTCATTGACAAGGCACTTTCACCCACATAACTTTGCTCACTTTTTTTTTTGTTTTCACACCATTCCCTGTAAACACTAGAGACTGTTGTGTGTGAAAATCCCAGGAGTTCAGCGGTTTCTGAGATACTCAAACCACCCCGTCTGGAACCAACGATTAGTCCACAGTCAAAGTCACTTAGATCACCTTTCTTCACCATTCTGATACTTGGTATGAGCAACAAATGAACCTCAACTATGTCTGGCAACACGAGTGAATCTGCAGATGCTAGAAATAAATAAAAACGCAAAATGCTGGCAGAAGTACACCGGCGCCCAGTCATCCAGCAGTGGCGGGATCTCCCTGTGGCCATACACTTCAATTCCACAGACCACTCCCACTCCGACATGTCTGTCCATGGCCTCCTCTACCATCAAGATGAGGCCACACGCAGGTCGATGGAGCAATACCTTATCTCCCGCCTAGGTAGCCTCCTACCTGCCGGCATGAACATCCAACTCACAGACCTCCGTTGATACCCCTGCCCCCCCTTACCCCTACCCCTATCTATTATTTTAGTCTGGTTCTCTTTCTCTCTCTTTTTTCCCCCCTCACTATAACCTCCCCCCAGCCCTACCTTTCTTTCTCTTTTATTTCCCATAATTCTCCACCTTCCCCCTCGCTAATTTCCCTCCAGCCTATCACTTCCTAGCTCTCTACTTCATCCCTCCCCCCACTTCTTATCCCCCCTCGACCATCCCATGTTACTTCACTCCTGATGAAGGGTTTTGGCCCGAAACGTCGTCACTACCTCCTCGCATAGATGCTGTCTGGCCTGCTGAGTTCTGCCAGCATTTTGTGTTTTTATTCTCAACTATGTCTGCGTGCTTTTATGCATTGAATTGCTGAAATTTGCTTGGCTGATCAGATATTTGCATTAATGAGCAGGTGTACAGGAGTACCTAATAAAGTGGCCTCTGATTGTATAACCACTGCCTGTTATGTCACTGGTGTATAGGGTTATAGACAATAGACAATAGACAATAGGTGCAGAAATAGACCATTCGGCCCTTCGAGCCTGCACCGCCATTTTGAGATCATGGCTGATCATCTACTATCAATACCCGGTTCCTGCCTTGTCCCCATATCCCTTGATTCCCCTATCCATAAGATACCTATCTAGCTTCTTCTTGAAAGCATCCAGAGAATTGGCCTCTACTACCTTCTGAGGCAGTGCATTCCAGACCCCCACAACTCTCTGGGAGAAGAAGTTTTTCCTTAACTCTGTCCTAAATGACCTACCCCTTATTCTCAAACCATGCCCTCTGGTACTGGACTCTCCCAGCATCTGGAACATATTTCCTGCCTCTATCTTGTCCAATCCCTTAATAATCTTATATGTTTCAATCAGATCCCCTCTCAATCTCCTTAATTCCAGCATGTACAAGCCCAGTCTCTCTAACCTCTCTGCGTAAGACAGTCCAGACATCCCAGGAATTAACCTTGTGAATCTACACTGCACTTCCTCTACAGCCAGGATGTCCTTCCTTAACCCTGGAGACCAAAACTGTACACAATACTCCAAGTGTGGTCTCACCAGGGCTCTGAACAAATGCAAAAGGATTTCCTTGCTCTTGTACTCAATTCCCTTTGTAATAAAGGCCAACATTCCATTAGCCTTCTTCACTGCCTGCTGCACTTGCTCATTCACCTTCAGTGACTGATGAACAAGGACTCTGAGATCTCTTTGTATTTCTCCCTTACCCAACTCTACACCGTTCAGATAATAATCTGCCTTCCTGTTCTTACTCCCAAAGTGGATAACCTCACACTTATTCACATTAAACGCCATCTGCCAAGTATCTGCCCACTCACCCAGCCTATCCAAGTCACCCTGAATTCTCCTAACATCCTCATCACATGTCACACTGCCACCCAGCTTAGTATCATCAGCAAATTTGCTGATGTTATTCTCAATGCCTTCATCTAAATCGTTGATGTAAATCGTAAACAGCTGTGGTCCCAATACCGAGCCCTGTGACACCCCACTAGTCACCACCTGCCATTCCGAGAAACACCCATTCACAGCTACCCTTTGCTTTCTATCTGCCAACCAGTTTTCAATCCATGTCAATGCCTTCCCCCCGATGCCCTGAGCTTTGATTTTACCCACCAATCTTCTATGTGGGACCTTATCAAATGCCTTCTGAAAATCGAGGTACACTACATCCACTGGATCTCCCCCGTCTAACTTCCTGGTTACATCCTTGAAAAACTCCAACAGATTAGTCAAGCATGATTTACCCTTGGTAGTCTTTGAGTTTACATTCAATATAAAATAAAACTTTACATTATTCTTAGTTATTGTTAGTTTCTTAGAAACATCAGTTTCTGATTAAGAAAATTATTTCCAAGCTATTGGCGCATGCAAATGCATCGGCCACTCGGGAGCAAAGCAAAAGTGCGCTTTGTTTTATTAAATGTGTTTTTTTACGATCATAAGACGATACTACAGAATGACAGAATAGATTGCAGAAAACCATCAATATAAGGGGCTTGTTACTCAGGGTCGCAGACTAAAAATGTGTTTTCTTACAAGTTGGTATCTTTTTTCTTCTCCTTTTCTCGCTGTTTTGAATGTACTTGTATGTTTTCCCACCTTGGCTCTAGAGCAGGGGTGTCAAACTCATTTTAGGTCACGGGCCGGATTGAGCAAAATGCAGCTTCATGCGGGCCGGATCAGTCGGACGCGTGCGAACGCAGCTTTTGTTGCCTCCGTTTTTTCAGCCTGTTCTCATGTGTCTCAGTCTCTGCTATAACTACAAAGTGTTTCACTTTACAAATTCCGTTTCTTATGAAGAAGACTGCTGAATAAACACTAAAAACCCTGAAAACCTGGTACCTGAATAAGCTCAGCATTAGCCATATCATACGCCATAGGCGCTTCGATTACTGGGGCCAGCTTTAATAGTAATTAGATATTATCTCACGGGCCAAAGATAATTCCACCGCGGGCCGGATTTGGCCCGCGGCCTTGAATTTGACATATATGCTCTAGAGGTACACTGTCTCGTTTGGCTGTATAGTTTGAATGATAACTAAACTTGATTTGATTTATTGCAATTTTAGACTCTGCAATTCATAATTACTAAACATATTTATGGAGTGCTGTCACAAGAAAATAGCATCCATCTTCACGGACCCCCCACTACCCAGGTCACAGCTGCCATCAGGAAGAAGGTACAGGAGCCTCAGGTCCCACACCACCAGCTTCAGGAACAGTTATTACCCCTCAACCACCCAAGTCTTGAACCAAAGGGGATAACTTCACTCAACTTAATTGGCCCATTAATGAAGCACTCCCATAGCTTATGGACTCACATTCAAGGACTCTTCATCTCATGTTCTGATATTTCTTGATTATTTATTATTTATTTTTCTTTTGTATTTGCACAATTGGTTGACTTTTGCACCCTGGTTGTTTGTCATGTTTTTTATTAATTCTATTATGTCTTTATTGATTCTTTACCAATTATGTTTTACTGATTCAGTCTTTTATTAATTCTATTATGGTTCCTAAGTATTCCCACAGACAAACAAAATGAATCTCGGGGTTGTATATGGTGATATATGCAGTATGTACTTTGATAATAAATTTACTTTGAACTTTAAAATTGTTAAGTATCTGTCTATCACAAACTACAAAACCACAGGGCTCCACAGTAACCTAGCGGATAACACAACGCTGTCACAGCTCGGGGTGCTGGAGTCTAGAGTTCAATTCTGGATCATACGTCCTTCCCCTGACTGTGTGGGTTTCTTCTGGATGCTTCGGTTCCCTCCACATACCGGTTAGTAGCCTAATTGTTCATTGTAAATTGTTCTGTGATTATGCTCGGCAGAGCTGCTCAGTGGGCTGGAACAGCCTGTTTTGCACTGGATCACTGAGTAAGTAAAGAAAGAAAAGAACTGGATGTTCTGGGACAGTTGAAACAAAGATTCCACTGTTGAAACATATGGCAGAATCAACAACCAACTGATAGCCAGAGCTTCTAAATAACCACTGTGATAGAGTGAACATATTATTGCACTTATGCCAAACACTTTTGACAACTTATTAATAGACAGTGTACAATAAAACACTGAGGAACTTGAACATCTTGGCACCAGTAAGGAATCAGTAAGAATCAGAAGGATGAAACCACAAATATTACCTTATTTTTAAGACTATAGACCGTAAGTCACAGGAGCAGAATTAAGGTACTCGGCCCATAAATTGCTGATTTATTTTTCCTCTTAACCCCACTGTCACTTCTTCTCCATTTAACCTTTGATGCCCGTACTAATCAAGAACCTGTCAACCCCCACATTCATTTATTTTTTAAAATTTATTTAGCTAGAGGTGGTGAATCTGTGGACAATGAATTCCACAGATTCACCACCCTCTGGCTAAAGAAGTTCCTGATGCACCCTCAATAACTCTCTCTGAGACATGAAGTTGAGATATCGGCTTTTATTGACTGGAAGAAAGAACAAGCAGTAGTTGACCACCATACTACATCCTGGAGACTGAGGGCCGGGCTCAGGCCTCAATCACCTTTATACCGGGGTCTGTGGGAGGAGCCACGGTCAGTGGGAGGGGCCACAGGAGCAGTCAGCAGGGGGCGTGTCCAGACAGGTACATGTAGTTCACCACAGTTTCTTCTCATTTCTGTTCTAAATGGGTGTCCTATTCTGAGGCTGTGCCCTCTGGTCCTATTCTATCTATCTATCTATCTATCCTCCCTATATCCATTCTGTCTAGACCTTTCGATATTCTATAAGCTTCAATGAGATCTCCCATCGATATTCCAAACTGCAGCAAGTACAGGCCCAGAGCCATCCAATGGTCTTCATACGTTGACCCTTTCATTCCCGGAATAATTTTTGTTGACTTCCTCTGAACCATCTCTGAACCATCAAGGGACTCAAATCTGATCACAATACTCCAAGTACAGTCTGACCAATGCTTTATAAAGCTTTTACATCCTTGCTTTCATTGTCTTGTCCTCTTGAAATGAATGCAAACATTATATTTGCTACAGACTTAACCTGTAAGTTAACCTTTAATCCTGCACAAAGACTCCAAAGTCCCTTGCACCTCCTTGCTTAGAAAATAGTCTATGCCTTTATTTCTTCTACCAAAGTGCATGACCATACACTTCCTTACACTATATTCCATCTGCCACTTTTTTGCCCATTCTTCCAATATTTACTTTATTTATTTAGTGGTTAAGTGCTGATTAGGTCCATCTACCCTTTCAAGCCACACAGCTCCAGCAACCCTACAACCCCGACTAACCGTAATCTAATCAGGGGACAATTAAACAGCCCAGTACGTCTTTAGACTATAGGAGGAAACCAGAACACCTGGAGAAAACCCACAAATCCACATGGAACATGTACAGAGACTCATACAACACAGATCATTGAAACTTACAGCACATTACAAGCCCTTCGTCCCACAATGTTGTGCCGACCATGTAACCTACTCTAGAAACTTTCTAGAATTTCCCGAGTGCATAGCGCTCTATTTTTCTAAGCTCTTTGTACCATCTAAACTTGGGGTTCAGCCCGAAACGTCGACTGTACTTTCTTCCATAGATGCTGCCTGGCCTGCGGAGTTCCTCCAGCAATATGTGTGTATTGTTCTAACTATGCTGGTATCTTCCCTATAATACCATCGGCCCTTATCTTGTTCAGCAGCCTCACATGTGGCACATTGACAAAGGCCTGAAAATTCAAGTGTGCAACATCCACTGACTGTCCTTTGTCTATTCTGTCTATCCCCCTAAAGAATTCACACTGACTTTGACCTACTTTATCATGCACCTCCAAATACCCCAAAACACCATCCTTAATATTGGACTCCAACATCTTCCCAACCACTGAGGTCAGGATAACTGGCCGATAATTTCCTTTCCTTTGATCCCCCTCCTTTCTTAAAGTGTGTAGTGACTTTTACAACTCTCCATACTGCTAATGTCTTCCATAGTGAAGACTAACACAAAATACTTATTAAGTTTTTCAGCCATTTATTTGACCCCATTACAACCACTCCTGTACCATTTTCCAGGGTCCAATATCTACTCTCATCTCTCTTTTACTCTTTAACATATCTGAAGAAACTTTTAGTATCCTCTTTAATATTTTTGGCTGGCTTACCTTCCCGTTTCAACTTTTCTCTCCTTACAGTTTTTAGATACTTTTTTAAATGGTTTTTAAAATCCTCTAACCTCCCATTAATTTTTGCTTTATTATATGCCTTCTCCTTGACTTTAATGCTGTCTTTGACTTCCCTTGTCAGCCGAGATTGCCTCATCATCCCTTTAGTATACATTTTTGGGATGTATCTATCCTGTATCTTCCACATTTCCCACAGGATCTAAAGTCATTACTGTTCTGCCATCATCCCTGATAGTGTCCCTTCCAGTCAACTTTGGCCACCTCCTCACTTATGCCTCAGTAACACCCGTTACTGCAATGTGATACTGATACAGCTGACTTTAGCTTCACCTTCTCAAACTTGAACGAGAATTGTATCATATTATAAGAACTTTGACCAGCGAACAATCGTACATTGGGAAAAGGGGATTTCACTCAGGTCTACTGTCCCAGTCGAAAAACCAGCAGTGGTCACCACAGCAAAAAAGGAGCTTTGACAAATGTACAATCTGCCTTTGGAATTGATTAGCAAGAGCAAATTAAAGGAAGGCAGGCGCAAGCAGAGTGGCCGCTATCGCAGCAGCCATTGTCTGCATTGTGACTTTAGAGAAAGCAAAGAAAAGAAAAGCTCAAAGTAATGTTTTTTTCCTTCCCTTCTGTATATCTACTCAGCTGAGACTGTGGAGATGCCAGGTGGGACTGCGGAACGCTCATCTTGCGGGATGTGGGAAGGAGGGAGACCTTCAGTGTCCCTGATGACTACGACTGCGAGAAGTGCATCCAGCTGATGCTTCCAACAATTCGTGTTAGTTGGAGATGAACTCCTGATCATTCAGAAGGCTGAAGGAGTGATAGATTGGACATATAAAGAGGTAGTTACAGCCAAGGTGCTAAGTTGATGGGCAGGACCTCCTGGGTTCTGATTTCAGGATTGCTACCCATGACATGTGCTAGTGAGGCCAGAACTAGGAAGATTATACAGGTTAATAAGGAGTTGGTGCAGGAGGGAGGGCATAAGAATTTTGGATCATTGGACTCTATTCCAGGGAAGATGGAACCTGTGCAAAAGGGATGGTTTGCACCTGAACTGGAGGGGGTCTAATATCCAAACGGGATATTAGACATTTAGTGGAGAGGTTATGGAGGTAGATGTTGGTAAGACCTCAGACAAAGTTAGGAATCAAAAGGTTGAGCATGGTGTGACTCGTTTCCTGAGTTGCGTATATTTCAATGCAAGAGGTATCATAGGAAAGACAGATAACAGTGCTGAAGACGAGGTAGCTGGTTTACAAACAGAGGCAATGTGTAGTGAGGAGAGGCTTTTGATAGGGCAAAATTGCAGTCAGCAAGATGAGTTGCATCATAAAAGCCAGATTGAAAAGGGTGAATACAGGCTGAAGGTGTTGTATTTGAATGCACACAGTATACAGAATTATTTATGGAGTTTATTACCACAAGCAGCAGTGGAGACCAGGTTGTATGGTGTATTTAAGGCAGATATTTGTAGTTTCGTGATTGGACGTGTCATCAAAGGTTACGGATCAGCCATGATAGAATGGTGGAGCAGACTCAATGGGCTGAATGGCCTAATTTTACTGCTATGTCTTATAGGCTTATAAGATAGATAAACTTGTAGCATATTAGCAGCTTGGCATATATGATATTGTAGACATCACTGAATCATGGCTGAAACGTATAAAATTCTAAAGGGATTGGACAAGTTAGATGCAGGAAGATTGTTCCCGATGTTGGGGAAGTCCAGAACGAGGGGTCACAGTTTAAGGATAAAGGGGAAGCCTTTTAGGACTGAGATGAGGAAAAACTTCTTCACACAGAGAGTGGTGAATCTGTGGAATTCTCTGCCACAGGAAACAGTTGAGGCCGGTTCATTGGCTATATTTAAGAGGGAGTTAGATATGGCCCTTGTGGCTAAAGGGATCAGGGGGTATGGAGCGAAAGCAGGTACAGGGTTCTGAGTTGGATGATCAGCCATGATCATACTGAATGACGGTGCAGGCTCAAAGGGCCGAATGGCCTACTCCTGCACCTATTTTCTATGTTTCTATGTTTCTATGAAAGAACATTACGGCTTAATGTCCAAGGATACACATTATATTGAAGTGACAGGAGGGAAGGCAGAGGGGTGGTGTCGCTCTGTTGGTAAAAAATGAAATCACGTCATTAGAAAGAGGTGACAAAGGGTCTGAGGGTGTTGAATCATTATGGATAGAGCTAAGGAACTACAAGGATAAAAAGACCCTGATGGGAGTTGTATATAGACCCCCAAACAGAAGCAAGGATGTGGCCTACAAATTACATCAGGGGATAGAAATTGCATACCAAAAGGGCAATGTTGCAATAGTCATGGGGGACTTCACTATACAAGTAGAGTGGGAAAGTTGGTTGGTGCTGGATTGCAGGAGGGAATATTTCGAGAGTGCCTTTGAGATGGCTTTTTAGAGCAGCTCGTGGTTGAGCCCACTTGGGGAATCAGCTATTCTAGATTGGGTGTTGTGCAATGAACCGGAATTGATTAGAGAGCTTAAGGTAAAAGAATCCTTAAGGGAAAATCATCATGATATGATCGAATTCACCCTGAAATTTGAGAAGGAGAAGATAAAGTCAGATGTATCAGGATGACAGTGGAGTAAAGAGAATTACAGAGGCATGAGAGAGGAATTGGCCAGAATTGATTGGAAAAGAACACTGGCAGGGATGATGGCAGAGCAACAATGGTTGTAATTTCTGGAAGCAATTTGGATGGCACAGGATATATACATCCCAAAGAGGAATAAGTATTCTAAAGGAAAGGTGACACAACTATGCTAACAAAAGAAGTCAAAACCAACATAAAAGCCAAAGAGAGGGCATATAATAGAGCAAAAATTAGTGAGAAAGCTGTTAAAAACCAACAGAAAGCAACTAAAGAGACATTAAGAAGGTAAAGATGGAATACAAAAGTAAACTAGCCAGTAATATTAAAGGAGATGCCAATAATTTCTTTGGATACATAAAGTGTAAAGGAGAGGTGAGAGTGGATATCAGATCGCTGGAAAACAAAGCTGGAGAGGTAGCAGTGGGGGACAAAGAAATGGTGGATGGACTGAATAGGTTTTTGGCAAATGGCAAACAAAGCTTCAGGTGTCAGAGGTCTTGTAGTGTGTGAAGTTACCATAACTAGAGAGAAGTTTGTTGGGAAACTGAAAGATCTGAAGGTAGGTAAGTCACCTGAACCAAATGGACTACACTCCAGTCTTCTGAAAGAGGTGGTCGGACAGAATGTGGAGGCATACGTAATTACCTTTTAATAATCACTAGATTCTGGAATGGTTCTGGAAGACTGAAAAATTGCAAATGTCACTCCATTCTTTAAGAAGGGAGAGAGGTAGAAGAAAGGAAACTATAGGCCAGTTAGTCTGGGAAGATGTTGCAGCAATTATTAAGGATGAGGTCTTAGGGTACTTGAAGGCAAATAATAAAATAGGCTGTAGTCAGTATGGTTTCCTCAAAGGAAAATTTTGCCTGACAGATCTGTTGGAATTCTTTGAGGAAGTAACAAGCAGGATTGACAAAGGAGAATTGTTTGATCAACACACACAAAATGCTGGAGGAATTCAGTAGGCCATTCAGCATCTATTGAAATGTACAGTTGACATTTCAGGCTGAAACCATTCAGCAGGAAGGGTTTGATGTTGTGTACTTGAATTTTCAGAAGGCCTTTGACAAGGTGCCACACATGAGGCTGCTTAACAATCTACGAGCCCATGGTATTCCAGGAAAGCTTCTAGCATGGATAAAGCAGTGGCTGATTGGTAAGAGGCAAAGAGTGTGAATAAAGGGAGCCCTTTCTGGCTGGCTGCCAGTGACTAATGGTTTTCCACAGGAGTCTGTGTTAGGACTGATTCTTTTAATGTTACATGTCAATGATCTGGATGATGGAATTGATAGCCTTGTAGTGTTTGCAGACAATATGAAGATAGGTGGAGCGGCAGGCAGTCTGAGGAAGTAGAGAGGCTACAGATGGACTCAGACAGATTAGGAAAATGGGCAAAGAAATAACTGATGGAATACAGGGTCAGGAACTGTATGATCATGCACTTTGTTAGAAGAATTGAAAGGGTTTGCTGTTTTCTAAGTGGAGAGAAAATACAAATAACTGAGGTGCAAAGGGACTTGGGATTCCCTGTACAGGATTCGCTAAAGGTTAATTTGTAGATTGAATCTGTGGTGAGGAAGGCAAATGCAACGTTAGCCTTCATTTCAAGAGGACTAGAATATAAAAGCAAGGATTTAAAGTTGAGACTTCTTAAAGAACTGGTGAGGCTTCACTTGGAGTATTCTGAGCAGGTTTGGGCCCCTTATCTTATAAAAGATGTGATGAAACTGGAGAGGGTTCAAAGGAGGTTCACGAAAATGATTCCAGTATTGAATGGTTTGTCATATGAAGAGTTTTTTATGGCTTTGGGCAATATTCACTGGAATTCAGAAGAATGAAGGGTGACCTCATTCAGACATATGAAATATGGAGAGGATGTTTCCACTGGTGGAAGAGTCTAAGACCAGAGGACACAGCCTCAGAAAAGAGGAGTATCCTTTCAGAACAGAAATGAGGAGAAATTTTCTTTAGCCAGAGAGTGGTGAATCTGTGGAATTTGTTGCCACAGGCAACCGTGGAGGCCAAGTCTTTATGTATATTTAAGGAAGAGGTTGATAGATTCTTCATTGGTCAAGGCATGAAGGGATATGGGGTGATTGGAGCTGAGAGAGAAAATTGGATCAGCCATGATGAAATGCTGACACAGACTCAAATTGCTAAATGATTAATTCTGCTCCTATATCTTATGGTCTTATGGTCTATATTATGATTATTGTCTTCCAAAGGTTCCTTTCAAGTCTGATTCACCATTCCATCGTGGCTGATGTATTAGCCTGTCACATTGACTCTATTCCTTTCCACTGTTGCCTGACCTTGTGAGTTCCTCTGGTGCTTTTATTTATTTTGGTGCACAGCTCAGTAAGTGGCCCTTCCTGCCAATGTACCCAAGTGACAAGGACAGAGTAACAAATGAGGAAGAGTTGTGAAAAGCCAGAATAAGCAGCGAGATGATCTCATCAATCAGGAATCGGCAGCTGCAATTTCTGCGACATATGCTGAGGAAAGGATGCTCGAACGTCTTGCAGCGACGGGAAAAACTGATGGAGGAAAAAGCCGCGGTTGACAGCCCATGACGTTCATGAGTTACATCAAGGAATGGACCGGCAAAAGTTTTGAGGAGCTTATTGAAACTTCTCAGATTAAAGACAGATGGAAGACCATGAACATACGACACAGCACATAATGACGATCAAGATGACTAATTAACTGACTAAGCAGCACCAATTTGGAACATAGGAGGAAACCAGAGCACCCAGAAGAAACCCACACAGTCACAGGGAGAGCGTACAAACTCCTTACAGCCAGCGGTGGGAATTGAACCTGTGATGCTGGCAGTGTAATAATGTTACACTGACTGCTTTTGTGTGTGTTGCTAAAACCTAATGGCATTTGATGTGGGGTTTAAACTTGCAATACCGTTTGAGTCGCAAAGTTCCTCTGGTACTGTAAAACTGAATCCTGGAAATGCAAATCAGATTTAATGTATTGCTTAGAGGTTATTTAAGAATATTAATTTACACCTTGAGCACTTGTTTCCAATGTATTAAAAGGGAGACCTGCTAACATCCTCCAGTATACATGTAAACATTATATAATGCGGTTAATATCCGGAGTCTAAAAATAGG
This sequence comes from Hemitrygon akajei, assembly GCF_048418815.1. Classification (NCBI taxonomy): domain Eukaryota; kingdom Metazoa; phylum Chordata; class Chondrichthyes; order Myliobatiformes; family Dasyatidae; genus Hemitrygon; species Hemitrygon akajei. The sequence goes on from NC_133132.1 coordinate 170,128,990, forward strand.
CAGATTATGACAAATTACCTAATTCATACAGAAACTCATAAGTTTGGAAATCCGTATCAAGGGAAATTACAAACAAATTCAAATGTGATTAAGAAGGAACATTTCAGTCATTAGTATCATGAGTAACACAATTGCTGTTAATGGTTTTCAGTGGGGCACAGCTACCCTGCTGAGGAGAGTGGGTCGGTGAGCAATTTCAGTATTACGTCCTGACAGCCATGAGGCAGTACACTGTCCATACCCCTTGGAATGAGAAGGACAATGGGAAGTCTGACAAGCTGAAATATGTGGAATAATTATATAAAGAGACAGTGCAAATGAAAGTGAAAGCTAATCCAGTGGCACTTGTTCAATGGAGGGGGTGTGTGAAAAGTAAGTAGCAGTGAGTTGTAAAATTAGTCAGCTCCATCATGGGGACTAGCCTCCATAGTATTCAGGACAGCTTCAAGGAGCGATGCCTCAGAAAAGCGGCTTCCATCATCAAGGACCCCCCCACTCGCAGGACATGCCCTCATCTCATTGCTACCATCAGGTAGGAGGTACAGAAGCCTGAAAACACACACTCAGCAATTCAGTAACAGCTTCTTCCCCTCTGCCATCTGATTTTGAATGGACATTGAACCCATGAACACTACCTCACTACTTATTTAAAATTACTTATCTTAATTTAAATATTTAATATACATGTATATGTATAGGGTAATTCAGTTTTTTCCTATATTTATCGTGTATTGCATTGTACTGCTGCTGCAAAATTAACAAATCTCATGACATATGCCAATGATATTAAACCTGATTCTGATTCTCAATCTGGTGTGCTTTCTTTTTGGAAACAAGGCACTCTAGCAATAGACAAACATCTTTCCACACGCACCTCCAAGATATTTACTCACTCATGATAAAAGCCTTAACTCACTGGAACAGCAGCAGTAGGAACACCTTCTCCTTACTGACTGAGGCAACACAGCAGTGTAGCAGTTAATCAGAATCAGAGTCAGGTTTAAAATCACTGACGTACAGTACGTTGTGAAATTTCTTAACTCTGCAGCAGCTGTACAATGAAATATGTGATAAAGATTATGCAAAAGCTAGCAAATGAAAAATGGAGTGAGCTGGTGTTCATGGGAACAATGTCCATTCAGAAATTGTAAGGCAGAGGGGAAGAAGCTGTCCCTGAATTGCTGAATGTGTGCCTTCAGGATTTTTTACCTCCTACCGGATAGTTGCAGTGAGAAGAGGGCTTGCCCTGGGTGGTGTGGGTCCTTGATGGTGAACAACGCTGCTTGAAGATAACCTGGATACCACGGAGGCTAGTGCCTATGATGGAGCTGGCTAATTTTACTGCTCTCTGCAACTTACTTCGATTCTGTGCAACAGCCACCCCCACCCCCATACTAGACAGTGATGCACATCAGTAGAAAAATGTAAGTGTTTTTGATGACAAACTGTTAATGAAATATAGCTGCTGTTTTGCCTTCTTTATATCTGCATCGATATGTTGGGTCTAGGTTAGGTGCTTAGGGACATTGACACCCAGGAACTTGAAATTGCTTACTCTCTCCACTTCTGATCCCTTTATGAAGATGGGTGTGTGTTTCCTTGTCCTGCCCTTTCTGATGTCCTCAATCAGTTCCTTGGTCTTACTGATGTTGAGTGCAAGGTTGTTACTGAGACACCACTCCACTAGATGGTATATCTCACTCCTGTACGCCTTCTCATCACCATCTGAAATTCTGCCAACAATGTATCATTGTATTGTCAGTACAGTTATAGATAGTGTTACCACATCACTCTTCAGTCCCGGCTGCAAGATCGGACTCCCACCGCTGTCTGTACCGAGCTTGTACATTCTCCCTGTCACCACCTGGGTTTCCTCTCGGTGCTCCAGTTTCCTCCCATGTTGCAAAGATTTATGTATTAGGGTTAGTGGGCTGTAGGCATGCTATATTGGTATGGGAAATGTTGTGACGTATGCAGGCTACCCAGCTCAATCCTCCCTGATTTGACCTGGTTGATTGGGATACAGTACAGAATAGGCTTTTCCAGCCCTTCGAGCTGTGTCACCTAGCCATCACTGATTTAGTCCTAGCGTTATCATGGGACAATTTACAATGTCCAATTAACCTACCAACCAGGCTTTTTGGCCCATCAAGTCTGCTCCATCATTTCATCATGGTTGATCCATTTCCCTCACAGCGCTAATCGCCTGCCTTTTCCCTATATTCCTTCATGCCCTGACTAATCAAAATTCTATCAACCTCTGCCTTAAGTATACCCGATGATTTGGCCTCCACAGCCACCTGTGGCAAAGAATTCCACAGATTCACCATCCTCTGGCTAAAGTAACAACACATTTCACTGTATATTTTAATGTGTATGAGACAAATAACACTAATCTTTAATCTAACAGGAGTTATAGGGAAAGGATTAATAGATTAGGGCATATTTTTCCTTAGAGTGTAATGCTGAAATCGAGCTCACAAACAAAACTTATACTAGCATCTCATTCTACACTCTCACTATCCTCTGAGGGAAGAAGTTTCCCCTCACGTTCCCCTTAAATTTTTCAGTTTTCTCCCTTAAAACATGACCTCTGGTTGTAGTCCCACCCAACCTCAGTGGAGAAAGCCTGCTTCACCCTGTCTATACCCTTGATAGTTTTGTATACTTCTATCAGATTGCCTCTTCATCTATGTTCCAAGTAATAAACTCCTAACTCCTTACACAACTTCAACATAACATCCCATCTGCTATATTCAATACATTGATTTATGAAGGCCAGCGTGCCAAAAGCTTTCTATACAACTCTATCTACCTGTGACACCACTTTCAATGAATTATGGACTTGTTTTCTCAGATCCTTTTGTCTACCACGCTCTTTGGTGCCCTACTATTCACTGTGTAGCATCTACCCTTGTTGGTCCTACCGAAGAGCAACACCTTGCACTTGGCTGCATTAAATTCCATCTGCCATTTTTCAGCCCATTCCTCTAGCTGGTCCTGATCCGACTGCAAGTTTTGATTGTTTTCAGCATTGTCCACTATACGCCCAATCGTGACACCCACAAATTTGCTAATTCAGTTATATAATAAGAAACAACAATGGACCCAGCACTGATCCCTGTGGCACTCCACTAGTCACAGGCCTCCAGTCAGAGAGGCAACCATCTACTACCCTCTCTGTTTTCTCCCACAAAGCCAATATTGAATCTAATTTACTACCTCATCTTGAATGCGGAGTGAATGACCCTTCTTGACCAACCTCCCTCCTATATGGGACCTTGTGAAATGCCTTGCTAAAGCTCGTGTAGACAACATCCACTACTTGCCTACATCAGCATTCCTGGTAACTTCCTCAAAACCTCTCTAAGATTAGTTGAACACAACCTGTCATTCATGAAGCCATCCTGGCTATCCCTAATCAGTCCACATCTATCCAAAAACTCATATATCAGGTCTCTTAGAATACCTTCCAGTAACTTTTCCACTACTGATGTCAAACTCACAGGCTTATGATTTCCTGGCTTACTTTTAAAGGCTTTCTTAAACAGTGGAACAACATTACCTATCCTCCAATCCTCCAGTATCTCACTTGTCACTAAGGATGATTTAAACATCTCTGCTAAGGCCCCTGCAATTTTTGCACTTGCTTCCTACAAGTCTGAGGGAACACCTTGTCAGGCCCTGGGGATTTATCCATCCTAAATTGCTTCAAGACAGCAAACTCCTCCTCCTCTCTATCCTGTACTGGCTCCATGGAGTTGATGCCTCTTTGCCTCACTTCTATAGACTCTGTGTCCATATCTTGAGTAAATATAGATGCAAAAAAAAATCACATAAGATCTCCCCCATCTCTTTTGCATGGATTACCATTCTGATCTTCCAGAGGACCAATTTTGTCCCTTGCAATCCTTCTGCTGTTAACATATCTTTAGAATATTTTAGGATTCTCTTTCACCATGGGTGCTAGGGCAACCTCATGCCTTCTTTTAGTCCTTCTGGTTTCTTTCTTAAGTGTTCTCTTACCTTTCTTATGTTCCATAAGGACCTTCTTTGTTCCTACCTGCTATGTACCTCCTTTTTTTCCCTTTGGAGCCTCAATATAACCATATAATATCTCTCGAAAACCAAGGTTCCCTAGACCAGTTATACTTATCTTTTATACTGTCAGGCACATACAAGCTTTGAACTCTCAAAATTTCACTTTTGAAGGATACCCTCTTACCAAGTACATTTTTTGCCAGAAAACAGCCTAACCCAATACACACTTGCCAGATTCTTTCTGATACCATCAAAATTGGCCTTTCTCCAATTTAGAATCTCAACCCATGGACCAAGCATATCTTTTTCCATGTTTACTTTGAAATTAAGGCATTATGATCACTAGATATAAAGTATTCCCCTACATCAGCTCCCCAATCTCATTCCCTAATAGCGGATCAAGTATCTCACACTCTCTCATTGGGAATTCTATGTACACATTTTCCTGAACGTATTTGAAACACTGTCCCCCACCTAGTCCTTTTACAGTATGGGAGTCCCAGTCAATATGTGGAATGTTAAAAATCACTTACAGTAACTTATGCTTCCTGCACAGCAGTTTGTGATCTCTACAAATTTGTACCTCCTAATCAGTCGAACCGTTAGGTGATCTGTAATGTAGCCCCATTACTCTGGGCATACCTTTCTTCAGTTCCATCCATAACGGCTCACAAGATGAGTCCTCCAGTCTGTTCTGCAGACATTAATGGAATGAAGTAATACCATTGAATCTGTTCAAATAAACCATCAAACACCTATTGTACAAAAATGAACAAATCGCACAAATGACAAAAACGAGCAAATAACACGCAGAGTATTAAACAGCAAACCATAGAGTCCTTGAAACTGTCCAGGAATTTTCAGAGGTGAAGGGCAAATTAATTGAAATAGAATTAGACTCTGGCTTGGCTGTTCCAATCAATCCACAAAATGGGTTTGAAAAGCATTTCAAAGATACTGAACTGAAGCCTGCCGACATCCAGCTAAAAACTTACACTGGAGAAAAGATAACTCCTGTGAGAATGACATTTGTAACAGTGAGTTCCAACAGCTAACAAGCCACATTGGGCTTGTATGTGGTGTTATGATCCCAGCCCCCTCCTTTGTGAGAATCGCCAGAGCCCTAGTGAAGGGGGGGTCAGTGACCCAAGAGAAGAGAGAGATATGTGCGGTGTCCCTCGTTTCACGGCGAGGCAAAGCTGCCGACTGTGGTCATTGTCTCGTGGAGACACCTTTGTGAATTGGGAACTGTACTACGTGTATACCCTCAAGGCAACGTGGGTGGAGAGATGGAGAGAGATTGCATCATCCCAACCTGATTGACATCTGAGACCCCGTGAGTTCAGATAAAAGAGGGGTTGTAAAGACGGCCCCCCAGATGCACCAGAAGACACGCTAGAAATCCTGCGACAGCGTTTTTAATAGCGACAGCTGGTGGTGGGGTTCGTGTGCATCCTTTCCTTGCCTGGGACTGGCGACCTCACCACGAAAGAACGGCTTAGCTACAGGGGAGGCCACAAGTGAGCGTCCATTCCCCAACGAGACTCCGACGAATCGAACTCCTAAAGGTTGGAAAACCCCACCGGGTAACTGTTTCATTTAATCTCTATCTCTCTCTCTTTAACAAAGTGCACCAACGCGACACCACAAAAGACGGCAGCTGGTGGAACTGCAGTGACCGCAAGAGACTTTCAGATATACAGCGGACAATATATACATTACCCCTAGACAACGATAGAGTTTATTTCGTATTGATTATTACTATACCTGCACTTTAGATTGAGTATTGATGACTTATGTTATCTGAATGTTTGTATTAACCTTACTTTTGTGCCCCTTTATAAATAAAAACGTTTGAAAATGGTACCATCAGACTTCAACAGACCTCTCTATCTTTGCTGGTAAGTGATCCAGTTACGGGATACGTAACAGTGGTAAAACAGGAGGACCAGCATTTTGGGGACACGAGTGGCTGAGACAACTACAACTTAATTGGAGATCCACCCACCATTTGCATGCCACGTCAAGAGTCAACTGAAAGAGAATTAAGAAAGGTATTTGATGATGCCACAGCATCAAGGATGGCATTGGAAAGCTCAAACATATCAAGGGTAAAATAGTGTTAAATGAAAATGCCAAATCCAAATTTTAGTTAGCTCATCTTGTTTCTTATACCATCTAGACTGTATGGAGTCTGAAAGAATTCTTTGCAAGGTTGAGTGAAGCCCATGAGCAAAGCCAGTAGTCCAGGTAACCAAGAAGAATGAGTCTGTCAGGATCTGTGCTAATTTTAAGGTCACCATCAAACCAGTACTGGAGCTAGACAATTACTCTCAGCCCAGGATAGAGGATAGCTTTGCATACCTTTCGAGAGGACAATACTTCGACTAAACAGATGTAACTGAGGCCTACCTACAGATGGGGATGGAAAAAGAATCCAAAGTGTTTCTCACCATAAACACTCACAAATGGTTTGATCGCTATAATAGTCTTATTTTTGGAGTACCATCTGCACCTGCTCCTTGGTCGATTGCTACAGACCAGATGCTTAAAGGCTGCCCAGGCACTCAGTGTTACCTGGATGACATCATTGTTACTGGTAACAATGACAAGGAACGTCTCCAAAAATCTTAACACAGTGTTAAAAAGATGAGAAGGTTGTGGGTTCAGAGCACAGTGAAATAGTGCAGATTCTCTAAGCCAAACATCAGTTACTGTGGTCTGACACAATTGCTGCACAATGGTGTGACCTCTTCTGTCATGATGAGTCTGCACTCAGGTTGGAGGAGCAACACCTTGCACTCTGCCTGGGTAGCCTCCAGAGTGATGGCATGAACAGCAATTTCCTGAACCTCCTGTAATGCTGCCCCCCCCCCTTCACCATTTCCATTTCCTTCTCTCACCTCATCTCCGTACCTGCTCATCATCTCCCTCTGGTGCTCCTCCCCTTTTCTTTCTGTCTTTCCTATTAGATTTCTCCTCCTCTATCTCTTTCACCAATCAACTTCCCAACTCTTTACTTCATCCTCCCCTCTTCCCAGTTTCACCTGTCACCCTGTGTTTCTTCCTCCCCCCCCCCCCCCCCACCTTCTTACTCTAAAATCTCATCATTTTTTCTCCAGTCCTGATGAAAAGGTCTCAGCCTGAAATGTCAACTATACTCTTTTCCTTAGATGCAGCCTGGCCTGCTGAGTTCCGCCAGCAATTTATGTATCTTTCCTGCTGTGTCAGAGTCAACTCCTACAACCACCATGGAGGAGGTCCCGGAACGTGAAGTTGTTTCATGGCCACAAGTCTCCCCTGCCAAGCAGAGTGACACCCCCTCCACCCCCTCCAACATCAGGTAAGATGTTAATGGACAGGAGTAAGAAACTCTCCACAGTGATTAAATCTTTAGACTTGAATAGGAAAATTAGAAATTTACTATGCTGTGGATGTCTGTATATTGCAGTTGTATTATATAGTATACTGTGGAGATGCATTCTATATTGAGTTGAAGTTTATAACTAAGCAGGGAGGAGCGTTCTTTATTTAGTATTTTGGTAATATTTGAAGAATATTTCAAATACTTTGTTTAATTAAGCTTTCTTTGTTTGCTTAAATAATTTGATACTGGTATATATAAAAGTACGTGAATGGCATAAGTCATCATGTCACCACGTCATTAATGCATGTCTCACTAATGTAAAACATAACTAACATACATGAGTTGTCCTGGGTCCATGGATTTTCTTTCAACTTGTTTTATGTTTTGCCATTACAAAACATAGCACATCTGTTCGCAGATGTTGGCTCGGCTGATTTGCAGTGTGTTCTCAGCGGATTCTCAGCTACTTAGATTATGTTGTGAGCTTATTTATAAATTTGATTTTTTGTACTAGCTTTAAATTCTTATGGTACTGTTCCCAGTCATTATTTGTAGCACAATTGCATTAATTTCTCCTGTCACATTATTGTGACATTTATTCCCTTTCCAGCTCCTTGCTAAAGTTGAGATGAGTTCTGAAAAAATAGTATTCCCTCTATCAAAGTGAAATGTTGCTAAATAGATCTTTTACTGTTCAAAGTTCAAAGTACATTTATTATCAAAGTTCGAGTTGTCTCGATATTCGTCAATGCTGTCAGAGGATGTTACTGAAATTCAGAGATTCGGAGGATTTATGGATGTGGAATGTGGTTCAAATTGATCACTTTCTGCTTTATGGTTTTTATATTCTGTGTTTTTGCCTGTTGCCGTTTAGATAGATAGATAGATACTTTATTCATCCCCATGGAGAAATTCAACTTTTTTCCAATGTCCCATACACTTGTTGTAGCAAAACTAATTACATACAATACTTAACTCAGTAAAAAAAAATGTGATATGCATCTAAATCACTATCTCAAAAAGCATTAATAATAGCTTTAAAAAGTTCTTAAGTCCTGGTGGTAGAATTGTAAAGCCTAATGGCATTGGGGAGTATTGACCTCTTCATCCTGTCTGAGGAGCATTGCATCGATAGTAACCTGTCGCTGAAACTGCTTCTCTGTCTCAGGATGGTGCTGTGTAGAGGATGTTCAGAGTTATCCATAATTGACCGTAGCCTACTCAGCGCCCTTCGCTCAGCTACCGATGTTAAACTCTCCAGTACTTTGCCCACGACAGAGCCCGCCTTCCTTACCAGCTTATTAAGACGTGAGGCGTCCCTCTTCTTAATGCTTCCTCCCCAACACGCGTGATTTGTTAGTTTCTTTTTGAGTGGGGGGTGGGGTTTGCTGTCTTTTCCATTTCCATGACTTGTTTTTCTACATGGGGGGAGGGTTTGCACAATTTTTTTTCACGTGTGGGGGGGGTCAATGATTGTGTTGCTATTTGTGTGATTTATTTTTTTGTGCGTTGTGTGGGGGGGGGTTGTTGTTTTTCTTTGAATGACTTCCATGGTTTTCTGTGTTTTGTGCATATCTAGAGAAGACAAATCTCAGAGTTGTATAACTTTAACAATAAGTGAACCTTCAAACCTTTGTTCTATATACAACCTTAAGATTTGTCTAGTTTCTTAAGGTCAATATAGCTGCGAGTGGTAATGGGGACAAGCTCCCACTACCTATTAAATTCTCCCACTGGCATGCGACTCAAACAGCCTCTGACAATCAAGTTCAGCTCCTGGCCTTCACGTGTAGCTTAGTGTCATACAACACCTCACCACAACTGTCCAGCACCTTCGAGATTTCAGTTCACATCGCAAAAATGCCAGGCGATACAGGTGACACAGAAGAAGCATTTCAGGAGGTATATTGCATGCATTTCTCTGACATTAAATTTGACCTTTGAAACTTTGATGCAAAAGCTCAACTCTGAAAGGGAAGTTACAGACTATTGATTGCAGTGATCATTTTCCAGAAAAGGATGATTAATAAAGTAATTACTACTTGTTTCAGCTGCCAGCAAATCATCACTGTGCTACACCAGTGCCTTCTTAAACCTTATGTACAATAAAAGTTGTAGGACCTGTTATTAATAATTCTAATCTGAGTTACATCTGTTTCTTTGAATAAATGGAAATCTGCTGTGATCAGCTTTTGTTTTATATCCTAATGAAAAGGTCAGACACACCCAAGGTAATGCAGAAATCATCCACAGAGCTTGGTAGTATGAGTACTCAAGAAGCAACTTCATTTGCTAGATACATTTACTCGTATTAGGAACTTGCTGTGGTATATTGGCGCAACATGCAATAAAAATAACACGTACTGTGGTTTCATATGTTGTGAGCTATCCACGAATGCCAGTGCCATCCAAAATCTCTCAATAACTGTTCAGGAACAGATATTACACTTCAACCATCAGATTCCTGAACCAGCATAGATAAATTCACTCACCTCAACTCGTACTGATTCCACAGCCTATGTGTAACCTAGGTTATCTAACCCCAAAGATGTAACGTTAGAAAGCTCCACCTGTGGAGGTATAAAAACAAAGTTTACCAATTTTAAAAAAAGAACTTGGGGGAGAAAAAAGCTATGCGAGAACGAGGCATGGCTGATGCAGGCATGGACCAGCGATAGAAATGCAGCAAACTATTTGACACTAAAGATATAAAAACTGTTAAAACTGGAGTATATCTACCCTACTTACTGGAAAACCTTAGGGTGAAACCCCTGGAGCAGAGACGATAGCGGTAAAAGACCTACTGAAGCTGCAGCTATAACAAACAGCAGTTATAACGAGACAGTATCGCGTGTCCAAGATCTCTACCGGGAAACTGGCAATTAATTCTGTTAAATCATATCAAGAGATTTGGTCAGCTCTTTTTTCTGTAAGTTTTCTGAATTGACTTTCATGGATGACTCACTATTTCATCCAATGAAACAAGAAACAAGATGGCAAACCACCCAAGTTCGAAGAACCAGCATGGGAATGAAATGTTTAAATACATAGAGCTTTTAATGCAGTCGGATGTATGTTTATTTTTCAATCAAAGGATCTGAGTTTGATTTTCTGCAAAAACTGAATAGTTTTGCAAAGACTTTGATAAGTTATTGAATGAGATTTACTTAGTTTAAAAGTTGTGATATTGGAGAATTTGTCGTGAAAGGAGTTAAAATGTACAGTATATAGATATATAGATATTTGGTGTTGAATTTGAATTTGTAAACATACTAACTGATCTGAAACTGAAGTTAACCATAATACTTAAGAATAGGAATTCAATTAGTTTTCTAACTAACTGGAGATGAATAAAAAGACAAATGTTAGTCCGTAAAACCTTTAAATAGAGAATAATAGATCTAATTAGTTAGAGAAATTAGAGTAATAAAGGTTTGTTTTAATGAATTTCACTGATTCTAACTAAACAGGAATTTGGTTTTCATTTGTTATCTGAGATTTGGAACCTAAACAGAATGTTGGAATTGTGAAATGTTCTTACTCATGTAAATATTTTATATATAATGATATTTTTATAAGTTTACCCTCCAGAAGTGTGAGTTTTCTATTCACTGCCTCCTTTCAATACCTAGGGTTTCCGACGGCCTTCTAGCATCTCGTGCAGTACTATGTAAGTAGATTTTCTCATGAAGAGAGTGGTGACCAGTCACACGAGATAAAACAAGTGCTACACAGATGTTACATATGGACTCACTTTCAAGGGCTCTACAACTTGTAATCTCAATTTCATTTATTACTTCTTTATTCAGTTTTATTATTGTTATTTGTTTGTCTTGTATTTGCATAGTTTGTCTTCTTTTGCCAACTGGTTTCTTGTCCATCTTTGTGTGTAGCTTTTCATTAATTCTATTGTGCTTCTTACTCATGTACAATAGATAATTGTACTCATTACAGTGATACAACAGGGTTTTTTAAGAGACGCAGGTACATGGAGCTTAGAAAAATAGAGGGCTATACAGAAAGAGAAATTCTAGGCAGCTTCTAGAGTAGGTTACATGGTCAGCCCAACATTGTGGGCTGAAGGGCCTGTAATGTGCTGTAAATTTTCTATGTTCTATATTCTATGTTCTTTGTTGTACTTTGAATGCTTACAAGAAAATAAATCTCAGTGTAGTATATGGTACATACATGTACCTAGATAATAAACTTACTTTGAACTTTAAACTTTGATATGTTGTGACAAGTTGTTGCATTAAACCAGACAGTAATGACTGATGTGAGGATGTTCTGTCTGATTTGTTTTTCTGCTTCATGAACAAAAAATAAAATTGTACTATCCTGTTCATAAATCTATAGTTTTCATGTATTTTCAAAGCAAAGATGTGAAGAAATCACTTTTCAAGTTACTGAAAGATGTTGCAAAGAACAAGTTGGCTGATCTCTATTGAATATAAGGGATACCACGGAGATTAAGAATCAGATTCAGAAATTTGATGCTTTGCGTATATTGCAATACACAATAAACCACTATAAACTACAATTTATATAACACAAAAAAATTAAGTAGTGCTGAAAGAAAGCAAAAACAAAAGTTAGATAGTGTACATGGGTTCATTGTTGTTTCAGAAATCTGATGGCAGAGGGGAAGAAGCTGTTCCTGAAACAGTGAATGCATGCCTTCAGGTATGTGTACCTCCTCCTTGCTGGTAGGAATGAGAAGAGGGTATGCCCTGGGTGATGGAGGTCCTTAATGAAGGATGCCAATTTTTTGAGGCACTGCCTTTGGAAGATTTGCTCAGTGCTGGAGAAGCTAGTGCCCATGACGGATCTGGCTGAATATGCAACTTTTTGCCACTTTTTCCATTTCTGTACGGTGGTCTCCATATCTGATGCTGATGCAAACAATTAGAACGCTTTCCATGGTTCATCAGTAGAAATTTGTGAGAGTCTTTGGTGACAGAACAGGTATCTTTAAACTCTTAAAAATATATAGATTAGGCAAAGGGAAGAACTCAGAAGTGAGTAGGAAATAAGGGTGGAATGCATCACCTACAACACACAGCGATCTCCTGGCAAAGTTAACTTCTGGAATAATAATGCATCAAATGCAATAGCGGTGACCCCAATAATGACCCTCATTTCTATTATTTCCCCATCTGCAATTTAATCTGATGAACTTAATCTCTTCCCTCTTGCTATTGTAATGTTAAGGTTGCAATTCCGCTGTAAAGCGTTTTACAGGAGCATTTTATTCGTTGGCCCTGAAATGCACGCCATTTGAATCATATTGCTATTATGACATCATTAAACAATCTCATCATCAAGCTAATTGCTACCAGAAAGGTATCCCAAAGCAGTTGATCATCAGGAAAAAAACTAACTTGTATTTAACTACTTGATTACAAAAGTCTTTAAAAACTCATTACTTTTTCGTGCTTTCATTTCAAAACCATTTCAATATTGCAGTTCCCTGCTTTAATTATGGTTTCTAGGATGTTTCTCTCTTCAATTATTTATTTCTTCCTGAGGGAAATCATATCTGACTATAACCAGTACATTCATCTAACGGTACAACTGAGCCAATTGGACATGCAAACTTCTTTCATCCCTCCTTCTGGCAAATCATGTTTACAGACAACCATCACAGGGACCTCACTGCCACTTTTTAATAAATGCCATCACATTTTGCACTATAAATAATAGATCAGAAAATAACATTTTCAGTGTTATTTGACAATTGTTTCAATTGCTAGGTGCTCATAACAAATTCTCATCTTCACTATTTTTCAAGGGGTTTTTAAGATGAGTAGGATTTGAGGTTTTTTTTAGAAACAGCAGTTAAGGATCATCATCATCATTATGACGTGAACAACCATGGTCTTTTGATCATGATTGTTCTTGATAAATCTCTCTACAGATGTGGTTTGCCTTCTTCTGGCCAGTGTCTTTACAAGACAGATGACCCCAGCCATTATCAACACTCTTCAGAGATTGTCTGCCTGGTGTCAGTGGTCACATAAACAGGACGTGTGATATGCACCAGCTGCTCATATGGCCATTCACCACCTGCTCCTGTAGATTCACGTGACCCCAGTTAAGGGGTGTGTAGGTTCTACACCTTGCCCAAGGGTGACCTGCTGGCTTATGGAGGGAAGCAGTGCCTTACATCTCCCTTGCTAGAGATGTTTCTTCACCCTGCCACCCGAGAGTAACTTGATAGAAATCTTCATGGTATGCCATAATGAAACCATATAAGACTTTAAGACTGCTGTGTCTCTGCACAAATACATATATGTTAAGTAAAAGCACACACATGAGAGATGGCTTTAATGGGTGTATTCACATTGCAGTGAGAGAGAGAGAGAGAACAATGAGCATGCATAGACAACAGTGCATGGACAGACAACAGATAAATACGTAGTGCTAAGGGGAGGTTATTGTTTTAAAAGAAATAGATCCATACATTACTCTTAACCCTCCCCCTTAGATTAATGCTGCATAAAACTGCATATGTACAAAGCATTCAATTTCCCTTTCATAAACTCATATTCCAAATAAACATGCTTTCACTATAACCGTCCATAACTAACATCACAGTTCTAAAGGTTCAGTCCTTTGGGCGGTGCTCTGTTCCTTTCAGGACAGCGCCTCTGGATCTATGGAGTGGCATCAGGTTTAGCCGATGTCTTGTCATGATAATGTTCTCATCTCTGGACCTGTGGAGTAGGATCAGGTTTGGTAGGTGTCTTGTCTAAGACAACGTTCTCTGTTTCTGATGTCACGCTGCTGTCAGTAACATCATCACTGACAGGTAAGTCTGGTGACTGTAATGTGTCCATCTTGTTGGATGCGATCAACTCAGGTGTGTTCTTCAGTTGAGCATCCAGTATCTGGTCCACATGATGTCCCCATGTCCGATCTCCAATAACCACTGTATACATCAGTGTTCCAGTTCTTGTAGTTATCCTACTGGGTATTCATTTGTCTTATTGGTAATCAGGACTTCCTGTCCAATCTCAAAGCTCCTTGCTGCTTCACTTGGCAACTGGCTGAACTGTTTATTCTGTACTTCCCTCCATAGATCTATGTGAGATCTCAGATTCCTGTTCATGAACAACATTGCAGGTGTTTGATTTGTCATTGCATGAACAGCGCTCTGATACACAAGAAGGAAGTTAACCACCTTGTGCTGTAGAGGAATGTCCTCCCTGTCCATCGCTTTAACGGACTTCTTGTATGTTTGGATAAACCTTTCGGCTAACCTGTTCGTTGCTGGGTGGTGAGGAGCTGACTGGAAATGTCTGATGCCATTTTTTTCATGAACAGTCGGAATTCTTCGGACGTGTATTGTGTTCCATTGTCACTCACAATTTGTTCTGGTAAGCCGTTTCTGCCAAATGTAGTCCTCAGTGCTGACTTCATTGGTTAACCTCCGGCCACTTTGAGTGTGCTCTTTTCAATGGTGATGACGGCGGCTCCCACAGGTGTAACGATCCCTATGGAGATGTACTTTGAACTTATCGGCATCCCAAACAGTTTTTGGCTGAGTATTCTATTCCCAACTACCACACGTAGCTCTAGGCAAGACTTTTCATCTTGGCTGTACCCAAATGTCCGTCATGCAGATTTTCCAACACTCCAGTGTGCAGTTTAGAGGGAACCACAACACGAGATCCATACATCAGTGTGCTTTGACATACCGACAGTTGGTCTTGTCTCACTGAGAACTCTGGAAACATAGGCCTACCATGTGTTGGTCATTCTTGCATGGTGACGTCATAGATTTTTTAAAAATTTCGGGTCATTTCTTGTTTCCCTTTGTATTTCAGAATTTATTATCAGCAGCTGGTCCACCAATGTAGTGTGGAACATTACTGCTGGGTCACAATATGAAGACTTTTCTACTTTAGTTGCCAATACTGAAAGACATGACAAACCATCAGCATTGCTGTGTTGCTTGGTATCCTTGAATTTATGTCATAAGGGTGGGCTCCTAGGAACAGTGCCCAACATTGTAACCAAGTAGCAGTCTTCACTGGAATTCCCTTCCTGGGATTAAAAATGGACACAAGGGCTGGTGATCTATCACTAGCATAAATTTTTGTCCATAGAGGTAGTGGTAGAACTTCTTGATTCTCCATACCAGACTAATCACTTCTCACTCGACCTGTGCGTAGTGGTGTTCTGTGCCCGTCAGTGATCCTGAAGCAAACACAATTGGGGATTCAGATCCATCTTTCACAATATGTAACAAAATGGCTTCAATGTCAAAAGGGGAGGCATCACATGCCAATCGAATGGGCAGGGATGGATCTTAACGGGTGAGCAGTTCATCGGATGTTATCAGTCTCTTTCTTTCCTTGAATGCATTTTCACATCTTTCTGACCATTCCCACTTTGCTCCTGTCTATAACCATGCATTCAATGGATGCAGTACTGTAGCAATGTTTGGGGGAAACTGATAGTAGTAGCTTACAAGGCCAAAATATGGGTGCCTGTAACACTGCTTCAGTTGTCTCTTGTGACTTATGGAAGCCATGCTCGTCAATGACATGTCCACAGCATGAGATTTTGTTTGTGAAAAGCTCACATTTCTCTCTCTTTGCACACAGACCATACTCACTCAGCCTGGTAAGCTCTTTATCAAGGTTCTGGAGGTGCTTGTCATTATTTTTGCCAGCCACAATGTGTCATTGAAGTAACATTGTGTTCTTGAGCTATCTTGGAGCACTTCTTCCATTGCTCTTTGCCAAATTGCTGGAGCTGATGCGGCACCAAAGACAAGATGGATATACTGGAACAGTCCCTTGTGAGTGTTGATAGTGAGGAACTTCCTGCTTGACTCCTCAATCTCCATTTGCAGATAGGCTTGTGACAAGTCAATCTTTGAAAACCTCTCCCTGCTAGTCAACGTCTTGTATTCATGGCGAGGATACTGCACAGTATGCATCACTGGGTTCACGCTCACCTTGAAATCCTCGCATATGCAAATGGCTCCAGTCTTCCCTTCCTTTATCACTGGGTCAATGGGCACGGCCTAGTCACTCTACTCCACCTTGGAGAGAATTCCAGATGCCTCCAAGCTCTGCAGTTCAATGTCCACGTAGTGCATAAGACACTGGACACACTTTATGGAACCTTGGTGTTGCTGTTTCAGCCAGTTCGATTCAGGCTGTCATGCCTCTGTGTTTACCAATCCCCTTCTCAAACACCTTCTCATTAGTATTAAGCAGCTGTGCCAGTCTCTGGTTAGTGCTACCGTTTGGGCTGCTGTTGGCTGTTGATGTCACACTGAGAGCTTTGATTGAGTGCCAGTCTAGCTGAATTTTTCTCAATCGTTCACGTCCAAAAAGTGCTGGCCCTTCACTTTTCAATACATAATCCCCCCCTCCTCCCCTTCACCATTTCCCATCCCCTTTTCCCTCTCTCACCTTTATCTCCTTGCCCGCCCATCACCTCCCTCTGGTGCTCCTCCACCCTTTTCTTTCTTCCATAGCCCTCTGTCTCTTTCACCAATCAACTTCCCAGCTCTTTACTTCATCCTTCTCCCTCCAGGTTTCACCTATCACCTTGTCTTTCTCTTTCCCCTCTTCCCACCTTTTAAATCTACTCCTCAGCTTTTTCCTCCAGTCCTGCCAAAGGGCTTTGGCCTAAAACATTGACTATACTTTTTTCCTAGATGTTGCCTGGTCTGCTGAGTTCCTCCAGCATCTTGTGCGTAAATCTCTAACTGCTGTGTTTGGCCTCCATACGTCACATTCAGTTTCAGTTTGCCTCTGGGAGACACTTTTTCACCTGAGAAATTTCCCTCTCGCTTCCCTAATATGTCTACCCACATTAGATAAAATATTTGACCACTCATTATCTTCAATATCGCTTCCAAGATCCTTCTGTCATACTGCTTTGAGATTGTTACACGGTTCACCCACAGAGTACTTGAACATTTTATAAAACACTGATGCTTTATGAACTTCCTGTGGTAGTGTGAAGTATTCTGTTGAAGGGTTACTTTGTGGGCCACCATTCTTGAATATGCTACTAACGCAATGTCTTATTTGTAAATACTTCCAGAAATTCCCTTTATCTACAAAGTTATATTTCCTCTGCAAATCTGTTCTAAGAATCAGAATCAGAATCAGGTTTATTATCACCGGCATGTGACGTGAAATTTATTAATTTAGCAGCAGCATTTCAATGCAATACATAATCTAGCAGAGATAAAAAATAATAAATAAAATAAAACATGATAATAATAAACAAGTAAATCAATTATGTATATTGAATAGATTTAAAAAGTGCAAAAAAACCCAGAAATACTGTATATTAAAAAAAGTGAGGTAGTGTCCAAGGATTCAATGTCCATTTAGGAATCAGATGGCAGAGGGAAGAAGTTGTTCCTGAATCAATGAGTTTGTGCCTTCAGGGTTCTGAACCTCCTACCTGATGGTAACAGTGAGAAAAGGGCATGCCCCGGGTGATGAGGGTCCTTAATAATGGACGCTGCCTTTCTGAGACACCGCTCCCTAAAGATGCCCTGCGCAATTTGAGGGCTAGTACCCAAGATGGAGCTGACTCGATTCACAACCTATCTATTATGGTTCTTAGATTTATTGAGTATGCCCACAAGAAAATGTATCTCAGGTTTGTATACGATGGTAATAGCATACTTAGATAATAAATTAATTTTGACTTTGTACTGCTACCGCAAAACAATAAATTTCATAACCTATCTCAGTGATAATGAAACTGATTCTGAACCATTCATTTCCAGAAGGGAAAATCAAGCAGTTTCTGTCACACACACAAGGTTCTCCAGTCTCAATCTGCCTCGCCTGAAATATTAAAAAGAAGCAGGAGAAAGCTGTTTGGCCCCTCATGGTCAAACAGTAAGATCAAGACTGATCTTTTACCTCCGCAATAAGTGCACAGTACACTTTCAAGTCCCCAATCTCTTTTTTCCATCTTGAATATATTCAATAACTTAGCTTCCACAAACACTTGGGTAGGGAATTTCAAAAGTTCACCAGCGGCAGTGAAGTTTTTTTTCATCTCTGCCTAAAATTTATCATCGAAGTACACATGTGTTACAATATACTGCCTTGGAATTCATCTTTTGTAGGTGTTTATATAGGAATTAAGAAATACAATAGAATTTATGAAAAGTTATACATAAATCACCATCTGGTATGGGGGGGGGGGGGGTGAGACTGCTCAGGGTCAAAATAAGCTGCACAAAGTTGTGAAATTAGTCAGCTCCATCATGAGCACTGGCCTCCACAGCATCCAGGACATCTTCAAGGAGTAACACCTCAAAAAGCCAGCATCCATTATTAAGGACCCCCATCACCCAGGACATGCCCTCTTCTCATTGCTACCATCAGGGAGGAAATACAGAAGCCTGAAGGGACCCTCTCAACAATTCAGGAACAGCCTTTACCTCTTCTACTTCTTTCTCTTTTTGTTCTAACTATTTAATTTTACTTCTTAAATTTATAGATTTATTTACTGTAATTTGCAGTTTTTATTATTATGTATTGCATTGTACTGCTGCCACGAAACAACAGATTTCACAACATATGCTTGTGATATTAAACCTGATTCCGATTTTGATCTGGCTAACAAGCAATTGTCAGCGGCTCTAAGTTGATGTCTGGGAGAGAGTGGCCTTGGTGCTAGACTCCCAAACCAGGGGAAATACCATCAAGTCCTGTAAAAATCTTGCTGACTGCAGTAAGATCAGCTCTGGAGAATGAAGGTTGTTTGCTCAGTCTCTGGTCAGAAAGCAAACTGCCATGCCCTCCCGTATCCCACCCATTCCACGGGCAATCTGTTCACCCACTTTTGCATTTCTCTCTTCAGGTAAGTAGATCAGATTTCAATTTTTCACCCAGCCACAGTGTATAGACTGGGAAATGTATAGACTGTATAGACACAGGAGCTTCTGCAAATGCTGGAAATTCAGAGTAGCACATCAAAATGCTGGAGGAACTCAGCAGGTCGGGAAGCATCTTATTTTTATTTTATTTTATTCATTTTGAGATACAGCGAGGAGCTGACCTTTCCGGCCCAACAAGCCACACTGCCCAGAAACCCACCTGTTTAACCCTAACCTAATCAGAACCTGGTTTAATATCACTGGCCTTCATCATGAAATTTGTTGTTTTGTTATGTGGCAGTAGTACATTGTGATACAAAATAAGAAAAGCTGTAAATTGCAGTAAGTGTGTGTGTGTGTGTGTGTGTGTGTGTGTGTGTGTATATAAAATGTCCATTCAGAACTCTGAACTCCATTACCCCCTGTGATCTGTAATAGTGTCATGCTAACCACAATCTTACCGTGAATGAAGAGGAGTCTATGTATTTTGCTATTCTCTGCCTCACTTTAAAGGGGAAAAAACAAAAGACATTATCTTGAACTTCTGTTGACAAAAGGATACTGGCAAGTGCTGAGAATTGGGCTCTGTTAGTAATTCTTCTTACAGGTGATTCATACAAGGTTGTCGTTGTCCGGTCCGGGGTCCACGTTCCGGCTCCGGGTCCTCCGGCTGTCCCTTGTTTCGGTTGGACTAAACCACAAACACCTGACGCTCATCTTGTTGGCTGGGAATATACGTGGCCCTAGGATTGAGTGGGGTCGGGTCTTCTTCTTCTTCTCCTCCCCCTCCTCCTCTTCCTCCTCCTCCTCCTCCTCCTCCTCCTCCTCTCCCCCAATCCCCTACCCCCCCGGCAAGAGTCTCATGGAACAAATGGCTGGTATGGCCAGTTGCCACCTTTAGGCTGCGTTGGAGAACCATTGCTTCTTGGATCCTTGCAGTCCGTAGTCGGAGCTGTCATTGCGGTATGGATTCAGCCATTTCCCCGGCCAGCTGGGTGGCCGTCAGCCACTCCGAGTTAGGTAGGGATCCGGTTGTTTCCGTAGCCAGCCAAGGTTGCTGGCCGTAACGACTACCCGGAGCAGCCCCGATGCAGAGATGGAACTGTCTGTCGTTCTTCGGTGTTTGTCTCTTCCTGTCCTCGCCCCGTGGGGTAAGTCAGGCCACTCTGCCGTTACCCTGTGGGGGGAATCTGTCTTGTCTTGTCTTTGCCTCCGTGGGGTAAGTCAGGCTGCTCAGCCGTTGCCCTGCGGGGGGAATCTGTCTTGTCTTTGCCTCCATCGGGTAAATCCGGCCGTTCTGCTGTTACCCAATGAACGGTCCTGCCCCACCTTGGTGTGGAGTGAAAATTGAGTCCTGGCTTGTCAAAGGAAAAGTCCCGGCTCTATGTCTATGTTCTGTTCAGTCTCATGTCAGTGTCTTGTTAAAGATGAGTCCTGGCTTGTCGAAGGAGAAGTCCCAGCTCTGTTTATGTACAGCTCCTAGTCCGCCTCCATACTCCAGCCAAGCCTTGACCCCAACCTCAAGCCTCAAGCCAAGCCTCGACCTGAGCCTCAAGCCTCTAGCCAAGCCTCGTCACGTCTTCGCCTGGGTTTGGGGGGTCTGAGCCCGAGGCAAGACCCAGGTTCTGGGTCCTTGTCCAGTCTCGGGCTCAGAGTCCACCCCAGGCTCCTTGTTCCCAGTCCCTCGTCCTGCCCTGTTCCTAGCACTACAATGTCTGCGTCTTGCATTTGGATACAACACCCCCGTATGACAAAGGTTGGGTCAGATGTACAGTGGGGGGTGAATCAACACATGGCTGTAAAATGGAAATGGAATAAAATAAACACTGAATCATTTCAGTAAATTGTTGCATCTGAATCATAAATGTTAATTACATTTACACTCAGTGGCTGCGTTATTAGATACCTCCTGTACCTAATAAAGTGGCCACTGCATGTATGTCTGGGGCCTTCTACTCCTGTAGCCCATCCGCTTCAAGATCTGACATATTCTGCATTCCGAGATGCTCTTCTGCACACACGTTTGTAACGCATTATTATTCGAGTTACTGTCACCTTCCTGTCAGCTTGAACCAGTCTGACCATTCTCCTCTGACCTCTCTCATTAACAAGGTGTTCTCACCCACAGAACTGCCACTCACTGGATATTTTTCATTTCTTGCCCCATTCTCTGTGAACTCTAGAAACAGTAGTATGTGAAATTCCCAGGAGATCAAACGTTTCTGAGATACTCAAATCACCCTGTCTTGAACCAACAATCTTTCCAAGGTCAAAGTCACTTCTGTCACTTTTCTTCCCCATTCTGATGTCTGGTCTGAACAACAACTGAACCTCTTGACCATGTCTGCGTGCTTTTATGCACTGAGCCACACGATTGGCTGATTAGATATTTGCATTACCCAGCAGGTGTACAGGTGTACAGAGGTACCTAATGAAGTGACTGCATGTCAATAGACAATAGACAATAGGTGCAGAAGTAGACCATTCGGCCCTTCGAGCCTGCACCGCCATTTTGAGATCATGGCTGATCATCTACTATCAATATCCAGTTCCTGCCTTGTCCCCATATCCCTTGATTCCCCTATCCATAAGATACCTATCTAGCTCCTTCTTGAAAGCATCCAGAGAATTGGCCTCCACTACCTTCCGAGGCAGTGCATTCCAGACCCCCACAACTCTCTGGGAGAAGAAGTTTTTCCTTAACTCTGTCCTAAATGACCTACCCCTTATTCTCAAACCATGCCCTCTGGTACTGGACTCTCCCAGCATCTGGAACATATTCCCTGCCTCTATCTTGTCCAATCCCTTAATAATCTTATATGTTGCAATCAGATCCCCTCTCAATCTCCTTAATTCCAGCATGTACAAGCCCAGTCTCTCTAACCTCTCTGTGTAAGACAGTCCTGACATCCCAGGAATTGTCCTAATAATAAAACAGACACATGAAAATAATCTGTTTAGTGTGTGATTATTTTGAAAGTCCCTAAGTTAAATGTTAAAGATCTATGAGAAATTTATATTGAGAAATGTATTTGTTGCACCGTTTTATCCTTGCTGAAGGTTCATTCAACAGCTGTGGTTGACAATCATATGTTTATTCAACAGGCAAGTTCCAGTTGTGGTGCCTTCTTTACACATGATTAGATTTCCATCTCATTGAAACTGTCTATTTAGGAGCAATTCAATGAGGGACCAGCTTGTACTGCACACAATTACAGAAGGGAAAGTTAAAGAGGTCAGTTGTCTGTACATGATCAAGAAGCATTTCATTTTCCCCATCCATTTACGACAGTTACTTAACAGTGTTATTAAAATCAAAGTACGTTCTGTTTGAATTTTTCACAGATCAAGCAAAATTCACGCTGTTCATGTCAAGATAATAGCTCCATTGTCGATAAGATCAAAGTCAGATTGATGTCGTTGTGACTTCTTGCAAAGATGAAAGCCACAGGTCTTGTCCACACAGGAAAATGACTCCATAATTACAAAAGGTGTTTGCTGATGGTTGATGAAAGTAAATTAGCCCCTTAAAATTGCTGCAAGATGTGGAGTGGGAGAATAAGTGGGTGCAGGTACAGGGTGTCCAAGGGCACTCTGGCAACAGTCTAATGTGTCCAAGGTTTAAGCATGTGCAGAGAGATTTTCTCCACAAATCCCTAATTTTCTAGAACTCCTGTTGGAACATTCTAGCAGCTGCTTGTGTGGTGGTGATAAGAATCAGAATGAGAATCAGAAATAGGTTTAATATCATTGACGTATGTCATGAACTTTGTAGTTTTGCAGCAGCATTACAGTGCAATACATTAAAAAACTATGAATCTGAGATACATCCCAGGCTGCGCTGGGAAGCATCATCAGTGATGTAACCTGGATTACCTGGTATTTCAATTTCAGACATTCTTCCCCAAGCAACCCAGCCAGGGTTGATCAGGCCATAGCTTGTGTCCCAGCAGCATTGGTCCATGGGTCATATCTCTTGATCTATATTCACGTGAAGGCTCACAAAGCCGGTCCTGATGACTCCTTCCTCTGAAGGCCCCGTAATGCCAAGGAGAGAGTAGGTTCCAGCAAAACCTCTGTACCCCACCTCTATAGGCTCACATCGTGCGTTCCACTCCTGTCACTGGCACTGCTCTACCAGCTCCTGGCATTTGGTTTTATGCACAAACACCTCCTCAGTCTGGTCTTCCCAAGACACTGTCAGTTCTACCATGATCACCTGCTTTGAGGTTTCTGACAGAATGATCACGACAAGCCTCAGGGATCATAAATATATATTTCATCAGAAAAAAATATATATTTTCAATAAACTACTAAATGGTGGTGGCATCCGTTGGTCTCGAGAGACCATGGATCTGCGCCTGGAGTTTCCAGGGCGCAGGCCTGGGCAGGGTTGTATGGGAGACCAGCAGTTGTCCAAGCTGCAGGCCTTCCCCTCTCCACGCCACCGATGTTGTCCAAGGGAAGGGCACTAGGACCCATCCAGCTTGGCACCGGTGACATTGCAGAGCAATGTGTTGTTAAGTGCCTTGCTCAAGGACACAAACACGCTGCCTCAGCTGAGGCTCGAACCAGTGACCTTCAGGTTACTAGTCTGATGCCTTGCCCACTAGGCCATGCACCAACACCACTACTAAATAAGTAGTGCAAAAAGATAGCAAAAACAGGGAGGTAGTGTTCATGGGTTGGTTCATTGTTCATTCAGAAATAAGACGGCAGAGACAAATACGCTGTTCCTAAACTGTTGGATCATAGAGCAGACAGATGTAATAAAATTAATTTATTATTGTCATACTTACAGTGAGAAACATGTCTTGCATTGGGTGGTACAGTGGTGTTGTGGTTAGTGCAGCCATTTTACAGCATCAGTGCTCGCTGCCCAGAGTTCGACTCCCACTGTTCTCTGTAATGAGTTTGTATTTTCTCCCCGTGACTGTGTGGGTTTATTTCCCACAGTCCAAAGGTGTATGGGTGGTGGTGGTGGGGCTGGGGGTTATATTTACTCTGGTGTTAAATTTACTTCAAAATTAAAATTGTGAGCATGCTATGTTGTTGCTGGAAGCATGGCAACACTTGCGGGCTGCCCCCAGTACAATCCTCGCTGACTAGACTTGATGCAAAATGACGTATTACACTGTATGCTTCTATGTTTCGATGAGTATGTAAAGCTAATCCCATACAGACCATTTCATTATAGAGATGCATTGAGGCAGAACAAGTTAAAACAATAATAAAGGATAAAAAAATAACAACTAGAGGAAAAGTGCTGTGCAGATAGGCGTTGCGGCAGAAGATTATAACAAGGTAAATTGTGAGGTAAAGGCATTCTACCTGGTATAGATGTACAACCATGATCTGGTTAGCCTCCCACCCTGCTCTATCTATGAGTACCATCACTGCACTGTAAACACCTTAAAACACTATTTATAATGCTGTTTACAGCATAAATACATGCTGGTATTTATGTATATTTTATCCTATCTCTGTACTTTCACTTTACTTTTAATTTTTATATTTTCTTTATTCTTGATAATTGTTAAATTTTTTTTATTGCATGTCATATGCTGACCAACACACCACAGCAATTTCCAAATACAGGTAAAGATACAATACTGAGCAAAACTCTGAACGAAGGGTCTGATGAGATCATGGAGGCAGGATAGATATGTCCCACAAAGGAAAAAGTTCTCAAATGGCAGCGGTAGGCAACCATGGCTGACAGGTGAAATTAAGGACTGTATAAAAGCCAAGGAAAGGGCATATCAGGTAGCAAAGTGAGTGGGAAGTTGGATTATTGGGAAACTACAAAAATCCAACAAAAGGCAACTAAAAAAGCTATATGAAGGAAAAAGATGAAATATGATGGCAAACTAACCTGTAATACAAATCAGATACCAGAAGTATTTCAATTATATAAAGAGTAAAAGGGTGGTGAAAGTTGATATTGGGCCACTGAAAAATGATGCTGGTGTGGTAGTAATGGGGGACAAAGAGATGGCAGATGAACAGAGTATTAGGGAGCAGGAGTAAGTGCCCTTGCTATTACAAAGGAAAAGGTGCTAGGCAAAATCAAAGATCCTAAGGTGGATAAGCAACCTGGACCAAATGGACAACATCCCACAGTCCTGAGAGAGGTTGCTGAAGATAGCGGATGCATTGATCATGGTTCTAGCACAGTCTTGGAGGACTGGAAGATTACAAACGTCACTCCACTCTTTAAGAAGGGAGAAAAACAAACGAAAAGAAGTTATAGGTCAGTTAGCCTGACCTCAGTGGTTGGGAAAGTGTTAGAGTCTATTATTAAGGATGAGGTTGCGATGTACTTGGAGACTAATGATAAAATAAGTCAAAGTCAGCTGAGATTCTGTAAAGGGAAATCATGCCTGACAAATCTGTCAGAGTTCTTCAAGGAAGTAACAAGCAGGGTGGACATAGGAGAGGCAGTGGATGTCATTTACTTGGATTTTCAGAAGGCATTTGATAAGGTGCCACAAATGAGGCTGCTTAACAAAATAAAATTCTATGGTGTTACAGGAAAGATTCTGGCATGGAAAGAGGAATGTCTGATGTGCAGGAGCAGTGAGTGGGAATAAAGGGGGCTTTCTCTGGTTGGCTACCAGTGACAAGTAGTGTTCCTCAGGGGTCAGTATTGGGACCACTACTTTTCACATTGTCAATGATTTAGATAATGGAATTGATGGCTTTGTGACGAAGTTTGCGGATGATCTAAAGATCAGTGGAGGGATCAGTGAGGAAGCAATGTGATTAAATCAGAACTTAGACAAATGGAAGAATGGACAAAAAAGTGGCAGATGGAATACAGTGTTGGAAAATGTATGATAATGCATTTTGGTAAAAGGAACAGTAGCATGGACTATTATCTGAATGGAGAGAGGGTTCAAATATTAGAGGTGCAGAGGGACTTAGGAGTCCTCATGCAAGACTCCCAGAAGGTTAATTTACAGGTTGAGTCTGGGGTAGAGAAGGCAAATGCAATGTTGGCAGTTATTTCAAGGGGATTAAAATATAAAAGCAAGGAGGTGATACTGAGCCTTTATAAGACACTAGTCAGGACGCCCTTGGTGTATTGTCAACAGTTTTGAGCCCTCACATCTCAGAAAGGGTGTATTGTCATTGGGGAGAGTCCAGAGGATGTTCATGAGGATGATTCCAGGAATGAAGGGTTAAAATATGAGAAGTGTTTGGCAACTTTGGGCCTGTACTGTCTGGAATTTAGAAGAATGGGGGGGGGGGTCTCATTGAAACCTACCAAATGTTGAAAGGACTAAATAAGGTGAATGTGGAGAAGATGTTTCTGATAGTGAGGGAATCCAGAACTAGAGGGCACAGCTTTCAAAGTGAGGGGTGACCTTTTAGAATAGAATTAAGGAGGATTTTTTTCGCCAGAGAGTAGTGACCCAATCAAATGATCTGCCACAGAATGCGGTGGAGGCCAAGTCCGTGAGTATACTTAAAGCAGAAGTTAATAGTTTCCTGTATGGTTGGGCATCAAGGGCTATTTTGAGAAGGCAGGTGTAGGGGGTTGAGTGGGTTCCAGTATCAGTCATACTGGAATGGCAGAGCAGACTTGATGGGCTGAATGGCTTAATTCTGCTATTATGTCTTATAGTGTTATGGTCTAAAAGGAGCATTTTCTATCTGGCTGCTGGTGACTAGTGGTGTTCCACAGGAGTCTGTGTTGGGACTAATTTTTTTTTACTTTATATATCAATGATTTGGATGATGGAATTGATGGCTTTGTTGCAAAGTTTACAGACAATATGAAGATAGGTTGAGGGCGGGTAGTTTTGAGAAAGTAGAGAGGTTCAGAAGGATTTAAACAGATTAGGAGAAAGGGCAAATAAATGGCAAATGGAATACAGAGTCAGCAAG
This sequence comes from Hemitrygon akajei, assembly GCF_048418815.1. Taxonomy (NCBI): domain Eukaryota; kingdom Metazoa; phylum Chordata; class Chondrichthyes; order Myliobatiformes; family Dasyatidae; genus Hemitrygon; species Hemitrygon akajei. The sequence continues at coordinate 170,156,166 of NC_133132.1, forward strand.
TGTATGTCCATGCACTTTGGTAGAAGAAATGAAAGGATTGACTATTTTCTAAATGGAGAGAAAATACAAAAAACCTGAGATGCAGAGGGACTTGGGAGTCCTTGTGCAGGATTTCTTAAGGGTTAATTTGCAGGCTGAGCCACTGATGCGGAAGGCAAATGCAGTGTTAGCATTCAATTCAAGTGGGCTTGAATATCAAAGCAGGGATGTAATGTTGAGTGTAGTGTTACTGTATTGTGAACAGTTTTCGGACGCTTATCTGAGAAACGATGTGCTGTACTGACAATGTGGAGGGTTCAAAAGAAGTTCATGAAAAGGATTCCACAATTAACTGGTTTATCATATGAAAAGTGATGCCTGTATTCTCTGGAATTTGATGGTGAACGGTTTTGATCAAATGAATGTGGGAGAGTCTGAGACCAACCTCAGAATAGAGGGCGTCCTTGTAGAACGGTGATGAGGAGGAATTTCTTTAGCCAGGAAGTGGTGAATCTGTAGAATTCTTTGCCACAGGTGGCTGTGGAGGCCAAGACTTTATGTATATTTAAGACAGAGGTTGATAGATTTTTGATTGGTCAGGGTATGAAGGTATATGGGGAGAAGGCCAGAGATTGGGGCTGAGAGGAAAATTGGATTGTCCAAATGGCTTAATTCTACTTCTCTATCTTTAATCTTACTTATCTTATAAATTCTCTTACAAACAGCAAATAGAAGCTGTCCTCTTTCCTAATGATATATTTGTATCTTCTGACCAATGGAACAGTGGAGAAGAGAGATGTCCAGGATGGAATGGGCTGTTGAGTAGAGGGGCTTGTTTACTGAGGCAGTGTGAGAAATAAAGACAGAATCCATGAAAGAAAGGCTTGTTTCTGTAATGTGCTGAGCTACAGTGTGTCCAAAACTCTCTGCAGTTTCCTGTGGTCACAGGCAGAGCAGTTGTCATAACAAGCCATTCTGCATCTAGATAAAATTCTAAAGGGATTGGACAGGCTAGATGCAGGAAGATTGTTTCCGATGTTGGGGAAGTCCAGAATGAGGGGTCACAGTTTAAGGATAAAGGGGAAGCCTTTTAGGACTGAGATGAGGAAAAACTTCTTCACACAGAGAGTGGTGAATCTGTGAAATTCTCTGCCACAGGAAACAGTTGAGGCCGGTTCATTGGCTATATTTAAGAGGAAGTAAGATATGGCCCTTGTGGCTAAAGGGATCAGGGGGTATGGAGAGAAAGCAGGTACAGGGTTCTGAGTTGGATGATCAGCCATGATCATACTGAATGGCGGTGCAGGCTCGAAGGGCCAAATGGCCTACTCCTGCACCTATTTTCTATGTTTTTTTCTATAGGAGGCTCTCTATGGCAATTCAATAAAAATCAGTACGGGTTTAGTCACAAACACAAAACCAATATGAATAAATAATATGCTAATTGTCATTTAGCATTGCTGCCTGTGCATTCTGTTTTCTGTGCACAAATACATCACACGCACAAGGCAGACATACAAAAATAAACTCCAGTGATGAGCTGCCAGGGACTAATTATATGCTCACAAAACACAAATATGATTCTACTTCCAAATATTACGCTCTCTGATAACATTTCTAAACCAAGAACCACTGAATAAAACACACAATATGACAATAATTTGTAAACCTACTTTTACAATTATTCGCAGTTGGAAGGAGCATAGTTCATAAGGATGTGATATTTATAATTTGTTCTGTCTAGAAGCTGTGAAGTCAAAACGGAGGTTAAGAGAGAATGGGGCACATCAGCTTCAGACTAGATTCAGAATCAGAATCAGAATTACCGTAGATTCCGGATTATAAGCCGCTACTTTTTTCCCACATTTTGAACAGCTTTGAACTCTGCGGCCTTTAATCCAGAGCGGCTAATACATGGTTTTTTTTCATGCCGCCTCGTAAACATTTTGCCTCGTAACAGTAGACCAATAAAATTGATGAGTAGTTCACAGAGGTCCAATGAAATTGTACGATAAATCAAGCGCACTTTCACAATTAAATTATTGTAAATCAGTCATTTGTACTCACCCTCATCAACATGGAAAATACTCGAAGAAAAGCAAGACCCGAGCGCGTCAGACCTGATTAGACCCGATTAGACCCGATCGCGTTACGCAAGCGCGTCAGACCCGATTAGACCCGATCGCGTTACGCAAGCGCGTCAGACCCGATCGTGTTACGCAAGCGCGTCAGACCCGAGCAAAAACGCTGCTTTTAAGTTAAAGGCTCACAGTATATATATTTTTACCAGTCGCTAGGAGATATTGGAATGTTGTTCGTGCTGTTCAGTAAAAAAGTATATGCAACGTAATTTGTGTTACCGATACGTATGTATATTTAAAAATAGCGGTGCGGCCTAAAATCCGGTGCGGCCTTTACAATTAAAAAATTGATTTTATTTCTAAAATTAGAGCCAGCGGCTTTTAATCAGGTGCGCTCTGTAGTCCGGAATCTACGGTAGATTCATTGGCACTGAAATTTGTTGTTTTGTGGCAGCATTGGTTCAATGGGGTTGAGAGGGGAGCAGCTTTAGTTCCTTGGCATAGACATCACCGAGGATCTCACGCGGCTTGTACATACCGGCTATGTGGTGAAAAAAGCACAACAGCGCCTTTTTCACCTTAGACGGTTGAAGGAATTTCGTGTGGGTGCCCAAATCTTAAGAACTTTCTGTAGGGGCACAATTGAGAGCATCCTGACTGGCTGCATCACTGCCTGGTACGGGAACTGTACCTCCCTCAATCGCAGGGTTCTGCAGAGAGTGGTGCGGACAGCCCAGTGAATCTGTAGATGTGAACTTCCCATGATTCAGTGCGTTTACAAAGACAGGTGTGTAAAAAGGGCCCAAAGAATTATTGGGGACCAGAGACACCCCAACCATCAACTGTTCCAGCTGCTACCATCCAGGAAACATTGCTGCAGCGTAAAAGCCAGGACCAACAGGCTCTGGGACAGCTTCTTCCACCGGGCTATCAGACTGATTAACTCATGCTGACACAATTATATATCTATGTTATATTGACTATCCTGTTGTACATACTATTTATTATAAATTACTCTAAATTGTAAAATTGCACATTTAGACGGAGATGTAATGTAAAGATTCTTACTCCTCTTTTGTATGAAGGATGTAAGTAATAAAGTCAATTCAAAGGTTCAATTTAATATTAGAGAATGTATACAGTTTACAGCCTGAAATTCATACTCTTCATGGACATCCACGAAACAAAGAAAAAACCAAAGAATAAAGACGGGAAAAAGTTAGAACTCGCAAAACCCTCTCCATTTCCCCCTCCTATGCACGGTACAGTGTAATAATAAAAAGTACTACAAATTAAAATAATAAAAGAAAAACATATACATAAATTTAATAAGTAGTTCAAAGAGAGCAGAAGTAGTGGGTTGATTCATGTTCCATTCAGAAATCTGATGGCAGAGGGGAATACGCTGTTCCTAAGATGTTGTGTGTGTCTTCAGGCTCCTGCACCTCCTCCCTTATGTTAGCAATGAGAAGGCAGCATGTCCTGGGTGACGGGGGTCTTTAATGATGGATTGCACCTTTCTGAGGCATCGCCTTTTGAAGATGTCCTTGATACTGAGGAGGCTTCTGCCCGTGAGAGAGCTGACTGAGCTTACAACTTTCTGCAGTTTTGCTTTGGTTATTTCAGTTGTGCTGACACTGACTGTGAGCTCTTTTTCAAATTAAAAGTGTCCTCGATATCAAAAGGTTCACAGTGAGAACAAGCAATAACAGTTAATATTTTCAGTGATACTTCCTTGCCCTCATGTCAGAAGTGTGACAGATAATCGGTGATGACGGAAAATAAAAAAGCTAAAACAGTCACCTCACAGTACATCCATGTAGAAAGGTCAAGAGAACTCCCGAGAAATACTGAGGCCAACAATTTCTGAAATGTTTGATGTAATCACTGTGTAACAACAGATCAGAGGTGTGCCATCTTCTCTGGGGAAAGTCAAAATCATATTAGAGTGTACATGTTAATACAGTGGCATTGCTCCTGTCTGACCCCCTACTGGCAAACACTCGGTGGCCACCGTACTTGTCATCTCCTGTATATCTGTGATCTTCAGCTGCTGTAGCTCATCCACTGTAACAGTCAATATGTTGTGCATTCAGAGATGCTCTTCTGCACACTACTGTTGTAACGTGTGGTTATTTGAGTTACTGTCACCTTCCTGTCAGCTTGAACCAGTCTGGCCATTCTCCTCTGACCTCTCTCATTAACAAGGTGTTTTCACCCACCTAACTGCCGCTGGATGTGTTTTCTTTCTTGCACCAATTTTTGTAAGCTCTAGAGATGGGGTTCCCAACCTGGGGTCCTCCGACTCCTTGCTCAGTGGAATCGGTCCATGGCATGAAAAAGGCTAGGAAACTCTACTCTAGAGACTGTTTTGCATGAAAACCTCAGGAGATCATCAGTTTCTGATACCTCAAACCATCCCGTCTGGCACCTACAATCATTCCATGGTCAAATACACTTGGATCATGTTTCTTCTCCATTCTGATGTTTGGTCTGAACAACTGAACCTCTTGACCATGTCTGCATGCTTTAATGGATTGAGTTGGTGCCATGTGATTGGCTGATTTGATATTTACACTAACAAGCAGGTGTACCTAATAAAGTGGCCACTCTGTGTAGAGGCCTAACTTTGGCCCCAACTACAAGAGCAAAGAATGTTCAGAACAAAGTTGTTGTGTCAGAAGCCAAGAAGTTTGTCTAGTGCTCCACCCTGAAATGTAAAGATCTACTGATTTCTGCTTTGATTATTCTCTGGGCCTCTTGAGTAGAGAATTCCGCAGATTGATCACCTCCTGGGTGAAGAAATTTTTCCATTATCTGTACGTATGTAGGCAACCTCTTACTTTAAAACTATGGCCAGGTGTCTGAGACATTCTAGTCAGGAGATGCACCAACCTCCCATCAACTCCATCAAACTCCAGACTTTCAAATTCAGGTTCAGAACCGGATTTATTTATCTTGTGTATAAACATCAAAACATGCAGTGAAATGATTCGTAGCAACCAACACACCCAAGGACACACCGGTGGCAGCCCGGAAGTGTCCCAAATACAGTGCAGCACCAACAGCAACAACAATAACACACACACACACACACACACACACACACACACACACACACACACACACACACACACACACACACACACACACACACACACACACACACACACACACACACACACACACACACACACACGCCCCCTTCCACCCCAGGCCAAGCGGCCTCCGGGACTCCAGTCCTTGGCTCCAAATTCTAAACAGGAGATCATCAACAGGTACTGCTTGATCTGCTGAATATTTCTAGCATTTTCTGTCTATTTCAGTATCTATAGAGCATGGACAATACTGTACACGTCTTAGGCACACATCTATACAGCTAAGGTGCCCAAGACTTTCGTCAATGTGGAGCAGACAGTGAGTTTGTAAATCTGGCGGGAGAAAAGAATACTGGGAATGGTGAGGATGGAGCACTGCGGGAGAGGAGTGGGACAGGTGGCAGAGGAGTACCAGAGGTGAGAGGTAGCCTTGGTGCAAACACACTCAGCCCTGAGACACCAGGCCTTGCCTTGATTCTAAACACACAAAATGCTGGTGGAACGCAGCAGGCCAGGCAGAATCTATAGGGAGAAGCGCCTTCAACGTTTCGGGCCGAGACCCTTCGTCAGGACCTCCAGCATTTTGTGTGTGTTGCTTGAACTTCCAGCATCTGCAGATTTCCTGGTGTTTGATTCTAAACAATTGGTTTGTTGATCATTACAGAATGGGGTCTCACGACTGGCCGTTTTTCAATATACCAGGGACGATCAGCTCGACTTCGGAGTTCTGGGATCTCGTGGCTCTGGAGGTCGGTGCCTCCACAGGAAATCAGTGTGTCGTGGGAGATGGAAGATTGAAAGCAACGAGCTGGCTGCTGGCTGTGTGCCCAGAGATGGGCTTTTAACACTGTAAATCAGCGAGTGGTTTGTTACGTCTCCCCTCTCGCTGTGAACTGGAGACATCCGTTTTTCCCTTATTAGGTAGAGAGGGAGCCTGTGGTATGTTGAATTACCAGGTGAACGAGTAGTCTTTGGGGTACTGCAAGTGTGTGTCTTTATTGATGTTTTGCTGCACGCTTGAGTGCTCGGTGGGGGGCATCGATGCTTTTGTTTTGCTGCTTACCTGCGGGAGGGAGAGCTGAAGGGGTTGCTTTGGGGCTCCAACATTTAGCTGTCATTTATCCTTTGGGGCACTCCTCTGTTTTTGTCGATGGTTGCGAAACAAAAGAATTTAAGGATGTATATTGTATTCATTTCTCTGACATTAAAAGTACCTTTGAAACCTTTGAGTGTGTGGTTATGCACTTCAATAAGAGGGAACTGGGGGCAGACGTTGACATTTACAGTACTGGACAAAAGTACTGCAGCTTAGCTGTATACAGTATATGCAAAGCAGTCTGCAGGCAAGTGAAAATGACCAGCAAACAGCTGACTGCTCCCAAGCCATCCACAACAGCTTTTCCAATGGTGTAGTCATCATTCGGCCATTATGTGACTGATTACTGGCTTAAACCTTCCAGCGGAGGATTTTTGCACAGTTTCCTGTAAGCATAATAAAGAGAAAGATCCAAGGGAGGCATGAATGGGAGTTAAATAACATGATATTGCTCCTATCTAGTTATTGATGTAGGCTCAGCTTTTCAATTGGATCTTGACTAGTTATAAGATAGCAATGATTTTTGAAATTTATTTTACAAATGATTGCTCCTAACAAAACGGCTTCATGAAGAGGCTATGCATTTAATCAATTTTTACTCCGTCACAACTTACCACTCCTGTGTTGAAAACAGCTCAAAATAAGATTTTAGAGATACAGAAAAAATATTGTGATTGCAAACTGTGAAAACTCTGGTTTCTTATCAACCAACTTCATCTAACAGTGAGATTGTACGTATCAATAATTTTAATGAAAAAATCATTGTGGCTGCAATGAAAGGTTTTTCCTTTTGCTGCTCGGGCTGAATTTTCAAAGATATTTATGATGTCTTTACTCAACATATTGAACATTTGTGTAATGCAGCCGGTGCCTCAGGAGATCAAGTTAACAGAGACTGCTCTCACATTCGCTTTGTTTAATATTAAGCTGATCTTCTTGTAAATTGGCTGTGGTAGAGGGTACATAGCGCACATTTGGGTATCTGCAAATTAATAACACCGTAACAATCACCATCAAAATGTGCTGGTGCTGCAGTAAATTTCCTTGTCCCTAATAAGACTCTTCAGAAAATGAAGTGTATGCGGTAAAGACCGCCCGGCAGCTGCAGAAGGAAGGCAGTGGCTAACGAATGGAATAGAAACACTATAATGAGATCCTTGCAGAGTGGCATATCATGAACTTAATCACTCACTTAAAAAAGACCAATTTGCAACACAATGCAACTAAAAGGACTAAATGCTTTAAATACGATTTTGCAATGGCAATCGCTAACTCCTCTTATGACCCAGTAAATAAAGCTACACTCAGCAGCCACTTTAGAGGATTCAAAGGAGGCTCATGAAAATGATTCCAGGATTGAATGGCTTGTCATATAAAGAGTGTATGATGGCTCCAGGCTTGTATTCACTAGAATTCAGAAGAACTGAAACCTATTGAATGGTGAAAGGTGTCGGTAGAGTGGATGTGTCCTATGGTGGGAGAGTCTTGGACCAGAGGACACGGCCTCAGAATAGGAGTGCATCCTTTTAGAATGGAGATGGGGAGGAATTTCTTTAGCCAGAGAGTGGTGAATCTGTGGAATTTCTGCCACAGACAGCTGTGGAGGCCAAGTCTTCATGTATATTTAAGGCAGAGGTTGATAGGGTCTTGATTGGTCAGGGCCTGAAGGGATACAGGGAGAAGGCAGGAAACTGGGGCTGTGAGGAAAAAAATCAATCAGCCATGATGAAATGACAGAGCAGACTCGAAGGGCCAAATGGCCTAATTCTGCTCCTATATCTTATGGTTTTATGGTCTTTATAAGGTACCACCTGCACATAATAAGGCGGCCACTGAGTGTATGTTTGTGATCTTCTGCAGCTGTAGACCATCCACTTCAAGGTTTGACATGTCGTGTGCATTTAGAGATGCTCTTCTGCACCTCAGTGTTGTAAAACGTGGCTTTCTGAGTTACTGTCACCTTCCTGTCAGCTTGAAGCAGTCTCCTCTCACCTCTCTCATTAACATTTCATACACATAACTGCCACTCCCTGGATGTTTTTTTTTGTTTTTTTGCAACGTTCTCTGTAAATGCTAGAGACTGTTCAAAGATTCATTAGCAAAGTAGGTATGCAGTATACAGCCCTGAGATTTGTCTTCCCACAGACAGCCACGAAACAAAGAAACACTATGGAACCTGTTCCAATCCATTAAATGTGTTGATTAAACCTTGCCCAAGGCCCAGGACTCCAGCACCATCCTCAGGGAGCAGCAAGCGAGAGGGAAAGTGAGCGAGAGAGAGACCGATACGCGATGTAAACCAGAAGGCAATGGATTTATTTCATCATGCCTATTAAATTAACTGATATAAGCTTGAATACTAAAACTAATTAGTACTGCTTTAAGATGAAAATTGCTGCATATTTTGATGAAGCAATTTTTGTTCCGGTAGATTAGCTTTTCCTCCTTTGGAGTGCCATAGAGCTGCTCAGTTGATTGTTGTGATTACCATGGTTACAGATGATGCCAGGTGGCATTAAGAGTGAATGGCGTGACTGTTTAAAGTTTACCTCATGCTACTTAGTAGCATCAAAGTGCTTGCATATGATCTGTAAATTCATTGCACAGAGAAAATTTTATCATTTTTGCCTGCAAATATCACAGGTTGATAGGGTGGTTAAGAAGGCATGTGATATGCTTGCCTTTAATCATTGAGCTCAAAGGTAGGAAGTTATGTTGCAGCTTTACAAAAATCTATTTAGGCTGTATCTGGAGCATTGCATTCGGTTTGGGTCGCCCCATTGTACGAATGATCTTGAGGATTCGGAGAAGGTGCAGAAGAAGTTCACCAGGATGCTGCCTGGATTAGAGGGCATGAACTGTGACACGAAGCTGGATGAACTTGGGTTGTGGAGTGGCAGAGACTGAAGGGAGATCTGACAGAGGGTTATAAGATTAGGAGAGGTATAGATAAATTGGACAGACAATACTAATTTATTTATTCATTTGTTTGTTTGTTTGATTACCAATTGATTGATTGATTGAGATACAGTGCAAAATAGGCCCTCTCAGTCCATTGAGCTGTGCTGCCCAGCAATCCCCGATTTAATCCTGGCCTCATCACGGGACAATTACAATGACCAATTAATCTATCAACTGGTACATCTTTGGACATTGGGAGGAAACCAGAGAACCCAGAGGAAACCCAAGCAGTCACAGAGAGAACGCATAAACTCCTTACAAGCCACGGTGAGAATTGAACCCGGGTCGGCTCTGCTGTAAAGCTTTGTGCTAACAGCAAGGTTTGAGATGTCTCATACCGGAGAGCATACATTTAAGGTGAGGGGGGTATTTCAAAGGAGACACGAGGGGCAAGCTGTTTTTCCACAGAGTGTGTTGGGTGCCTGGAATGCATTGGCCAGGGTGGTAGAAACATCTGGGACTTTTAAAAGAGGTTTGCATAGGAACATGAATGTGAGGAAAATGGAGGGTCATAGAGATTGTATAGGGAGAAGCGATCAGTCTTGTTGGCACAACGTTGTGGGCCTAAGAGCCTGTTTCTCTGCCGTACAGGTCTATGTTCCATGTTCTAAGTAATTCCTTTCCACTTCCTCCTCTATGGCTCACCTCCTTTTACTGTGCTCAGTATTAATGTATGACTTTTGTTAAAGCCCAGCTTTAATTTTTCTAATTTGTTCACTCATTCTAACCTTCTCCCTTTCATTTCACTCACTTAGAGCCAGTCCTGACATCCTTATTTGACCTTTATTAAAGCCCAGGAAAAAGAGAAGATTGCAGTTCAGATATACTGGCTAGGATGTAAATGTTGTGATTAGGAAAGCAGATGTTGGGAAGATAGATGATATTACAGAGGCCACCCATTAAAGAATGTGCCCTTCCATTTGACACAGTAAAGTACGGCTGTGTAACTAACAGCCAATTTGGCAGTACAGTTTCAGCCTCATTGTGCTTTCCTTTGATAACAAACCTTGCTACTCTTTCCTTTCACTATGCATTTTTAAAATGTATTCATTCACAAGCATCCTTTGCTTTCTCAGCTCCCTCGTAAGTAGCTAATCCTCTTAATTTAGCAATGTGATTCCTGGAATAGAGTCATGGAAAAGTACAGCACAGAAATAGTCCTTTCAGCCCATGTAGTTCATGCTAAACTATTTAAACTGCCTACTCCCATTGACCTGCACCAGGACCATACCTCTTCATACTCCTACAATCCATGTACCTATCCAAACTTCTCTAAAACTTTAAAATCAAAACCACTAGTGCTGGCAGCTCATTTCACATCCTCATGAATCTATAAGTGAAGATGTTTTCCCTCATGTTCCCTTTAAACCTTTCACCTCTTACCCTTAACCCATGACCTTGGGTTGTAGTCTCACCCAACCTCAGTGGAAAAACCCTGCTTACCCCATCTATACCCTCCATAGTTTTGTATACCTCAATCAAATCTCCCCTCAATCTTCTGCATTCTAGTGAATGAAGTTCTAACCTAGGCAACCTTTCCCTATAACTCGGGCCCCCCAGTCCTGGGAACATCCTTATAAATTCTCTCTGTACTCTTTCAATCTTATTTACATCTTTTCAGTACGTCAGTGAGCAAAACTGCACACAAAACTCCAAATTAGGCCTCACCAATGTCTCATGCAACTTCAACATAACATCTCATTTCCTGTACTCAATACTTTGACCTATAAAGGCCAATGTGCCAAAAGCTTTTTGTATATAATACTATCTACCTGTGATGTTTCTTTCAATGAATTATGCAGCTATATTCCCAGATCCCTTTGTTCTACCACAGTCCTCAGTATCCTACTGTTCACTATAAGACCTAGCCTGGTTGGTCTTTCTAAAGAGCAACACTTCACACTTGTCCGCATTAAATTCCATCTGCCATTTTTCCAGCTGATCCATATCCCCCTGTGAATTTTGATAATCTTCCTCACTGTCAACTAAACCCCCCAATCTTGGTGTCATCTGCAAACTGGCTGATCCAGTTAACCACAGATCAATGATCAAGATGTCAAGCAGCACTGACCCTAAAACTTTATAGTCACAGGCCTCCAGTCAGAGAAGCAACTGTCCACTACTCCCACAAAGCTAATGTCTAATCCAATTTACTACCTCATCTCGATGCCAAACGATTGAACCTTCTTGACCAACCTCCCATATGGGATCTTGTCAAATGCCTTGCTGACGTCCATGTAGACAACATTCACTGCCTGGTGTTCATCAGCATCCTTGAAAAACTCTGAGGTTGGTTAGACATGACTTACCACACACAAAGCCATGCTGACTATCCTTAATCTGTCCCTATCTATCCAAATACTCATATATCCGGTCTCTTAGAATGACTTCCAATAACCTTCCCACTCCTAACGTCTGGCTCACCAGCCAATAATTCCCTGTTTATTTCCCAGAGTCTTTCATAAGCAATAGAACAACATTTGCTATCCTCCAAACCTCCAGTACCTCACCTGTTGCTAAGGATGATTTAACTATTCCCCAAAATTCCTGCACTTGCCACCCACTGGGTCCAAGAGAATGCCTTGACATTTGCCTCAAGACAGCCAACACCTCTTCCTCTGTATTCTGTATAGGACCCATGATCTCGCTGCTGCTTTGCCTCACTTTTATACACTCTCCGTCCATCTCCTGAGTAAATACTGATGCAAAAAGTCCATTTAAGACCTTCTCCATCTCTTTTGACTCCACACATGAATTACCATTCTGGTCTTCCAGAGGACTAGGTCTGTCCCTTGCAATCCTTTTTCTCTTGATGTATCTGTAGAATCCCTTAGGATTTTCCTTGACCCTGTCTGCGAGAGCAACCTTGTGCCTTCCTTTAGCCCTCCTGATTTTTTTCTTAGGTGTTTTTGTACATTTCTTAAACTTGTCAAGTGCCTCATTTTTTTTCCTACCTGCCTATGCCTGTTATTGTCTTAACCAGGGCATCCATATCTCTTGAAGACCACAGTTCCTTAAACGTGCCATATTTATATTTTTTTTCCCGACAGGCACATACAAGGTTTGTACTCTGAAAATTTCACATTTGAAGGCCTCCCACTTACCAATACACATTTGCCAGAGGCAGCCTGTCCCAATCCACTCTTGCCAGATAATTTCTGATACCATCAAAATTGGCCTTTCTCCAATTTAGAATTTCAACCCATTCATTTTCCATGGTATTGTGATCATTAGATGCAAAACATTCCCTGCACAAACTTCTGTCACCTGCCCTGCCTCGTTCCCTAAGTATTACACACTCTCTTGCTGAGGCTTCTATTATTGAACTGGCTTGCCCCCAGAAGGCAAAGAGTGGTTGTAGACAGGTCATATTCTGCATGGAGGTCAGTGACCAGTGGTGTGCCTCAGGGATCTGTTCTGGGATCACTATTCTTTGTGATTTTTATAAATGACCTGGATGAGGAAGTGGAGGGATGGGTTAGTAAATTTGATGATGACACAAAGGTTGGGTGTGTTGTGGATAGTGTGGAGGGCTGTCAAAGGTTACAATGGGACATTGACAGGATGCAAAACTGGGCTGAGAAGTGGCCGATGGAGTTTAACCCCAGATAAGTGTGAAGTGGTTCATTTTGGTAGGTCAAATATGATGGCAGAATATAATATTAATGGTAAGACTCTTGGCAGCGTGAAGGATCAGAGGGATCTTGGGGTTCGAGTCCATAGGACACTCAAAGCTGCTACACAGGTTGACCCTATGGTTAAGAAGGCGTACGGTGCATTGGCCTTCATCAATCATGGGATTGAGTTTAAGAACCAAGAGGTAATGTTGCAGCTATATAGGACCCTGGTCAGACCCCATTTGGAGTGCTGTACTCAATTCTGGTCATCTCACTATGGGAAGGACGTAGAAACTATAGAAAGAGGATGTTGCCTGGATTGGGGAGCATGCCTTAAGAGAATATGTTGAGTGAACTCGGCCTTGTCTCCTTGGAGCGACGGAGGATGAGAGGTGACCTGATAGAGGTGTATAAGATGATGAGAGGCATTGATCGTGTGGATAGTCAGAGGCGTTTCCCCAGGGCTGAATTGGCTAGCACAAGAGGGCTTTAAGGTGCTTAGAAGTAGGTACAGAGGAGATGTCAGGGGTAAGTTTTTTTACACAGAGAGTGGTGAGTGCGTGGAATGGGCTGCCGGCAACGGTGGTGGAGGCGGAAACGATAGGGTCTTTTAAAGGACTCCTAGATAGCTACATGAAGATTAGAAAAATATAGGTCTATGGGTAAAGCCAAGGTAGTTCTAAGGTAGGGGTCTGTTTTACACAGCTTTGTGGGCTGAAGGGCCTGTATTGTGCTGTATTTTTTCTATGTTTCTATGTTTCTATCAAGGAAACTTCCCTGAATGTATTTGACAAACTCTATCCCAACTAGTCCTTTTACAGTATGGGAGTCCCAGTCAATAGGTGGAAAGTTCCTCGGAGTGTCAGACACCCTGAGCCAATAGGCTGGCCCTGGACTTATTTCCACTTGGCATGATTAACTTATTATTATTTAATTATTTATGGTTTTATATTTCTATATTTCTTCACTATTCTTGGTTGACACAGCTGTAACGAAACCCAATTTCCCTCAGGATCAATAAAGTATGTCTGTCTGTCTGTTAAAATCACCTGTTATAACAACCTTATTTCTTGCAACAGTCTGCAATCTCTCTGCAAGTTTGTTCCTCTAAATCACATGGACTGTTGGGTGGTCTATAACATAGCCCCATTAACTGGATACCATCTACCCTGTTAAGTATTTTATAGACTTTTACTGGATGCTATCTACCTTGTCAAGAATTTTATATTGTTTTGCAAGATCACCTCTCATCCTCCCAGCTTCAAGAGAGGTCAAAATAAAGTACAGGCCTTATTTATCTAAACTCTCTTCATACCATAAACGCAATACCATGTAGCATGCCATGCCATCCCACCACAGTAAATTCCTAATACTTGTAACGGTGTACTGCAAATGAAATAAATGCCTGATCCTTAAAGGGTTGACATAACATTATGGGTCGAAGGGCCTGTACTGTGTAATTGATTTATGTGTCAACATTGCCCTAACCTCACTGTAATACTTTAGTCCATACCTTCCCTCCAGTCCCATATCCCATTCTAAACCTATTGTGTTTTCCCTTCAAAATGCTTCTGTGAAAAAGATCGTCCAATGCCCCTGCTCTTTTTGGTAATGTAAAATTAATGGCTCCTTGCTGCTGCCTTGCCAACTAATCTATTCCAACCTATCAAAAAGCTTTCATAATTTTATAAACCTTTTAAAATTAGTTTTCTCTGCTGTGGTAGAAATATTTAAATTATTAATTTTCAGTTCTCTATATTTCTCTAATTTCATCTTTGAAAATCTATGCTCCAGGCGATTCATTTAGAACCTCGTTTATGTTGATACGATCATAAGACATAGCAGAAGAATTTTTCCTTTCGGCCCATCAAGTTTCCTCCACTATTCCATCATGGATAATTTATTATCTCTTTCAACCCCATTCTCCTGCCTTCTCCCCCTTTTACACCCAGATTAATCAAGAACCTGTCATCCTCTGCTTTAAATCTACCCAGTGACTCGGCCTGCACAGCCGCCTGTGGCAATGAATTCCATGGATTCACTACCCTCTGCCTAAGGAGATTCCTCCTCATCTCTGTTCTAAATGGACCTGCATTCCTGAAATACTGGACTGAATCCACTACCCTTTGTAGGATTTTCCATCCCAGGCTGTGATGCAGTCACATATAAGTTAGAGTGATAATGCAACAGTATCATCGAATCACTTTCAATCTGGATGCCAAAGGCTTATTTGAAGGAATTCGATAATATGACACAATTTGTCATGTGCGACAAGCTCAAATTAGCATAGCAGTATAAATCTGCATTAATATTAACCTCAAAATCTTATCCAACATCAGTGAAACAGCCTTTCAAAACAAAGGGCAAAATATCTGGATGCCATACGCAACGACAGTGAAGTACTAAAGTGGTGTTGTGGAGCATTAAATTTTGTAACAATATTAGAGGAAAGTCTGAACAACAAGTGACACTTTAACACTTTGCAAGCTTGCAGCAGGTAAGGTACAAAATAAACACGGCAGTCTTTTAAATGTTTGTTAATAGTAGCTGTATTCTTACACCGAAAGTTTGCTAATAGCCCCTGAATTCTTTCTTAGCATCAGGCACTAGTGGCATGAAAGCAAAACACCAAAGAATTTATCTGTCTCTGCGTGTCTCTCAATGCTTGTGGATTGGACCCCTATTTATTGAGGCACCTTTTGCAAGGTTCTTGAGATTTCACCTAGACCAAGGGTCACGATCAATCGTTGCCTAGGATGAAACAAGGATGATTTCATGAGTCAGAATCCTGACAATGGCAACGATTAAGTGACAGCTGAGAATCATGAGCCCGGAAATCTTTGTGGAAAATTTGTAACTTACTCCATAGCATTCAGTGTGGTCTATTTGCGCTTTCTGTTTTATGATAATAAATTAATCTTAAGTAACTTTGTTGTGCTTGAACGCTTATTGTCACATCTCCTGGACACTCGAATTGCTTTGAGACTAATCAACCCAGCCCATTACAATTGGAATGTAACTATCTTTTGTGTCAGTAAATGATACAACATAATTATGTTACTGGAGAAAAATATTACCACATGCGATGCAAAATCTTGTCCAAAGACCTAACTAATCATTGATGTTAAAGAAAAGCCTATTCTAAATTTTTTAACTGCTCTGTGGCTGACTGTACATATTCAAGACATGATATAATTTATAACTGCAGAATATTTACTCGTTTTACATATACTTACATAAATAGCATGCTATGTTGGCACAAGAGGCATGACGACACTTGTGGGCTTCCCCTAGCACGCCATTGGATGGACTGCGTTGGTTGTTAATGTAAATAATACACTTCACTGTATGTTTCAATGTTTTGCTGTATAAGCTAATCTTATCTTACAAATTCAAAGCCTTTGTAGTCCTCCAGATTCAGATTGTAGATTCAAATTAATTTGCAAATGGATTCAGCAGCTGTTGATAATCTGGAGTAACACACACAAAATGCTGCAGGAACTCAGCAGGATAGGCAGCATCTATGGATAGGAATGGGACTGGGACAGTCATTAGGACAGGATCTAGTCCTGAAGAATGTCTCGGTACAAAACGTTTAGTCCTTTCCATAGATGCTGCCTGACTTGCTGAGTTCCTGCAGGGTTTTATGTGTGCCACGACATAGGCCACTGATATCAAACCTGATTCGGATTTTGTTACTCCAGTTCATTTGTCACATGCACATTGTTTCTTGCATTAGCAACCTCTTCCTCCTTTTCAGAAAGATTTGACAGAAAAGAAAAAGCTCTTGGCTTTTCCACTCTTCAAACAGGGAATTCAATATCTCCACAGATCACTGATTATAGGTGGGCCATTGACTCTTTCAGAACTTTCAATTTGTCCCTGCGTCCTTGCTCAGTAGGGCAAGCTATGCTATCAGTCTCTGTCAGGCAGTAAATCTTGGTGCCTGCACCCTGGAGACCTTCGATGCACCACACTTCTCACGCTAAACAACTACTTTACAGATTATTGACTGATGTGTGGTGTAACACACCATGTCCTTCAGCAGATCAAAGAGATCATGAAGACATGACTTTGAGGTGGGGATTTTAAGAAGTAACTTAGCCAATCATTTAATTTGTAGAGTTCTCTATCCAGGATAGGTATCTGTGGCTTTTACATTGCCTCACCTGCAGAAAATATCACAGGAAAACTTTACATTCGTGAAGTCTACGCTTTAAGAGGTGGAATTAAAAAAGATATAAATTTGGCAATTTTTACCTTGTAGTTATGAATTTCCTTTGGAAGGTTATTTTTGTGTCTTTCAGATTAACATTAAATTTTCCATGGAGGACATCTCTTAGGTCTGAAGTCTGCTGAACTGAGTAGATGTTGCTTTTGCTGTTTGCTTTTGTGATAATATACAATTCTTCATAACACTATAAACACAAGAGATTCTGCAGATGCTGGAAATCCAAAGCAATACATACAAAATGCTGGAAGAACTCAGCAGGTCGGGCATCATCTATGGAAATGAATAAAGAGTCGCTGTTTTGGGCCAAGACCCTTCTTCAGAGCTGGAAAGGAAAGGGGAAGTTACCACAATAAAAAGGTGGTGGGAGGGGAAGGAGGATAGCTGGAAGTTGATCAGTGAAACTATGTAGGTAGGAAAGGTAAAGGGCTAAGACAAAGGAATCTGATTGGTGAGGAGAGTGGACCATAGGAGAAAAGGAAAGAGGAGGGGACACAGGGAGAGGTGATAGGCAGGTGTGAAAAGGTAAAAGGCCAGAGTGGGGAATAGAAGAAGAGGGAGGGGGAGGGAGAGGCTGTTTTACTGGAAGGAGAAATTGATATTCATGCCATCAGGTTTGTGGCTAGTGTCTAGCATAAAGCCCCAGGCATGGAAGCATGCATACTGGGTAATTGAGATCAATAAACAAGGAATAATTTTTTTGAATTTATTCAGAGATTCAGCAGAGTAACAGGCCACTCCAGCCCAACAACTCTGCACCACCCTATTACGCCTATTTGACCAGTTAACATACTAACTCAAATATCATTGCAACGTAGGATGACACTGGTGCTCCTGGGGGAAACCCATACAGTCACAGGGAGAACAGACAAACAGCAGCAAGGATTGAACCTGTGTCGGTGGCACTGAAATAATGTTATGTAACCTGCTACTTTCAATTGAACATTTTTTGCCACAAAAACTACTTTATGTAATCTGCACAGTTTAAACTAACAATAGAAAATGCTATGTTATGAAGCTTCCTCTACGTTGGTGAGACCCTCCTTAAATCAGGGGGCAGATACATCAAGCACATCTGCTCAAAGTGGAGCTTCCTGGTGGCCCAACTATTTTAATTCGCATTCCCTTCCCATTCTGACATGTCAATACATGGCCTCCTCTTGTGTCATAATGAGGCACTCACAGGAGGGAGGAGCAACATGTCATGTTCTGTCTGGGTAGCCTCCAACCTGATGACACAAACATTGATTTCCCTTTCTGGTAAAAAATCTCTCCGCTCCCCCTTTTCAGTCATGAAAGAGTGTCTTGGTCTTAAGTGTCAAGATTTATTTCCCTCTTGATAATAGATAGATAGATAGATAGATACTTTATTCATCCCCATGGGGAAATTCAACATTTTTTCCAATGTCCCATACACTTGTTGTAGCAAAAACTCATTACATACAATACTTAACTCAGTAATAATATGATATGCATCTAAATCACTAACTCAAAAAGCATTAATAATAGCTTTAAAAAAAAAAAAAAAAAAAAAGTTCTTAGGTCCTGGCAGTTGAATTGTAAAGCCTAATGGCACTGGGGAGTATTGACCTCTTCATCCTGTCTGAGGAGCATTGCATCGACAGTAACCTGTCGCTGAAACTGCTTCTCTGTCTCTGGATGGTGCTATGTAGAGGATGTTCAGGGTTTTCCATAATTGACCGTAGCCTACTCAGCGCCCTTCGCTCAGCTACCGATGTTAAACTCTCCAGTACTTTGCCCACGACAGAGCCCGCCTTCCTTATCAGCTTATTAAGACGTGAGGCGTCCTTCTTCTTAATGCTTCCTCCCCAACACGCCACCACAAAGAAGAGGGCGCTCTCAACAACTGACCTATAGAACATCTTCAGCATCTCACTGCAGACATTGAATGACGCCAACCTTCTAAGGAAGTACAGTCGACTCTGTGCCTTCCTGCACAAGGCATCTGTGTTGGCAGTCCAGTCTAGCTTCTCGTCCAACTGTACTCCCAGATACTTGTAGGTCTTAACCTGCTCCACACATTCTCCATTAATGATCACTGGCTCCATATGAGGCCTAGATCTCCTAAAGTCCACCACCATCTCCTTGGTCTTGGTGACATTGAGACGCAGGTAGTTTGAGTTGCACCATATCACAAAGTCCTGTATCAGTTTCCTATACTCCTCCTCCTGTCCATTCCTGACACACCCCACTATGGCCGTGTCATCAGCGAACTTCTGCACATGGCAGGACTCCGAGTTATATTGGAAGTCAGATGTGTACAGGGTGAACAGGACCGGAGAGAGTACGGTTCCCTGTGGCGCTCCTGTGCTGCTGACCACTGTGTCAGACCTACAGTCTCCCAACCGCACATACTGAGGTCTATCTGTCAAGTAGTCCACTATCCAATCCACCATGTGAGAGTCTACTCCCATCTCCGTTAGTTTGTGCTTTAAGATCTTGGGCTGGATGGTGTTAAAGGCACTAGAGAAGTCAAGGAATGTAATCCTCACAGCACAACTGACCCCATCTAGGTGAGAGAGTGATTTGTGCAGCAAATACGTGATAGCATCCTCCACTCCCACCTTCTCCTTATACGCAAACTGAAGCGGATCCCGGGCGTGCCTGGTTTGTGGCCTCAGATTCTGTATTATCAGCCGCTCCATGGTCTTCATCACGTGCGACGTCAAGGCAACAGGTCTGAAGTCATTCAACTCCTTTGGTTGTGGTTTCTTCGGTACCGGGACAATACAAGATGTTTTCCACTGTCTGGGTACTCTTCTCTGATCTAGACTCATGTTGAAGATGCGCTGTAGTGGTTCTCCCAGTTCAGTCGCACAGGCCCTCAGTAATCGTGGGGAAACTCCATCCGGTCCAGCCGCCTTGCTGGTACAGATCTTCCTCAGTTGACCTTCCACCTGTGCAGCCGTAAACCTGGGCATGGGCAGATGTTTATTCCCCTCCACAGAAGCTGCCTGACCTGATGAGTTCCTCCTGCATTTTGTGCATGTAGCAACACAGGAATGAGTTTATAAGGCCCGTTGGACCAGGATACCTGGGCTGAACACAAGCTAAGATATTGCTCAGAAACATAAAGTTAAAAAAAATAATATTCATTTGTCATAATTCTCAATAAAACCAAATAATTCAATTACCAAATATAGTGACTTTATTAACACAGCATTAACAGTGTCTTTAACAAGGCGGTTTCAAGATTCAGAGATTCAAAGTATATTCGTTATCAAAGCATGGATACAGCATAAAACCCTGAGATTCATCTTCAAACAGACAGCCATGAAAAAAAAAACATGGATTTCTGTTCAAAGAAAATAATCAAACCCCTAATGGGCAAAAAAAAAGAGCAAATCACGCAAACCACAAAAAAAATGAGTGTAAATACAGATCATCAAACAACAAAGTCATCGAACTAGTCCAGGAATATTCAGCTCAGCTCAATTCAGTTCAATCTAGCACTGTGTCAATCGTTAAATGCAGGCCACAGAACTCGTACGCGCCAATCAAAATCGCACAAAGTAGCAGCAAAAAATAAGCTACCAGAAAACAGAAACACATCATAACGTAATCTACAGACTCCAATCCACAAACCACATTCAGGCTGACATCTGTGAAAAATCTGCAACTGGTCTCCTGCTAATACCGCCAATGATAATTTCAAAGTGTTGTTTCTGTTTCACTTATTGCAAAGACACATATAATAACTCAACTTCTTCACAAATATCCTTTCATTCCAAGGTCCTTACAATAACTTGACAATAAAAGTCATTTTTTGTTAAAGTCCAATTGCTGAGAACACAAAATGCTCCTTTAAATGTAAGTTCAAAGGTGAAAATAAATTTTATTATCTAAGTACCTATACATCACCATATACAACTCTGAGATACATTATCTTGTGGGTATATTCAACAAACCTACAGAATAATAACCATAACCTGAGTGCAGAAGACAATAAACTGTGCAAATGCAAAAAGAAAGAAATAATAATAATAAAAAATAAGCAATAAATATCGAGAACATGAGAAGAAGAATCCTTCAGAGTGAGTGTATTGATTATGTGTACATTTCAATGATGGAACAAGTGATGTTGAATGAAGTCTTCCACCTTGATTTAAGAGATTGATGGTTGAAGGGTGATAACGGTTCCTGAACCTGGTGGTGAGAGTCCAGAGGATCCTGTAGTTTCTTGCTGATGGCAGCAGCGAGAAGAGAGCATGTCCTGGGTGGTGTGGGTCCCTGATGACGGATGCCGCTTTCCTGCAAAAGCATTTCATGTAGATGTGCTCAATGCATGGGAGGGTTTACCCCAATAGACTGGGTCATATCCACTACTTTTTGTTGGAATTCATAAGCATAAGAGATCCTGCAGATGATAGAAATCCAAAGCAATACATACTTGAAGTTATCCATGGAAACAAGCTGTCAACATTTCGGGCCGAGACGTTGGCTGCTCGTTTCCACCGATGCTACCTGACCTGCTGAGCTCTTCCAATTTGATGTACGTGTTGCTTTGACCACAGCATCTGCAGTGTACTTTGTGTTAACGTACTTGAAGTTTCAGGCCAAGACCCTTCATTGTGAATTCTGATGAAGAGTATTGGCCTGAGACATCAACTGTTTATTTCTCTCCAAAGATGATGCCTGAGGTGCCCAGTTCCTTCAGCATTTTGTGTGTGTTAGTCTTAAAATTGAAGTTGTTTCCATCATGAAATTGTAGCAGCATTAGACACTTATTGGCCACTTTATTAGGTACACCTATACACTTGCTTGTTAATACAAATATCTAATCAGTCAATCATGTGGCAGCAATTCAAAGCATAAAAGCATGCAGACATGTTCAAGAGGTTCTGTTGTTTAGACTAAATATCAGAATGCGGAAGAAATGTGATCAAAGTGACTTTGACTGTGGAATGATTGTTGGTACCTGATGTGGTTTGATTATTTCAGAAACTGCATATTTTCTGGGATTTTCATGCAGAACAATTCCTAGAGTTTATAGAGTATGGTGTGGAAAATTAACAAAAGGGATCCGGTAGGCAGCAGTTCTGTGGGAGAAGAGGCCTTGTTAACGAGAGAGGTCAGAGGAGAAATATCAAACTGACTCAAGCAGAGAGTAAGATGACAGTAACTCAAATAACTACATGTTGTAACAGTGATGTCTTCCAAGAGGACCAGAACATTGTCATGGTTTGGAGGGGTGTGTGCTTCAATGACCCAGAGAGCTGTGTCGGCTGGAGTTAGGTTTTATGCTTTGGCTCTTGTAGGGTCACTCGTGCCAACAGGTCAAAGGGTAGAGGCCAGACTAAGAGTGGTCCACCGGTCCTCCAGGTTCAGGGGTTCAGCTCAGGGCTAACAACCCTGACTGGTAAAACAAAACTGGAACAGAAGCAGCATTCTACATCTGAGTGTGACAATATTCCCGAGTCTCCATGCGGAACTTGTATGACTGACAGTAGTGAAAACCAAGAGGAAGCTACCGACATGATGAACCAAGAACACCGCCAGAGATGGAGGGCCTTCAGGGCTGCCCTAAGCGTCAGTGGCATAATGGACAGTTAAAAAATAACAGTGAATTGCAGAAGAGCATCTCTGAATGCACAACACATCAATCCTTGAAGTGGATGATCTGCAGCAGCAGAATTTCTCAAACATACATTCAGAGGTCAGTTTATTTGGTGCAGGAGTTACCTAATCACATGGCCATTGAATGTGTATCACAGTGGAATGAGGTCTTCAGTTCCATTTGTTCTTTATCTCATTTGCATGTGCACAGTACAAATATCTAATGAAGCCACACTAATGAGCCAAAAAGAAAGCAGGGGGATGCAAAGAATTATTTTTTTTTAATGCAGTGTATTAATGATCTACCATTCAATCCCTGTAGGGGTAAAGGAAGCAAAATTAATCAGAGCCTGCAAAAGGGAGATGTAAGATACTTGGGTGAGATGAACTGGTAGGACACTGGAGGAAAAGCAGTGGTACAGGACTGATGAACTGAAGACGTAAGGAGCCTGCACAGACTCAGTAGGTTACACCAATTCTTTCTGTGTCATGACAATTTTTTCATTGAAGTAGACCTTGAAGTAATAGGTAGATTAACACCAGTGAGGCCTCACACACACACACACACACACAGTGTTGGAGGAACTCAGCAGGCCTATAAGAAAGGGTACTGTCAACAGTGAGTACAGTGAGGACTCTGTTGGTCAGGGTCGATCATGGATTTTGCGTCCTAGTTGTCTAGATACACGAGCCTGGGCAGTACAATATGGAGAACAAGCTGTTGCCCGTGTAGCAAGCTCTTCCTCTTCACACTTCTGATAAACCCAAAGGAACAGCAGAGATCGATACAGTTTGACACCAGCAACATCGCAGGAGTTGCCAGTGAGTGTAGAACTCAACGTAGGACTGCCTTAAAGACTCCAGCTCTGGATTTTCCCTCGGGGTTTACTCCCGAAGCTTTCCCCATGAGAGGGTATAGCCACAAGGCAGCGGAGGTTTGAGATCAGCTGCCAGCCCCACTTGCCTGGTGACTGGTTTTAAGGAGCCAGTAACCCACCTTTGCTGCTTCTCCTGTTAATAGAAATGGTTCCACTGGGCTTCGTAGATAAGCCACATGTGAAGGCCAGGAACTGGACTTCGTTGTCAGAGGCGATTTGAGGTGCATGCCATTGGGAGCATTTAATAGGTAGTGGGAGCTTGACCCCATTACCAGCACCACCCCCCAGCTATAACAACCTTAAGGAACCATTAACACCAGTGCAAAAATAGTACTGGACACAAGAAATTCTGCAGATGTTAGAAATCTTGAGCAACACACACACAAAATGCAGGAGGAACTCAGCAGATCAGAAGGGAAATAAATGGCCAACATTTTGGGCCAAGCTCCCCTCCACCACACCCCTCTGTCTATTACCCCTGTCTCTGCACTGCCCTATTAACACTTCAAACCACTGTTTACAATGCTGTTTACATTGTAGATACATGCTCGTATTTATGTATTATGTGCATTTAATTCCATATCTGCACTTTAACCTCTAACGTTACTTTTTATATAATTATTTATTTACAGGTTGAGTCTGTGGTGAGAAAGGCAAATGTTAGCATTCATTTCAAGAGGACTAGCATATAAAAGCAAGGATGTAATGCTGAGATTTTGTAAAGCACTGGTGTGGCCTCACTTGGGGTATTGTGAGCAGATACCTAAGGATGGATGTGCTGACATTAGAGAGGGTTAAAGAAGCTTCACGAAAGTGATTTCAGATTGAAAGGCTTATCATATGAGCCATTGTTGTAGATGGTTCTGGGCCTCTGCTCACTGGAATCCAGAAGAATGAAGAGTGACCTCACTGAAACCTTTTGAATGGTGTAAGAACTTGATAGAGTAGATGGTGACAGGATGTTTTCGATGGTGGGGGAGTCTAAGACATGAGGGCACAGCCTCAGAATAGAGGCATATTAATTTTGAATGGAGGTGAGGAGGAACTTCTTTAGCCAGAGAGTGGCAAATCTGTGGAATTTACTGCCACAGATGGCTGTGAAGGCCAAGTCATTAGGTATATTTAAGACAGAGGTTAATAGATTCTTGATTAGTCAGGGCATGAAGGGATATAGAGAGAAGGCTGGAGATTGGGGCTGAGAGGGAAATAGATCAGTCATGATGAGATGGCAGAGCAGACTCAATAAATGGCCTATTTATGCCCCCATATCTTATGGTCTTATGGCTTAAAGTTGATCCTTGATTTTTGATCTTTCATCCTTCAACAAGACATCTATATGAAGGATCTCAGCCTGAAATATCGACTGTTTGCTTCCTTCCAAAGATGCTGCCTGTTGATCTGAGTTCCTCCAGTGTTTTTTGTGTGTGGCCCACCAGATATTTCAGATGAGATGTTGACAATGCTCAATATGGCACTGTTCTCAGCACAACTTCATTTATAATTTGACCTTCTTGTCAGCTTTGTTTCAAATTTAATTTATTTGAGTTTATTTTTGTTCATTGTAATTTTATGAGCAGAAACACACCAAAGGATCCAATAATTGGGCAACAGTGTTATACTATATTACTTGATTAGACCTGTCCAAATGAAAAATATTCCCAGGCAATGGTTTCACTGATGTGTATCTGAGTCTCATCCCTTCAGAGAAATCGATGAATCACATGTAAAATTCCTCCTCCTTATATCGAGAGTAACACACACAAACTAGAAGAGTCATAGAGCATGAGAGCACAAAAACAGGCCCTTCAGCCCATCAAGTCAGTGTCGATATTTAATCTGCCTGGTTCAATCAGCCTACACCAGATGATAGTCCAAATGGTGTATCTATCCAAACTTCTCTCAAATGTTGAAATTGACCCTGCATCCACCACTTCTGCTGCAAACTCATTCCCCAATCTCACCAACCACTGAGTGAAGAAGTTTCCCTTCACGTTCCCCTTAAACATTTCAATTTTCACTCTTAAACTTTGACCTCTAGTTGAAAAAACATAGAAACATAGAAAACCTACAGCACAATACAGGTCCTTCGGCCCACAAAGCTGTGCCGAACATGTCCCTACCTTAGAAGTACCTAGGCATATCCATAGCCTTCTATTTTTCTAAGTTCCATGAACCTATCCAGGAGTCTCTTAAAAGACCCTATTGTATCTGCCTCCACCACTGCCACCAGCAGCCCATTCCACGCACTCACCACTCTCTGAGTAAAAAACTTACCCCTGACATCTCCTCTGTACCTACTTGTAGGAACTCATCACTTCAGGCAGCATCTATGGAAAGGAATGTCAAGGAAATATGGAAAGTCAATATTTCAGGCTGAGACCTTTTATCAGGATAAAAGGAAGGAGGAAGAAACCAGAATAAGCTGGGAGGTGACAGGTGAGGGGGAAGGTAGATGGGTAGGAGAGGGGTTATGAAGTGAGAAACTGGGAGGTGATATGTGGAAAAGGTAAAGAGCTGAAGAAGAAGGAATCTGATGGGAGAGGAGAGAGGACCATGGGAGAAAGGGAGGGAAGAGGGGCACCAGAGGGATGTGATGGGAAAATGTGGAGATGAGAAGAGGTAAGAGGGGAGCTGGAATGGGGGATGGACATTGGGCTGTCATTCCAAAGACCCAGTGCACAGAGTGGAGGCTACTCACAGGTCAATAGCGCTCATTTGAAAAGGAGAGCTTGTGGGTGTTTGGTGTCATTTCCAGTGACCCAATCAGCAGCAGGAGCAGCACAGAGAGGGGTAAATGAAAATACAGGAGGGACAAGTGGATCAGCCAGTGGTGAGAGCAGGAGTGTCAGCTTTGGTTCAAAGGAGGCTTCGGTGCGGAAGAGGCGTTGGCTCTGGGTATGTTCTCCAGGTTAGTTTCTGTTAAGTTCCCCTTTTCCCTTATGTGTCACTTTGCTGAGTTTTAATGGTCGTTGTGTGTTCTTCATGCTGGATCTTGGAGTCCAGACTCTCCCAGGGAAGTGAAGTCATCCAGCTGTAGCTCCTTGAAGACCGTGTTAGTGATCTGGAGTAGCAGCTGGATGGCCTTCATCTTGTAAGGCAAAGTGAGGAGATAATCAATCAGAGTTACGGGAAAGTAGTCACCCCTAAGTTGCAGGAGGTGGGTAGCTGGTTGACTGTCAGTAGATGGAATGGGAAGGTGAATAGGCAGTTAGCACAAAGCACCCCTGTGGCCATTCCCCTCAATAATGAGCATACTGTTCTGGATACTGTTGAGGGGGATGACCTCCCAGGGGAACACCATGGAGACAAGTTACTGGCACTGAGCATGGGTCCATGGTTCAGAAGGAAAAGAGGGAGAAGAGGGGAGTGGTAGTGATAGGGGGCTCAATAGTGGGAGGAAAAGACAAGAGATTCTGTGGAGGTGAACAGGACACCCGGATGGTATGTTGCCTCATGTGCCAGGGTCAGGGACGTCTTCGATTACGTCCACAGCATTTTGGAGAGGGAGGGAGAGCAGCCAGATGCCTTGGTACATATTGGTACCAATGACATAGGAAGGAAAAGCAAAGAGATCCTGAAGAGAGAATTTAGAGAGCAGGACCTCCCGGGTAGTAATTTCTGGATTGCTACCTGTGCTACACACCAGTTAGGGTAGAAGCAGGATGATTTGGCAGATTAATACGTACCTGAGAAGCTGGTGTGGGGACAGACATAAAGAGATCATTAGAATCTCTCGTGGGGGTGGGGGTATGACCTGTACAAAAGGGAACGGATTGCTCCTGAATGCAAGGGAGACAAATGTTCTCATGTGCAAGTTTGTTAGAGCTGTTGGGGAAGTGTTAAACTGATTGGGTAGGGAGACGGGAAACAGACTGAAGGGACTCGGGATAGGACGGATGGTAAAAAAGCAAAGTTAGCATGCAGTCAGACAGTCAGGAAGCACAGGCAGATGACAGGACAACATTGCATCCAATAGGGTGAGCATTAGTACATTAAGGATGTAGAATCAAAAAGGGTAGCAAATATAATTTGGCAAAGGGGTGGCGTGGCTCTGCTGGTAAAGAAGGGCATCAAATCAGTAGAAAGATGTGACACAGGATTCAAAGATCTTGAATTCTTGTAGGTTGAGATAAGAAACTGCAAAGGTAAAAGGACCCCGATGGCAGTTATACAGAGCCCTTGCAACAGTATTTGGGATGTGGACTACAGATTACAATGGGAAATAGAAATGATGTGTCAAAAGGGCAAAGCTATGGGAGATTTTAACATTCCAGTAGATTGGGAAAATTAGGTTGGTAATGGATCTCAAGAGAGTGAATTTGTGGAATTCTTATGAAATGACTTTTTAGTTTGTCATTGACCCTACTAGGGGATCACCTATACTGAATTGGGTGTTCTATAATGAATTGGAGGCGATAACGGAGTTTAAGGTAAAAGAACCCTTAGTAGGCAGTGATCACAATACGATTGAGGTCAACTTGAAATTTGATAGGGACAAAGTACAGTCTGCCATATCAGTATTTCAGTGCAGTAAAGGAAATTACAGTGGTATGAGAGAGGATTTGCCAGTGGAAATTGGAAGGAGATGCTAGGAGGGATGACAGCAGAGCAGTAATGGTGTGAGTATCTGAGAAAAATGAGGAAGGTGAGTATTTTACATCAGTCTTCACTGTGGAAGACACTAGCAGTTTGCCAGATGTTGAAGGGTGTGAGGGAAGAGAAGTGAGTGCAGTTAATATTACAGGAAGAAGCTGCGGGTACACAAGTCACTGGACCAGATGAACTGCATCCTGGGGTTCTGCAGGCAGTAGCTGTAAGGCTTTGGAGGCATTAGTAATGATCTTTCAAGAATCATTGGGCTCTAGCATGGTTCCGGAGGACTGGAAAATTGCAGATGTCACTCCACTCTTTAAGAAAGGAAGAAGACCGCAGAAAGGAAATTATAGGCCGGTCAGCCTGACCTCAGTGGTTGGGAAGATGTTGGAGTGAATAATTAAGGATGAAGTTGATGACACGGGACAAGATAGGACAAAGTCAGCATGGGTTCCTTAAGGGAAAATCTTGCCTGACACACCTGTTGGAATTCTTTGAGGTGATTACAAGTCAGATTGAAAAAGGGGATGTAGTGGATGTTGTACATTTGGATTTTCAGAAGGCCTTTGACAAGGTGCCACAGATGAGGCTACTTACCAAGTTAAGAGCCCATGGTATTAAAGGAAAGTTACTGGCATGGTTAGAGCATTGGCTGATTGGGTGGAGGTAACAAGTGGGAATAAAAGGATCCTTTTCCTGTAGGTTGCTGGCGACTAATGGTGTTCCACAGGGGTTGTGTTGGGACAGCTTTTCTTTATGCTGCATAGCATTGATTTTGATGATAGAACAGATGGCTTTGTTGCAAGTTTGCAGATGATATGAAAATTTGTGGAGGGGCAGGTATTGTTGAGGAAACAGATAGGTGGCAGAAGGACTTAGGCAGATTAGGAGAATGTGCAGGAAATTGGCAAATGAAATCCAAAGCTTGAAAATGCAGGGTCATGCACTTCGGCAGAAGAAATAAATGTGTGGACTATTTTCTAAATGGAGAAAATTGTAAAAGTCTGAGATGCCGAGGGGCTTGGGAGTCCTTGTGTAGAACACCATAAAGTTTAACTTGCAGGTAGAGTCAGTGGGAAGATGGCAAATACAATGTTAATATTCGTTTCAAGAGGTCTAGAATACAATATCAGGGATGTGATGCTGAGGCTTTATAAGGCACTGGTGAGGCCTCACCTTGAGTATTGTGAACAGTTCTGGACTCCTCATCTTAGAAGAGATGTGCTGGCATTGGAGAGGGTTCAGAACGATGATTCAGGGAATGAAAGGGTTATCTTCTGAAGAACATTTGATGGCTCTGGGCCGGTGCTTGTTTGAATTTAGAAAGATGATAGAGGATATCTTTGAAACATTTTGAAGGTTGAAATGCCTACAAAGAGTAGATGTGGAATGGATGTTTCCCATATTGGGGGAGTCTAGGAAAGAGGGCACAGCCTCAGGAAAGAAAGGGGGGTCCATTTAAAACAGAGATGTTGAGAAATTTCTTTAGCCGGAGGGTGGTGAATTTGTGGAATTTGTTCCCACAGGCAGCTGTGAAGGACAGGTTGTTACGTGTATCTAAGGTGGAGATTGATAGTTTCTTGATTGAGCCTGACATCAGTTTAAGGGGATAGAGCTGGGGAGTGGGGCTGAGGAGGGGAAAAACAGGATCAGGCATGATTGAATGGTAGAGCAGGGCCAAATGGCCTAATTCTGCTCCTATGTCTTATGGTCTAAAAGAGAGAAGGGGAGAGGGTAGAAATTACTGAAAGCTGGAGAAATCAATGTTCCTGCCATCAGGAGCTTCAGCACTGCCTGGATGGAATTTTAGGCTGAACACACACACAATGCTGGAGGAACTCAGCAGGTCAGGCAGCATCTATGGAAATGAATAAACAGTCGACATCTTGGGCTGAGACCTTTGATGAAGGCTTCATCGGATTATGATGTGTTACTCCTCCAATCCGAATGCGGCCTCTGAGGAAGCCATGGACTAATATATTGAGCTTATATCCAGCTTGACTCACAAGGGGGTACTATTGTTACACCCGGGCCGACACGGAGTTCATACTTGGAGACTGGCCAGAAACAACAGTTTCAAAATTCAGTACCCAGGCAGCTTAAAGGACTGACAATCATCCAAGGATTCAAAAGAATACGTACCTAAGGCAAAACTCTAAACCTTTAACACCCAATTATCCTCTATACTGAATACAATAGTGTCAAAGTACAAATGGCAGGAGCAGACTATAGTGCAAGATCAATTATTAGACGCTTGCAAAGTTGACTCCTTTCAACTGCGGGATCTAAGTGCGTCAGTGGTACTTTCTACTTCAAGATCAGATTGACAGTCTTTACACTTTACGTTGTCCTTGTGAAGTATCGTCCCACTGTACATCTCTTCATTTCACCAAAGTCTTGAAAAAGCATACTTCTCTTTCTTACAATTCCACCTTTAAGGTCTTCTCAGAATCAGAATCAGATGTACTATCACCAGCATATGTTGTAAATCTTGTTATGCAGCAGCAGTACATTGAAATATATAATAATAAAAGACTGTAACTTACAATAGTACAGATACATACATAAAAGTACATGGATACAATAAGTACTTATTTACTTATTTGCAATAAGTGTGTGTATATATATATTTACACACACTCACACACACACACACACACACACACACACACACACACACACACACACACACACACACACACACACACACACACACACACACACACACACACACACACAATTAAACAGTGCAAAAACCAGGTGAGGGTGGCTGGTTGGCCTCATAGCCCAGTGAGGTAATGTTCATGGGTTCAATATTCATTCAGAAATTTTAAGGAGGAAGGAAAGAAGCTGTTTCTAAAACGTTGAGTGTGCCTTCAGGGTCGTCTACCTCCTCCTTGATGGTCCTTAATGATGAATGCCACCTTTTTGAAGATATTCTGGATGCTGGGGAGGCTAGTGCCCAGTGTTCACAACTTTCTCCAGATTATTTCCATTCAGATTAGGTCCAGCTCATGCAAGAGCAATGAGACCATCTTATCCAAGTTGCAGTGATATGATTGGTTGTCCCCTCATACCTGATGATGATGATGCAGTTCTTCATTAGATGATATGAACTGCATGAAGAAAGCTGTGCAGGAGAGTTTTAAAAGCAGAAAAGCTGTTCCCTTGCAAATCTGCATCCAGTGGCCCATGTTGTGATTACAGGTGGGATCTTCACTGGTTACATTGGTGACCATGACGTTTTCTGTGCCTTGCTTTGCCCTTTGCTCTCCACGAAGCATTGCAGAACCACCTTCCTGGCCATTGGATCTCACTGTTGATCGCATCCACCCATCCCACTGTGACTTCACATGCTAGGACAGACTGGTTCTTTATCACACTGGGGTATGAGGCCCACCAACTACCCTCTCCTGGTTTAGCCTACCTGTGAAGTGGTATACTGGGGTGTAACTCCTGTTTTGGAGCCACAGGTGAGAGCTGAATGTCTTGGTAAACCTGTATAGGTGTGTGGCAGAAAGTGCGTTGACTGGCTGCATCATGGCCTGGTATGGGAACGCCAATGTCTTTGAGTGGAAAATCCGACAAAAGGTCATGGATTTGGCTAAACACATCTCGGATAAAACCTCCCAACCATTGAGCACATGTACATGAAACGTTACTGTAGAAAAGCAGCATTCATCATCAAAGATTCTCGCCACCCAGGCCATGCTCTTTTCTTGCTGTTGCCATCAGGTAGAAGATACAAGAGCTTCAGTACTCACACCACCAGGTTCAAGACAGTTAGTACCCCTCAACCATCAGGCTCTGGAACAAAAGGGGATAACTACACTCATTCTATTTCTGGTGTTCCCACAACCAATGGTTTCACTTTTAAGGACTCATCATGCTCATTATTTATTGCTATTTATTTATGTTTGCATTTGCACCATTCATTGATCCTGTTTACAGCTACTGTTCTATAGATTTACTAAAGTATGTCACAGGAAAAAGAATCTCAGGGTTGTATGAGGTGACATATATGTACTCTGATAATAATAAATTTTACTTTGAACTTTTGAAGTTTGAGAGTCCTGTGGGGATCAAAGTTGAGTGAGCTGACCCAGAATGGACATGACAAGCCCGTTCACCAGAAGCGCTAAGCCTCCCTGGACACCCCATGCAGCTCTACTGTACTGATGTATTGTCTGCTAAATTATGTTTCCTCATCCCTTTTGAACTATCAGCAATCTTTAGCATAAAGCACATTTAAAGTTCCAAGTTGAAGGTAAATTTATCATCGAAGTACCTACGGTATATTTTATCAAACGCAACCCTGAGTCATTTTCTTGAAGACATTCACTGTAAGTAAAAACAAACAATAGAATTGGTTAAAAAACTGTGCATATAGACGTACAAACAACCAGAGTGCAAAAGACGACAAATTGTTGCAAATTAAAAGGGCATGTATAAAGCACACCCCCAGGTTGCCTGCTCAAGGACGATTGCACTGACATAATGTGGATGGCTCAGTATACACACTTACATTAAGTACAGAAAGTCAGTACATAATGAAGTGCCACTGAGTTTACATTGGCAAATGTTATTGGTAAAGAGAATGATGAAAAATGATGAAAAAAGTCTGATAGATTGTATGTGAGTGAGTTCTCATTCAATACCAATTACCCTGCATTATAAAAACTTCTCTGCTCCGATATGTGAAAACATTGTCATCAATCCAGTAAACACAAGAAACGCAATAGAATCAGGCGTCACGGTAGCATAATGGTTAGCACAACGTTTTACAGCACCAGAAACCCAGGTTCAATTGCTGCTACTGTTTGTAAGGAGTTTATACTTTCTCTGTATGAGGGTGTGGGTTTCCTCCGAGTGCTTTGGTTTCCTCCCACAGTCCGACTATGTACCGGTTGGTAGGTTAATTGGTCATTGTCAATTGTCCTGTGATTTGGCTAGGGTTATTTTGGGTGTTCCTGGGCGGTCCTGCTCAATGGGCCAGACTGACCTGTTCTGCAGTGTATCGCAATAAACAAATAAATAAATCTTTGGGGACAGGTTTCTTCAAACCTAGTGCTGGCTACTCTCACATTGTTCCTCTACAGCTGACTGCAAAATCCAGGCCTTTGTTTTTGTGATCTTTTAACCTTCCACCAGCAGTTCTATCACGGAGAAGCGAAAGGTTACAAAAGCAAGGACAAGTTTTATTCATCCCCTGTCACAGAAACATAGAAACATAGAAAACAGGTGCAGGAGTAGGCCATTCGGCCCTTTGAGCCTGCACCGCCATTCAGTATGATCATGGCTGATCATCCAACTCAGAACCCTGTACCTGCTTTCTCTCCATACCCCCTGATCCCTTTAGCCACAAGGGCCATATCTAACTTCCTCTTAAATATAGCCAATGAACCGGACTCAACTGTTTCCTGTGGCTGAGAATTTCACAGATTCACCACTCTCTGTGTGAAGAAGTTTCTCCTCATCTCGGTCCTAAAAGGCTTCCCCTTTATCCTTAAACTGTGACCCCTCATTCTGGAATTCCCCAACATCAGAAACAATCTTCCTGCATCTAGCCTGTCCAATCCCTTTAGAATTTTATACGTTTCAATAAGATCCCCCCTCAATCTTCTAAATTCCAGTGAGTATAAGCCTAGTCGATCCAATCTTTCTTCAGATGAAAGTCCTGCCATCCCAGGAATCAATCTGGTGAACCTTCTCTGTACTCCCTCTATGGCAAGAATGTCTTTCCTCAGATTAAGGGACCAAAACTGCACACAATATTCTGGGTGCGGTCTCACCAAGGCCTTGTAAAACTGCAGTAGAACCTCCCTGCTCCTGTACTCAAATCCTTTTGCTATGAATGCCAACATACCATTTGCCTTTTTCACCGCCTGCTGTACCTGCATGCCCACCTTCAATGACTGGGGTACAATGACAACCAGGACTCGTTGCATCTCCCCTTTTCCTAATCGGCCATTGTTCAGATAATAATCTGTTTTCCTGTTCTTGCAACCAAAGTGGATAACCTCACATTTATCCACATTAAATTGCATCTGCCATGAATTTGTCCACTCACCTAATCTATCCAAATTACCTTGCATCCTCTTCACAGCTAACACCGCCGCCCAGCTTCGTGTCATCCGCAAACTTGGAGATGCTGCATTTAATTCCCTCGTCTAAATCATTAATATATATTGTAAACAACTGGGGTCTCAGCACTGAGCCTTGCGGTACCCCACTAGTCACTGCCTGCCATTCTGAAAAGGTCCCGTTTACTCCCACTCTTTGTTTCCTGTCTGCCAACCAATTCTCTATCCACATCAATACCATACCCCCAATACCGTGTGCTTTAAGTTTGCACACTAATCTCCTGTGTGGGACCTTGTCAAAAGCCTTTTGAAAATCTAAATATACCACATCCACTGGCTCTCCCCTATCCACTCTACTAGTTACATCTTCAAAAAATTATATATGATTCATCAGACATGATTTTCCTTTCACAAATCCATGCTGACTTTGTCAGATGATTTCACCTCTTTCCAAATGTGCTGTTATCACATCTTTGATAACCGACTCTAGCATTTTCTCCACCACCGATGTCAGACTAACCGGTCTATAATTCCCCGGTTTCTCTCTCCCTCCTTTTTTAAAAAGTGGGGTTACATTAGCCACCATCCAATCCTCAGGAAATAAACCAGAATCTAAGGAGTTTTGAAAAATTATCACTAATGCATCCACTATTTCTTGGGCTACTTCCTTAAGCACAGTGGGATGCAGACCATCTGGCCCTGGAGATTTATCTGCCTTTAATCCCTTCAATTTACCTAACACCACTTCCCTTCTAACATGTATTTCCCTCAGTTCCTCCATCTCATTAGACCCTCGGTCTCTTACTATTTCTGGAAGATTATTTATGTCCTCCTTAGTGAAGACAGAACCAAAGTAATTATTCAATTGGTCTGCCATGTCTTTGTTCCCTATGATCAATTCACCTATTTCTGACTGTAAAGGACCTACATGTGTCTTGACCAATCTTTTTCTATTTGCATACCTATAAAAGCTTTTACAGTCAGTTTTTATGTTTCCTGCCAGCTTTCTCTCATAATCTTTTTTCCCTTTCCTACTTAAGCCCTTTGTCCTCATCTGCTGGTCTCTGAATTTCTCCCAGTCCTCTGGTGTGCCACTTTTTTTTTGCTAATTTATATGTTTCTTCTTTGGACTTGATACTATCCCTAATTTCCCTTGTCAGCCACGGGTGCACTACCTTCCATGGTTTATTCTTTTGCCAAACTGGGATGAACAATTGTTGTAGTTCATCCATGCAATCTTTAAATGCTTGCCATTGCATATCTGCCGTCAACCCTTGAAGTATCATTTGCCAGTCTATCTTAGCTAATTCACGTCTCATACCTTCAAAGTTACCCTTCTTTAAGTTCAGAACCTTTGTTTCTGAATTAACTACGTCACTCTCCATGTTAATGAAGAATTCCACCAAATTATGGTCACTCTTACCCAAGGGGCCTTGCACGACAAGATTGCTAACTAACCCTTCCTCATTGCTCAATACCCAATCTAGAATGGCCTGCTCTCTAGTTGGTTCCTCCACATGTTGGTTCAGAAAACCATCCCACATACATTCCAAGAAATCCTCTTCCTCAGCACCCTTACCAATTTGGTTCACCCAATCTATATGTAGATTGAAGTCACTCATTATAATTACTGTTCCTTTATTGCACGCATTTCTAATTTACTGTTTAATGCCATCCCCAACCTCACTACTACTGTTAGGTGGCCTGTACACAACTCCCACCAGTGTTTTCTGCCCCTTAGTGTTATGCAGCTCTACCCATATCAATTCCACATCCTCCAGGCTAATGTCCTTCCTTTCTATTGCGTTAATCTCCTCTCTAACCTGCAATGCTACCCCACCTCCTTTTCTTTCCTGTCTATTCCTCCTGAATATTGAATATCCCTGGATGTTGAGCTCCCATCCTTGGTCACGTTGGAGCCATGTCTCTGTGATCCCAACTACATCATATTCATTAATAACTATCTGCACATTCAATTCATCCACCTTGTTACGAATGCTCCTCGCATTGACACACAAAGCCTTCAGGCTTGTTTTTACAACACTCTTAGCCCTTATACAATCATGTTGAAAAGTGGCCCTTTTTGCTTTTTGCCCTGGATTTGCCTGCCTGCCACTTTTACTTTTCACCTTACTACTTTTTGCTTCTACCCTCATTTTACACCCCTCTGTCTCTCTGCACTTGTTCCCATCCCCCTGCCACATTAGTTTAAATCCTCCTGAACAGCAGTAGCAAACGCTCCCCCTAGGACATTGGTTCCAGTCCAGCCCAGGTGCAGACCGTCCTGTTTATACCGGTCCCACCTCCCCCAGAACTGGTTCCAATGCCCCAGAAATTTGAATCCCTCCCCCTTGCACCATTTTTCAAGCCACGTATTCATCTGAAATATCCTCCTATTTCTACTCTGACTAGCACGTGGCACTGGCAGTAATCCAGAGATTATTACCTTTGTGGTCCTACTTTTTAGTTTATCTCCTAACTCCCTAAATTCACCTTGTAGGACCTCATCCCATTTTTTTACCTATATTGTTGGTACCTATGTGCACCACGACCACTGGCTGTTCACCCTCCCATCCTAGAATGTCCTGCAGCCGCTCAGAGACATCCTTGACCCTTGCACCAGGGAGGCATCATACCATACTGGAGTCTCGTTTGCAGCCGCAGAAACACCTATCTATTCCCCTTACAATCGAATCCCCTACCACTATAGCTCTCCCACTCCTTTTCCTTCCCTCCTGTGCCGCAGAGACACCCATGGTGCAATGAACTCGGCTGCTGCTGCCATCCCCTGATGAGACATCTCCCCCAACAGTTTCCAAAACAGTATATCTGTTTAGGAGGGAGATGACCTCAGGGGACTCCTGCACTACCTGCCTACTGCTACACTGTCTAGTGGCCACCCCTTCCCTTTCTGCCTGTGTAGCCTTTACCTGCGGTGTGGCCAACTCACTGAACGTGCTATTCATGACTTTCTCAGCATCGCGGATGCTCCAGTATGAATCGAATCGCAGCTCCAGACGCCTCACGTCTTAATAAGCTGATAAGGAAGGCGGGCTCTGTCGTGGGCAAAGTACTGGAGAGTTTAACATCGGTAGCTGAGCGAAGGGCGCTGAGTAGGCTACGGTCAATTATGGAAAACCCTGAACATCCTCTACATAGCACCATCCAGAGACAGAGAAGCAGTTTCAGCGACAGGTTACTGTCGATGCAATGCTCCTCAGACAGGATGAAGAGGTCAATACTCCCCAATGCCATTAGGCTTTACAATTCAACTGCCAGGACTTAAGAACTTTTTTTTAAAGCTATTATTAATGCTTTTTGAGTTAGTGATTTAGATGCATATCATATTATTACTGAGTTAAGTATTGTATGTAATGAGTTTTTGCTACAACAAGTGTATGGGACATTGGAAAAAATGTTGAATTTCCCCATGGGGATGAATAAAGTATCTATCTATCTATCTATCTATCTATCAATGCGGTCTGCCAGAAGCTGCAGTTGGACACACTTCCTGCACACATAGTCATCAGGGACACTGAAAGTATCCCTGATTTCCCACACACTGCAGGATGAACAAACCACGGGGCCGATCTCAGCTGCCATGACCTACCCAATACTTGCCTCAACTTTTGAAACTTTCTCCTTTGAAAGGAACTTACCCGGCCTTACCTCACTTGGAGTGAAGCTCATCCTCCGCCTCTTCTCATCAAAGCCTCTCGAGTCAAAGCCTCAAATCTCCACTCCTTCACTGGCCCGCCCACCCACTCACTGGTCGCTTTCCACAGGCCACTCTGCTTGAGGTAACCCTCTATTTATTTGTTTGAGCTTTTAAAACTGCTTGGTCACCTGACCTTGATTGCCCAATCAGCTGCTTTCTGCTGAGTGTGAGCTATTCAAATCATGATTGACTTGATTGCACAGTCCAGCTGCCAAAACTGCCAGAATCTCTCGAGTCAAAGCCTCAAATCTCCACTCCTTCACTGGCCCACTTACTCACTGGCCGCTCTGAAATTTGTCTTCTCCGGATAGCCACAAAACAAAGAAAGAACACACAAGTCATTCAGAGAGAAAAATTAAATCCGCCCCCCTGCCCCGTAGAAAAAAGATTAGCACCACTATCATCAACCTCTAAAACTCCTCTCCGCAGCAGAACAAGAACATCGACTCCCCCTCCCCCACACACATGGCTAGCAGAACATCAACCTCCAAACCCCCTCCCATCACAGAACAAAATGGAAAAGGAATGGATGATTAAAAAAACACACACAGAATATAAAAACCCTAAATCTGAATAAGTCCACAGTCCAGAGAGGCAATAGTCTAATCTATAAACACGGAGCCACGATACCATCCTCCAGTATCACCGACGTTCACTGAAAGAGAGAGACCGCACACAAGGCAGAGAGGGGCCAACCCATCTGCCACAGTGAGCCACACAGCAATAGCCTGCTCACAGAATCCTTCTTCGACAGCGATCAAAAGGAAAGCAGTCGGCCCTGAAAATCTTGTTCACTTCAGTTTTCGCCTTGATGTCTCAATCTTCCTTGATGCTTTAATGGGCGATTTATGGGACGCTTTAACCAGTGAAATGGAGTCGTACATTGGGTCATGCCCCATCTCGACGGTTCTTTGCCTTGAGGCTGTCCAAGTATACACTTGCTTCCCAGAATTTTCTTGGAGTCAGCAAGGTGCTGGGTCACTCAAACAATCTCTAAACTGTAAATCATAGGCTCTATCAATCCCAGAAACACATTTAGGGTGCTAAACAGATGTAAGAGAAGTAAAGAAATCTTTTCTGTGAGCTGTCTGGAAGGTGTCGACTGAGGGTATGTCATTCACCGGCACCATTTGCTACAATTATACTCAGTCCACTTCATTAGTTTATAAAACTGTCAGTAAAAACCCAAAAGAAAAAAAGTAATGTACTTTTTATGTATTCTCAAGCTAGTGATCACAATTCTATCTCCTTTATCATTGCACTGGAGAGGGGTAGGAACAGACAAGTTAGAAAAGCGTTTAATTGGAGTAAGGGGAAATATGAGGCTATCAGGCAAGAACTTGGAAGCATAAATTGGGAACAGATGTTCTCAGGGAAACAGATGGAAGAAATGTGGCAAATGTTCAGGGGATATTTGCGTGGAGTTCTGCATAGGTACATTCCAATGAGACAGGGAAAGGATGGTAGGGTACAGGAACCGTGGTGTACAAAGATTGTTGTAAATCTAGTCAAGAAGTAAAGAAGAGCTTACGAAAGTTTCAAAAAACTAGTTAATGATATGAATCCAGAAGATTATAAAGCTAGCAGGAAGAAGATGAAGAAAGAAATTAGGAGAGCCAGAAGGGGCTATGAGAAGGCCTTGGTGGACTGGATTAATGAAAAGCCCAAGACATTCTACAAGTGTGTGAAGAGCAAGAGGATAAGACATGAGAGAATAGGACCTATCAAGTGAGACAGTGGAAAAGTGTGTATGGAACCAGAGGAGATAGCAATGGTATTTAATGAACACTTTGCTTCAGTATTTACTACGGAAAAGGAATTTGGCAACTGTGGGATGACTTCCAGCGGACTAAAAAGCTTGAGCATGTAGATATTAAGAAAGAGGATGTGCTGGAGATTTTGGAAAGCTTCAAGTTAGATAAGTCACTAAGACCGGATGAGATGTACCCCAGGCTACTGTGGGAGGCGAGGGAAGAGATTGCTGAGCCTCTGGTGATGATCATCAATGGGGATGGGAGAGGTTTCGAATGATTGGAGGGTTGTGGATATAGCATATAACCATATAACAATTACAGCATGGAAACAGGCCATCTCGGCCCTTCTAGTCCGTGCCGAATGCTTACTCTCACCTAGTCCCACCAACCTGCACTCAGCCCATAACCCTCCATTCCTTTCCTGTCCATATACCTATCCAATTTTTTTTTTAATTACAAAATCGAACCTGCCTCTACCACTTCTACTGGAAGCTCATTCCAAACAGCTACCACTCTCTGAGTAAAGAAGTTCCCCCTCGTGTTACCCCTAAACCTTTGCCCTTTAACTCTCAACTCATGTCCTCTTGTTTAAATCTCCCCTACTCTCAATGGAAAAAGCCTATCCATGTCAACTCTATCTATCACCTTCATAATTTTAAATACCTCTATCAAGTCCCCCCTCAACCTTCTACACTCCAAAGAATAAAGACCCAACTTGTTCAACCTTTCTCCGTAACTTAGGTGCTGAAACCCAGATAACAATCTAGTAAATCTCCATTATTCAAGAAAATAATGTTGTTCCATTATTCAAGAAAGGGAGCAGAGATAGCCCAGGAAATTATAGACCGGTGAGTCTTACTTCAGTGGTTGGTATGCCGATGGAAAAGATCTTGAGAGACAGGATTTATGAACATTTAGAGAACCATAATATGATTAGGGATAGTCAGCATGGCTTTGTCAAAGGCAGATCGTGCCTTCCGAGCCTGATTGAATTTTTTGAGGATGTGACTAAACACATTGATGAAGGTAGAGCAGTAGATGTAGTGTATATGGGTTTCAGCCAGGCATTTGATAAGGTATCCCATGCAAGGCTTATTGAGAAAGTAAGGAGGCATGGGATTCAAGGGGACATTGCTTTGTGGTTCCAGAACTGGTTTGCCCACAAGAAGGCAAAGAGTGGTTGTAGACAGGTCATATTCTCCATAGAGGTCAGTTACCAGTGGTGTGCCTCAAGGATCTGTTCTGGGACCCCTACTCTTCATGATTTTTATAAATGACCTGTATGAGGAAGTGGAGGGATGGGGTAGTAAGTTTGCTGATGACATGGATTTAAGGTAAGGGGAGGGAAGTTCAAGGAGGATATTTGAGGAAGGTTTTTCACTCAGAGAGTGGTTGGTGCATGGAATGCACTGCCTGAGTCAGTGGTGGAGGCAGATACACTAGTGAAGTTTAAGAGACTACTAGACAGGTATATGGAGGAATTTAAGGTGGGGGGTTATATGGGAGGCAGGGTTTGAGGGTCAGCACAACATTGTGGGCCGAAGGGCCTGTAATGTGCTGTACTATTCTATGTTCTATGATAACACAAAGGTTGAAGGTATTGTGGATAGAGTGGAGGGCTGTCAGAGGTTACAGTGGGACATTGATAGGATGCAAACATAGAAACATAGAAAATAGGTGCAGGAGTAGGCCATTCGGCCCTTTGAGCCTGCACCGCCATTCAGTATGATCATGGCTGATCATCCAACTCAGAACCCTGTACCTGCTTTCTCTCCATACCCCCTGATCCCTTTAGCCACAAGGGCCATATCTAACTCCCTCTTAAATATAGCCAATGAACTGGCCTCAACTGTTTCCTGTGGCAGAGAATTTCACAGATTCACCACTCTCTGTGTGAAGAAGTTTTTCCTCATCTCAGTCCTAAAAGGCTTCCCCTTTATCCTTAAACTGTGACCCCTTGTTCTGGACTCCCCCAACATCGGAAACAATCTTCCTGCATCTAGCCTGTCCAATCCCTTTAGAATTTTATATGTTTCAGTAAGATCCCCCCTTAATCTTCTAAATTCCAGTGAGTATAAGCCTGGTCGATCCAGTCTTTCTTCATATGAAA
Source organism: Hemitrygon akajei (assembly GCF_048418815.1). Lineage (NCBI taxonomy): Eukaryota > Metazoa > Chordata > Chondrichthyes > Myliobatiformes > Dasyatidae > Hemitrygon > Hemitrygon akajei. The sequence continues at coordinate 170,197,942 of NC_133132.1, forward strand.
GTCCTGCCATCCCAGGAATTAATCTGGTGAACCTTCTTTGTACTCCCTCTATGGGAGAAGTGGGCTAGGCTGAGAAGTGGCAGATTCAGTTCAACTAAGATAAGTGTGAGATGGTTCATTTTGTTAGGTCAAATATGATGGCAGAATATAGCATTAATGGTAAGACTCTTGGCAGTGTGGAGGATCAGAGGGATCTTGGGGTCTGAATCTATAGGACGCTCAAAGCTGCTGTGCAGGTTGACTGTGAGGTTAAGGAAGCGTACAGCGTATTGGCCTTCATCAACCGTGGGATTGAATTCAAGAGCTGAGGAGTAATGTTACAGTTATATGGGACTCTGGTCAGACCCCACTTGGAGTATTGTGCTCAGTTCTGGTCGCCTCACTACAGGAAGGATGCGGAAGCCATAGAAAGGATGCAGAGTGGATTTACAAGGATGTTGCCTGGATTGGGGAGCATGCCTTATGAGAATAGGTTGAGTGAACCCGGCCTTTTCCCCTTGGAGTGACGGAGGATGAGAGGTGACCTGATAGAGATGCATAAGATGATGAGAGGCATTGCTCATGTGAATAGTCAGAGGCTTTTTCCCAGGGCTGAAATGGCTATCATGAGAGAGCACAGTTTTAAGGTGCTTGGAGGTAGGTACAGAGGAAACATCAAAAAACCTACAGCACAATACAGGCCTTTGAGCCCACAATGCTGTGCTGAACATGTCCCTACCTCAGTACTACCTGGGCTTTACCCATAGCCCTCTAATTTTCTCAGCTCCATGTAGCTGTCCAGGAGTCTCTTAAAAGTCCCAGTAGTTTCCACCTCTGTCACCATTGCTGGCAGCCCATCCCACGCACTCACCACTCTCTGCGTAACAAACTTACCCCTGACATCTCCTCTGTACCTACTTCCAAGCACCTTAAAACTGTGCTCTCTCATGTTAGCCATTTCAGCCCTGGGGAAAAACCTCTGACTATCCACAAGATCAATGCCTCTCATTATCTCGTACACCTCGATCAGGTCACCTCTCAACAACATTCGCAACCCTCCAATCCTCTGGAACCTCTCTCGTCCACACTGATGATGCAAAGATCATCGGCAGAGGCTCTGCAATCCCCTCCTTTGCTTCCCTGGGGTATATCCCGTCCAGTGCCGGTGACTTATCCAACTTGATGTTTTCCAATAGCTCCAGCGCGTCCTCTTCCTTAATATCAACATGCTCACGCTTTTCAGTCCACTTCAAGAGTCATCCCTACAATCACCAAGATCCTATTCCGTAGTGAATACTGAAGCAAAGTATTCATTAAGTACCACCGCTACCTCCTCCAGTTCCATACACACTTTTCCACTGTCACACTTGATTGGTCGTATTCTCTCATGTCTTATCCTCTTGCTTTTCACATACTGTAGAATGCCTTAGGGTTTTCCTTAATCCTGTCCGCAAAGGCCTTCTCATGGCCCCTTCTGGCTCTCCTAGTTTCATTCTTAAGCTCCTTCCTGCTAGCTTTATAATCTTCCTGATCCCAATCATTACCTAGTTTTTTGAAACTTTTGTAAGCTCTTCTTTACTTCTTGACTAGATTTACAGCAGCCTTTGTACACCACGGTCCCTGTACCCTACCATCCTTTCCATGTCTCATTAAACCTTCCTGAACATACCAGCAAACTCTACCCCATCTAAACCACTCACTCTAAGGAGATGCCAATCAATAATTGGGGAAATTAAAATCTCCCACAACGACCCTGTTATTATTACACTTTTCCAGAATCTGTCTCCCTATCTGCTTCTCGATGTCCCCGTTAATATTGGCTGATCTATAAAAAACACCCAGTAGAGTTATTGACCCCTTCCTATTCCTAACTTCCACCCACAGAGACTCCATAGACAATCCCTCCATGACTTCCTCCTTTTCTGCAGCTGTGACACTATCTCTGATCAACAGTGCCATGCCCCCACCTCTTTTGCCTCCCTCCCTGTCCTTTCTGAAACATCTAAAGCCTGACACTTGAAGTAACCATTCCTGCCCCTGAGCCATCCAAGTCTCTGTAATGGCCACAACATCATAGCTTCAAGTTCTGATCCATGCTCTAAGCTCATTTGCTTTATTCATGATATTCCTCACATTAAAGTAGACACATCTCAAACCATCGGTCTGAGCGCATCCCTTCTCTATCACCTGCCTATCCTCCCTTTCGCACTGTCTCCAAGCTTTCTCTCTTTGTGAGCCAACCTCCCTTTCCTCCGTCACTTTCGTTTGGTTCCCACACCCCAGCGATTCTAGTTTAAACTCTTCCCAGTAGCCTTAGCAAACCTTCCCGCCAGAATATCGGTTCCCCTCGGATTCAAGTGCAACCCGTCCTTTTTGTACAGGTCACACCTGTCCCAGAAGAGGTCCCAATGATCCAGAAATTGACTCACTGCCCCCTACTCCAATACCTCAGCCACGCATTTATCCTCCACCTCATCCTATTCCAATTCTCACTGTCGCATGGCACAGACTTTAATCCCGAGATTACTACCTTTGAGATCCTGCTTCTCAACTTCTTTCCTAACTCCCTGTAGTCTGTTTTCAGGACCTCCTCCCTTTTCCTACCTATGTCGTTGGTACCAATATGTACCATGACCTCTGGCTGTTTTCCTTCCCACTTCAAGATATTGTGGACGCGATCAAAAATATCCCGGACCCTGGCACCTGGGAGGCAAATTACCATCCATGTTTCTTTCCTGCATCCACAGAATCGCCTGTCTGACCCCCTAACTATTGAGTCCCCTATTACTGCTGCCATCCTCTTCTTTTCCCTACCCTTCTGAGCCACAGGGCCAGACTCTGTGTCAGAGGTGCGACCACTGTTGCTCTCCCCAGGTAGGCCATCCCTCCAAACAGTACTCAAGCAGGAATACTTATTGTTAAGGGATTCAGCCACTGGGGTATTCTCTAGCACCTGCTTCTTGCCCTTCCCTCTCCTGACTGTAATCCACTTCCCTGTCTCCTGTGGTCCTAGTGTGACTATCTACCTATGGCTCCTCTCTATCACCTCCACACTCTCCCTGACCAGATGAAGGTCATCGAGCTGCATCTCCAGTTCCCTAATGCAGTCAGTAAGGAGCTGCAACTCGACGCACCTGGTGCAGATGTGGCCATCCGGGAGGCCGGGTGTCTCCAGGACCTCCCACATCTGACACCGAGCACAGAAAACCAGCCTCACACACATACTTTCTGTCTTTATTTTAAACTGATAACCTACCTGGCTTCGACCCCTTATTGCCTAAGCCCCATTAAGCCAAAGCCTTCCTACTCCGTCTCCCTCTACTCCGTCGCCTGCTCCTCCGATGCCCACTCTATAAATCTGTCTTCCTTTTAAACTCTTCCTGCTGTTCTCACTGGCTGACCTCTATCTGCGCGCTTGCGCACTCGTGCCCTGTTCAAACCACTGAAGAAATAACCCAAGGAGATGTCAGGGGTAAGTTTTTTTATGCAGAGTGGTGAGTGCGTGGAAGCAGATACGATAGGGTCTTTTAAGATACTCCTGGACAGGTACATGGAGCTCAGAAAAATAGAGGGCTATGGGTAACCCTAGGTCATTTCTAATGTAAGGACATGTTCAGCACAACTTTGTGCGCCGAAGAGCCGGTATTGTGATGTAGGTTTTCTATGTTTCTATGAGTAGAAAGAACACTTTAGGGGCAATGGGAGCTTTGAAGTAGATGTGTCAAAATTTAGTTGCTGGTTTCATTTAGTTTTGTTTATTCATACGAGTTATTTTTAAAAAAAATCTATGCTAATACATTAAACAATCAGGAAATCCAATTTGTACTGGCACTGGAGAGGGTCCAGAGGAGATTCCTGGAATGAAAGGATTAATGTATGAGGAGCATTTGATGGCTTTGAGTCTGAACTCACTGGAGTTTAGAAGAATGGGGCTGGGGGATCTCATTGAACCCTATCGATATTAAAAGGCCTAGACAGAGTGGATGTTTTCTACAGTGTTGGAGTCTAGGACGAAAGGACACTGCCTCAGTAGGATCTCTCTTTAGAACAGAGATGAGGAGGAATTTCTTTAGCCAGAGGGCTGTAAATCTGTGGACTTCATTGCCACAGATTGGGAATTCCTTGGCATGTCATTGAGTATATTTAAAGCAGAAGTTGATAGGTTCTTCATTAGTGAGGATGTCAAAGGTTATGGGACGAAGGGAAAAGAATGGGGTTGAGAGGGATAATACGTCATCCATAATAAAATGGCGGAGCCGAGTTGAGGAGCTAAGGCCTAAATCTGATCCTATGCCTTATGAACTTACAGTGCAAAGGCTCTCTGCTGGTACTGACAACAGTAAGTGGGTTACATGAAGAGTTTCTGGTGATTAGGAATGTGAGACATTGTTAAACAGATACTGTGTACAAACCTGAGAAGGGGTTCTTCATACATACTTGCTGATCCCCTAAGGAAAGAATATAATATCTGTGCTCCAGTATTCAGCCTGGATCTGGTGTCTTCTGCAATTAACCTCCCACATTCTGCCAATTGGTGAGGCAGTTTGTCACTAGTTAATGCATAGCCCTCTCTCTATACCTCCTAGTACAGAGGTGGCATACCTTCCTGAGAGCAATGGCAATAATTTACTAGAGAAAATTATCTTGTGTACATTGGTAATTTTAGACAGAGATTATCATTGATTAATGAATTGATAGCAATAATTATGGACATTTTTAAGGAAAATAGATGAGTCCGGTTGCTTATTTATGAGAATTCATTGTTTTACTATTAATAAAAGTCTAACAAAGACAAATTAAAATAAATGAAGCATTTTAGAAGACCTCTTCAAAAATTATGAATATTAATCTTTTTAAAAGGCAATCGGAAAATAACATCATTTTTAAACAGTATCGTTGTACCTATTTACTATCCAAACACTAACAGTCAAGCTCTCACCTGTGACTCCAAGTAGCTGTTTGCAAGTGACGGCAGCCACACCCTGGTACCCCACTTCAAAAGGTGGCTAAATCAGGTGAGAGCAGCTGGTGGCCTCATACCCCAGACAGGGATATGCCTGACCTAGCATGCCAAGACATCTCTGGTGGACTGGGTGGATGAGACCTACAGTGAGCTCTAACAGCCAGGAAGGTGGTTCTACAATGCTTCATGGAGAGTGAAGTCAGTGACAAGACATTACAGTCATCCACTGTGACCATGGAAGACCCCAGTTTGTGACGCCTGTTTGTACCACAGGATCTGGATTTCTGAGGTCGAGGGAGTGGAAATGCCCCAGTACAATGGCTTTTCCACTTTAAAAGCTCTCCATCACGGGTTTCCTGTCATCGTCTGACACGATGGATAACCACCACATCAGCTTGCTCATCACCTGCTACAATTTGCTATATTATCAAAGGCCTTCACAAATTTGTCCAACATGGTTTCTCTTCAATAAAAATATGTTGTCACTGCTTGACTGTGATCATAGATAATAGCTAACAGAACATAGAAACATACAATGGTGAACACAGAACATAGAACAGTATAACACAGTACAAGATGTTGCAACATTTTAATCTGCTTCAAGATCAATCTAACACTGTAATCAAAAAAAAAATCAAAATCAAATCAAATTTAACTTCCAAACCGTACATGGATACAGTCATATGAGAAAGCATTCCTCCGGGGCCAAGGTGCAAAAGCATACACGTGCATTCAAAGTCCTGCAGGTTGATGGTTCTCGGCAGTCCATAAGACATGGTAGCAGAATTAGGCCATTCAGCCCATCGAGTCTGATCTGCCATTCTACCATGGCTGATCCCTGATCCCACTCCGACCCATACACCTGCCTTCTCACCATATCTTTTGATGCCCTGACCAATCAGGAAACTATTAATTTCTGCCTTAAGTGTAGCCACAGACTTGGCCTTCACTGCAGTCTGTGGCAGAGCATTCCACAGACTCACCAATCTCTGGCGAAAATAATTCCTCCTTACCTCTGTTCCAAAAGGTCGCCCCTTGATTCTGAGGCTGTGCATTCTAGTTCTGGATGCCCCCACCACAGGAAACACCCTCTCCACACCCACCCTGTCTAGTCCTTTCAACATTCAGTAGGTTTCAATGAGATCCCCACTCATTCTTCTAAATTCCAGTGAGTACAGGCACAAAGCTGCCTAACATTCCTCATATTAACCTCTTCATTCCCGCAATCATCCTCATGAACCTCCTCTGGACTCTCTCCAATGACAACGCATCCTTTCTGAGATATGGGGCCCAAAACTGTTGACAATATTCTAAGTGCAGCCTGACCAGTGTCTTATAAAGGCTCAACATTATCTCCTTTTATATTCTATTTTCCTTGAAATAAATGTTAACATTACTCAACCCGTAAATTTACCTTCCGGGAATCTTCCATGAGAACTCCTAAGTCCTTCTGCACCTCTGATGTTTGAACCTTCCCATTCAGATAACAAGCTGTACTATTGTACTTTTTACCAAAATGCATTATCATACATTTCCCAACACTATATTCCATCTGCCATTTTTTGTCTATTCTTCCGATTTGTCCAAGTCCTGCGGCAATCGTATTGTTTCTTCAGCACTACCTACCCCTCTACCTATCTTTGTATCATCCACAAACTTTGCCACAAAGCCATCAACTTGACAAACAATGTGAAAAGTAACGGTCCCAATACTGACCCCTGAGGAACATCACTAGTCTCTGGCAGCCAAGCAGAAAAGGCCCCTTTTATTCCCACCTACTGTCTCCTGTCTGTCAGTGATTTCTCTATCCATGCCGGTATCTTTCCTGTAATGTCCTAAGATTTTATCTTGTTAAGCAGTCTCGTGCATGGTATCTTATCAAATGTCCTCTGAAAATCCAAGTAAATGACATCTACTGCCTCTCCTTTGTCCACCCTGCTTCTTACTTCCTCGAAGAACTCTAACAGATTTGTTAGACAAGATTTCCCTTAACAGAAACCATGCTGACTTTGACTTATTTTATATTAGTCTCCAAGTACCTCAAAACTTCATCCTTAATAATAGACTCCAACACTTTCCCAACCACTGAGGTCAGGCTAACTGGCCTATAATTTCCTTTCTTTTGCCTTCCTCCCTTCTTAAAGAGTGGAATGACATTTGCAATCTTCCACTCCTCCGGGACAATGCCAGAATCAAGTGATTCTGGGAAGGTCATGGCCAATGCATTTGTATCTCTTCAGCATCCTCTCTCAAGACTCTAGGGTTTAGTCCATCTGGTCCAGGTGACTTATCCACTTTAAGAAATATCAATTTGCCTAGTGCTTTGTAATACCAATGGAAATCACTCCTGCTCCCTGACACTCACAGACCTCTGGCACACTGCTGATGTTTTCCACAGTGAAGACTGATGAAAGTACTCATTAAGTTTGTCTGCCATTTCTTGCATATTGAAGTTAACTATTACAGTTGTGACATTACCCTTATTACATGCCTTTAAAGCCCCCTTTGCAATCTCAACTCACATCTTGGCTTCTATTTGGAGGCCTATATACGGTTCCCATAGTGGTTTTTTTATCCTTGTAGCTTCTTAACTCCACTCAGAACATTGGACCCCCTCGAATTCAAGTGCAACCCATCCCTTTTGTACAGGTCACACCTGGCCCAGAAGAGTTCCGAATGATCCAGAAATCTGAATCCCTGCTTCCTGCTCCAATTGTTCAGCCACGCATTTATCTGCCACCTCATTCTCTTCCAATCCTCACTGTTGCATGCTACGGGCAGCAATCCCGAGATTACGACCCTTAAGGTCCTGCTTTTCCACTTCCTTCCTTACTCCCCGTATTCTGTTTTCAGGATCTCCTCCCTTTTTCTACCTACGTCATTGGTACCCATATGTACCAAGACTTCTAGCTGCTCACCTTCCCATTTCAGGGTATTGCAGATGTGTCCAGAACCTAGCACCTGGGAGCCAAACTACCATCCATGTTTCCTTTTCATGCCCACAGAATCTCCTACCTGTTCCCCCAACTATAGAGTCCCCTATTACTGCTGCCATCCTCTTCAGTCCCCTACCCTACTGAGCCACAGGGCCAGACTCAGTGCCAGAGGCAGGACTGCTGTTGCTTCCCCCAGGTAGGTCATTTCCCCCCCCACCCCCCAACAATAGTACTCAAAAAGTTCAGCTTGTAATTCCACTGATCCACAGCACCAACGGGAGAGGCCAGCCGCAGCCGAGCCGGGATGCCACACCACAACACAAGCCCAAGGACCGAGATCTAGCCCTAGCTACTGCGACACTGCTGCCTCGCCGCCTGTCTCAGCACCAAACGAGGAAGCAGGCCTGCAGCAATCAATGTCCAACAGGGCCTTGCAATCACAAAGAAATGTCCGAGACCGGCACTCGCAGCTTCACCACACGCAGCCTTCACGCCAGCCTGAGGGCACCGGGTAGCATGCAGCAACATGGCTTGCATCCAGTTCAGCTTCTCCTGTGGTCTGACAGCCCGACTGGAATCCCCAAGCTTGACGGCTCAGTTCAAATCCCCAGGCTCAACGGCCCTTCTCGACATACCCAGCCTGAAGGCCCGTCTCAACATCCCGGCCCGACAGTTCAATTCGACCTCCCCAGCCCAACGGACCAACTCGCCTTTTCCGAACCACACACCTCGTACATAGTCGTCTACATTTCTACCATCCATGTGCCTATCTAAGAGTTTCTTAAATGCTCCTAATGTGTCTGCATCTACTACCTCCCCTGGACGGGTATTCCCATGCTTCCACCACTTACTGTGTACAAAAACTACCTTTGAGACATTCCCCATACATCTCTCCAAGCACCTTAAAATAACACAAAGTGCACTGCAGATGCTGTGGTCAAATCAAGACGTACAAAAAGCTGGATGAACTCAGCAGGTCGGGCAGCATCCGTGGAAAGGAGCAGTGAACGTTGACTGCTCCTTTCAACGGATGCTGCCCGACCTTAAAATAATGTCTCCTCCCCATATTAGTCATTTCTGCCCCGGTAAAAAGTCTCTGGCTGTCTACTTGATCCGATGCTTCTTACCACCTTGTACATCTCTATCAAGTTATCTCTCATCCTGCTTCCCTCCAAAGGAAAAAACCCAAGCTCACTCAACCTATCCTGACAAGGCATGCTCTCTAATCCAGACAGCATCGTGGTAAAACTCCTCTGCACCCTCTCTAAAACTTCAACAGCCTTCCTCTAATGAGCTGAACACAGTGCTGCAAATGTGGTCTAATTAGCAACATTACTTCACTGCTCTTGAACTCTTTCCCCCGACTAATGAAGCCCAGCATACTGAACCCTGTCTTAATCACCTTATGAACTTGCCTTATGATCTACCAAATATTTTCCTTTCACATTCTTAGTAATAAATTCCAGAGATGGATGTGCACAGGACTAATGCTCACTGCCTTGTGGTGTTCTCCGTTCTTAACCGGTGACACTACGTTTGTGGTTTCACACATCTAGAGCTACCTAATCAGTTAAGAAAGACTTTCTATTAAATTGTTTTGACTTTAGATAATCTTGATTGAATTCTCACAGAGAAGTTTCTAATTTTAGAATCTGAACTTGCTCTCTTTGAAATCTGCTGTCAAGAAAAACATTTATTAAACTTCAAAGTATTCTGGAACCTGCTGGTAATGGAACTTTTAATTACGAACAGAGGGAATTGGAACTCCAGCCTGCTTTATGCTGCTCACACATATTAACATCATTCCTCTGTCCATTGGGGAGATTCGGGGCTAAAATTTGTCTCCTGCAGTGGCACAGACACGTTATAACTGATTGGACGTTGAAATCTGCCTGAAGAAATTCCACATTACATCTAAAAACTGGGAAGGTTTTGCACTCCATGGATATTCCCTGAGGAAATCTGCTCAAGAAGGAGCTGTGCTACATTGACATCGACCTGTGTTGTGCTGCAGAAAACAGGCCGCAGCTGTGATAGGAGAGACTGAAAACTGAAAGACCCAACTCCTAACCCCAGTCACTACTTTCTTTTGCCTACACTGCTCACCAGACTCAAAAATAAAGTTCCCCAAACAATAAGTCTGGTCAAAACCTTCACATATTAACACACCCCTTCACACCCTTAGCCACCACTACTTTGTCATTTCCTGTCAGCAGGATACGTACAGACTCCCCTGTGCTTAGTGTCACTTTATGGACATACAATTAATCTATGTACTGTATATAAGCTATTTTATGTATTTATATTTATTGTGTTTCTTCATTATTATGTTCTTTATCTCATTTTGTTCTTTTTAGTTCTGCAACGGATCCAGAGTAACAATTATTTTGTTTTTCTTTACACTTGTGTACTGGAAATGACATTAAATAATCTTAATGTGTATCCTCGGTTGGCCTCTTCTGCCACCTGTGGACCTACCGATAGACAACTGCTTAGGAGAACATCAGACTCGACTCGAATGATCACATTACCATTTGACTGGGCACCCATCATAGGCTTGGTAGTCAAGTCCATTCATTGGTTTGTGTCATTGTCTAAAACACAGATCACACAAATTATTCCTGAAGTGTAGTTGCATAGATCTGCCTTCCTTACTATTCTTTTGGTTGTTTTCAAAACTTTAAATTGTTTTCCAAGGCTTAGATAGATTGGACATGAAGATGATGTTTCCTATAGTGGAGGGCACAACCTCAGAATAGAAAGACGTCCTTTTAGAATAAAGATGAGGATGAATTTCTTAGCCAGAGGGTGGCGAATCTGTGGAATTCATTGCCACAGATGGCTAGGGAGTTCAGGTCATTGGGTATATTTAAAGCAGAGGTTGATAGCTTCTTGGTTAGTCAGGGTGTCAAAAGTTATATGGAAAAGGCAGGAGAATGAAGCTGAGAGGGGGTAATAAATCAGCCATGGTAGAATGGCTCGATGGGCCAAATGACCCAATTTTGCTCCTATGTCTTATGGTCTTTTGGTCTCGTTGAAGAAACCAATGCCTTCAGAATGATTTCAAATTGGTAAGGAAGGGGAATAAAATCACTCCATCTGTTTTTCCTTCCTTGCACACAAACAGTGATTAATGCAACCCACATACATCCACCCCTTCCCCTCTGCCCCTTTCCCTCCGGTACTCATTTAATACCATGGAATTATTAACATGAGAGTAAGTACTTTTGCCAAATGTACAATGTTATGTTAAGGATGCATCTGAATGGCCCTCCAGACATTAGTAAATTTAAATTCCTGCACACATCTTGTCATCTGCCAGTGGATGTCTGGATTATAGTCATGAGAAACAGGTTCAACTGGAACTGAATTAGAAGACCATCAGACATAGGAGTAGAATGAGGCCATTTTGCCCAATGAGTCTGCCCTGTCATTCAATCATGTCTGATCCTTCTTTCCCTTCCTCAGCCCCACTCCCCAGACTTATTCCTGTATCCTTTGATGCCACAGCCAATCAAGAATCTATCAACCTCTGCCTTAAATACACCCAACGACCTGGCCTCCACAGTTACCTGTGGTAACAAATTCCACAAATTTATCACCCTCTGGCTAAAGAAATTTCTCTGCATCTCTGTTTTAAATGGACACCCCTCTATCCTGAGGATGTGCCCTCCTGACCTAGACTCCCCCAGCAAGGGAAACATCCTTTCTACATCTACTTTGTCTAGACTTTACAACATTTGAAAGGTTTCAGTGAGATCCACCCTCATCCATCTAAGTTCCAGTGAGTACAGACCAAAAGCCATCAAACATTCCTCCTATGATAACCCTTTCATTCCCAGAGTCATCCTTGTGAACCTCCTCTGAACCCTCTTGAAATGCAGCACATTACTTCTCAGATGAGAAGCCCAGAACTATTCGCAATACTTATGGTGAAGCCTCACCAGTGCCTTATAAACCCTCAGCATCACATCCCTGCTCTTGCATTCTAGACTTTTTGAAACAAATGCTAACATTGTACTGTATTTGCCTTCCTCTCCACTGATTCAACCTACAAGTTAACCTTCAGGGTGTTCTGCACAAGGACTTCCTTTGTACCTAATTTTTTTTGGATTTTCTCCCCATTTAAAAAATAGTCTACACATTTATTCTTCTACCAAAGTGCATGACCATACATTTTCCAACATCATTTTCCATTTGCCACTCTCTTGTCCATTCTTCTAACCTGGTCTAAGTCCTTCTGCAGCTTTCCTGTTTCTTCAATACTATTTTCTCCTCCACCAATCTTCATATAATCTTCAAACTTGTCAACAAAGCCATCTATTCCATCATCTAAATCATTGATATACAGCATAAAAAGAAGTGGTTCCAAAACCAACCCCTGCAGAATACCACTAGTCACTGGCAGCCAACAAGAAAAGGATCCTCTTATTCCCACTTGCTGTCTCCTACCAATCAGCCAATGCTCTAACCATCCCAGGCGCTTTCCTGTAATACCATGGGCTCTTAATTTGGTAAGCAGCCTCGTGTGTGGCACTTTGTCAAAGGCCTCTATATATGTACAAAAACATGTTTGACATTTTGTTTCAAATAATGTTTAAATCTGTACCAATGCAGTCAAACAGACAATATGAACAAAGAATACAGCATGACTTATACAATTATTTTAAAGTTCAAAGTAAATTTATTATCTATGTACAGATATGTCACCATATACAGACCTGAGACTCGTTTACTTGCAGTTATACTCAATAAATTCAAAAACCAGAGTACAGTCAATGAAAGACTGCATAGACAGGGTGGATAATCAGTGTAGAGAAGTCAACAAACTGTGCAAGTGCAATGGAAATAAAGGAACTAATAAACACATACGTACATACATACATAAATGAATGAATATTGAGAACCGGAAATGAAGTATCATTGAAAGTAAGTCCATAGATCGTGGGAACATTTCAATGATGGGGCAAGTGAAGTTAACTTACAGACTGTTCATATTCTATACCTTCACAGTATGGTCTGGGTCAATTTTGACCCGGCCCAAGAATCCCCTCATAACAAGTGTCTAAACCAAATTTTGAACCACAGATCTATTTAGAATGTATAAATAGCCTAACTGACATTAATAAATGGGTGATTAATCCTTAATTAATATTTCAGAGATCCAAAATCCATTTCAATAGATACAGGTCAAATTTGACCCAGAACAGCCTCAATGTACAAAAACTTGTAGCAACGGTACAAAAATATAAAATTTTTAAATATTTTCATTTTTGCGCATTTTGGATCACTTTAGGAAAATTCATCAAATTTCGGCTAAAAAATGGCATTTAGGGTGTTTTTACTGCTTTCAAATGTCAAAACAGGTCAAATTTGACCTGAACAGTATGTAAAGGTTAAGTGAAGCCTGGTCATTGGAGAGCAATAACTGTTCCTGAATGTGGTAGAGTGGGAACTAAGGCTCTCGTACCTCTGTCCTGATGACAGCAGGGAGAAGAGTGCGTGACCTGGGCGGTGGGGACCACTGATGTTGAATGCTGCTTTCCTGCCACTGTGCACCATGTAGATCTGACCAATGGTGGGAGGGCTATACCTGTGATGGACTGGGTCGTATCCACTATTTTACAGAATATTTCAATCAAGGGCATCTATGATTCCGTATCGGACTGTGATGGTTTCATTTTCCATATCGGACTGTGATGGTTTCATTTTCCATATCAGACCCTGATGGTTTCATTTTCCATATTGGGCCCTGATGGTTTCATTTTCCATATCGGACCCTGATGGCTTCATTTTCCAAAACAGACTGTGATGGTTTCATTTTATATATTAGACTGTGATGGTTTGATATCAGACCTTGGTGCTTCTATTTTCCTTGTTTCCTGTGAGCCACAATATGGGAATCTACAGCTCTTTGCTTCGTGCTCTCCTGTTTAAGACAAGAAGATGTTTCATTCTCATTTCCCATGCTGCGCTCAGGACTGGCAAATCTGAAACTTCACTTGTAGCATGTCTGATGATATGATGACATACACTGTACAGAGTTCTCTTCAGAAATAGCAACCACAGAACTGTTGCATGTAAACAGAAGGTCTAGCATTAATCTACTGGAGCCACCCGAAATGTTAGATAATGATATCTAATTTTTTTCAGCATAACATCTTTTCTATTCTCCAAGCGTCCCAAGGGCCTGGGATAGAAACATCATTGCTGAGGGATAGAAAACCCTCGAAAAAGTGGTGGACACAGCCCAGTCCATCAAGGCAATGCCTTCCCAACCATTGAGCACGTCTACAAGGAATGCTGCCACAAGGAAGCAGCATCCATCCTTAAAGACCACCACCAGACAAGCCACGCTTTCTTCTCACTGCTGCATCAGGACTGGGATACAGGAGCCATAAGTCACACACTTCAGGCTCAGGAACACTTATTACCCCTCAACCATCAGGCCCCTGAACCAGTGCAGATAACTTCACACATCTCACATCAAAACTGACTCCACAACTGTCAGACTTACTTTCAAAGTCTCTACAACTTGTGTTCTCAGTATTTATACATCTATCTGTATATACATCTCTTTATCTAACCATCTATTTAGTTGTTTGTTAATTTATTTATTATTTGCACAGTTGATCTTTTTTTTGTACAATGGCTGTTTGTCAATCTTTGTGTGTAGTTTTTCATTGATTTTATTGTATTTCTTTCTCCTACTGTGAATTCCTGCAAGAAATGAATCTCAAGGTAGCATGTGTATTTTGATAACAAATTTACTTTAAACTTTGAACTTGAGCATGTACTTTATTCATAAAGTTCAAATCAATGAGCCTTTCACCAGTTCATGCACAATGTGTTACTCTGATGCAAAATGCAAACCAGGAAATCCAGCCTGTGTAAAAGGATCATTCTGATGTTCAGCAGGTTAGAGATTAATTCCTAGGTTGTGAGGGAGGTAAGTGTTTGCAGATTTGTAGCTGCAGGTCACACACGACAGGAGGAAAGGATTATGTTTTCATTGTGTTTTTATCATTTGAACAATTGAAGTATGTCAGGTATGATATCTGAAGTTTGATTGACAAGCTTGATGCCTTTTTTAAAGTACGGATTTGTCATTTCACCTGCCGCATCACAGTCAGTTTGCAATTTATTTTAAGATGAACCCTTTCTCTAATGTGAAACAGTCATAATACTTCTGTGAATTCCGTGGTGAAATTTGATTCACCAATCAATAACACAGACAATAATTGCTTTACCAGTTCAAGATTATTGTCATCGGATGACATATTTATAACCAAATGAAAGTATGATCCTCCGGACCATGGAGCACCCACAAAACATATATCACACACACCAAACTATTACCTCAAATAAACCAGTAGAACATAATTCAAAGTGCCTGTGAAGTATGCTGCGTAGGTAAACAGTAAAGAGCTCGCTGTCCTAGTTCAAATTCAAGTACTTTAATGTCAAAGAATGCATGCAATATACAGCCCTGAGATTCATCTTCCCACAGGCAGCTATAAAACAAGAAACACCATATAACCCAGTCAAAGAAAATGTCAAAAACCCAGTGCTAAAAAATAGAGCAAATTGCGCAAACAGCAACAAAGCGAGCGAATAACACACAGAATATTAAACATCAAACCACAAAGTCCCTGAAACAGTCTAAGAACATTCAGTGTAGTTTGGTTCAGCTCAATGTAGTGCTGTGATACTTATTGACTGCAGGCCGCAGAGCCAGTCTGCATCGAGGGTGCTCTACTCAAAATCGTGTAAAATAGCTATTTTAAAAAGGTGTAAACAGAATGCAGAAACACATGTAACAAGCAACACACACAAAATGCTGGTGGAATGCTGCAGGCCAGGCAGCATCTATAGGGAGAAGCGCTGTCGATGTTTTGGACCGAGACCCTTCGTCAGGACTAACCGAAAGGAAAGATAGTAAGAGATTTGAAAGTAGGAGAGGGAGGGGAAAATGCAAAATGATAAGAGAAGACCGGAAGGGGTGGGGTGAAGCTGAGAGCCAGAAAGGTGATTGGCAAAAGGGATACAGAGCTGGAGAAGGGAAAGGATCATGGGACCGGAGGCTTAGGGAGAAAGGAAGGGGTAGGGGAGCACCAGAGGGAGATGGAGAACAGGCAGAGGGATGGGCAGAGAGAGAAAGAAAAAAAAGGGGAGGGCTTATTAGGCTCACAGTCTGAAGGTGAAGGCTGTTACCCAGTCTAGCAGCCCTGGTCATAATGCTCCCACACCTCCACCTTGATAGCAATGGATCAAAGAGATTGTGGATTGGCTGGTAGAGATCCTGCACTTGATATGGTTAATGCCAGCCTTTTTTTAAATTTCAGATTTAGAGACATACAGCAAAGTAACCGCTCTTCCAGTCCAATAAGCCTGCACTGCCTAATTACACCCATGTGACTAATTAACCTAGCTCATATAGGGCCATAAGATATAGGAACAGAATAAGGCCATTTGGCCCATTGAGTCTGCTCTGCCATTTCATCATGGCTGTTCCATTTTACCTCTCAACCTCAATCTCCTGCCTTCTCCCCGTATCCCTTCATGCCCTGACCAATCAAAAATTTATCAATGTCTGTCTTAAATATGGTCTCTGAAGCATCTTTTGGCAACAAATTCTACAGATTCAACACTCTGTTGCTAAAGAAATTCCTCCTCATTTCTGTTCCAAAAGGACACTCCATCTATTCGGTGGCTGTGTCCTCTGGTCTTAGACTCTCCTGCCTTCGGAAACATCCTCTCCATATCGACGCTCTCAGTCTTTCACCATTCGATAGGTTTCAATGAGGTCACCCCTCATTCTTTTGAATTCTAGTGAATGCAGGCCCACAGCCATTAATGCTCTCCATATCACAAGCCTGTCAATTCTGGAATAATTTTTGTGAACATCCTTTGAACTCTCTCCAGTTTCAGCAGATCCTTTCTAAGATAAAGGACACAAACCAGCTCAAAATACTCCGTGAGGCCTCACCAGTGATTTATAAAGTCTCAGCATAACATACTTCCTTTTATATTGTAGTCTTCTTGAAATGAATGCTAACATTTCACTTGCCTTCCTCACCTAAAGCTCAGCCTACAAATTAACCTTTAGGGGATCCTACACAAGGACTCTGAAGCCTATATACACCTCAGTTCTTTTTGTGTATTTTTCTCTCCATCTAGAAAATAGTCAACCCTTTCATTTCTTCTACCAAAGTGCAAGACCATATACTTCCTGACACTGAATTCCATCTGCCATTTCTTTGCCCATTCTCCTCATCTTTCTATGTCCTCCTGTAGGCTGTCTACTTCCTCAAAACTACCTGCCCCTCCACTTATCTTCAATTCCTCTGCAAATTTTGCAACAGAGCCATCAATTCCAACATTCAAATCATTGACAGGTCACAAAATAAAAATCGGTCCCAAGGCAGACCCCTGTGGAGCACCACTAATCACCAGCAGCTAATCAGAAAAGGTTCAATTTATTCGACTCTTTGCCTCCTGCCAAGCAGCCACTGCTTTATCTATGCTAGAATCTTTCCTGCAATACAATGGGCTCATAACTTATTATGTATGCTCAGATGTAGCACCTTGACAAAAGCCCTCTAAAAATCCAAATATATGACTTCAACTGATTCTTCTTTGTCTATCCTGCTTGTTATTGCTTCAAGGAATTGCAACAGCTTTCTCAGGCAAGAATTTCCTGTTGGATACTATGTTGGCTATAGCCCACCTTATCATGTGCCTCCAAGTACTGTATTTGGAATAGAACATGACGGAGGAAATTGAAACTCATGGAGGAAGCCACACAGTCGCAGAGAGAACGTGGAAACTCCTTACAGGTAGTGGCAGGAATAGACCCTGGAGCACTGGTGCTGTAATAACATTACACCAACCATTATGGAACTGGGCTGGTCCAAATTAATCTCTGTAACTTCCGCCACCTCCAACAGGATCCCACTACCAAGCACATCTTTCCCTCCCCCCTCCTTCTGCTTTCCACAGGGATCACTCCCTACGTGATTCCCTTGTCCACTCATTCCCCCCATCCCTTCCCACCGATCTCCCTCCTGGCACTTATCCTTGTAAACGGAACAAGTGCTACACCTGCCCTTACACTTCCTCCCTCACCACCACTCAGGGCCTCAGACAGTCCTTCCCAGTGAGGCGACACTTCACCTGTGAGTCGGCTGGTGTGGTATACTGTGTCCTGTGCTCCCAGTGTGGCCTTTTATATATTGGTGAGACCCGACGCAGACTGGGAGACCGTTTCGCTGAACACCTACGCTCGGTCCGCCAGAGAAAGCAGGATCTTCCAGTGGCCACACATTTTAATTCCTCGTCCCATTCCCATTCCTATATGTCTATCCATGGCCTCCTCTACTGTCAAAATGAATCCAAACTCAGGTTGGAGGAACAACACCTTGTATACCAGCTGGGTAGCCTCCAACCTGATGGCATGAACATTGACTTCTCTAACTTCCATTAATGCCCCTCCCCCCCTTCTTACCCTATCCCTGACCTATTTAGTTGTTTGCCTGTTCTGGTGCTCCCCCCCTTTCTTTCTCCCGAGGCCTCCCATCCCATGATCCTTCCCCTTCTCCAGCTCGGTATCACTTTCACCAATCACCTTTCCAGCTCTTAGTTTCATCCCACCCCCTCCGGTCTTCTATCATTTCGCATTTCCCCCTCCCACCACTACTTTCAAATCTCTTACTATCTTTCCTTTCAGTTAGTCCTGACGAAGGGTCTCAGCCCAAAACATCGACAGTGCTTCTCCTTATAGATGCTGCCTGGCCTGCTGTGTTCCACCAGCATTTTGTGTGTGTTGTTTGAATTTCCAGCATCTGCAGATTTTCTCGTGTTTGGTCCAAATTATGTTCTAGTCCAAGGTATAGATTCATATTATTAGGAAACAAGCTACAAACAGTATCTGCTAAAATAACATCAATGGAGGGGTAACGTAATGATTGAAGATTAGCTTTAGACCATGAGAGCTCATTCATCAGCTCTACTTCTGATTCTTGTCCAGCATCTAGTTTAGAACCTAATCCTCATCTCAGTCTCATATCATGAATAGTTTCTAGTCTCGGATACTCCAGGACTCGGGTCCTTGCCATCCTCACCGAGGCCTCTCATTGCAGTACGACTGAGATAAGTTTCTCGCAGGTCGGCAACACTTGTTTAAAAGGAGAGACTTGCAGGCGTTCTGGCTCATTCCAATGGCCCAATCAGTGGCAGGAGCAGGCCACAGCGATGAGGTTTCTCGCAGGTCGGCGACGCTTGTTTAAAAGGAGAGACTTGCAGGCGTTCTGGCTCATTCCAATGGCCCAATCAGTGGCAGGAGCAGGCCACAGCGATGAGGTTTCACGTAGGTCGGCGACGCTTGTTTAAAAGTACAGCAGGGGCAAGCGGGGTGGCGATTGACATGAGTGAGAGTTGCAATGCCAGGCTTTGTCTCGAAAGGCTGGTTGGCTCTGGTAAGGTTCCTTTCTTTTCCCTCTTACTGCACCTAGTGTAGGAAATGGCTTTTGTGTGTTCTTCATGCTGGATTTCAGAGTCCTGGGAGACCTAGAGTGAGGAGATAATCGATCAGAGTTACAGGGAAGTAGTCACCCCAAAGTTGCAGGGGGCAAGTAGCTGGGTGACTGTCAGAGAAATGAAAATATGAATACGCAGTTAGTGCAGAGCACCCCTGTGGCCATTTCCCTCAAATTTAGTATATCTTTTTGGATACTCTTGTGGGGGATGACCTCCCAGGGTAATGCAACAGACACCGGTCACTGGCACTGAGCATAGGTCCGTGGTATAGAAGGGAAAGAGGGAGTAGAGGGGAGCGGTACTGATAGGGGACTCAATAGTCAGGGGAACAGACAGGAGATTCTGTGCATATGGCCGGGACACTCAGCTGGTATGTTGCCTCCCAGGTGCCAGGGGCAGGGATGTCTTGGATCACATCCACAACATTTTAGAGAGGGAGGGAGAGCAGCCAGATGTTTCCAGACACAGATCCATCATCTGGCGAGAATAACGGATGCCATCCAATCGGTACTAATGACATAGGAAGGAAAAGCAAAGAGATCCTGAAAAGAGAATTTAGAGAGCTAGGCAGAAAGCTGAGAAGCAGGATCTACTGGGTAGTAATTTCTGGATTGCTGCCTGTGCCGCACACCAGTGAGGATAGAAACAGGATGATTTGGCAGATTAATGCGTGGCGGAGAAGCTGGTGCAGGGGGAGCACTTCAGGTTCTTGGATCATTAGGATCTCTTCTGGGGGAGGTATGGTCTGTTCAAAAGTGATGGGTTGTACCTAAAGCCAAGGGGAACCAATATTCTCATGGGCAGCTTGGGGAGGGTTTAAATTGATTTGCCAGGGGAATGGGAACTAGAGTGAAGGGACTCAGGATAGAACGGATGGTAAAAAAGCAAAGATATCATGCAGTCAGACTGTCAGGAAGGGCAGGGAGATGATAAGACATAACTGCAGCCAGAAGAGTGAGTATTAGTGCTTTAGGGATGCGGAATTAAAAAGGGTAGCAAATACAGTACTCAAAGTGTTATATCTCAATGCACAGAGTATAAGAAATAAACTGGATGATCTTGTTGCACTATTACAGATTGTCAGGAGTGATGTTGTGGCCATCACTGAATTGTGGCTGAAGGGTGGTTGTAGCTGGGGGCTAAATGTCCAAAGCTACATGTTGATTCAAGGGATCTGAAGGTAGGCAGAGGGGGTGGCATGACTCTGCTGGTAAAGAATAGCATCAAATTAGTAGCAAGATGTGACGTAGGATCAGTAGTTGTTGAATCCTTGTGGGTTGAGTTAAGAAACTGCAAGGTTAAAAGGACCTTGATGGCAGTTATATACAGGTCTCCCAAAGTAGCTGGGATGTGGACCACAGATTACAATATGAAATAGAAAAGGCGTGTCAAAAGGAAAATGTAGGAGATTCTAACATGCGGATCGATTGGGAAAATTAGGTTGGGAATGGATTGCAAGAGAATGAGTTTGGTGAACAGCTACGAGATAGCTTTTTAGATTGGTTTGTCACTGAGCATACTCAGGGATAAGCGACACTGGATTGGGTTTTATGTAATGAACTGGAGGTGATTAGGGAGATTAAAGGTAAAAGAACACTGAGGAGGTAGTGGTCACAATATGACTGAGCAAGTAAAATCTGATGTAGCAGTATTTCAGTGGAGTAAAGGAAATTACAGTGGTATGAGAGAGGTCAGTGGAAATTGCAGGAAATGAGGCAGGGATGACAGGAGAGCAGCAATGGCATGAGTTTCTAAGTATAATGAGGAAGGTATAGGATAGATGTATTGCAAAAACAAGATACTTGAATGATAAAATAGTACAACTGAGGCTGACAAGAGAGTCAAAGCTAATTTAAAAGCAGACAGGAGGGCATACAACAAAACAAAAATCAATGGGAAGACAGAGGAATGGGAAGCTTTTAAACCCCTACAGAGAGCAACTAAAAGAAAAATTAGGAGGGAAAAGATGAAATATGAAAACAAGCTAGCAAACAACCTCAAAGTGGATAGTAAAAGCTTTTTCAAGTATATGGAAAATTAAAAGAGAGATGAGAGCGGACATAGGACCACAAGAAAATGAGGCTGGAGAAGTAATAATGGGGACAAGGAGATGGCAAATGAACTGAATTAGTGTTTTGCATCAGTCTTCACTGTGGAAGGCACTAGCAGTAT
Organism: Hemitrygon akajei; assembly: GCF_048418815.1. Taxonomy (NCBI): domain Eukaryota; kingdom Metazoa; phylum Chordata; class Chondrichthyes; order Myliobatiformes; family Dasyatidae; genus Hemitrygon; species Hemitrygon akajei. Next base: position 170,219,530 of record NC_133132.1, read on the forward strand.
GCCAGAAGTTGAGAGTGTGAAGGAAGAGAATTGAATTGACTTTATTTCTTAAATCCTTCACATACATGAGTAAAAATCTTTGTCTAAATGTGCAATGTGCAACCATAGTAATTTATAATAATTTATAGTAATTTATTGTGATCACTGCCTCCTCAGTGTTCTTTTACCTTTTATCTCCCTAATCACCTCCAGTTCATTACATAAAACCCAATCCTGTGTCGCTTATCCTCGAGTATGCTCAGTGACAAACTGCTCTAAAAAGCTATCTCGTAGCCGTTCACCATACTCATTCTCTTGTAATCCATTTCCAACCTAATTTTCCCAATTGACCTGTATGTTAAAATCTCCCACAACTATCATAACATTTTCCTTTTGCAACGTAGACAGTGAATGCAGTTACAATTACAAGGGATAAGCTGCTCAAAAAGCTAAAAGACCAAAGTCACATGGACAAGATGAACTACACCATAGAGTTCTGAATGAGGAAGTGGTAGAGACTGAGGAGGCATTAGTAATGATCTTTCAAAAATCATTGGACTTTGACATGGTGCCAGAGAACTAGAAATCTGCAAATTTCACTCCACTCTTTAAGGAGGAAGGCAGCAGAAAGGAAATTATAGACCAGTTAGCCTGACCACAGAGGCTGGGGAGATATTGGAGTCCATCATTAAGGATGAGGTTATAGATTACTTGGAGATACAGGACAAGATAGGACAAAGTCAGCATAGTTTCCTTAAGGGAAAATATTGCTTGGCAGAACTGTTGGAATTCTTAGGGGATGCAGTGGATGTTGTATATTTGGGCTTTCATAAGGCCTTTGACAAGGTGCTACACATGAGGCTGCTTACTAAGAATCCATGGTATTACAGGAAATTTGCTGACATGGTTAGAGCATTGGCTGATTGGTAGAAGACAGCGAGTGGGAATAAAAGGATCCTTCTCTGTTTGGCTTCCAGTGATTAGTGATGTTCTGCAGGGGTCAGTGTTGAGACCACTTCTTTTTATGCTGTATGTCAATGATTTAGATGATGGAATAGATGGCTTTGTTGCCAAGTTTGCAGATGATATACATGAAATGAAGGAAATTAGACAAATGGGCAAGAGAGTGGCAAATGAAATATAATGTTGGAGAATGCATGGTCATGCACTTTGGTAGAAGAAATAAATGAGAAGACTATGTTCTAAATGGGGATAAAATCCAAAAATCAGAGATGCAAAGGGACTAGGGAGACCTTGTGCAGAACACCCTGAAGGTTAACTTGCAGAGAGTCGGTGGTGAGGAAGGCAAATGCAATGTTAGATTTCATTTCAAGAGGTCTAGAATACAAGAGCAGGGATGTGATGCTGAGGCTTTATAAAGCACTGGTGAAACCTTGCCTTGAGTACTGTGAACAGTTTTGGACCCATCATCAACAAAAAGATGTGCTGGTATTGGAGAGGACTCAGAGGAGGTTCTGTCATAAGCAGACAGGGTAAGCAGGACGCAGGCACTGAAGTACTAGGGGCAGGATGGGAACAACTAAACGAGAGACAAGACATGGAGACCGTGGTGTGAGTGAGGGACGTGACATTCAAGGTGATGCTGGGGTTCCAAGAGAGTCTTAGAGTTCAGGCAGGCAGGAGGATCCCAGAGTTCCAGCAGGGCAGAATCCCTGAGTTCCAGCAAGTTCTAGGAGTTCACTGGGCAGGCTGCATAACTCCTGGGCATGGCCAAGACCTCCCAGGCAGGAACACAGGGGCCTGGGCAGGTCACAGGACACTTGGGTAGGTTGCAAGGCACAACCCATCAACAATGAGAGATAGGTAGGGGCAGAGACCTCTGGGCAGGCCACATAACTCCTAGGCAGGGCCCAGACCTCCCAGGCAGGAACACAGGGACCTGAGCAGGTCACAACCCATCAGCAACAAGGGATGGAAAGGGGCAGAGTCCCCCGCCAGGCAATGGCAGTCCAGCCAGGCTTGCCCAACAGAGGCAAGGGATAGGAAGGGAACTAGGTCCAGGGTGACTGCCAGACTTACGCAAAGAACTCATCTTTAACAAGGGGAACTCCAAACCAGGACAACAACAACAACCCAACTCCACTCTGTCCCAGAGCCCCCTATATACACCACCAGCCAATGGGCATCAGGTGCACCTCCTTGAGCCCCAACAAGCCACAATGATCCACAGGTGTGATTAATTGGGCTCAAGGGCAAAAGGAGGGACAACTACAAGACCCGGAGTCCAGAGTCTGCGGACCGGATCAAGACCCGGAATGCGGGCTCCGTACCAGACCATAACAGGTTCACAAGGATGATTCCAGGAATGGAAAGGTTATTATATGAGGAATGTTTGATGGCTCTGTGTCTGTACTCACTGGAATTTGGAGGGATAAGGGAGGATCTCATTGAAATCCTTTGTATGTTGAAAGGTCAAGACAGAGTAGATGTGGAAAGGATGTTTCCCATGGTGGAGGAGTCTAGGACAAGAGGGCACAGCCTCAGGATAGAGAGGCATCCATTCAAAAGAGAGATGTGGAGAAATGTCTTTAGCCAGAAGGTTTCAAAGGTTTCAAAGATACATTTAATATCATTCTATAATGTAAACAATATACATTCTGAAATTATTTTTCTTCGTAAACATCCACAAAAACCAAGGAGTGCCTCAAAAAATGAATGAATTAAATGTTCGAACCCAAAGCCCCCCCAATTCCCTCCTCCCCCACCAACAAAAAAGCATCAGTGACCCCACCAAGCACTCAAGCACACAGCAAAGCATCAGTAAAGACACAGACTTGCAGAACCCCAAAGAATACTCATTCACCCAGTAATTCAACATACTCCAGGCTCTCTCTCTCCCTAATAAGGGAAAAAGAGATGTCCCCGTTTCACAGTGAGAAGGGAGACATAACAAACAACTCACTGATTTATGGTGTTAAAAGTCTGTTGTGTCACTTCTTCCGAGCTGTGTCCAAAGAACTCGGGTCTCTGGGCACACAGCCAGCTTGCTGCTTTCGATCTTCTGTGTACTACCACAACACATCAATTTCCAGCGGAGGCACCGACCTCGAGTCCACCCACTTCCAGAGCCACAAAATCCTGAAACTCCAAAGGCACGCTAGTCTTCTGGGCTGCGTCCTTGGTATATCGAGTAACAGCCAGTCATGAGACCCCGAGAGCAGATCCTATTCCTGCAAAGAACCGAAGTCAGCGTGTAACTCCAGGTCAGGGTCTTCAAAAGAACCCTGAAAGGGAAAACAGGAGATAATAAAGAGAGAAATAGAGCTGTTTGTGAAGATGCAAGCAAAGAAGTCGTCGTTAGGTGGTGAATTTGTGGGATTTATTATCACAGGCAGCTGTGAATGCCAGGTGTATTTAAGGCAGTGCTTGATAAGTTCTTGATTGGACATGACATCACAAGTTACGGTGGGAAGGCCAGGGAGTGGAGCTGAGGAGGGGAGAAAAGGATCAGCCATGACTGTATGTTGGAGAAAACTCGACAGGCCAAATGGCCTAATTCTGCTCCTATGTCTTACTGTCTTATGGAGACCATAAGATATAGGAGCAGAATTAGGCCAATCTGCCCATCAGGTCTGTTCCGCCATTTTAATCTTGTCTGATCCAATGTTCCTCTGAGCCCCAGTCTCCTGCCTTATCACCATATCTCTTCAAGTCCTGATAAGTGAAGAATCTATGAACCTCTGACATAAATATACATAAAGATTTGGCCTCCACAACTTCCTGTGGCAAAGAGTTCCTCCGATTTATCACCCTCTGGCTAAAGAAATTCCTCCCCATCTCCATTCTAAAAGAATGACCCTCTCTTCTGAGGCTGCGTCCTCTTGTCCTAGGCTCTTCCAGCATTGGAAACATCTTTTCCACATCCACTTTATCAAGGCCTTTCACCATTCAATAGGTTTCAATAAGGTCCCCCCCCCTCAATCTTCTGACTTCTAGTGAAATTAGGCCCTGAGCCATCCAACACTCTTCATATCACCAGCCATTCAGTCCAGGAATAATTTTCATGAACCTCCTTTGAACCTTCTCTAGTTTCAGCACATTCTTTCTAAGAAAAGGTACCCAAACATGTTCACAATTCTTCCAGTGAGGCCTCAGCTGTGTTTTATAAATTCTCAACATTATATCTTTGCTTTTCATTCTAGACCTCTTGAAATGAACGCTAACATTGCATTTGCCTTCCTCACCACAGACTCAACCTACAAACTAACCTTTGGGGAATCCTGCACGTGGACTCCCAAGTCCCTTTGCATCTCAGTTTTTGTATTGTCTCTCTATTTAGAAAATAGTCAATCCTTTCATTTCTTCTACCAAAGTGCAAGACCATACACTTCCCGACACTGTATTCCATCTGCTATTTCTTAGCCCATTCTCCTAATCTGTCTGTCCTCCTGTAGGCTCTCTACTTCCTCAAAGCTTCCTGCCCCTCCACCTCCCTTCATATTGTCTGCAAACTTTTCAACAAAGACATCAACTCCATTATCCAAATCTTAATATATAAAGTAAAAAGGATCGGTTCCAACACAGACTCCTGTGAAACACAACTAGTTACCAGCAGCCAGTCAGAAAAGGTTCCCTTTGTTCCCACTCTTTGCCTCTTGCCAATCAGCCACTGCTTTATCCATGCTAGAATCTTTCCTGCAATACAATGGGCTCGTAGCTTGTTAAGCAGCTTAATGTAGGCACCTTGTCAAAAGGCCTTCTGAAAGTCCAAGTACACAACACAAACTGATGATCCTTTGTCTATCCTCTCTTGTTATTTCTTCAAAGATTTTCCCTTGAGAAAACCATGATGACTATGGCATATTTTATCACATGCCTCCAAGTACACTGAGACCTCATCTTTAGTAATCGATTCCGATGTCTTCCCAACCATTGAGGTCAGACCAACTGGCCTATAGTTTTCTTCCTTCTGCCTCTGTCCCTTCAAGAGTGAATTGACATTTGCAATTTTCCTACCTTCCAGAACCAATTCAGAATGACCAACTCCTCCCTCATGCCTTTGTAATCCCCTTTACTCCACTGTAATACTGATACATCTGACTTTAGCTTCTTCTCTAATTTCAGTGTGAATTCAATCACATTACAATCACTTGGCCCTCAGGGTTCTCTTACCTTAAGCTCTCTAATCAATTCTGCTTCATTGCACAACACCCAATCCAGAATTGCTGATCCCCTGGATGGCCCAAGCACAAGCTGCTCTAAAAAGCCATCTTGTAGGCACTCCAGAAACTCCCCTCCTATAATCCATCACAAAGCTGATTTCCCCAATCTACCTGCATATTGAAATCCCCCATGACGATTATAACATTGTCCTTTTGGTATATTTTATCTATCTCTCGTTGTAATTTGTAGGGCACATCCTTACTACTGATTGGGGCTATGTATACAACTCTCAGCAGGGCCTTTTTACCTTTGCAGTTGCTTAGCTCTATCCACAATGATCTGACCCTATGTCACCTCTTTCTATGATTTGATTTCGTTTTTTACCAATGCCGCCCCCTCTGTCTTCCTGCCTGACCTTTCGATACAATATGTGTCTTTGGACACTAAGCTCCCAGCTATAATCTTTCAGCCATGATTCAGTGATGCCTACAACATCGTACCTGCCAATCAGCAACTGTGCTGCAAGTTCATCCACCTTATTCTGTATACTGCACACATTGAGATACCACACCTTCAGTCCTGCATTCCCCCTTTTTGATTTTGTCACACCACACTCAACCTTTGTCTGAGATCTTTCCAACATCTGCCTTCACCTCTCGACAACTGTTATGGCACTCTGATTCCCAACCCCCTGCAATTCTAGTTTAAACCCCACCTTGCAGCATTTACAAACCTTCCCACTAGAGTATTAGCTCCCCTGCAGCTCAGGTGCAAACTGTCCCTTTTGTATAGGTCCCAGCTTCCCTGGAATCCAAATCCAGTGATCCAAATATTTTATGCCCTGCGTCCTATACAATTCCTTATTATAGGCATCCATTAGTCTCGAGAGACCATGAATTTGCACCTTGGAAGACCGGCAGTTGCCCATGCTGCAAGTCTCCCCTCTCCACGCCACCGATGTTGTCCAAGGGAAGGATCTCAGTAAAGGGAAGGACAAGGGCCGATACAGCTTGGCACCGGTGTCATCGCAGAGCGACGTGTGGTTCAGTGCTTTGCTCAAGGACACAACACGTCGCCTTAGCTGAGGCTCGAACTAGCGACCTTCAGATCACTAGACCAATACCTTAACCACGTGCCAATTCCATAGCCATGTATTAAACTGTGTAATCTTCCTAGTTCTAGCCTTATGTATATTGAAATACTAAAACATACAGTGAAATGCATTATTTGCATCAACACAGTCCAAGGATGTGCCAGGTACAGACTGCAAATGTTGTCACACTTCCAATCATCTGGAGAGCTGATTCAAACAAACAGAATAATCTTTCCAGACTCCAATAATGTTTGTGATCCTGTAATCTGTGATTGTTTTAAGGCCCTTACACCATGCAACTTTCAATTTTGCATGATTGAAATGGATCCCTTAATTTAATGCAGTATTTTTAAACTGCTGTGCTCCAGAAAAAAGCTGCATTACAGCTTCCACAAATAAGGAGTCCAATTTTTTTTAAAAACAGATTCTATTTCAGTTGCGCCTCTGGCAGCACTTAACACAGGACAAGGGATTATGTAGATGGATCCTAGCCTCTCCGACTGTGAACTGAACTGCTCCTGCTTCAAATCATCAAAGAATGTGGTCAGAGCCAGATAAAAGGAAGCTTTGTAAATCAAACTACTGAGTGCAGGAGATGGAATGTTATGTTCATGTTACATAAGACATTAGTAGGGCCTAACTTGGAGCATTGTGTGCAGTTTTGGTCATCTACTTTATATTTTATAGTACTTTATACCTTGGCATGTAGAAGATTGAAGGGAAATTTGATAAGAAGTATAAAAAATTTTGAGGGGTAAATGTGAAGTGGTTCATTTTGGAAGGTCAAATATGATGGCAGAATATAGTATTAATGGAAACACTCTTGGCAGTGTGGAAGATCAGAGGGATCTTGGGGTCCGAGTCCATAGCATGTTCAAAGCAGCTGCGCAGGTTGACTCTGTGGTTAAGAAGGTGTATGATGTACTGGCCTTCATCAATCATGGAATTGAATTTAGAAGTCGAGAGGTAATGTTGCAGCTATATAGGACCCTGGTCAGACCCCACTTGAAGTATTGTGCTCAGTTCTGGTCACCTCACTACAGGAAGGATGCGGATACTACAGAAAGAGTTCAGAGGAGATTTACAAGGACGTTGCCTGGATTCGAGAACATGTCTTATGAGAATAGGTTGAGTGAACTCGGCCTTTTCTCTTTGGAATGATGGAGGATGAGAGGTGACCTGATAGAGGTGTACAAGATGATGAGAGGCATTGATCACGTGGATAGTCAGAGGATTTTTGCCAGGGCTGAAATGGTTGCCACAAGAGGACACAGGCTTAAAGTGCTGGGGAGTAGGTACAGAGGAGTTGTCAGGGGTGTTTTTTTACACAGAGAGTGCTGGGTGCATGGAATGGGTTGCTGGCAATGGTGGTGGAGGTGGATATGATAGCGTCTTTTACGGGACTCTTGGATAGGTACATGGAGCTTAGAAAAATAGGTGGCTATGGGTAAGCCTAGTAATTTCTAAGGTAGGGACATGTTTGGCACAACTTTGTGGGCCGAAGGGCCTGTATTGTGCAGTAGGTTTTCTACGTTTCTAAATGCAGTCAGCTTTTTCCATTGAGGGTGGATGAGACTACTATTAGAGGTCATAGGTTAAATGTGAAAGGTGAAATATTTAAGGAGAACATGAGGGGAAACTTCTTCAATCAGAGGGTCGTGTGTGGAATGAGCTGCCAGAACAAGTGGTGCATGCAAGCTTAATTTCAACGTTTAAGAAAAGTTTGGATAGGTACATGGATGGGAAATTATGGAGGGCTTGGTCCCAGTATAGGTTGTTGGGATTAGGCAGCTTAAGTGGTTTGGTATAGAGCAGATGAGCCAAAAGACCTGTTTCAGTGCTATAGTGTTCTATGACTCTGCTCCTCTTTCACAAACTGTAAAGCCTGACCAAGCCTTTGGATGTAGATGACAACGCTTAAAATGACTTAAAATTCTTTACAGGAGAAGCTGGATTGGGGTTGGAGGTGATGACCTGGGTACAGACCATGCTGCTGTGTACTACTTGGAAGGACTGGATTGGTGCCATCGAGCTGGCGTGAAGCTGGAATGCAGTGCAACCATAAGTGACAGTCTTAGACGTTTCTTTTGCAATGGCAAGACTCTTCTGGACATTGACTGCCACAGGCTACTTCCCTTGTTTGAGGGTGAGACAGGCGGTGAGGCAGCAGTGTCACCTCAGCTGTAGCTAGGACTAGGCCTCAGTCCTCGGGCTTGTGTTGTAGTGTGGCATCCGGGCTCGGTCGGGGTGGCCTCGCCCATATGTGCTGCCCTCTAGTGGTGGGTATATGGAATTATACCATTAACCATGAATTTGTGGGACTTATAGAACATGGAACATAGAATAGTACAGCACATTACAGGCCCTTCGGCCCACAATGTTGTGCCGACCTTCAAACACTGCCTCCCATATAACCCCCCACCTTAAATTCCTCCATATACCTGTCTCGTAGTCTCTTAGACTTCAGGAACTTGGACTAAATGTTTGTTTTTTTATGTGACTAAGTTCTTTTTTTCCTTTCTCGTTACTTTGAATGAACATGTATGTTTTTGCACCTTGGCCCCAGAGGAATGCTGTCTCATTCAGTGTATCCATGTATAGTTTGAATGACAATTAAACTTGATTTGATTTGATATGATTTGATTTGGACCTACAAATACTTTGAGCTCCATGCAACAGTAAACCTGACTGTTTCTGTTTGGTCCATTCATCCTTCCAATTCAGATTAAGGAGAGACCAAATAAATGTTTTAGTAAGGAATAAGCTGACTTACATAAGGGATCGGAGTAAATTAAGGCTCTGTGGTGTACACAGGAGACCTATTTACCTTCAGAGCTTTCAGCTTCCCAAGAACCTTCTCTCTAGAAGGTTCTTCTAGACCCCTGACACCTGGAAGTTCTACTATTCTGCTAGTGTCTACCACAGTGAACTCTGATACAAAATATTTATTCATTTCATCCGCTATTTCATTGTCCCCAATTACTACCTCTCCAGCATCATTTTCCAGCAGTCCAAAATCCACTCTCACCTCTCTTTTACATTTTTTTTAACTGAAGAAACTTTTGATATCCTCTTTAATATTCCTTCTTAGCCTCAAGATTTTGGGGGAATAGATTTAGGATGGAGATGAGGGGGAATTGCTTTTCCCAGCGAGTTGTGAGTCTGTGGAATTCTCTGCCCAGCAGTGGAGGCTACATCAGTAAATATATTTAAGACAAGGTTGAATAGATTTTTGCATACTAGGGGAATTAAGGGTTCTGAGGAAAGGACAGGTAGAGGGAGGTGAGTCCATGGCCAACTCAGCCATGATCTTATTGAATAGCGGAGGAGACTCGATGGGCTAGATGGTCTACTCCTGCTCCTATTTCTAACGTTCTTATGACATTTTTAGCTGTCTTCTGTTTGATTTTTAAAAGCTTCCCAATCCCCCAACTTCCCGCTAATCTTTGTTCTATTATCTGCACTCTCTTTGGCTTATATGCCGGCTTTGTCTTTTCTTGGTTGTGTCATCTTTCCTTTAGAATACTTCTTTTTTGGGAAATATCCTGTGCCTTCCAAATTGCTTCCAGAAACTCCAGCCATTGCTGCTCTACCGTCATTCCTGTCAGTGACCTTTTTTAATCAATTCTGGTCAACTCCTCTCTCATTCCTCTGTAATTCCCTTCACTCCACTGTAAGACTGGTACATCTGACTTTAGCTTCTTCTCAAATTTCAGAGTAAATTTGATCATATTATGATCACTTGAGCCTCAAGGTTCTTTTCCTTAAGCTCTCTGATCAATTCTGGTTCGTTATGCAAAACCCAATCCAGAATAGCTGATCTCCTGGAGGGCTCAACGATGAGCCGCTTTAAAAAAAACATGTTTAAAAAGCATAGGCACTCTAGAAATTCCACCCCCCCCCCCATAGTCCAGCACCAACCTGATTTTCCCAATCTACCTGCATATCGAAATCCCCCATAACTATTGTAATATTGTCCTTTTGGCATGCATTTTCTACCTCCCGTTGTAATTTGTAGACCACATCCTTACTACTGTTTGGGGGTCTGTATACAACTCCCATCATGCTCTTTATGTTTTCAGTTCCTTAGCTTTATCCACAATGATTCAACACCTTCCAACCTTAAGTCACCTTTTTCTAATGATTTGATTTCATTTTTTACCAACAGAGCAATTCCACCCCCTCTGCCTTCCTGCCTATTCTTTCAATACTGTGTGTCTCTTTGGATATTAAACTCCCAGCTATAATCTTCTTTCCGCCATGATTCAGTGATTCCTGCCAATCTGCAACATTGCTACAAGTTCATCTACCTTAATCCATATACTGTGTGCATTCAAATGCAACATTTTCAGTTCTGTATTCACCCTTTTCAGTTTTGTCTGCCTTTTACATTGCATCTCATCCTGTTGACTGCAATTTTCCCAATCAACAGGCTCTCCTCGCTACACATTGCTTCTGTTTGTAGATCACCTACCTCATCTTCAGCCCTGTTATCTGCCTTTCCTTCTTGCATTAAAATATTTGCAGCTCAGGACACTCATCGCACCATGCTGACCTTTTGATTGGTGACTTTGTCTGAGGTCTTATCAACATCTGCCACCACAACCACTCCACCAACTTTGGTTCCTATCCCCGACAACTAGTTTAACCCCCACTGTGCAGCATCAACAAAAATCCTCACTAGGATATTAGTTCACCCTCCCACCCCAGTTGAGGTGCAAACCATTCGTCTGTACAGGTTCCACCTTCCCTGGAAGAGAATCCAATGATTTAAAAATCTTATGCCCTCCCTCCAACACCAACTCCTTAACCACATATTAAACTGTACAATCTTTCTAGTTCTGGTTTCACTAGCACATGGTAGCAATCCTGAGATCACAGCTCTGGAGGTTCTGGCCTTTAACATAACACCTAACTTCCTGGAGTTCTGTGCAGAACCTCATCACTCGTCCTACCCATGTCATTGGTACCTACATAGACTACGATTCTGGCTTTTCACTCTTCCAATTAAGAATGATGAGGACTCGATCCAACGTCCACCCGGGAGGCAACATACCATCTGGGAGTCTCGTTCTTACCCACAGAACCTCCTGTCAGTTCCCCTAACTAACGAATCCCCTCTTGCCACACCAGTGCCTCTTCTACCCAGTTGCCTTCTGAGTCACAGAGGCAGACTCAGTGACAGAGACACGACCACTGTGACTTTCCTCTGTTGGTTCATCCCCCTGACAGCATCCAAAGTGATATACCTCTTGTTGAGGGAGATGGCCACAGGCGTACTCTGATCTGGCTCCTTAACCCTTTCCCCTTCCTGACTGTCACCCAGTTTCCTGTGTCCTGTACCTTGGGTGTAACTACCTCCCTACATGTCTATCTATCACCCCCTCAGCCTCCCGAATGATCCAGAGTTTATCCAGTTCCAGCTCTAACTCTTTAATGCGGTCTGTTAGAAGCTGCAGCTGGATGCACTTCTCACAGTTGTAGTCGTCAGGGACACTGGAGTTCCCCTTGCCTTCCCACATCCTGCAAGAGGAGCGTTCAACTGTCTTGTCTGGCATCTCTACTGAGCTAGATGTGCAGTTATAAAAAGGGAGGGAAAGAAAAAAAAACTTAACCAGGAGCTTTACTTTTCTTTTCTTGACTGGAGCCATGCTTCGCTGAAGCCTCAAAGAGCTAAATCCTCAAGATCATCACTCTGACTCTGCCTACTCTGATGACAGCCACTGCACTTCCCCTGCCTTTATTTAATTTGATCTTTCTAATCCATCCCAAATACTGATTGGTCACTGGTCAAAACTCCTTTTCACTGTTGTGATCTGCTGCTGCCTGTCCTACTCGGGTAGTGGATCTGATTGAAGTCCCCTCCTCTCAAAACTTACGATGTCCAGATTGGTCACTGGTCAAAGCTCCTGTTGAAATTTGCGAGTCCTTGGTTACAGACCAAGTATCCTCAGATTCCTAATGTAGTATATCCACTGTCATGCCTCTTGTTGATTGGATGAATGTGTTTGGCCCAGAATTGATCTTCTGAGATGTCTGGGATGATTACTGATGTTTGTATACTTACACGGATATGTTGATATAACGCTCGCTTCGCCTAGTGGCTTAGTATAGGGGGTGATAACCCCCAGCCCGGCCAAACTTAAGAAACCTCGTTCAGGTGGATGCTGTGCGATGTGTCCCCTGTTACAAATCAGTATCCTGAAATAACAAATAGTACACAATATGTGATTAAATAATTAAGCTTTATAACTCTTACTTTGACTATATGGTTAGTCAAGAAACAAAATAAAAAAGGGGCCCCAAATCTTATTGAACAGTCTGTGCACAAAGTTGGAGCTCACTCATCGGCCGATTGGTCCCCATCGACCTCTTCCGATCATCGCTGTCCTTCGGACCCTCAACCTTAGACCACTCGGTCCGGTGGTCTACTAAATCTCTCCATTTGTGTCTTCTCCTTTCATCTCTCTCTCTCTGGCAAAAGCCCACAAAATCAACTGCTTCCAGAATCACAAGACAGGGCAACAAAATCCTGATTGGCTAACATACATATCACAGTCCTGTTATCTCCAGCCATAACCCAAACATTGCTGCTACAGAGAAACTGTTACCTCAGCAGTGAACATTACAAAAAAGCCATTACATTAGCTGTGAAACCTTGCAGCACGTTACACTCTCCCCCCCCCCCCCAAATTTAGTCATGTCCTCATGATGTTGAGATAATTCGTGAATCCTTGCTGCAAAATACAAAGCCCAATCCAGGTGCAAAAGGCAGTGACATAGCTCCCAAAAACAGTAGGGATCACAGTCTGTACCCCTAGTGCCACATAGGCCAACCTATCCAGTGGTTTCCTAATTCTCTGAGACCTCCATACCTCCTCACCTAACTCTTCAGCTCAGATGCTACTGGGAATACTTCGGGTCTGCTTGGCAAATCCTCCCCTGATCTATCACTCATGCCACCCTGCATCTCGGAGCCCTCTGTCCCATGTCCAGGCCCCGCTTCCCCTCCTTCAGGGTCCTGCTGTAACCCAGGCCGCCCACAGATAGACCCCACACCCCCCCCCCACTTCACCTGACTCAGTGGGAGAAGGGCCAGGAGTCTCTGCCTCAATCAATAGAGAGTTAGTGAACAGCAGCATGTACCACACATCCAGATCATCATCCTCCGAATCAGTATCCCTCTCATGGGTGGGGCCCAGCCCAGCCTCTCCCGCTGTGGGCCTTGCAATCGCCCTGTGTTTTCGCTGAGTCTTCTTACTAGGTGTAGGCTCCAAGTCGGGCTCTGGGTCCACCTCCACCTCTTGTCCCAGGGACAGCAGGTAGTTCCAGTGGAGAATCTTGACAGGCCCATTCCCATCCTCTGGTTTCACCCGGAAAACTGGTAGGTTTGGCATCTGACTCTCCATCACGTAGGGTGTGGCCGCCCAGTGGTCAGCCAACTTGTGCTTTCCAGGTAGCCCCAAATTCTCTATGAGGGCTCAATTTCCCAGCAGGAGTTGGGAGAACCTCACTTTTTGATCATACCTCCCCTCATTTCCCCAATTCTGTTTGGCGGCCGCGACCCCAGCCAATTCAAAGGCTCTTTTCAGCTCTCTCCTCATATCAGACACGTACTTCAGATAAGGCTTCGTTGGTAAGTCACCCTTGTCAGTCCCAAAACAAAGGTCAAAGGGCAACCTCGCCTCATGCCCAAACATCAGATAATATGGCGAGTACCCAGCAGCTTCATTTCGAGTACAAATGTAACAGTGAACTAGAAGCTCAATATGTTGACTCCACCTGCTCTTCTTGCAGATCTCCAGGGTCCCGAGCATGTCTTGCAAGGTCAAATTAAACCTCTCAGGCTGAGGATCGCCCTGCGGGTGATAGGGCATGGTCCTCACCCACTCAACTCCAAGCATACCCAGTAACTCATAGATGAATCTGCTCTCAAAGTCCCATCCCTAGTCACTATGTATGCCTGGGGAGGCCATAATAAATGAAATACTTCTCCCATCACACTTTTGCCACTGTAGTCGCCTTCTGGTCCTTGGTAGGAAAACCCTGAGCATATCTGGTGTAGTGGTCTATGATGACTACATTCGCCATATTGCTGGCATCAGGTCCTATTGACAGGAAATCCATACACACCAGGTCCAGGGGACCTGCACTCTACAAGTGGAACAAGGGAGCTGCCCGTGTAGGCAGTGTCTTCTGCCGTATACAGCAAATGCACAACTTGCAGTATTCTTCAACCTCCAATTTCATCCAGGACCAGTAAGACGGGTCTCTGAGCAATCCATAGGTCTTTTCCAGACCAAATGTCCAGAATCATCCTGAAGTGACTTCAACACAATCCTTCAATACTTCTTGGGCAGAACCAGCCGGCAACGCTGAGGTTAGTCCGGGGGCGAGGTGACCCGGTATAAGATTGGTTCTTCAATTCCAACTGAGGCCATTCTTTCAGTAATGGAGACACCAAAGTGTGTTTCATCTTCTCTGTCTGAGCCATGTTTCCCTTTTCTTTTTTTTAGTAGTTTTTTTTTATTGAAGTTCATCATCAAACAAACATTTCCATAAGATGTATTTCAGACATTGTACATATATATCATATAATCATATATATCACAAATCTCCACAAAGTATTTATCTGAGGTATACACTTATAGAAAAGAGTGGAAAGAAAAAACAAGCAAAAGGAAAGAACTATATGTTTCCCTTTACAACCATGGACCAAATAGTGCCAATGGCCGGGTCATCTTGCTGAGCAGCTGCCACTTCCCCAGAACTCAATTCCTGCAGCCGATTTGTCTTCAGAGCAGTCAGGTTACAGTAAACTTGGGGTATGGCGTCATCAGAAACTCGCAATTGATCAACTGCTTGATCCTCCTCCTCCTTTTCCTCTGCCTTCACAGTGATGGCAAACTGACACATGGCCTTCACCCCTGGGGCAGGAACGCTCTCCCACTCCTCGTCCCTGACCAGTCCCTCATGCACCTGTCAGGACAAAGCATCAGCATCAATGTTCCGGCTCCCCGGCCAGTACTTCAGGCTGAAATCATAGGCAGACAACACCGCCAACCATCAATGGCCTATCACATCCAGTTTCACCGAGGTCAGGATATAATTTAAGGGGTTGTTGTCCATCCTGACCTCAAACTTGGCCCTGTAGAGATAGTCACTCAGCTTATCCACCACCATCCATTTCAATGCCAGAAATTCCAACTTGTGTGTGGGATAATTTCTCTCGGAGGGTGATAGACTCCGTCTGACAAACGTCACAGGCCTCAACCCAGTGCTCTGATCCTGATACAGGATGCCCCCTAAACCCTCTCGGCTGGCATCCGTGTGCAGTACATACGGTAATCAGAGGTCCGCAAAAGCCAGCACCGGTGCCTGTGTCAGCAGCTCCTTCAGCGACTGAAAAGCCTCCTCACATCTTACATCCCACCTCTGTCCTAAAGGTTCCGACAAGTTAAGATTCTCTCCACCCTCCTGTCCCTTTTCCCCTCTCAAAGTGAGGGTAAACACACAGAAGCTGATTCAACAGGTGACTCACTTTGGCATAGCCCTTCATGAATCTCCGATAATAACCACAGATCCCGAGGAACGAGCACAGAGCGCTGACAGTCCGGGGCCTCGGCCACATGGTCACCGCTTCTATCTTTAGCTACTCCATGCCGTGGGATTGTGTATCCGACATAGCTAACAGACATTTTGCAGAACCGGCACTTGTCCAGGAAAAGTTTTAATCCTTCAGCTTTCAGGCAGCTGAGCACCTTCAGTAGCCTCACTTCATGTTCTTCCAAGGTGGATCCAAACACTATGAGGTCATCCAAATACACCAACACCTCAAGCAAGTTCATATCCCTCACCGTCTTCTCCATAACCCTCTGGAAGTTTGCAGGATCTCGCGATATGCGCTGGGGCATCCTTTCGAACTGGAAGAATCCCGGGGACATATAAATGCTGTGTTCTCTTTGTCGGGCTCACTCATCACTGATCTGGTGATATCCACTCCTCAAGTCCAGCACACTGAACCACTTCACACCACTCAGACAGGCCAGCACGTCTTCGACCCTCAGCATCATATACTGATCAGGGATGGTGCGCCTGTTCAGAGTCCTATAGTCCACACACATACGTACCTTCCCGTTCTTCTTCCGGGCCACTACTATTGGGGACGCATAGGGGCTTCGGGACTCAGTGACGATCCCAGCTTCCTTCAACTTACACAAATGCTGCTGCACGTCTTCCACGTCTACAGGGGCCAGTCGCCTCGACCTATCTCTAAACGGGGTGTCCTTGGTCATCTGGATAGTGTGACGAGTGCTCTTGGAACAACCCACACTGTTATCTCCAGCGATATGCCAAACATTGCTGCTACAGGGAAACTGCCACCTCAGCGCTGAACATTACAGCGTGTTACATTGGCTTTAACAAGTGGTTGTAAAGAAGGTTCTTCATAGAAACCTGTCGTAAATTAATCATCCTGTCAAGCTCAACTCTCTGGAATGAATTGGAGGGCCCAGAATAGACTTTCTCCCAGAAGGATTTTGTTGTGCCTCGATCAGCTGTCATGTATGATGTTCCATGCCGTGTAGGGTATTTTCAAGTGGCCCTTCACGTTTCAGTGGAATCAGTATAACTGAACTTTCAGACTTAATGGCGTAAAAACGTAGGAGGATTGATTGTAGATGTGCTTGCAAATGTTGGAGAAAGTTGTACATCAACAATCACACTGATACATCTGCTCTTTGCTTTCTCCCTACAGAATACAGGGACATCCGATGGACTTCAGGAAGACTAAGCCTGCACTGCTCCTTGATACTGTTCATAGATGTAGTGAGGACCTATATGTACCTAGGGTGCACCTAGATGACAGAATTCAGTGGGGCACCAACACAGAGGCTGTGTCGCCTCTACTTCCTGAGGAGACTGATGTCTTTTGGAATATATGGGCCTCTCCTTCACATATTCTACCAATCTGTTGTCACCAGGACAGATTTCTGTGCAGTGACGTATAGGGGCAATACATCAAATGGGTGATGGCAAGAGGCTCAATAATACCTTAAGACAATAAGATATAGGAGCAGAATTAGGCCACTTCGCCCATCGAGTCTGCTCTGACATTCAATTATGGCTGATACTTCTGTCTCCACCGCAGCCCCACTCCCAGGTTTTATCCCCATAACCTTTGATGCCATGTCCAATCAAGAACACGTCAAACTCTGCCTTAAATACACCTAAGGACAGCTGCTGTGGTAATAAGTTACACAAATTCACCATTTTTTGGCTGAAGAAATTTCTCCGCATCTCTGTTTTAAATTGTGCCCTCTATCCTGAGGCTGCGCCCCCTTGTCTTAAACTCCCTGACCATGGGAAACATCCTTTACACATCCACTCTATCTAGGTCTTTCAACAATCGAAAGGTTTCAATGAGATCCCCTCTCATGCTTCTGAATTCCAGCGAGTACAGATCCAGAACCATCAAAAGTTTCTCGAATGATAACCCTTTCATCCTTGTGAACCACCTCCAAACCAGCTCCAGTGCCAACGCATCTTAGGTGAAGAGCCCAAAACTGTTCACATACTCACATTTATCTACTTCCAAAGTGCGTGAACATGCATTTTTGAACATTGTATTTCATTTGCCATTCTCATGCCCATTCTCCTAATCTAAGTCCTTCTGCAGCCAACCTGTTTCCTCAACACTACCTGTCCCTCCACCTATCTTTGTATCATATGCAAACTTGGCATCAAAGCCATCTATTTCATCATCTAAATCATTAAGATACAGCTTGAAAAGAAGCACTCCCAACACCGACCCCTACAACACACCATTTGCCACTGGCAGCCAAACAGAAAAAGATTCACACTTGCTGCCTCCTACTAATCAGCCAATGCTCTAACCTTGCAAGTAACTTTCCTGTAGCACCATGGGCTCTTAACCTGGAAAGCAGCCTCGTGTGTGGCACCTTGTCAAAGACCTTCCGAAGGTCCAAATATACAACCTCTATTACATTCCTTTATCTATCCTACATGTAATCTCAAAGAATTACCAACAGGTTTGTCAGGCAAGATTTTCTCTTAAAGAAACCATGCTGACGTTTTCCTGTCTCACCAAGTACTCCATAACCTCATCCTTAGCAATTGACTCCAACATCATCCCAACCATTGAGGTCAGGCTAACTGGTCTGTCATTTTCTTTCTGCTTCCTTCCTCCTTTCTTAAAGAGTGGAGTGACATTTAAAATTTTCCAGTCCTCTGGCACCATGCCAAAGTTCAATGATTTTCAAAAGATCATAACCAATGTCTCCACAATCTCTACTGCTACTTCTTTCAATGCCTCTCCCTCAAGGCAACAAAAGCACCCTGACACAGTGGTGCCAAGGAAACAACCGCTTCTTCAATGTCACAAAAACAAAGGAGCTGGTTGTGGATCACAGGAGGAATGAAGACAGGCTAACCCCTAATGATATCAATGGATCTGGGGTTGAGAGGGCGAACAGCTTTAAGTTCCATTGCATACACCAAAGACGTCACGTGGTCTTTCACCGGTGCCTCTTTCACCTCAGGCAGTTGAAGAAGTTTAGCATGGCCCTCCAAATTCTAGGAAATTTCTATAGGGACACAATCGAGAGCATCCTGGCTGGCTGCATCACTGCCTGGTATGGTATCAATCGCAGGACTCTGCAGAGAGTGGTGTGGACAGACCAGCACATCTGTAGTTGTGAACTTCCCACTACTCGGGACATTTACAGACAGGTGTGTAAAAAGGGCCTGGAAGATCGTTGGAGACCCAAGTCACCCCAACCACAAACTGTTCCAGCTGCTACAATCCGGAAATGGTACCGCAACATAAAAGCCAGGACCAACAGGCCCCGGGACAGCTTCTTCCACCAGGCCATCAGACTGCTTAACTCATGCTGACACTACTGCATTTCTATGTTATATTGACCTTTCTGTTGTACACCATATTTATTATATTGCATTGCACATTTAGATGGAGTTGTAACATAAAGATTTTTGCTTCTCATGTACATGAAGGATGTAAGTAATAAAGTCAATTCAATTCAATTGAATTCAATTTCAGAACCCCTAGGGTGCAGTTCATCTGGTCTTTCAGCTTTCTGAGCACCTTCTCCCTTGTAATAGTAACTGCACTCGCTTATCTTCCCTCACACCCTTCCATATCCGGCACACTGCTAGAGACTGATACAAAATACTCATTTAGCTAATCTGCCATCTCCTTGGCCCCTGTTATTATTTCTACGGCCTCATTTACTAGCGGTCCTATATCCACTCTCATCTCTCTTTTATTTTTAGCATACTTGAAAAAGCTTTTACTGTCCAATTTGATATTGTTTGTAAGCTTGCTTTCATATTTCATCTTTTCCCTCCAAATGATTCTTTTAGTACTCTCTGTAGGTTTTTAAATGCTTCCCAATCCTCTATCTTCCCATTAATTTTTGCTTTGTTGTATGCCCTCTCTTGCTTTTATATTAGCTTTGATTTCCCTAGTCATCCACGGTTGTACTATTTTGCCATTTGAGAATTTCTTCATTGTTTGTATACATTGATCCTGCACCTTCGTCATTTTCCCCAGAAACTCACGCCATTGCTGCTCTGTTGTCATCCCTGCCAGCAGCTCCTTCCAATTTACTTCAGCGAACACCACTCTCATACCACTGTAATTTTCTTTACTCCAATAAAATCCTGCTATGTCAGACTATACTTTTTCCCTGACAGATTTCAAATTGAACTCAGTCATATTGTGATCACTACCTCCTTTGAGTTCTTTTACCTTAAGCTCCCTGATCACCTCAGGTTCATTACATAACACCCAATGCAGTATAGCTGATCCTCTGGTAGGCTCAATGACAATCTGCTCTAAAAAGCCATCTCGTAGGCATTCAACAAAATCACTCTCTTGGGATCTATTTCCAACCTGATTTTCCCAATCTACCTGCTTGTTGAAATCTCCCATGATGATCCTAAAGTTGCCTTTTTAACACGCCTTTTCTATTTCCTGTTGTAATCTGTGGTCCACATCCCAGCTACTATTGGAAGGCCTCTATATAACTGCCATCAGGGTCCTTCTTAACTCACCTGACAAGATTCAACATCTTCCGATCCAATGTCACATCTTTCTCACTGATTTGATGCCATTCTTTACCAGCAGAGCCATGGCAGCTTCTCTGTCGACCTTCCAATCCCTTCAATACAATATGTAACCTTGAACATTCAGCTCCCAATGACAACCACCTTTCAGCCACGATTCAGTGATGGCCACAATATCATACCTAACTATCTGTGATATTGCAACAAGATCATCCACCTTATTTCTTATACTCTATGCATTGAGATATTACACTTTGAGTGCTACATCTGCTACCCTTTTTGATTTTGCATTCCTAATGCACTGATAACTCACCCTGCTGGCTGCAATTTTGTCCTATAATCTTTGCTTTTTTACCATCCACCCTACCCTGAGTCCCTTCAATCTGGTTCTCAACTTGTTGCCAAAATAGTTTAAACCCTCCCCAACACCGCAGGAATATTGGTTCCCCTCGGGTTCAGGTGCAACCTGTCACTTTTGAACAGGTCATTCCTCCTCCAGAAGAGATCCTAGTGATCTAAGAACCTGAAACCCTGCCTGCTGCACCTTCATGTGTATCTACTGAGTGCAACGCCTTCCCAGTTTTTCGGTGTTGCGTCGAATTCCTTCAGGCTGATGTTGATGCTGTCTTTGTGATACTTGGTGAGCATTAGAAGATGGTGCTTCAGTGAATTCATTGCCATGTGCTAACTCTGCTGGATAACTGGGGAAGTAGTTAAGTGATGCACAAGTGAAGAAAATGCCACTGATTGCCAAGCCGAGATAAGTGTCTGCCTGGTCACAGGCACTGCTCTGTTTTCCCATCCACTTTTCACTGAAGTTACTGAATGGAGGAGAACCTGAACTGAATAAAGTGTAACAGCTACAGAAATGGTGTTGTGCAGATAGACAATAAGGTGCAAGATCATAACGAGGTAGGTTGTGAGGTCAAGAGTTCATCTAATCAAAGTTGGCAACCCTTTAGTAACCTTACAACAATTGGGTAGAAGTTGTTCTTAGAATATGCTTCATCTGCAATGAAGTTACTGGAGTAGCATGGAACTAAATAATAGAAATCAACAATTGAAAATAATAAGACCATAAAACCTTACATATCAGAAGCAGAATCAAGTTTAATATCACTGGCATATGTTGTAAAATTTCTTAAATTTCCAGCAGCAGTAGAATGCAATACATAGTAAATATATAGAAAAATAATTATTACATTAAGCATATATGTATATTAAATAGTTAAATTAAGGTAAGTACTGCAAAAACAGAAATTTTAAAGTGAGGTAGTGATCATGGGTTCAATATCCATTTAGAAATCAGATGGCAGAGGGCAAGAAGCTTTTCCTGAATTTCTGTAAGTGTCCTTTCAGGCTTCTGTCCCTCCTTCCTAATGGGAATTTGTTGAATGACCATGAGTTGGCCTTTCAGGACAGGGATGTTAGATTGGGTGTTGTGTAATAACTCAGATTTTATTAATGAGCTTAATGTCAAGGAACCCTTGGGAGACTGTGAGGAGAATATGATTGAATTCATACTGCAATTTGAGAGGGAGAAGCACAAGTCACATATACCAGTACTGATGGGATAAAGGGAATTACAGAAGCATGAGTGAGCTTGCCCAGGTGGATTGGAGGAGGATACTGGCAGGGATGACAGCAGAGCAGACATGGCTGAAGTTTCTGGAAATAATTCACAAGATGCAGAATAGATATGGACCACAGAAGAAGTCGGCAACCGTGGCTGACGGGGGAAGTTAATGACACCATAAGAGCTAAGGAAAGGACATATAAGGAGACAAAAGTGAGTTGGAAGTTGGATATTTGGGAAGCTTTTAAAATCAAAGAAAAGGGAACTAAAGAAGCTGTAAGAAGGAAAAAGATGAAGTTTGAGGGCAAAATAGCCAATAATATACAGCAGGATACCAAAAGTGTTTTTGTTATATAAAGAGCAAAAAGGAGTTGAGAGTTGATATTGGACCATTGGAAAATGATGCTGGTGAGGTACATAAGAACATAAGAACATAAGAAATAGGAGTAGGAGTAGGCCATCCCACCCATCGAGCCTGCCCCGGCATTCAATAAGATCATGGCTGATCTGTCCGTAAGCACTGCTCCATCTACCTGCCTTTCCCCCATAACCCTCAATTCCCCTACTATGTAAAAATCTATCTATCTGTTTCTTAAATATATTTAGTGAAGAAGCCTCAACTGCTTCCCTGGGCAGAGAATTCCACAGATTCACCACTCTCTTTGGGAAAAACAGTTTCTCCACATCTCTGTCCTAAATCTTCTCCCTTTGAATCTTGAGGCAATGTCCCCTTGTTCTAGTCTCACCTACCAATGGAAACAAACTTTCCTACTTCTATCTTATCTATCCCTTTCAAAATGTTGTATGTTTCTATAAGATCCCCTCTCAATGTAGGATCCAGAGAGTATAGTCCCAGGCAACTCAATCTCTCCTCATAGGTTAACCCCTCTATCCCTGGAATCAACCTGGTGAACCTCCTCTGCACTGCCTCCAAAGCCAGTATATCCTTCCTCAAGTATGGAGACCAGAGCTGCACACAGTACTCCAGGTACCCTGTATAGTTGCAGCATGACCTCCCTGCTCTTGAATTCAATCCCTTTGTCAATGAAGGCTAACATTCCGTTTGCCTTCTTAATAACCTGTTGCACCTGCAAGCCAACTTTTTGTGATTCATGAACAAGCACTCCCAAGTCCCTTTGCATAACAGCATGCTGCAATCTTTCACCATTTAAATAATAATCTGCTCTTCTATTAGTCCTTCCAAAGTGGATGTTCTCGAATTTACCAATACTGTATTCCATCTGCCAGACCTTGGCCCACTCACTTAACCTATCTATATCCATCTGCAGATTCTCCACATCCTCTGTACAATTTGCTTTTCCACTCAGTTTAGTGTCATCAGCAAATTTTGCTATGCTACACTCAGTCTCCTCTTCCAAATCATCAAGGTAAATGGTAAACAGCTGTGGGCCCAGCACTGACCCCTGTGGCACCCCACTCACCACTGACTGCCAACCGGAGAAACACCCATTTATACCAACTCTCTGCCTTCTATCAGTTAACCAATCCACTATCCATGCCAATACACTTCCCCTGACTCAATCCATCCGTATCTTATCACTTGTGCGGTGCCTTATCGAACGCCTTCTGGAAATCCAAGTATACGACATCCACCCATTCCCCTCTATCCACTCTACTCATTATGTCCTGAAAGAACTCCAGCAAGTTTGTCAAACAGGACCTGCCCTTTCTGAATCCATGCTGTGTCTGTCTATTGGAACCACTCCTTTTTAAATGTTTCACTATCTCTTCCTTAGCGACAGCTTCAAGCATTTTCCCTACTACAGGTGTTACGTTAACTGGCCTATAGTTGCCCATCTTTTGCCTACATCCTTTTTTAAAAAGTGGTGTGACATTTTCTGTCTTCCAATCTGCCAGGAGCTGCCCAGAGTCTAGAGAGTTTCCCCTTCTTGTCTTCCAAAGGACCTACATTGACTTTAGCCACCCTCTTCCACCTTATATATTTATAAAAACTTTTGCTATCCGTTTTTATATTTTGTGCTAATTTACTTTTATACTTTATCTTCCCTTTCCTTATTTCTGGTTTAGTTGTTCTTTGTTGCTCTTTAAAGTTTTCCCAATCCTCCAGCCTCTCACTGCTCTTTGTGACTTTGTACAAATGAGTTCTTAACTTGATACTATTTTTTATTTCCTTAGTTATCCAAGGCTGGCTCTCTCCACACTTACTGTCCTTACTTTTGACTGGAATATACTTCTGTTTAGCATTGTGAAAAATCTCTTTGAAAATATTCCACTGTTCCTCAGCTGTCCTACCAAATAGCCTGTGCTCCCAATCCACATTAGCCAACTCCTCCCTCATCCCGTTGTAGTCTCTCTTGTTGAAGCATAATACACTAGTTTTAGATCTAACTATTTCATCCTCCATATGAATGTGAAATTCAATCATACTATGATCACTCTTTCCAGGAGGATCCCTGACTACAAGATTGCTAATATTACCTGTCTCATTGCACGGGACTACATCTAAGACAGTATTTTCCCTTGTAGGTTCACTAACATGCTGCTCAAGAAAGCCATCATGGATGATTTCTATGAAGTCCTCCTCAAGAGGTTGGTTCCTTGACCAACCTGATTCACCCAATCTATGTGGAAGTTAAAATTCCCCATGACAACTGCCGTTCCGTTCTTATAAGCCTCAGTTACTTCTTGGTTAATCGCCTCAGCCACTACAGAATGTTTATTAAGTGGTCTATAGACAACACCCACCAGTGATTTTTTCCCTTTACCATTCTTAATCTCTACCCAGATGGACTCAACGTTCTGTTCCGTAGATCTTATATCATCTCTCACAATCGCCACGATCTCATTTCTAATCAAGAGCTCTACCCCACCTCCTCTGCTTTCCTGCCTACCTTTCCATATTACCTGATACCCTTGGATATTTGGGGTACAAAGAAATGGCAGGTGAACTTAATGTGTACTTTGCACGTCTTCACTGCGGAAAACACTAGTAGTGTGCCAAAAGGTAAGAAGTGACAGGGAGCAGGAATGAGGAAAAAGTGCTTGGCAAACTCAAAGGTTTTAAAGTGGCTAAGTTACCTGGACCAGATGGATTACATCCCAGAGTCCTGAGAGAGGTTGCTGTAGAGATAACAGATGTATTGGTCATGATCTTTCAAGAATCACTCAATTCTGGCATGGTCCTGGAGAACTGGAAAACTGCAAATTTCACTCCACTGTTTAGGAAGGGAGGAAGGCAAAAGAAAGGAAATTATAGGCCAGTTAACCTAACCTCAGTGGTTTGGAAAGTGTTGGGGTCTATTATTAAGGATGAGTTTTTGGGATACTTGGAGATTAATGATAAAATAAATCAAAGTCAGCATGATTTCTGTAAAGGGAAATCTTGCCAACAAATCTGTTAGAGTTCTTTGAAGAAGTAACAAGCAGGATGGACAAAGGAGAGGCAATGGATGTCATTTACTTGACATTTTCAGAATGTATTGATAAGGTGCCACACGAGGTATTAACAAGATGAAATCCTATGGCATTACAGGAAAGATACTGGCATGGGTGGAGGAATGGCTGACAGGCAGGAGGCAGCGAGTGGGAATGAAAGGGGTCTTTTCGAGTTGGCTGCCGGTGACTAGTGGTGTTCCTCAGGGGTCAGTATTGGGTCGGCTACTTTTCACATTATTTGTTAATGATTTGGATAATGGAATTGATGGTTTTGTGGCAAAGTGTAGGGATGATATGAAGATAGGTAGAGGGTTAGGTGTAGGGGTGGAATGAAGGGGTTAACATATGAGGAGTGTTTGGCAGCTTTGGGCCTCACTGGAATTTCAAAGAATGCACGGAGATCTGAATGAAGCTTACCGAATGTTGGAAGGTCTAGATATGGAGGATGCGGAGAGGATGTTTCCCATGGTGGGGGTATCCAGAACTAGAGGGCACAGCCTCAAAATTCAGGGGTGACCCTTTAGAACAGAAATAAGGATTTTCTTTTAGCCAGAGAGTGGAAAGTTCGACCGCAGATTGCGGTGGAGGTCAAGTCTGTGGGTATAGCTAAGGTGGAAGCTAACCAAGACCTGAGATCTTTGGGCACAGAGCTCGGAAGAAGTGACACAATGGAATTTTAACATTATAAACCAGCGAGTTGTTTGTTATGTTTCCCCTCTGGCTGTGAAACAGAGACATCTCTTTCTCCTATACAGTATTAGGGAGAAAGAGCCTATGGTATGTCGAATACCAGGTGAATGCGTAGTCTTTGGAGTAACTGCAAGTCTGTGACTTTGCTGCACATTTGAGTGCTCGGTGGCAGGTGCCGATACTTTTTTTGCCAGTGGGAGAGGGGGATTCTTGCTTGCTGCTGCTTATGTGTGGGAGGAAGGGGCGCTGGGGGGGGCTTTGGGGTCTAACATTTAACTGTCATTCATTCTTCAGGGCACTCCTCTGCTTTTGTGGATGGTTGTGAAGAAAAAGCATTTCAGGATGTATATTGTATACATTTCTCTGACATATAATGTACCCTTGAAACCTTATGTCTTATGGTCTTAAGGTCTATTATTCTAATGTGGATTTGAGCTAATAATTTTTCTGTTCTTGCTGTGATGGAAGATAGAACATTACAGCACAGTGCAGGCTCTCAATGTTGTGCCAACCTCTTAACTTTTTTTAAGATCAATCTAATCCTTCCTTCCTATTTTTTTGGCCATTTCGCTATAAACATCAGTGCATTGTGACAATTACTCACTCTATACCTTGAAATCAATTGATAGATCAGGAATAATTCATATCCACTGCAAAATTATTTTGCTGTAATAATTGTCAAAACTTTTTCTTGTGTCTTAACAGCTCATATCAAAATTCTCCTTCACTGCCCGGTCAAATCCCATTGGCACAATTTGCTCAGGAAAATTATGAATTCGGCTATGGAGTAGAGGATTCAAGAGCATGGAAAATATAAAATTGAAGAAGAACTTTTAATCAAGGCATTAATATTTTACGTGTTGGACAACCAGTAACAGAATTTATATTAGCTTTAGGATGACAACAGAAAGACCAAATCTTGTATAAAATCTCTAAAATGAGGATACATCAATTAAGATTGATAAAAACCTTATATTAGAGGAGGTTAGGCTAGATAACCAACATTACTGTTGGGACTTGAGGACCTGAGCAAGAGTGAGAGAATGAATAGGTTAGAACTGTATTTCCTGGAGCGTAGAACAATAATGGGAGATTTGAGAAAGGTGTACAAAATTATGTGGAGTGTAGGTAGGGTAAATGCAAGCAGGTTTTTTCCACTGAGGTTGGGTGGGACTACAACCAGAGGTTATATCGTAGGGGTGTAAAGTGAAATACTTAAGGGGAAACTGAGAGGGAATTTCTTCAGTCAGAGAGTGGTGAAAGCGTGGAATGAGTTACCAGCAGGAGTGGTGAATATGAGTTTAATCTTAACATCCAAAAGAAATTGGATAAGTTTTATGTGGCTGAGAGAGCTCCAAACTTTCAATTGTATTACCAGATCCCTTATCTTAATGGTCATATTAATAGACTATTTCCTTTGCAGGTTATATTAATAGACTATTTCCTTTGCAGATGAGACGGAATAGTCATTTTTGAAATAAATCAAGCAATATTTTTACCATATATTATGAGGATAGGTTATCATATATTATACATGCCAATGCTCATCTCCCTTCCAAAATTTCTTACGTGAAGTCTTCCTCTTTAAAAGATCAAAACATTAGCCTGGCTGCAATGTTCCCTTTCCCCAATAGAGACATTGACAGTGAAGAGTCATATCTGGATGGAAATGACAGCGGTGGCAGAATTAGAGCACAATTCACGTCATCTGGAAAAGTGGAGAGCAGCCGACCTGCTTTGAAGAATACAAGGATCCACAAAGTAAATCAGTCAGCAAGAGTTCAGGATGCAAATCACCTGGTTAAAAATAACTCAGTGAAGGTGAGCACCAGAATACATAAAAAACACAGGCTTAGCCAGAGGTAGAATTCACAATCAGTGAGGGAATAGATAATTTGTCAAATGAAGACAAAGTAGCTAATCAACATGATGAGACAGATTATTGGATTTGCTAATAGATTTTAGTACTAGAGCTCTGAAATATTTATTGAAGTGGTTATTTTCCCACTGATTAGAATTTTCTTCATTCTTTTTACTCATCCTTGATTTTCCTGCTGTCAGTGATGTCTTTGTAGAGTTTACTCAGCAGCAACTTTTTATACTCAAAGAAAGTCTTGTGATTAAAGGTGCTCATGGAGACAAGGCTGTGCTGAGGAAATTCTTCAGAGCTTTCATTTTCCTTGCCCGAGAATTCGCTGCAAGTGTTGTAGAGAACCACACCTGTGAATTTCAATGTTAGCTGAGCTCTCACTCGGCTGGGCTCCAGTTTCCTTTGTACTTTTACGAGGAGGCAGTATGGTAAAATAGTCATTAGCACAGTGCTTTACAGCTCCACCAACCAGGGTTCAATTCCTGCAGCTGCCTGTAAGGCACTGGTACATTTACCCCATAACCACATAGGTTTCCTCTGGTTGGGGGATTAATTAGTCATTGTAAGTTATCCCATGGTTAGGCTCGGATTAAATCAGGGGCTACTGGGAGGTGTGACTGGAAGGACCGGAAGGAATGGGCCTATTCTGCTCTGTATGCTATAAATTAATATTAAATAAAAATACATTTCTTTATTCACAGGGTGAGTCTGTGGAATTTGTTGCCCTAGACGGCTTTGGAGGCCAAGCCATTGGGTATATTTTAAGCAGAGTTTGATAGATTCTTGATTAGCGAAGGTGTCAAAAGTTACCAGGAGAAGGCAGGAAAACAGTGTTGAGAGGAATAATAAATCAGCCATGATTGAATGGAGGAGCAACTTTGATTAGGTAAAATAGCCTGATTCTGCTTCTGGTGTCTTATGGAAAACATCATATATGGCTCCAACCATGTCTCACCAAATATCCACATTCTTTTCTCAGATGGGCTTTGATAAAAATGATTATCCTTAGTTTCAGGTTTCAAAAATTATGTTTCCTGTTATCAAAAATAAGCATTCAAATATTGAACAAAAGAGATTCTGCAGATGCTCAAAATCCAGAGCAACACACACAAACAGCTGGAGGAGCTCAGCAGGTCAGGCAGCATCTATGGAGGGGAATAAACAGTTAACGCTTCAGACCAAGACCCTTCATCGGCACTGGAAAAGGAGGGGGAAGAAGCCAGAATAAGTAGGTGGGGGAGGAGAGGAAGGAGTACTAGCTGGCAGGTGTCAGATGAGACTAGTTGAAGGGGGAGGTTGGTGGGTGGGGAAGGGGTGATGAAGTGAGAAGCTGGAAGGTGACAGGTGGAAGAGGTAAAAGGCTGAAGAATAAAGAATCTGATCAGAGAGGAGACTGGACCATGGGAGAAAGGGAAG
Source organism: Hemitrygon akajei (assembly GCF_048418815.1). Classification (NCBI taxonomy): domain Eukaryota; kingdom Metazoa; phylum Chordata; class Chondrichthyes; order Myliobatiformes; family Dasyatidae; genus Hemitrygon; species Hemitrygon akajei. The sequence continues at coordinate 170,248,801 of NC_133132.1, forward strand.
GAGGAGGGACAGTACAGGGAGGTGATGGTCAGGTGAGGAAAAGAGAAGGGGTGAGAGGAGAGCCAGAATGCAGAATAGAACCATAGAACATTACAGCACAAAAACAGGCCATACAGCCCTTCCTGGCTGTGCCGAACCATTTTTCTGCTTCGTCCCACTGACCTGCACCTGGGCCATATCCCTCCATACACCTCTCATCCATGTACCTGTCCAAATTTTTCTTAAATGTTATAAGTGAGCCCACCTTTACTACTTCATCTGGCAGCTCATTCCACACCCTCATCACTCTCTGTGTGAGGAAGCCCACCATAATGTTCCCTTTAAACTTTCCTCCCTTCACCCTTAACCCATGTCCTCTGTTTTTTTTCTCCCCTAGCCTCAGTGGAAAAAGCCTGCTTGCATTCACTCTATCTATACCCATCATAATTTTATATACCTCTATCAAATCTCCCCTCATTCTTCTACACTTCAGGGGATAAAGTCCTAACCTATTCAACCTTTCTCTGTAACTCAGTTTCTCAAGTCCCAGCAACATCCTTGTAAACCTTCTCTGCACTCTTTCAAACTTATTAATATCCCTCCTGTAATTTGGTGACCAAAATTGCTCACAATACTCCGAATTCAGCCTCACCAATGCTTTATACAAACTCACCATAACATTCCAACTCTTATACTCAATACTTTGATTTATAAAGGCCAATGTACCAAAAGCTCTCTTTATGACCCTATCTATCTGTGACACCACTTTGAGGGAATTAGGTATCTGTATTCCCAGATCCCACTTTTCTACTGCACTCCTCAATTTCTTACCATTTACCTTGTATGTTCCACCTTGGTTTGTCCTTCCAAAGTGTAATACCTCACACTTGTCTGCATTAAACTCCATCTGACATTTTTCAGCCCATTTTTCCAGCTGGTCCAAATCTCTCTGAAAGCATTGAAAACCTTCCTCACTGTCCACTACACCTCCAGTCTTTGTATCATCAGCAAATTTGCTGATCCAATTTACCACATTATCATCCAGATCATTGATATAGATGACAAATAACAATGGACCCAGCACTGATCCCTGCGGCACACCACTAATCACAGGCCTCCACTCAGAGAAGCAATCCTCCACTACCACTCTCTGACTTCTCCCATTGAGCCAATGTCTAATCCAATTTACTACCTCACCATGTATACCTAGCGACTGAATCTTCCTAACTAACCTCCCACGTGGGACCTTGTCAGAGGCCTTACTGAAGTCCATGTAGACAGCATCCACTGCCTTCCCTTCATCCACTTTCCTGGTAACTTCCTCGAAAAACTCTAATAGATTTGTGAAACATGACCTACCAAGCACAAAGCCATGTTGACTCTCCCTAATAAGTCCCTATCTATCCAAATACATGTAGATTCTATCTCTTAGTACTCCTTCCAATAATTCACCTACTACCGACGTCAAACTTACTGGCCTGTAATGTCCTGGATTACTTTTTGAGCCTTTTTTAAACAAAGGAACAACATGAGCTATCCTCAAATCCTCTGGCACCTCACCCGTACCCACATTTTAAATATATCTGTCAGGGCCTCTGCAATTTCAACACTAGTCTCCTTCAAGGTCTGAGGGAATACCCTGCCAGGTCCTGATTTCTACTCTGATTTGCCTCAAGACAGCAAACACCTCCACCTCTTCAATCTGCATAGGTTCCATGACATCTGTACTTGTTTGCCTTATTTCCATAGACTCCATGCCAGTTTCCTTAGTAAATACAGATGCAAAAAACCCATTGAAGCTCTCCCCCATTTCTTTTGGTTCCATACATAGCGGACCACTTTGATCTTCAAGAGGACCAATTTTATCCCTTACTATCCTTTTGCTCTTAATATACTTGTAGAAGCTCTTAGGATTCTCTTTCAGCTTGACTGCCAAAGCAACCTCATGTCTTCTTTTAGTCCTCCTGATTTCTTTCTTAAGTATTCTTTTGCACTTTTTATACTCCTCAAGCACCTTATTTGCTCCCTGTTGCCTATACATGTTATACATCTCTCTCTTCTTCTTTATCAGAGTTCCAATATCCCTCGAAAACCAAGGTTGCTTATTCTTATTCACTTTGCCTTTAATCCTGACAGGAACATACAAACTCTGCACTCTTAAAATTTCTCCTTTGGAGGCCTCCCACTTACCAATCATATCCTTGCCAGAGAACAACCTGTCCCAATCCACGCTTTTTAGATCCTTCCTCATTTCTTCAAATTTGGCCTTTTTCCAGTTTAGAACCTCAGCCCGAGGACCAGATCTATCTTTATCCATGATCAAGTTGAAACTAATGGTGTTATGATCACTGGAACCAAAGTGTTCCTCTGCACACACATCCGTCACCTGTCCTAACTCGTTTCCTAATAGGAGATCTAATATTGCATCCTATCTGGTTGGTACCTCTATATATTGATTTAGAAAACTTTCCTGGGCACATTTTACAAACTCTAACCCATCTGGACCTTTAACAGTATGGGACTCCCAATCAATATGTGGAAAATTAAAATCCCCTACTATCACAACTTTATGTTTCCTGCAGTTGTCTGTTATCTTTCTGCAGATTTGCTCCTCCAATTCTCACTGACTATTGGGTAGTCTATAATACAATCCATTAATGTGGTCATACCTTTTCTATTTCTCAGCTCCACCCATATGGCTTCGGTAAACAAGCTCTCTAATCTGTCCTGACTAGCAATGCTGTTCCACCCACTCCATCCCCCCTCCGCCCTTCGTTCCCTTGCCTCTATCACATCTGAAACATCTAAACCCTGGAACATTAAGCTGCCAGTCCTGCCCCTCCTGTAGCTAAGTTTCACTAATGGCTACAATGTCATAATTTCACGTGTCAATCCATGTCCTCAGCTCGTCTGCCTTCCCCATAATACTCCTCGCATTGAAATAGATACACCTCAGAAGATTATTACCACCACAGACAACCCTTCTATTCGTGACTATGCATGAACTTTTAATATAATTTATTTTCACCTCTGCTCCACTATCTACTCTGTCACTCTGGTTCCCATCCCCCTGCAAATCTAGTTTAAACCCTCCCCAATAACACTAGCAAACCTCCCTGCAAGTATATTGGTCCCCCTGTGGTTCAGGTGTAACCTGTCTCTCTTGTACAGGTCCCACCTGCTCCAGAAGAGGTCCCAATGATCCTGAAATCTGAAACCCTGCCCCTACACCAGTTCCTCAGCCAGGTGTTCATCCTCCAGAGCATCCTACTCTTACCCTCACTGGCACGTGTCACAGGTAGCAATCCTGAGATTACCACCCTCGAGGTCCTGCTTTTTAACTTACTACCAAGCTCTCTATACTCACTCTTCAGGACCTCCTCACTCTTTCTTCCTACATCATTGGTACCGATGTGTACCACGACATCTGGCTGATCACCCTCCCATTTCAGAATGCTGTGTACGTGATCAGAGACATCCCTGACCCTGGCACCCGGGAGGCAACAAACCATCCGGGAGTCTCTGTCACGACCACAGAACCTCCTGTCTGTACCTCTAACTATCCAGTCCCCTATCACTACCGCTCTCCTGTTCTTCCCCCCTCCCTTCTGCACTGCAGAACTAGACTCAGTGCCAGAGATCCGGCTGCCGCAGCTTGTCCCAGGTAAGTCATTCCCCCCAACAGTATCCAAATCGGTATACTTGTTGTTGAGGGGAATGGCCACAGGGGAACCCTGCTCTGCCTTCCCTTTCCCCTTCCCTCGCCTGACGGTAACCCAATTACCTGTGCGCTGCTCCTTTGGCGTAACTACCTCCCTAAAACTACTATCTATAAACTCCTCATTCTCCTGAATGATCTGGAGGTCATCCAGCTCCTGCTCCAGTTCCCTAACGCGGTTTGTTAGGAGCTGCAGCTGGATGCACTTCTTGCAGGTGGCATTGTCAGGGACACCAGAGGTCTCCCTGACTTCCCACATCCTGCAAGAGGAGCATTCCAACATCCTGCCTGGCATTCTCTCAACTCTAAGAAGCAAAACAAATTGTACCGGAACCTACTCTTGCCTCTGCCTGTTCACTCTGAAGCCTGTTGAGCCAACGCCGTCCCACTCTGCTCCCTCTCACTTCACTGCCCGCTCTCAACATTGCCTGCTGGATATGGTGGTCGCCTTTTTAAACCTTTGGAGCTCTACTGGCTGATGTCATATGCCTGCGCAGTCCAGACTCTTTTCCCCGAGCACTGTAAAAAAAAATGGCTTCTCTCCGAGATTCCTTTATTCCTCACAGCCTCTTGCTCCGATTTTTAAAAAAAGAGAAAATCTAGACAATGCACAGAAGTGATTTGAAAGACTAATAAAATGTTGGACTATATAATGCGCTCAGTGGAGTTCAAGTCTAGAGATGCTCTCCTTAAGCTGTATAATGCACTTGTGAGGCCCCACCTTGAGTAATGTGTACAATTTTAGTCTCCATATTTTGTGAGGAATATGAAGGCGCTGGAGAGAGTCCAGAGAAGGGTGAATAGATTCATTCCAGGTCTGCAGGGTTTGAGCTATGAAGATAGATTGAAAGAATTAAATCTTTTTAGCCTCAGTAGATAACAGGAGACATGATAGAGGTGTTCAAAATCATTAAGGGTATAAGTAAGGTGGATGACAGCTGATATTTCAAAATTAATCCATCATCAAGGACATGGGGCCATAGGTGGAGACAGTTTAAAGGGAGATTTCAGGCTAACATCAGGAAGCATTTCTTTACACAGCGAGTTGTAGAGACATGGAACAAACAACTTAGTTGTGTAGTTGAGAGTAGTACCTTAGAGACTCCCAAATCTAAACTCAGTAGTTATTTCAACACACTACGTGATTAGGAATTTGACTAGCTTTGATGGGCCAGATGGCCTGTTGTTCCCAAAAACACTTTCTAATGTTCTAATGTTCCAACATTCTAATCTTCTAAAGACAAAAGGGGAAGGGGGAGTACCAGAAGTTAGGAAAATCAATGTTCAAACAACGTTAACTCCATTCTCCCTATTCATCTCATCCTAGCCATAAATAAAACATTGTACCATATTTGGTTTGGTTGCTTGTCTATCATGTCCGACCAGGACAGGAAACCTGTGCCAGAGAAGTTTTGAAGTGGAAAAGTAGGGTAGTTCCACTCGACTGACCTCAGAAGCCTAGTTCCAGTCGTATGGATGAGTGTCACAAGCTGGAGACTTCCTTGGTTGCCGTGGATAACCATGATGTCTTCTGAGCCCTGCCAGGTCCTTCACTCACAGTATTCTTTCTATAAAGAAGAGAAATTGAGAACTGGGGGAGTGACAAGTTTGCTGTACAAATGAGAGTTGAAATAGACTAGGCCCACACTCACTGCTTCCCCTAAGCTGCGGGGGTGTGCAGTCAGACAGTAACTGAAATGCTCCCACACACATGGCCTTTGTTGCCATGCAGCAGGCAACTTTTATATCACGTTCATATAATTGTGAAATCTATGTTAATATAATTGTGAAATACCAGGTAATTATTTACAGTGGCATGCAAAAGTTTGGGCACCTCTGGTCAAAATTTCTGTTACTGTGAATAACTAAGCGAGTAAAAGATGACTTGATTTCCAAAAGGCATAAAGTTAAAGATGACACATTTCTTTAATATTTTAAGCAAGATTACTTTTTTATTTCCATCTTTTACAGCTTCAAAATAACAAAAAAAGGAGAAGGGCCCGAAGCAAAAGTTTGGGCACCCTGCATGGTCCGTACTTAGTAATACCCCCTTTGGCAAGCTTGTTAAAGCTTTCGGTAGCCAGCTAAGAGTCTTTCAATTCTTGTTTGGGGGATTTTTGCCCATTCTTCCTTGCAAAAGGCTTCTAGTTCTGTGAGATTCTTGGGCCAACTTGCATGCACTGCTCTTTTGAGGTCTATCCACAGATTTTCGATGATGTTTAGATCAGGGGATTGTGAGGGCCATGACAAAACCTTCAGCTTGTGCCTCTTGAGGTAGTACATTGTGGATTTTGAGGTGTAATTAGGATCATTATCCTGTTGTAGAAAACATCCTCATTTCATCTTCAGCTTTTTTACAGACAGTGTGATGTTTGCTTCCAGAATTCGCTGGTATTTCATTGAAATCATTCTTCCCTCTACCAGTGAAATGTTCCCCGTGCCATTGGCTGCAACACAAGCCCAAAGCATGATCAATCCATTCCTATGTATAACAGTTGGAGAAATGTTTTTTTCATAAAATTCGGCACCCATTTTTCTCCGAACATACCTTTGCTCATTGCAGCTAAAATGTTCTATTTTAACTTCATCAGTCCACAGGGCTTGTTTCCAGAATTCATCAGGCTTGTTTAGATGTTGCTTTGCAAACTTTTGATGCTGAATTTTGTGGTGAGGATGCCGGAAAGGTTTTCTTCTGATGACTCTTCCATGAAGGTCATATTTGGGCAGGTGTCGCTGCACAGTAGAACAGTGCACCACCACTCCAGAGTCTGCTAAATCTTCCTGAAGGTCTTTTGCAGTCAAACGGGGGTTCTGATTTGCCTTTCTAGCAATCCTATGAGCAGTTCTCTCGGAAAGTTTTCTTGGTCTTCCGGACTTCTACTTGACCTCCACCATTCCTGTTAACTGCCTTTTCTTAATTACATTATGAACTGAGGAAATGGCTACCTGAAAATGCTATTCTATCTTCTTATAGCCTTCTCCTGCTTTGTGGGCATCATTTATTTTAAATTTCAGAGTGCTAGGCAGCTGCTTAGAGGAGCCCATGGCTGCTGATTGTTGGAACAAGGTTTGAGGAGTCAGGGTATTTACAAAGCTTTCAAAGTTGCATCACTTGGCCTTTCCTAACAATGACTGTGAATAAGCTATAGCCCTAACAAGCTAATGAAGGTTTGAGACCTTGATAAAAGTTAACTGAGAGCTCAAAACTCTTGGGGTGCCCAAACTTTTGCATGGTGCTCCTTTCTTTTTTTCACTCTAAAATTGTACAAAACAAAAATAATATACTAATCTTGCTTAAAATGTTGAAAATAGTGTTTCATCTTTAACCTTATGACTTTTGGAGATCAGTTCATCTTCTACTCACTTAACCATTCACAGTAACAGAAATTTTGACCGGGGGTGCACAAACTTTTGCATGCCACTGTATGTGCTAGCGAATATAATCCATAACTTTTCTAAATAATAAATGTATCACAACCTTTAATTTGAAATATTTTGAAGCTTCGATGTGCAGACATTATCAGTGCCTCAAGTCACAAAACTGCTATATATTGTAACAAGAGACACAGAATGGAAGTCGATAGATTTTATTAATAAACTGCCAGCCTGCTGAATGGTGCCACTGTCTTGTCAATATCCATAGTATACATATTACAAAAAGTTACATTTAAAGTGCTGCATCGTTTTCAGGCCTTGCAAAGATTTCCTGCTCAGAGTAATGGTTTGTCTGCGCAGCTGTGAAAAAGATAGAGGGAATGCTTCGGATTCTCAATAAGTTCAGAAGTGATCTCATTGAAACCATTATTATTTTATATGTGGCTTGAGAGGGTAGATCTGGATTTGATTTTTACATTGCTGGAGAGTCCAGTTACTAAGATCGTGGTCTGCACAAAAGAGCCCAGTATTCAGGATAAGAATGAGAAAGATCTTCTTTACACAATCAGTGGAATTCTATTCAAAAGCGAGCAACGAAGGCTCAGTGTATGAGTCAGAAAAGAGAGTATTATTGTTCAATAAAGCCCCGGCATCTGTTACAATAACTAATCTATCTCAGGCTTGACTCATTGACTTTGTCTCCGCAGCCCTCTGGGGTAGAAAATTCCACTATTTGCTACTCACTCAGAGAAGTTGTTCCTCCTGAAGAGGGTGACCTCTTATTCTGACACCACTCCCCTAATAAAGAGTCTTGATGAAGGGTCTTGGCCTGAAACATTGACTGTTTATTCATTTCCATAGATGCATGTTGCTCTGGATTTACAGCATCTGCGGAATCTCTTGTCCCGACCCCTTACTATTCAAATCCTCTTTAAGTAGAAACCTTTCCACAATGGCTATTGATTAAGCCACTTCAGAACCTTCAATGCATCAATAATAACACATTTATTTTTTGCAAAACTCCACTATGTATTGGTTGAGCAAAGAGGACACAGCCTCAGAATAGAAGGACATGCCTTTAGAACAGAGATGACAAGGAATTTCTTCAGCAGGAAGGTGGTGAATCTGTGGAACTCACTGTTATAGATGGCTGTGGAGGTTAAATCAGTGAGTATATTTAAAGTAGAGGGTGATAGGTTCTGGAATAGTCAGGGGATCAAAGGGTACAGGGAGAAGGCAGGAAAATGAGAATGACAGGGATAGTGAATCAGCCATGATGGATTGGTGGAGCAGACTCAATGCGCCAAATGGCTTAATTCTGCTCTTAATGTTTTTTGGACATGTGGTCTAATTTGCTCAACTTGCTTTCCACATCAATTTAACAAAACCTTTCGTGAACCACCTTCAGTGCAAGTGTATATACTACTATTAGTAAAAAGACCAAAACTGTCCCTTAGCTCGGATACCAGCCGTACTAAAGTCATGCACCAAAGCTTCTTTACTTTTGTAATCCAGCTGGCCGTCTTCTGTGCTGTTCATTCATTTGTTACATGCCACATCGTATGACATAGGTAATAGAACCATAGAATATTATAGCACAGAAAAAGGCCAGTTGGCCCTTCTTGGCTGTGCCAAAACATTTTTCTGCCTAGTCCCACTGACACGCACTTGGTCCATATCCCTCCATACCCCTCTCATCCATGTACCTGTCCAAGTTTTTCTTAAATATTAAAAGTGAGCTCACATTTACCACTTCATCTGGCAGCTCATTCCACACTCCCACCCTCTGTGTGTGAAGAAGCCCCCCCCCAATGCTCCTTTTAAACTTTTCCCCCTTCACCCTTAACCCACATCCTCTGTTTTTTTTCTCCCCTAGCCTCAGTGGAAAAAGCCTGCTTGCATTCACTCTAACTATAACCATCATAATTTTATACACCTCTATCAAATCTCCCCTCATTCTTCTACACTCCAGGGAATAAAGTCCTAACCTATTCAACCTTTCTCTGTAACTCAGTTTCTCAAGTCCCAGCAACATCCTTGTAAACCTTCTCTGCACTCTTTCAACCTTATTAATATCCCTCCTGTAATTTGGTGACCAAAACTGCACACAATACTCCGAATTCAGCCTCACCAATGTCTTATACAACCTCACCATAACATTCCAACTCTTATACTCAATACTTTGATTTATAAAGGCCAATGTACCAAAAGCTCTCTTTACGACCCTATCCACCTGTGACGCCACTTTTAGGGAGTTTTGTATCTGTACTCCCAGATCCCTCTGTTCTACTGTACTCCTCAGTGTCCTACCATTTACCTTGTATGTTCTACCTTGGTTTGTCCTTCCAAAGTGTAATACCTCACACTTGTCTGTATTAAACTCCATCTGACATTTTTCAGCCCATTTTTCCAGCTGGTCCAAATCCCTCTGCAAGCTTTGAAAACCTTCCTCACTGTCCACTACACCTCCAATCTTAGTATCATCAGCAAATTTGCTGATCCAGTTTACCACATTATCATCCAGATCATTGATATAGATGACAAATAACAATGGACCCAGCACTGATCCCTGTGGCGCACCACTAGTCACAGGCCTCCACTCAGAGAAGCAATCCTCCACTACCACTCTCTGGCTTCTCCCATTGAGCCAATTCTAATCCAATTTACTACCTCTCCATGTATACCTAGCGACTGAATCTTCCTAACTAACCTCCCATGTGGGACCTTGTCAAAGGCCTTACTGAAGTCCATGTACACAACATCCACTGCCTTCCCTTCATCCACTTTCCTGGGAACCTCCTCGAAAAACTCTAATAGATTTGTGAAACATGACCTACCAAGCACAAAGCCATGTTGACTCGCCCTAATAAGTCCCTGTCTATCCAAATACTTGCAGATCCTATCTCTTAGTACTCCTTCCAATAATTTACCTATTACCGACGTCAAACTTACCGGCCTATAATTTCCCAGACTACTTTTAGAACCTTTTTTAAACAATGGAATAACATGAGCTATCCTCCAATCCTCCAGCACCTCACCCGTAGATACCCACATTTTAAATATATCTGCCAGGGCCATTGCAACTTCAACACTAGTCTCCTTCAAGGTCCAAGGGAATACCCTGTCATGTCCTGGGGATTTATCTACTCTGATTTGCCTCAAGACAGCAAGCACCACCGCCTCTTCAGTCTGTTCCATGACCTCACTACCTGTTTGCTTTACTTCCATAGACTCTATGCCAGTTTCCTTAGTAAATACTATCGCAAAAAAACCATTTAAGATCTTCCCCATTGCTTTTGGTTCCATACGTAGCCAACCACTTTGATCTTCAAGAGGACCAATTTTATCCCTTACTATCCTTTTGCTCTTAATATACCTGTAGAAGCTCTTTGAATTATCCTTCACCTTGACTGCCAAAGCAACCTCCTGTCTTCTTTTAGCCCTCCTGATTTCTTTCTTAAGTATTTTCTTGCACTTTTTATACTCCTCAAGCACCTTATTTACTTCCTGTTTCGTATACATGTCATACATCTCTCTCTTCTTCTTTATCAGAGTTCCAATATCCCTTGAAAACCAAGGTTCCTTATTCTTATTCACTTTGCCTTTAATCCTGACAGGAACATACAAACTCTACACTCTCCACATTTCTCCTTTGAAGGCCTCCCACTTACCAATCATATCCTTGCCAGAGAACAACCTGTCCCAATCCACGCTTTTTAGATCCTTCCTCATTTCTTCAAATTTGGCCTTTTTCCAGTTTAGAACCTCAGCCCGAGGACCAGATCTATCTTTATCCATGATCAAGTTGAAACTAATGGTGTTATGATCACTGGAACCAAAGTGTTCCCCTACACACACTTCCATCACCTGTCCTAACTCATTTCCTAATTGGAGATCTAATATTGCATCCTATCTAGCAAACACGAGGAAATCTGCAGTTGCTGGAAATTCAAACAACACACACAAAATGCTGGTGTAACACAGCAGGCCAGGCAGCATCTATAAGGAGAAGCACTGTCGACGTTTCGGGCCGAGACAGCCTCCAACCAGATGGCATGAACATTGACTTCTCTAACTTCTGTTAATGCCCCTCCTCCCCTTCTTACCCCATCCCTGACATATTTAGTTGTTTGCCTGTTCTCCATCTCCCTCTGGTGCTTCTCCCCCTCTTCTTTCTCCCGAGGCCTCCCGTCCCATGATGCTTTCCCTTCTCCAGCTCTGTATCACTTTCGCCAATCACCTTTCCAGCTCTCAGCTTCACCCCACCCCCTCCAGTCTTCTCCTATCATTTCACATTTCCCCCTTCCCCCACTACTTTCAAATCTCTTACTATCTTTCCTTTCAGTTAGTCCTGACGAAGGGTCTCGGCCCAAAACGTCGACAGTGCTTCTCCTTATAGATGCTGCCTGGCCTGCTGTGTTCCACCAGTATTTTGCATGTGTTGATTGCATTCTATCTAGTTGGTACCTCTATATATTGATTTAGAAAACTTTCCTGAACACATTTTACAAACTCTAACCCGACTAGACCTTTAACAGTATGGGAGTCCCAATCAATATGTGGAAAATTAAAATCCCCTACTATTACAACTTTATATTTCCTGTAGTTGTCTGCTATCTCTCTGCAGATTTGCTCCTCCAATTCTTGCTATTGGGTGGTCTATAATACAATCCATTAATGTGGTCATACCTTTCCTATTTCTTCGCTCCTCTCATATGGCCTCGGTAGACAAGCCCACTAATCTGTCCTGCCTGAGTACTGCTGTAACATTTTCCCTGACTAGCAATGCTATCCCCATGCCCCCAGCCTTCATTCCTCTGCCTCTATCACATCTGAAACATCTAAACCCTGCAACATTAAGCTGCCAGTCCTGCCCCTCCTGTAGCTAAGTTTCACTAATGGCTATAATCTTGTAATTCCATATGTCAATCCACACCCTCAGATCGTCAGCCTTTCCCACAATACTCCTCACATTGAAATAGGCACTCCTCAGAAGATTATTACCACCACACACAACCCTTCTATTTGTGACTGTGGATGAATTTTTATTTTGACCCCTGCTCTGGTTCCTAGTCCCCTGCAAATTTAGTTTAAACCCTCCCCAATAGCACTAACAAACCTCCCTGCAAGAATATTGGTCCCTTTGTAGTTCAGGTGTAACCTGTCTCTCTTGTACAGGTCCCACCTGCCCCGGAAGAGGTCCCTATGATCTTGAAATCTGAAACCCTGCCCCTACACCAGTTCCTCAGCCACGTGTTCATCCTCCAGAGCATCCTATTCTTACCCTCACTGGCACGTGGCACAGGTAGCAATCCTGAGATTACCACCCTCGTGGTCCTGCTTTTTAATTTCCTACCAATCTCTCTATACTCACTCTTCAGGACCTCCTCACTCTTTCTTCCTACATCATTGGTACCGATGTGTACCGTGACATCTGGCTGATCACCCTCCCATTTCAGAATGCTGTGCATGCGATCAGAGACATCCCTGACCCTGGCACCCGGGAGGCAACAAACCATCCAGGAGTCTCTGTCACGACCACAGAACCTCCTGTCTGTACCTCTAACTATCGAGTCCCCTATCACTACCGCTCTCCTCTTCTTCCCCCCCTCCCTTCTGCACCGCAAAACCAGACTCAGTGCCAGAGATCCGGCTGCCGCAGCTTGTCCAAGGTAAGTCATCCCCCAACAAAGGTATCCAAATCGGTATACTTGTTGTCGATTGGAAAGGCCCCAGGGGAGCCCTGCTCTGCCTGCCCTTTCCCCTTCCCTCGCCTGACAGTAACCCGATTACCTGTGTGCTGCTCCTTTGGCATAAATACCTCCCTGAAACTACTATCTATAAACTCCTCATTCTCCCGAATGATCCGGAGGTCATCCAGCTCCTGCTCCAGTTCCCTAATGTGGTCTGTTAGGAGCTGCAGCCGGATGTGCTTCTGGCAGGTGTCGTTGCCAGGGACACCGGAGGTCCCTGACTTCCCACATCCTTCAAGAGGAGCATTCCAACATCCTTCCTGGCATTCTCTCTACTATAAACAAACAAAGAAAACTTACCGGAACCTACCCTCGCCTCTGCCTGTTCATGCTGAAGCCTGTTGAGCCAAAGCCATCCCACTCTGCTCCCTCTCACTCTGCTGCCCGCTGTCTGTGGTGGTCTTTTTTTTTAAAACCTTTGGCGCACTACGTCATGCCCCTGTGCAGTCTAGCCTCTTTTCCCCGAGCAGTATATGAAAAAACTGACTTTGATCCGATATTCCTTTACTCCTTCACTCTCAGCTTCTTGCTTCGATTTTTAAAAAATCATGGTCTTTTTATGATCAGGATTTTTGAGAACATAACAACTTAAAAAAATAGTAGGCAATCTGGCCCATTGAGCCTGCTCCGCCATTCAATAAGATCTTGGTTGATCTGATCATGGACTCATCTCCACCTTCCTGGCTTTTCCCCATAACCCTTAATTACCCTACTATGCAAAAATCTATCCAACCTTGCCTTAAGTATATTTACTGAGGTAGGGTTAGGGCTAGGGTTAGTTGCGTTATTGTTGATGGAAAATGTTTCCACAGAAGTACTTTGCTGTTGCCTTATTCTAAGTAGTGTCTTTACAAGATGGGAGACACCTGCCATTATCAATACTCTTCAGAGATTGTCATCCTGGCACCAGTGGCTGCATAACCTGATTTGTGATGCTCACTGGGCCATTGATCACCTGCTCCCATGGCTTCACATGACCCTGATGGTGGGCTATGCGGGGCTACTCCTTGCTTAAGGGTGGCCTGCAGTCTAGTGGAGGGAAGGGGAGTCCTACACCTCCTTTGGTAGAGACGTACCTCCACCCCACCATCCTGTAACTTTCTATAAACCTCCAGAGTAGCAAAGCCATGCATGTCATCCTTTGTTGAACCATCGTAATTTACTTTTATAAAATAAGCACTTAGAACAATTTACAATTCACAACATGTCTACACAATTCTGGTACAAGGTTGGAACTTGTTTCCATTTAGAGTCCGGCTTTTGTTTTGATCTTCTTCTCAATATTGGCATTGTTAGCAGGATCATATTGACTGATTGTTTGTAACATATAATCAATGGCTGTGTCATTGTTGATGGTGTGGGATAATGAATTCAACAATTTGATATCTTCAGTCATCAAATTGATATCTTTTGCATGGTGGGTTGAAATTTTAAAAATATGTCGATATGGATAAAATCTTATCCGTGTGCTTTGCTTTCAAGGATTAATATTGTTCCAATGTTCTGGATACGTAAGCATGACCATGAAATGCAAGCAGAGAAAAAGTTAATTGTTAGAGAGCAGAGCGCTCTGTATAAAGGAGAACAGAGTGATTCTGCAGGTGAGATTGGCTTTGTTAATCTCAGCGGAAGTCAAGTTCAAGTTTGTCATTTGACCATACACGGGTATAGCGCCAAATGAAATGATGTTCACTTGGACCAAGGTGTGCAACACAGTACATACAGCATTGTGCAAAAGTCATAGGTTCGTATACAGGGGTGGCACAGTGGTTAGCATAATGTTTTAAAGTAAAAACTTCCATGACTTTGTGGGTTTCCTCCAGCTGCTCCAGTTTCCTCCATAGTCCAAAGATGTATCAGTTGGTAAGTTAATTGTCCCATGATTACGTTAGGGTTAAATCGAAAGATTGAGGGGCAGTGCTGTTTGAAGGGCCGGAAGGGCCTATTCTGTGCTGTATCTCAACTAATAAATAAAAATATATTTAGCTAGAGTGCCTAAGACTTTTGCACAGTACTGTATTTGTCAATGTGACACTCAGAGCGAGTTCGTAAATCTGGTGGGAGCAAACAATGCTGGGAAAGGCAAGTGTAGAGTACCATGGGAGGGGTTTATGATAGGTGGCAGAGAAGGAGTGCCAGGGATGGGAGGTAGTGTGGGTGCAGTAACACCCAGCCCTGAGACATCAGTAAGGTCATCTGATTCCAAACAATTAGCTTATTGATCTTTGCTGAATGTCTCTCGTGGCTCCTGCTCCCTCCCCTCTCCCTGTCCCCCTCCCACTTCCAGTCCACAACAGAGATCTATATCAGAATCAAAAGTCTTAGGCACCCGAGCTCTTTATGATTTATGCCCAGTACTGTATAAACACACACAATACATAAACTAATATACACCGTAGTGGATTCCTGTTAATTGAGCCATTGCTGAATCTTAGCAGTTACTTATTTGGGACAACTCTAAAAGAATAAACGCTAACTAAGGAAGTAGCCTGAATTCCCTTCATTTATTTCGGACACTACACCACTTAATTGGGGCAGGAAACTGTTGCCGAACAGATTCTAACTAATGTCAGTTGTGTGGCCACGAGATGTGACACCCTGCTTAAAGCAGACAGGGTGCTTTAAAGAGTGTAACTTGCATGTCGTTGTGTTCAAAAAGCTTTGATTTTTGTCACTGATAGTTGGTAATAAACAAGCAGTAAAACAATTCTGAACTCTTTTCACAAACCAGAGAAAATCTGCTGAAGCTAGAACTCCAAGCAGCACACACAAAATGCTGGAGGAACTCAGTAGGCCAAGGCAGCGTCTATGGTAAAAAGTACAGTCAATGTTTTGGGCTTTGGCAGGACTGGAACGTCGACTGTACTTTTTTCCATAGATGATAGATGCTGCCTGGCCTGCTGAGTTCTTTCCGCACTTTGTGTGTGTTGCTCTGAACTCATTTGTTCACTGTGGTTTCAATCATTCAGACTTGGAGATGCCAGAAATAGCCAGGAGTGAAAATGAAATAATTTCACTTTTTCAACAAGTTCCTCAAGGAATATTTTTCCTGGTTCATTCATTGTATGCCATGTCATATGATGTGGGTGATCATGATCTTTCATGACCATGATAGTTCTTGGTAAATTTTTCTACTTAAGTGGTTTACCATTGCCTTCTTCTGGGCAGTGTCTTTACAAGACAGGAGATCCCAGTCATAATCAATACTCTTCAGAGATTGTCTGCCAGGCATCAGTGGTTGCATAACACAGCCTTGCGATATTCACCAGCTGCTCATACAACCATCTCATATGACCATCCATCACCTGTTCCCATAGCTTCACATGGCCCTGATTTGGGGGTGGGGGTGTGAGAGCTGGGTGTGTGGGGGCTAAGCAGGTGCTACACATTGCTCAAGGATGATCTGCAGGCTAGCAGAGGGAAGGAGTGCCTTACATTTCATTTGGTAGAGATGTAGCTCCACTCTGCTAAAGGAACAGGTATGGTAGTGTAACTCTGTTACAGTGCCAGTGCTGGGGCAACAGGCTGAGGGTAGCAGACACCAACAGAATCAACAAACTCATTCGTAAGGCCAGTGATGTTGTGGGGGTGGGAACTGGACTCTCTGACGGTGGTGTCTGAAAAGAGGATGCTGTCCAAGTTGCATGCCATCTTGGACAATGACTCCCATCCACTCCATAATGTACTGGTTAGGCACAGGAATACATTCAGCTAGAGACTAATTCCACCGAGCTGTAACACTGAGCGTCATAGGAAGTCATTCCTGCCTGCGGCCATCAAACTTTACAACTCCTATTTCAGAGTGTCAGACACCCTGAGCCAATAGGCTGGTTCTGGACTTATTTCCACTTGGCATTATTTACTTATTATTATTTAATTATTTATGGTTTTGTATTGCTATATTTCTACACTATTCTTGGTTGGTGCGACTGCAACAAAACCCAATTTCCCTCGGGATCAGTGAAGTATGTCTGTCTGTCTGTTTGTAAACCCAAGTTCAATTCCGCCATTGTCTGAAAGGAGTTTGTACATTCTCCATGATGACATGGGTTTCCTGCAGGTGTTCTGCTTTCCTCCCACATTCAAAAGCCATACCAGTTGGTACGTTAATTCTTCAAATGGATCCTTTAAGAGGACAACAAGCTTGTCCAGGTTTGGAGGCTTGCGTGCCTGAATGATCCAATGAGCTATGTCGGCTAGAGTCAGGGCTTTATGCTTTGGCTCTTGGTAGGGTCACCCATTCTAAGCAGGTCAAAGGGTAGAAAATGGTTCACCCGTCCTCCATATTTGGGGGTTCAGCTCAGGGCTAACAACCCTGACTGGCCAAATAAAACCATTATGGAATCAGGTATGAAGAATCCTTCTACATCCCAGTGTGATGGTATTACTGAGTCTCCACTTGCACAAGTGACGGTGGTGAAAACTGGCCGGAAGCTACTGACATGATGAAGGAAGCCTGAACGCCGTCAGCGATGGAGGACCTTCATTTCTGCTCTAAACACCAGCAGTGTAACAGGCAGTAACAAGCAGTCTTTACATGGATTTAATAGGGTGGCATGAGCCCATTGTACTGGAAGACCCTGCTACCATGTGTACCTGCAAATAAAATAATGTTTGCAAAATCCTATTTAATTGAACAATATTAACATGTTAATTTTTTTCTTTGCTGCTGTGAACGAAAACTTAAACTTGACACTCTCCTGCTCCATTAATGTACTGTTTCCCTATGGAGGAGCATACTCAATGGGCCGAATGGCCTAATTTGCTCCTATCAGATGTGGTCTTATGATAATTAGGTGGGAAAGCAAGGTAGTAGCATTCCCATTGTAGTAACACTATCACTTAAGTCGAGTATGAAGTTCTCCGCAGGTGGCTGTAGAATCTGATCTGGGATCCACATATTCTGGTGCAAGTGTGGGCACATAGAAACATAGAAAATAGGTGCAGGAGTAGGCCATTCGGCCCTTCGAGCCTGCACCGCCATTCAGTATGATCATCGCTGATCATCCAACTCAGAATCTTGTACCTGCTTTCTCTCCATATCCCCTGATCCCATTAGCCACGAGGGCCATATCTAACTCCCTCTTAAATATAGCCAATGAACTCGCCTCAACTGTTTCCTGTGGCAGAGAATTCCACAGATCCACCACTCTCTGTGTGAAGACGTTTTTCCTCATCTCGGTCCTAAAAGGCTTCTCCTTTATCGTTAAACTGTGGCCCCTCGTTCTGGACTCCCCCAACATCAGAAACAATCTTCCTGCATCTAGCCTGTCCAATCCCTTTAGAATTTTATATGTTTCAATAAGATCCCCCCTCAATCTTCTAAATTCCAGTGCGTATAAGCCTAGTCGATCCAGTCTTTCTTCAAAATGAAAGTCCTGCCATCCCAGGAATCAATCTGGTGAACCTTCTTTGCACTCCCTCTATGGCAAGAATGTCTTTCCTCAGATTAGGGGACCAAAACTGCACATGATACTCCAGCTGTGGTCTCACCAAGGCCTTGTACAACTGCAGTAGAATCTCTCTGCTCCTGTACTCAAATCCTCTTGCTATGAATGCCAACATACCATCTGACTTTTTCACCACCTGCTGTACCTGCATGCCCACTTTCAATGACTGGTGTACAATGACACCCAGGTCTCGTTGCACCTCCCCTTTTCCTAATCGGCCACCATTCAGATAATAATCTGTTTACCTGTTCTTGCAACCAAAGTGGATAACCTCACATTTATCCACATTAAATTGCATCTGCCATGAACTTGCCCGCTCACCTAACCTATCCAAGTCACCATACAACCTCTTAGCATCCTCCTCACAGCTAACACCTCCGCCCAGCTTCGTATCATCCGCAAACTTGGAGATGCTGCATTTAATTCCCTCGTCTAAATCATTAATATATATTGTAAACAACTGGGGTCTCAGCACTGAGCCTTGCAGTACCCCACTAGTCACTGCCTGCCATTCTGAAAAGGTCCCGTTTACTCCCACTCTTTGTTTCCTGTCTGCCAACCAATTCTCTATCCACATCAATACCATACCCCCAATACCGTGTGCTTTAAGTTTGCACACTAATCTCCTGTGTGGGACCTAGTCAAAAGTCTTTTGAAAATCTAAATATACCACATCCACTGGCTCTCCCCTATCCACTCTACTAGTTACATCGTCAAAAAATTCTATAAGATTCGTCAGACATGATTTTCCTTTCATAAATCCATGCTGACTTTGTCCGATGATTTTACCTCTTTCCAAATATGCTAATATCTCATCTTTGATAACCAACTCTAGCATTTTCCCCACCATCGATGTCAGGCTAACCAGTCTATAATTCCCTGGTTTCTCTCTCCCTCCTTTTTTTAAAAAGTGGGGTTACATTAGCCACCCTCCAATCCTCAGGAACTAATCCAGAATCTAAGGAGTTTTGAAAAATTATCACTAATGCATCCACTATTTCTTGGGCTACTTCCTTAAGCACACTGGGATGCAGACCATCTGGCCCTGGGGATTTATCTGCCTTTAATCCCTTCAACTTACCTAACACCACTTCCCTACTAACATGTATTTCCCTCAGTTCCTCCATCTCACTAGACCCTTGGTCTCCTACTATTTCCAGAAGATTATTTATGTCCTCCTTAGTGAAGACAGAACCAAGGTAGTTATTCAATTGGTCTGCCATGTCTTTGTTCCCTATGATCAATTCACCTGTTTCTGACTGTAAGGGACCTACATTTGTCTTAACCAATCTTTTTCTTTTCACATATCTATAAAAGCTTTTACAGTCAGTTTTTATGTTCCCTGCCAGCTTTCTCTCATAATCTTTTTTCCCTTTCCTAATTAAGCCCTTTGTCCTCCTCTGCTGGTCTCTGAATTTTTCCCAGTCCTCAGGTGTGCCACTTTTTTTTGCTAATTTGTATGTTTCTTCCTTGGAATTGATACTATCCCTAACTTCCTTTGTCAGCCACGGGTGCACTACCTTCCCTGGTTTATTCTTTTGCAAAACTGGGATGAACAATTGTTGCAGTTCATCCATGCGATCTTTAAATTCTTGCCATTGCATATCCACTGTCAACCCTTTAAGTATCATTTGTCAGTCTATCTTAGCTAATTCACGTCTCATACCTTCAAAGTTACCCTTCTTTAAGTTCAGAACCTTTGTTTCTGAATTAACGATGTCACTCTCCATCTTAATGAAGAATTCCACCATATTATGGTCACTCTTACCCAAGGGGCCTCACACGACAAGATTGCTAACTAACCCTTCCTCATTGCTCAATACCCAATCTAGAATGGCCTGCTCTCTAGTTGGTTCCTCCACATGTTGGTTCAGAAAACCATCCCACATACATTCCAAGAAATCCTCTTCCTCAGCACCCTTACCAATTTGGTTCACCCAATCTATATGTAGATTGAAGTCACCCATTATAACTACTGTTCCTTTATTGCACGCATTTCTAATTTCCTGTTTAATGCCATCCCCAACCTCACTACTACTGTTAGGTGGCCTGTACACATCTCCCACCAGTGTTTTCTGCCCCTTAGTGTTATGCAGCTCTACCCATATCGATTCCACATCCTCCAGGCTAATGTCCTTCCTTTCTATTGCGTTAATCTCCTCTCTAACCAGCAAGGCTACCCCACCTCCTTTTCTTTCCTGTCTAGCCCTCCTGAACATTGAATATCCCTGGATGTTGAGCTCCCATCCTTGGTCACCCTGAAGCCATGTCTCTGTGATCCCAACTATATCATATTCATTAATAACTATCTGCACATTCAATTCATCCACCTTGTTATGAATGTTCCTCGCATTGACACACAAAGCCTTCAGGCTTGTTTTTACAACACTCTTAGCCCTTATACAATTATGTTGAAAAGTGGCCCTTTTTGCTTTTTGCCCTGGATTTGCCTGCCTGCCACCTTTACTTTTCACCTTATTACTTTTTGCTTCTACCCTTATTTTACACCCCTCTGTCTCTCTGCATTTGTTCCCAGCCCCCTGCCACATTAGTTTAAAGCCTCCTGAACAGCAGTAGCAAACACTCCCCCTAGGACATTGTTTCCAGTCCAGCCCAGGTGCAGACCGTCCTGTTTATACCGGTCCCACCTCCCCCAGAACTGGTTCCAATGCCCCAGAAATTTGAATCCCTCCCCCTTTGCACCATTTTTCAGGCCACGTATTCATCTGAAATATCCTCCTATTTCTACTCTGACTAGCACGCGGCACTGGTAGTAATCCAGAGATTATTACCTTTGTGGTCCTACTTTTTAGTTTATCTCCTAACTCCCTAAATTCACCTTGTAGGACCTCATCCCGGTTTTTACCTATATCATCGGTACCTATGTGCACCACGACCACTGGCTGTTCACCCACCCACTCCAGAATGTCCTGCAGCCGCTCAGAGACATCCTTGACCCTTGCACCAGGGAGGCAACATACCATCCTGGAGTCTTGTTTGCGGCCGCAGAAACGGCTATCTATTCCCCTTACAATCGAATCCCCTATCACTATAGCTCTCCCACTCCTTTTCCTTCTCTCCTGTGCCACAGAGCCACCCATGGTGCAATGAACTCGGCTGCTGCTACCTTCCCCTGATGAGACATCTCCCCCAACAGTTTCCAAAACAGTATATCTGTTTAGGAGGGATTTGACCCCAGGGGACTCCTGCACTACCTGCCTACTGCTACGCTGTCTAGTGGCCACCCCTTCCCTTTCTGCCTGTGTAGCCTTTACCTGCGGTGTGGCCAACTCACTGAACGTGCTATTCACGACTTTCTCAGCATCGCGGATGGTCCAGTATGAATCCAATCGCAGCTCCAGACACTCAATGCGGTCTGCCAGAAGCTGCAGCTGGACACACTTCCTGCACACATAGTCATCAGGGACACTGGAAGTATCCCTGATTTCCCACATGCTGCAGGATGAACAAAGCACGGGGCCAATCTCAGCTGTCATGACCTACCCAATACATTGCCTCAACTCTTGAAACATTCTCCTTTTAAAGGAACTTACCCGGCCTTACCTCACTTGGAGGGAAGCTTGTCCTCAGCCTCTTCTCGTTGAAGCCTCTCGAGACAAAGCCTTCTTATTCTGTCTCCCTCTACTCCGTTGCCCGCTACAACATTGCCCGCTCTGTCTAACTGCTCCCTTTAAATTCTCCCGATGCCTCACGGTCTGACTTGCACGCACTTGCGCAGTCGTGCCCCCGTTAAACTGCCGAAGAAAAAAAAGGAACAAGTGGAGACTGTGGTTACTGGCTGGATCGTTTGGTTCTTCAGTCTCTCCTTTTGTAGCTGCCGCTTGTTCTCTGTGGCACAGCGGAGTTAGTGCAGCTCCCTCTTGAACAGGTTTCCTCCAAGTGTATCTATTGAGTGCAATGTCTTCCCAGTTTTTAGCTGTAAAGTTGAATTTCTTCAGGCTGATTCTGAAGTTACCTTTGAAGTGTTTCCGCCCACCAGGGGCTCACTGACCTTCTTTCATCTGGGAGCAGCAAATTTCTTGGTGTTCACCTGGCGGAGAATCTCACCTGGTCTCTCAACACCAGCTCCAGAGCAAAGAAAGCCCAGCAACGTCTCTACTTTCTGCGAAGGCTGAGGGAAGTCCATCTCCCATCCCCCATCCTCATCACATTCTACAGGGGTTGTATTGAGAGCATCCTGAGCAGCTGCATCACTGCCTGGTTCAGAAATTGCACCATCTCGGATCGCAAGACCCCGCAGCGGATAGTGAGGTCAGCTGAGAAGATCATCGGGGTCTCTCTTCCCGCCATCACGGACATTTACACTACACGCTGCATCCACAAAAGAAACAGCATTATGAAGGACCCCATGCACCCCTCATACAATCTCTTCTCCCTCCTGCTGTCTGGGAAAAGGCTCCGAAGCATTTGGGCTCTCACGACCAGACTGTGTAACAGTTTCTTCCCCCAAGCTATCAGACTCCTCAATACCCGAAGCCTGGACTGACACCTTGCCCTACTGTCCTGTTTATTATTTACTGTAATGCCTGCACTGTTTTGTGCACTTTATGCAGTCCTGGGTAGGTCTGTAGTCTAGTGTAGCTTTCTCTGTGTTGCTTTTTTTACGTAGTTCAGTCTAGTTTTTGTACTGTGTCATGTAACACCATGGTCCTGAAAAACATTGTCTCATTTTTACTAGGTACTGTACCAGCAGTTATGGTCGAAATGACAATAAAAGTGACTTGACTTGAGTGAAGGATCCATTTGGGGAGACATGAGTTAGGCATCCGGACGATGTGTGCCATCCGTGGGAGTGGGTATTGCCTTGCTGTTCACGTTGGCCTCCTCCTGTACGCAGAATGTTTCCACAGCCATTACGAACTGTCATTGCCTCACTGTGTTGTGATACATAGTGTTATTCTACACAGTTTGACAGTCATGATGGGTCTAGGAGAAAGTTTTAATGAAAGTAGGAAGGGCATTGCTGCTAAAAGTGTAATAAACTGTGACACTCTGATTTTTACCCTCAAATAAATTGCAGCTACTTTAAATAAAATATTAACTTGCCATTCTTTGAATGCTTAAAGGATTTCTAAGTAAATGACAATTACTTGTTGGTGCCTCCAGCATAAACACAAACAGAGGAAAAGTGAAATTCTTTAAGGTTGCAAAGGTATTATTCCCTGATAAAGTGAAAATTTTACCAGTTCTAAATGGAGTCACTTTATTATACAAGTGATTTGTTTACCACAACATTTTAGAAAATCAATGAACAGGAAAATAGAAATAGTACAAATGCATTACAGTATTTTATGCAATTGTCTCGTACAGAAAGATCTTCTTATGACAGGCAACAAGGTAACATTTGATTTAAATACATTCTTTATCACAACAACACACTCATTTTCTGTAAAACATCTACTAGATTGTGCTCCCCAGTTTTACACAAAACAATTTTAGATTAACATGCATTTTCTATGGCTTTGATGCCATTATTTTGAAGTTAATTTCTTTCATTTACAGTACATGCCTTTGAATGGGAAACCCTACAGAAGGTAGTGGATTCAGCCCAGTAGATCGGAGTAAAGTCCTCCCAACCATTGAGCACATCTATATGAAACACTGTCATAGGAAAGCAGCGTCCATCATCGGAGATTCTCACTATCCAGGGCCTGCTCTCTTCTCCCTGCTGCCATTAGGAGCCTCAGGATTCGCACCGCCAGGTTCAGGAACAGTTATTACCCCTCCACCATCAGACCCTTGAATAAAAGAGGATAACTACATTTACTTGCCCGTCCATTGAGATGTTCCCACAAACAATTTAGATTGGTTAGTATCTGTCTGTCTCAAAGGACAATGGGTGATGATGATCATCATCACAAGCCTGGGTGGAAGATATGGAGATCCTGAGATGCCCAGTCATCAGGATCCCCTTCTCAGCCTCACCAGAGTAGTCCAAAGGAAAGCTTATGAAGCAAACGTTTGGCACCAGCTTGCTGCAGGAGCTGCCAGGAGGATTTTCAATAACGTCCCGATGCCTCAGGGTCTCCACTCCAGATTTACTATCCGGCTTTACTCCCGCAGCCTTCCTCTCTCCCGAGGCTGCCCACAAGACAGTGGGGCTATTTACCCATAGCTGGGGATCTGGTTCAGGAGCACTAGGTTGTGTCCACACACCGGTGGGTCTGCGTGCTACATTTACAGGGGCCAGACCTCCTCCACATCCTCTGTAGTTCAGCTTGAATCCAAAATGGAGTTCCATTTCAGTGCGTCACCAGCGAGGAGGCACAGCATGAGGTTTGCTTTTGGAGAGGCTGTGTACTAGCAGGGGGAAGCTTAGACATTCAGCTCCCCTTTTCGCAAGTCTGCTGGCCAGCAGCGGAAGCTAAAAGTGAGAGGGTCAAGCACTACCCACTACTCTAGATAAATCACAACAACCATTTTGACTCACCTTAAGGTCTCTATCTCATTGTCTCATGTTCTTGTATTTATTGCTATTTGCTTATACTTGTATTTTGCACAGTTTGTTGTTTTTTGTACTCTGGTTTATCTTTCATTGATCCTGCTATAGTTACTATTCTGTAGATTTGCTGAGTCTGCCCACAGGAAAAAGAATCTCAGGCTTGTATGTGGTGACTTACATGTACTTCGATAATAAATTTACTTTGCACTTTGAAATTTTGAACTTTACTTGATTCATACTGTTCAATATCTGAAAATCTTGTCCACTTATAGAAAATGAGGTCAACATCAGTAGAATTCTGGGAGACATCTTGGTTAAAGTTGAAAGCAATTTCATGATATTAAGAGGGCTTTTAATTCTTTCATGTTTCAAAGAAGTGATTACAAGCATGACCCATGACCAAAACTATTTCAATGAGTTTAGAACGAGGAATAACATCGAACTTATAATTATCCCCATTAGCATTATCTGTAAACCTTCTGAAATAGTCCATGATCAACTTGGTTTGATGCCAAATAGACTTTGAAGTTTATAAACTTCCACAAGCTTTTAAAACTGCAATGAAACATCAGAGGACCAGTGGACCCAATATTAATGAGCTGGAAAATAAACATATTTAACTGGAAGATTATCCAAGTATTTTTTTGTGTCTGTGATGGTCTGGATTTTAAAAAGATGTCTCACTTGGAGGAAGGGGCATACACACAGTGGCCACTTTATTATTATGCCTGTACACCTGTTTGTTAATACAAATATCTAATCAGCTAATCGTGTGGTAGTAACTCAATGCATAAAACACGCAGACATGGTTAAGAGGTTCAGCTGTGGTTCAGACCAAATATCAGAATGAGGTAGAAATGTGATCTCACTGACTTTGCCTGTGGAATGTTTGTTGATGCCAGACGGGGTGGTTTGAGTATCTCAGAAACTGCTGATCTCCTGGGATTTAACACACAAACAGTCTAGAGTTTACAGAGAATGGTGCGAGAAAGAAACAAAGAAACATCCGATGAGTGGTGGTTCTGTGGGTGAAAAATACCTTGTTAATGAGAGATGTGAGAGGAAAATGATCAGACTAGTTCAAGGTGACAGGAACTCAGTAACCGCGTGTTATAAGAGTGGTTTGTAAAAGAGCATCTCTGAACGTACAACACTTCAAACCTTGAAGTGGATAGGTTACAACAGACGAAGGCCACAGATGTAGTCTAACCCTAACACCTGCACTCTCATTGTAATTCTCAGTCCCACGCCCACCCAGTCCCAATCCAATTCTCACTCCCATTCCCTTTGATTTCCCTCTCTTTCTTCTGTTATTCATCTGTTCCTTGAATTTTTTTTCTCCCCACCAGTAGGTTTTGTGATTCTACAGAGAGCAGGAACTACCATTTACCTCTGACTCCCAGCCTTACTCTGTATACAGATGAAAAGTGGAAAACGCCATATAATCTTTACTCTGTACTCCAAGCTCTTGGAGTTATTGTTTTAAAAGTTGTGTGAGCTAATTCAGAGCAGACCAGAATTAGAATTAATTTAACTGAGTCTGCAACTCATTTTTCACTTTTAGTTTGTAACATGCTTGTTCACAGCATTCACTAAATAATTCCAACTGTACACTGCAACCTGCCCATTTACAGTATCCAGTAGATAATTTGAACTGTATACTATAACCAGCACGTTTACAGTATTCTGTAAATAATTCGATTGTACACTATAACCTGTATGTTAACAGTATTCTGTAAATAACATGAACTATACACTGTAACCTGTATGTTAATCGAATTCAGTATTATTCATGTTCTTATTTATCTTGTTATCAAATTAGGATATAAAGTGCTGAAACTCATTTCTCCTATTTCACACTCAATAACTCTTCTTACCTATCTTGTTGACATTTTTGACATTAAGATAATGAAGTGCAGCTTTGGTAAAAGGACCAATCAGTCCTAACAATTAGATTCCATTCAAATTCCTATCCAGTTTTCCCTGAATATTTCCCACATTATCTGTCTATTGTCTCTTCCTGGCACTTGAACAGACAACATTCCATCCCTGGATTGTGCTCTATACCTCTGCCCAAAGGCATTAGCTGTGGTTAATCATTCTTACTTAACTTGTTGTCAGATAACTCAAAACTGCACATCTGCCCTCCTCACAACATATGTTCCGAAGAATATGAGCCCATCTGCACACTTTCTCTCACTGATAAGCACCACACATGCCACACGAGAAAGTGCAGAACATGCTACACATATGCTGTAGACACACACACAAAAAACATTGCACCCAAGTTCCCACATCACTCTTCACATAAGTACACCATTTGCACACATACACGCACATACATTTGCACAAACAGAACATCGCATGCATGCTGGCAGATCAATCATTAACTGCTGGTCAAAGCTTTCTAATGACTGCCAATTATGACGTAATGTCACCTCTAAATAAGTACTGCCAAGATCATAAATGGAGTGTCTTTATTGAACTTTTTGAGTTGGTGGCAGTGGCTGTGGAAAGTTTTCTCCATCTGCCTACTGATCTCAAGAAATCCAGTTTTCGTTTATCTCTTTTCCTTTATCTGAGTGGCCGAGTGGAGATATATCTCTACCAAAGGAGGTGTAAGTCATTCCTTCCCAATGCTAGCCTGCAGGTCACCCTTGGGCAAGGTGCAGCGCCCGCATGGCCCCCTGATCAGGGTTATGTGAAGCCATGGGAACAGGTGGTGGATGGTCGTATGAGCAGCTGGAGCATATCACAAGTCCTGGTTATGTGACCACTGATGCCAGGCAGGCACTCTCTGAGGACCGCTGCCAATTGCTAGGGTCACCTATCTCGCAAAGACACTGCCCAGAAAGCGGCAATGGAAAACCAGTTCCGTAGACAACTTTGCCAAGAACATTCATGGTTATGGAATCACCTATGTCATATGACATGGCACATAAAGAACAACAATTTTCCTTTATCAGACAGAGGTGCTAGATTTTGAAAGCCCCATTTATCATAGGTTTTGATTAGAGGAGACTCCTCTACTGGGTGGTGTATGCAGTGGGAAGGTCATTCACACATAGCAACGGGTATGCAGAGTGAGTGTGGGTCAGCTCATGGTTGCAAGAAACATACACAAAATGCTGGAGGAACTCTGAAATCAGACAGCATCTACAGAGAGGAATAAAGAGTCAGCTTTATTGCCAATAACCTTCATCAGGCCATCAGGACTTCTTCATCCAGATTTCCAGCATCTACAGAATTGTTTGTGTTTATGAAGCATCAGAGAGCAGTAGAAATCCGTATGTCCTCAGCCTGACTTGCTACCACAGCCATGTGTACTCAGCTATCACCTGTCAACTTATATTCCTCCCTCTCCCTCCACCATTTTATTCTGGATTCTAACCCCTTCCTCTCCATCTGTATTTCCCTCCACAGATGCTGCCTTGAGCACTCTGTGTGTGTGTGTTGCTCAAGATTTCTAGCACCTGCAGAATCACCTGTGGCTCAAAAATTTGAAAGTGCACACAAAATGACTTAACATTTGCTTAAGTTATCAATTATGCTTTATGCACTAGTAGTTTTAAAATAGATTGAGAACTTCACACCAACATGGTGCTGGGAGATTAGTATGGGAAGATGTCAGAGGTATGAGTTATGGTTAGTAAGTTGTGGGCATGCTATGTTGGCTCCAGAAATGTGGTGAAATTTGTTGGTCATCACTTTCATTGCATCAGCAACAGGGTGTTTATACAACATTTCAAACCTGACACAAAATCTGTGGTCTAGCAGGCAGTATTGATCCAGATTTCCTGCGTACCTTCAGCAGACTCATAAGACACTGGAAAGTTAAAGTTAAGGATTAACTTGATATGTCACGTCGAAAAATTGAAACATGTCACGTGTAAGCTCAAACTACAAAAAATCTGATGGAGGAACTCAGCTGGTCAAGCAACTTCTGAGGGAGAAAAGGAATCTGTG
Source organism: Hemitrygon akajei (assembly GCF_048418815.1). NCBI lineage: Eukaryota > Metazoa > Chordata > Chondrichthyes > Myliobatiformes > Dasyatidae > Hemitrygon > Hemitrygon akajei. The sequence goes on from NC_133132.1 coordinate 170,277,505, forward strand.
GAGGCCAAGTCTTTGGGTATATTTTAAGCAAAGATAGAGAAGGCAGGAGTTGAGAGAGATAATAACTCGGTCATGATGGAATGGCAAAGCGGACTCAATGGGCCAAATAACCTAATTCTGCTCTTCTGTTATATGGTCTTGGGAATGGCTGGCCCAATACAACTGAAAGTGCAGAAGGATTTTTCAGGATATTATTGAGAATTAGTTGAACTGATGAATTGAAAGCAGACAGAAGCTCTGCTTAAACAACAGAAAGAGTGTAATATTTCACATTCTGCTCATCCTCCTGTCCTGTTGTCCTCTTGCCCCATCTGCGCAAATCTGTTGCTCCCACATTGGTCTCAGCTGTTACCATAAAATCCCGCTGGAGTGAATGTAAACTTCAAAGTTCAAAAGTTAGACTTCTGAACTTTGATATGTCACCATAACAACCTTGAGATTCATTTTCTTCCCTCAGTCCCCAAGAAGTAAATGATTCCCAATGCAAGTGGTTGCCCGTGAAGAAAAAGACATTAATACAGAAAGTTTAAATAAAATATACTTAGCTACAAATTCATTCCCAGTTAGTCATGCTAAACGCACCATAGCTTTGCTCCAGTGCTTTCTACTTAGCCACCTAACTTCATTTCAAATGGAATAAAATTTGGAGGCAAGATAAAATGCTATAATACAGCTATAAAGCACATTTTGAGCTACCAGACAGACGAGTTTCAGGCTAAATATTTGTCTGTCATTTTTAATCAGAAGATTTAATAAATTTAATGAAGGTAGATTATACTTGAAGCCCATCCTTCAAGCATTTTATTCAATAGTGCACACTTGCTGAGTATGAATTACTCTGCTTTCAAGAATCTTTAGCATCCTGACTTATATGTAAAAGTCTCCTGACTCTGCATATGATGATTTATAAAGCCAAGCGCATTTCTCTAGCAATATTCTTTTAACAAATTGAGGCATATGACAAGGAAAAATAAAAGCGGTAACTGTCTGAACCACATGAACAGCAGAAAATGTGATCCCCACCATCGATGACATCTTCCAAACACGATGCTGCAAAAAGGCAGCATTCATCATTGAGGACTATCAACCAGGAAAATCTCTTCTCATTGCTTCCATGAGGGAGGAGGTACAGAAGCCTGAAGACACACATTCAATGTTTCAATAACAGTTTCTTCCTCTCTGCTATCAGATTTCTGAATGGACAAGGAACCCACGAACACTGTGTCACTAATTTGCTTTATTGTTGTTTTGTACTTCTTATAGTATTTAATTAAATAAATTGAATAATTTAATTTATGATCTTTCCATGAGACCATAAGACACGTGAGTAATGTTAGCTGATTTGGCCAACAGATCTGCTCCATCATTCCATCAGGGCTGATTTATTATTCCTCTTAACACGATACTCTTGTCTTCTTCCCATAACTCTTCATTCTCTAATGAAGAACTTATCAGATTCTGCTTTATTGCGTGTACATTGCAATTTGTAAGTTTTTTTATTATGTATTGCAATATACTACTGCCAAAAACAACATCTTTCATGACTTATGCCGGTGATATTAAACCTGATTCTGATACTGAAATGCACAGCAAGATTATCATCAAATATAAAGATTATTCCTTTGCTGCTCAGATCAAAGTTGAAGACTAAGAAACTGAAATCAGTCCTTTTTTTGTATTCTGTTGTGTTTTGGAAAGCACCCCATGTAGCTAGACAACTTCTTGAGGATTGAATAATCTTCATAATATATGTACTCCCCTTGCAGTTGACTTTTCCAACAAAGCTCAACACACATCACCATGAATGCCTGATTTCTCTTTAAAAATCCCAATGCAACCCTTTTACGCCTCAGTTCTAGAGTTTAGATATCAGCACCAGCTGCTGTCTTTCCACATGCGTCCCGCCCCAGATACTGAGATTTTGGGACTGGTGTGGATAACCTCACTCACCCCGACTCTGAACTGATTTCACAACCAATGGGCTAACTTTCTGTCACAACTACGGACTCGGCTGTGCAGCAGATTTGGCAATTGCGCTTAAATTACTGTTTGCATTTAACTCTGTGAACTATCGACCTGCTTCAGAGTCTCTCTCCCCACACTTGGACCATATCCAAATGTACAGACAGCACGTCTCAACCACACGAAGATAGACCCAATGGAGAGAGCAGCTGGCATTAGCACTGAGATTCATTGGCCAGGTAAGAGACAAGCTACAGTAATTGAATTGCTTTTGTGTGAAGTTACTGAAGCAATGAGGCAGATAACCTCGTGTTGACCTAGAGCTCAGTCTCATCTCGAGAACAGGTGTCAACCCTCGCGGCAATTGTTCAGCAGCTCACCGCAGACAATCTGAGTCCGGTGTCTGCGATTCCCACTCTCACAGTCGCTATCCACGAACTCAACGTAGACAACCAGCATCACGTATCAACAATTAGCGCTCTTGCCAAAACAATCCAGCAGCCTCCGGCCGCCTCAGTCCCACTCCCAGCATCTCGCTGATTCTCTTTTTCTGCCCCGACAACCTCTGCCACTACTGTTCCCACTCATGCCCTCTGTGCAGAGCTGACTCATGATTTTGGACCATCACAGACACCCGTGTCCCTACAGGATCCGAGTATTTCACCACTGAGCAGATACTCTGGTGATTCTGATGCCTGCCAAATGTGTATTAACTAATACGAGCTGACATTTCAAACCCAGCCTGGCCTTTTTGGTGCTGATGTATAAAAACTGCCGTATGTGGTCAATCTCTAAGAAGGCCCTCCACTCAGCCTCCTCAACGCTTTACAGGAGCAAGGATATCCTGCAGCCCAGTCGTTCAAAGAGGCCAGGGCTTCTCTGCTGCGCACCCAGAAACACTATGCCTGACAGGTTGATTGGCTCCGTCGACAGGTGAGGACTTTTAATCCAGGAGCAGTCTGGAAGGCATCAACAAATCTCCCCTTGAAGGTCAAAAGCCGCAAATTGGATTCACACTACGTGGGACCATTTGTAGTGGAGAAAGCTGTCTAGAAGGTCTCGTATAGATTGCGTCTGTCAGCATCAGTGAAGATCCACTCATGTTTCCCAGTTCAAGCTTCTCCCCCAGTCCCAGTCCCCCACCTGCCGCACCTCCCCTCTTGGTAGATGGATCTCTGGTCTGTCCTGTGCGGCGCCTCTCGCCGGGTATGTGGAAGGTCTAGTACCTTGTGGATTAGGGGAGGGATAGTCCTGGAGAAAGTTCTTGGATCCTGAAGGATGTCTTGGACAGACTTCCAGTGTGCACAGGTCTGTGGCGCCGATAGAAGGGGGTCCCTGTCACAACAACGGATTCGGCAACTGCGCTCGTGTCAGCTAATTATCATGACTGTACTTAACTCCCTTTTCGTTGCGGTGCTTGTGGCGACTTGACTTGTACTCGGCCTTGCGTGGGGAAACGCGGACTGTGGAGTTGACCAACGCTAAAGACTGGCAGTATTTGTTTCATATTTAGATATCCCTTTCAGCTGTGATGTTATCATCCAGCTTTCCATTTGGGAGTTCTAGTTAACAGCTTTGTTTAGCTAGCCTTTATTGTTTTCTTTTCCTTTAAAAACCTGTTGGCATTAAAGTCTGAACTATCGACCCACTTCTGCATCTCTGCCTCTGTACTTGGGTCATACCCAAACATACTGACACTTTTCAAGGACTTGAAACATACGATGTACAAAAGCAAGGATGTAACATTAAACTTTGTGAGGCCTCAGTTGGAGTATTGTGAGCAATTCCAGGCCCCTTATCTAAGAAAGGATGTGCTCCCATTGAAGAGGCTTCAAAGAAGTTCAAATGATTCTAGGATTGAAAGGCTGAGGAGTGTTTGATGGCTCTGGGCTTCACTCACTGGAATTCAGAAGAATGGGGGTGGGGGATATCACTGAAAGGCCTTGGTGGTGTGGATGTGGAGAGTATGTTTTTATATGGTGGGGAGTCTAAGAGCAGGTGACGTAGCCTCAGAGTAGAGCTACTGCCATTTAGAATGGAGATGTGGAACTTTAGCCAAAGGGTGGTGAATCTGTGGAATTTATTGCCACAGGCAGCTGTGGAGACCACGTCATTGGGTATATTTATGGCAGAGGTTGGGAGATTCTTCATTTGTCAGGGTGTGAAAGGGTATGGAGCGAAGGCTGAGAGACAAAATGGTGAAGCAGGCTCAATGGGTCAAGTTGCCTAATCTTCTTATATCTTGTCTTCTCAGTATTAAATATTGTTATTTGTATTTCGTGCTGTATTTGCACAGTTTGTCATCTTTTGCACATTGGCTGTTCATCATTCTTATTGTGCAGTTCTTCAACTCTATTGCATGTCTTTATTTACTGTGAATGCCTGCAAGAAAATTTCAGGTGGCATATGGTGACAGAAATACTTTAATAAATTCACTTTGAATGATCGATTTACTCTTGGACTGAAAAAAAACTGATATTGAAATGAAAAAAAGGTATGTTTAAATATCGATGTAGTCCTGTCTGAGGTGACAATTTTCCTTTTAAAACAATGTTCTCCTACTCCCACGCAGCATTTATTTATTCTGTGAAGATGGCCAAATAGATAAAGGACAAAGGGTGAGTAATTATTACCATTATAGTGTGTGAAATTTGCCGTGTGTGGGCAGTAATGAATATTGTGAGTGTTTCTGTGTATGTAGTGGATTTGTTTTTTGCGATGTAACAGATGTTACTGATGGGTTCCTGCAAATGATAGTTGAGCACAGAGACTGAACATTATCGTTTGTCACTGTTAGAGTTAACTGAATATTGCTGCAGACCAGGACAGGTAATCTTTTGTCTTCTTTTGTGACTTAACACCCCAAGATGGATCAAATAGATACAATCAATGGCCACTTTATTAGGTACACCCGTGCACCTGCTTAATGCAAATATCTAATCAGCCAATCCTGTGCAGCAACTCTATGCATTAAAGCATGCAGGCATGGTCAAGAAGGTCTGTTGTTTAGACTAATCAGAATGGGGAAGAGATGTGTTCCAAGTAACTTTGACCATGGAATCATTGGTGCCAAACAGGGTGGAGTGAGTATCTCTGGGATATTCACACTGATGCACCATCAATAACTCTCAGAGACGGGAGGCAAACGATAGGCTTTTATTAGCTGCAAGAAACCACCACACAACATCCTGGAGACTGAGGGAGGAACAGTGCCTCCAACTGCCTTTATACAGGGGTCTGTGGGAGGAGCCACAGGAGCAGTCAGCAGAGGGGTGTGTCCAGACAGGTATATGTAGTTCACCACACACACACAACAGACTCTAGAGTTTACAGAGAATGGAGTGAAAAACAAAAAAACTTCCAGAGAGCAGCAGTTCTGTGGGTGAAAATATGTTGTTAATAAAGAGAATGACCAGACTGGTTCAAGCTGACAGGGAGGTGTCAGTAACTCAAATAACAATGACTCATAACAATGTTGCGCAGAAGAGCATCTCTGAATGCACAGCGTGTTGAACGTGAAAGTAGATGGGCAACACCATCAGAAGACCACACCGGTTTCCACTCCTTTATGTCCTTGTCACATGACTGTTACAGATTAGTTTGGCAATGGGGTAGAGCAAGATAAACATTGGTCTTCATGTTCTTTACAAAAAACTAGTTAGACCAGTGTGAGAGTTTAAAACGAGACAGTTTATTCCTCATCGAGGGACGACTGCGCAAGCGTGTGGATGTCAGCGAGTTAGACAAGTGCAAAGAGCTTAAAAGGAAATAGCTTTATAGAGCAGGTACCAGAGTAGAGGTAGACAGAGTAGGAGGGCTTCGGTTCAATGGGGCTTTGACGATAACTGGTCGATGTGAGGTAGATTACCTGTGAAGAATAGAAACAAAGAGTATGTCTGTGAGGCCAGTGTTCTGTACTGGATGTCAGATGTGGGAAATCCAGGGGATTCCCAGCCTCCCGGACGGCCACATCTGCACCAGGTGTAACGAACTGCAGCTCCTTGGGGACCAGGTTAGGGAACTGAAGTGGCAGCTCGATGACCTTCGTCTGGTCAGGGGAAGTGAGTAGGTGATAGAAAGGAGCTATAGGCAAGTAGTCACCCCGGGGTCTCGAGAGACAGATAAGTGGGTAACAGGCAAGAGAAGGAAGGGCAAGAGTCAGTTACTAGAGAGTACCCCTGTGGCTGTCCCCCTTAACAATAAGTACTCCTGTTTGAGTACTGTTGGGGGGTGGAGACAGCCTGCATGGGGGAAACAACAGTGGCCGTGCCTCTGGCACAGAGTCTGGCCTTGTGGCTCAGAAGGGTAGGGAAAGGAAGACGGCAACAGGATAGGGGACTCTATAGTTAGGGTCAGACAGGCGATTCTGTGGATGCAGGAAAGAAACACGGATGGTAGTTTGCCTCCTAAGTGTCAGGGTCTGGGATGTTTCTGATCGTGTCCACTATATCCTGAAGTGAGAAGGAGAACAGCCAGAGGTCGTGTTACATATTGGTAGCAACGACATAGGTAGGAAATGGGAGGAGGTCTTGCAAACAGATGTCAGGAAGGAAGCTGAGAAACAGGACATCAAAGGTAATAATCCCGGGATTACTGCCTGTGCCACATGACAGTAAGTATAGGAATAGAGTGAGGTGGTGGATAAATGTGTGGCTGAGGGAGCAGGAGGCAAGGATTCAGATTTCTGGATCATTGGGACCACTTTTGGGGCAGGCGTGACCTGTACAAAAAGGACGGGTTTCACTTGAATCCCAGGGGGACCAATATCCTGGCAGGGAGGTTTGCTAATGCTACTGGGGAGAGTTTAAACTAGAACTGCTGGGGGGTGGGAACTGAACTGAAGAGATGGAGGAAGGGATGATTGGCTCACAAATAGAGAAAGCTTGGAGACAATGCCAGAAGGAGGATAGGCAGGTGATAGAGAAGGGATGCACTCAGAGCGATGGTTTGAGATGTGTCTATTTTAATGGAAGGAGCATCATGAACAAAGTGGATGAACTTAGAGCGTGGATCAGCACTTGGAGCTATGATGTTGTGGCCATTACAGAGACTTGGATGGCTCAGGGGCAGGAATGGTTATTTCGAGTGCCAGACTTTAGATGTTTCAGAAAAGACAGGGAGGGAGGCAAAAGAGGGGGAGGTGTGGCACTGCTGATCAGAGATAGTGTCACGGCTGCAGAAAAGGAGGAAGTCATGGAGGGATTGTCTACAGAGTCTCTGTGGGTGGAAGTTAGAAACAGGAAGGGGTCAATAACTCTACTGGGTGTTTTTATAGACCACCCAATAGTAACAGGGACATCGAAGACCAGATAGGGAGACAGATTCTGCAAAGGTGTAACAATAACAGGGTTGTCGTGGTAGGAGATTTTAATTTCCCAAATATTGAATGGCATCTGCCTAGAGCAAGGGGTTTGGATGGGGTGGAGTTTGTTAGGTGTGTTCAGGAAGGTTTCCTGACACAGTATGTAGATAAGCCTACAAGAGGAGTGACTGTACTTGATCTGGTATTGGGAAATGAACATGGTCAGGTGTCAGATCTCTCAGTGGGAGAGCATTTTGGAGATCGTGATCACAATTCTATCTCCTTTACCATAGCATTGGAGAGGGATAGAAACAGACAAGTTAGGAAAGCACTTAATTGGAGTAAGGGGAAATATGAAGCTATCAGGCAGGAACTTGGAAGCATAAATTGGGAACAGATGTTCTCAAGGAAATGTATGGCAGAAATGTGGCTAATGTTCAGGGGGTATTTGCGTGGCATTCTGCATAGGTGCATTCCAATGAGCCAGGGAAAGGATGGTAGGATACAGGAACCATGATGTACAAAGACTTGAAAATCTAGTCAAGAAGAAGACAAAAGCTCACAAAAGATTAAAAAAAAACTACGTAATGATATGAATCCAGAAGATTATAAGGCTAGCAGAAAGGAGCTTAAGAATGAAATTAGGAGAGCCAGAAGTGGCCATGAGAAGGCCTTGGCGAGCAGGATTAAGAAAAAACCCAAGGCATCCCACAAGTATGTGAAGATCAAGGGGTTAAGACGTGAGAGAATAGGACCAATCAAGTGTGATAGTGCAGAAGTGTGTATGGAACTGATGGAGATAGCAGAGATACTCAATGAACACTTTGCTTCAGTATTTACTACGGAAAAGGATATTGGTGATTGTAGAGATGACTTGCAGTGGACTGAAAAACTTGAGCATATAGACATTAAGAAAAAGGATGTGCTGGAGTTTTTGGAAAACATCATATGGGATAAGTCTCCGGGACTGGATGAGATGTATCCCAAGCTACTGTGGGAGGTGAGGGAGGAGATTGCTGAGCCTCTGGCAATGATCTTTGCATCATCAATAGAGACAGAAGAGGTTCCAGAGGATTGGACGGTTGCAGATGTTGTTCCCTTATTCAAGAAAGGGAGTAGAGATAGCCCAGGAAATTATAGACCAGTGAGTCTTACTTCAGTGGTTGGTAAGTTGATGGAGAAGATCCTGAGAGGCAGGATTTATGAACACTTGGAGAGGCATAATATGAATAGGAAGAGTCAGCATGGCTTTGTCAAAGGCAGATCATGTCTTACGAGCCTGATTGAATTTTTTGAGGATGTGACTAAACACATTGATGAAGGTAGAGTTGTAGATGTAGTGTATATGGATTTTAGCAAGGCATTTGATAATGTACCCCATGCAAGGCTTATTGAGAAATTAAGGAGGAATGGGATCCAAGGGGACCTTGCTTTGTGGATCAATAATTGGCTTGCTCACAGAAGGCAAAGAATGGTTGTAGATGGGTCATATTCTGCATGGAGGTTGGTGACCAGTGGTGTGCCTCAGGGATCTGTTCTGGGACCCCTTCCCCATGATTTTTATAAATGACCTGGATGAGGAAGTGGAGGGATAGGTTAGTAAATTTGCTGATGACACAAAGGTCGGAGGAGTTGTGGATAGTGTGGAGGGCTGTCAAAGGTTACAGCAGGACATCGATAGGATGCAAAACTGGGCTTAGAAGTGGCAGATGGAGTTCAAACCAGATAAGTGTGAAGTGGTTCATCTCGGTTAGTCTAATATGATGACAATATATTTGCTAAGGACTCTTGGCAGTGTGGAGGATCAGCGGGACCTTAGTGTCTGACTCCATAAGACACTCAAAGCAGCTGTGCAGGTTGACTCTGTGGTGAAGAAGGCGTCTGGTGTACTGGCCTTCATCAATCGTGGGATTGAGTTTAGGAGCCGAAAGGTAATGTTGCAGCTATATAGGTCCCTGTTCAGATGCCTCTTGGAGTACTATGCTCAGTTCTGCTCACCTCACTACAGGAAGGATGTGGAAACTATAGAAAGGGTGCAGAGGAGATTTACAAGGATGTTGCCTGGATTGGGGAGCATGCCTTATGAGAATAGATTGTGTGAACTCGGCCTTTTCTCCTTGGAGCAACGGAGGATGAGAGGTGACCTGATAGAGGTGTATCAGATGATGAGAGGCATTGATTGTGTGGATATTCAAAGGCTCTTTCCCAAGGCTGAAATGGTTAACACAATAGGACACAGTTTTAAGGTGCTTGAAAGTAGGTACAGAGGAGATGTCAGGGGTACGTTATTTGAGAGTGGTTATTATTTGAGAGTGTGATGGGTACATTATTTGAGAGTGTGGAATGGGCTGCCAGCAATGGTGGTGGAGTCGGATATGATAGGGTCTTTTAAGAGTCTCCTGGACAGGTACGTGGAGGTCAGAAAAATAGAGGGCTATGGGTAACCCTAGGTAATTTCTGAAGTAAGTACATGTTCAGCAGAGCATTGTGGGCTGAAGGGCCTGTATTGTACTCTAGGTTTTCTATGTTTCTAAAACAAATTCTTCACAAGTAATTATCTCATTACATGAAACACACTGTTAAACTCAAGCCACAAACCATCTGCTGGAGGAATTCAGCTGGTTGAGCAGCACCTGTGGAAGAAAAGGAATCTATTGGATATATTTAAAATGGAGATTATGTTCTTATTTAGTTAGTGCATCAAAAGTTACAGGGAGAAGACAGGAGAATGGAGTTGAGAAAAATAATAACTCAGCCATGATGGATTGGCAGAGCAGATTCAATGGGCCAAATGACCTAATTATTTCTGCTCCTATGTGTTATGGAAATAACAACAATTTGGGTTACAATCCTGAATCATACTAGACTCCCTACACTATTATTTGTTGTTCTGGCACCTGCAGTCTCCTGACTCCATGTGCCAAATCAATGTTTGTCCTGAGTGAGGTGGGATAGGGAGTGAATAAGTAAAGTGGGGCTCAAGCTGTTGTCTGAAAGGCCATTGGACAATTTGTATATATAGATAATTGAGAGCAGGAACTCATTCTGTAGTGCACATTTTTGTTGGTGTTGGACAAGAAGTGAATGAGAGTCCATTACATTTGGCAATGTGATTACAATCTTCTGACATAAATTAAGTTGCATAATAAAATATTAAAATACTCTTTTATCAAGATTGTTGTTCCACACTGTTGGATACTGAGTCTGTTACGGATTCTGAAGTCTCTTCTAGCTCCATCCATGTGACTTAAATTCAATTTACAATCACTTTTCATTCCATGTTTTAAACAGAAGAGATTCTGCAGATCCTGGAAATCCAGAGTAAGACGCAGATGCTATTTCATTGGTTCTTCACTCAACTCTGGAACAGCTGGACAGCAAAGATGCATATGTCAGGATGCTCTGTATTCATACCGCTCAGCATTCAATACCGTAATCCCCTCAAGTCTAATCTACAAGCTTCAAGATTTTGGACTTAATACCTCGTGCAATTGTATCCTCAAGTTCTTCACTTGTAGACCACAGTCAATTCAAATTGTGGAGGAGATTGGCCTAATCTCAAATAATAACGAGGCAGCCTCCAGAGAAGAAGTCATCACCCTGACACAGTGGTGTCAAGAAAACAACCTCTTCCTCAATGTCTCAAAAACAAAGGAGCTGATTGTGAATTACAGGAGGAATGGAGACAAGCTAACCCCTATTGACGTTAATGGATCTGGGGTTGAGAGGGTGAACAGCTTTAAATTCCTTGGCATAATCGTCACAGAGGATCTCATGTGGTTTGTACATACCAGCTATGTGGTGTAAAAATCACAACCGCTCCTCTTTCACCTCAGAAAGTTGAAGAAGTTTGCTATGGGCCACCAAATCCTAAGAACTTTCTACAGGGGCACAATTGAGATCATCCTGACTGAATGCATCTCTGCCTGGTATGGGAACTGTACTTGCATCAATCGCATGACTCTGCAGAGAGTGGTGCAGACAGCCCAGCACATCTGTAGTTGTGAACTTCCCACTATTCAGGACATTTACAAAGACAGGTGTGTAAAAAGGGCCCGAAGGATCATTGAGAACCTGAGTCACCCCAATCACAAACTGTTCTAGTTGCTACCATCCAGGAAATTTCACACTAGCAAAATTTCACACTAGCCTGGTGGTGTGATTCCTGAGGTTCCTGTACTTTCTTCCTGATGGCAGCACTGAGAGTGTATGACCTGCGAGGTGGAGGTCTTTAATGTTCGATGGTGCTTTCTTGCGACAGCAGAGGAAAGGATGTACTCAATGGTGGGGATAGCTTTACCCATGAGCCACTAGGCCATGGCCACTACTTTTTGTAGGACTTCCATACCAGGCCATGATACAACCAGTCAATATAATCTCCACCACACATCAGTGGAATTCTGTCAAAATTTTTGATGTCTTGCTAAATCCCTACAAATCTCTAAGGAAGTAGAGGTTCTGTCATGCTTTCTTTATCATGACTATCAGGGCTGTATGTGGTGACATAGAATACACTTTAATAAATTTACTTGGAACTTTAATTACACCTGTGCAGGACAGATCCTCTGAGATGATAAAACCAAGGCATTTAAAGTTCCCGACCCTCTCCAACTCTGACCTCTCAATGACGACTGGCTCATGGACTTCAGGTTTTCCTGCCAGAGTCAATAATCAGCTCCTTGGTCTTGCTATCATTGAGTGGGGATTTGTTGTTGTGGCACCACTCAGCCAGATTTTCAATCTTCCTTCATGCAGATTCCTTGTCACCTTTGATCCAGTCTACACCAGTGGTGTTGTCAGCAAATTTGAATATAGCATTGGAGCAGTGCTTAGCCTTTTTTATAAGTATAAAGTGAGTTGAGCAGGGGTCTAATCACATACAAATGTTTGTAGAATGGTGGTGGACTTGTGCTGATGGAGTTTGGCAACATCTGGTCCACAACTTGTATTGACTGTGGTCCGCAAACAAGGAACTTGAGGATTCAATTGCACGAGGTATTGAGTCCAAAATCTTGAAGCTTGTAGGTTAGATTTGAGGGGATTATGGTATTGAATGCTGAGCGGTAGTGATGCACCTTTGCTGTCCAGCTGTTTCAGAGTTGAGTGAAGAACCAATGAACTGGCATCTGCTGTGGACTTGTTGTGCCAATAGGCAAAATGGAATGCATCAGGTCACTTCTCAGGAAGTTGATATGTTTCATCACCGACTTCTTAAAACACTTCATCACTTCTAATGCAATTGCTTCAAGTCAGTGAGGCAGGTTACAGCAAATTTTCTTAGGCACTGGAATAATTGAAACCTGCTTGAAGCACGTGTGTACCTGTCCCAGAGACAGGCTTCATTGAGATGTTTATTTTACCTGTTTTTGTCACAAATACATGATTATTTTATCATCTTAAAATATTTTATGTAAGGTTTTATTTAAGGACCAGAGTTTAATGGGTCATGTGACCAGAGTTTAACAGGTCACATGATCACAGTTTAATAAAGGCTTGACTGTGGGTCAGAACCAACATGGAAACAGAGTAAGACACACGTCCCTAAAATAACCTCATCCTGCCCCTGGTCCAAGAGGCGCACACGGTAATTGTTTTACTTATTTATATATTCTGTACAATGTTGTTGATGTGCCTGTATATGGACGGTGTGATATGTTTTTAGTGATTTATTTGATTTCAACACACTTTTGTTGTGCTAATGCATTTGGGCCTGTTATTCAGCAGACACCAGCTTGAGAGACTTTAGAAGACTGAGAGATGTATGTTTCAAACCTTTTATGACCTTTATTCTCTTGTAGTTTTCATGGTGTCTACTGAAGGAAGAGAGAGAGAGAAATAAAATAAATCTTCCAGCACATCTGTATGTTGCGTGGCTGTTATTTCATTGGACTGGTTACAACGTGTGTCTCAGACAGCTGAAGTGAGGGGTTAAAGATATCAGTGAACACTCCAGCCAGTTGATCAGCACAGGTCTTCAGTACTGGGCCAGTTGCCTTCTGTGGGTTCACCCGCCTGAAAGATGCACTCACATCTGCCTCAGACTGAAATCACATGGTCATTGGGGGCTGTGAGAGTCCTAGAAGTTCCCTCCGTGCATTGGTCAAGGTAAGCATAGAAAGCATTGAGCTCAACTGGCAGTGAAGCATTGTTGGGAGTTCCTCCAGTACCTTGTATGTGTTGCTCATCCATGTGTAATTTTACATTACAATAGCTTCCAAACCCTCCAAGGATTCTATCTGTACATCTTGCTGCCTCAGGAAAGCAGCCAGCATAATCAAAAACCCCACCCACCCTTGGCATTCTCTTATTGGGTAGAAGGTACGGAAACCCGAAAGGACGTGCCACCAGATCTTAAGGACAACTTCTATAAAATTCCAGAATGGACGTCTTGTACAATAAAATGGATTGTTGGCCTCACAATCAAACTCATTATAATCTTACACTTTTTCATTTACCTGTGCTGTACTCTTTCCGTAGCTTTTACACTTTATTCTGCATTGATATTCTTTTACCTTATTCTTAATGCGCTCTGTAAGTATCTGATCTGTATGAACAATAGGCAGGACATGGTTTTCTCTGTATCTTGGTACATGTGAAAATAATGAACCGCATCTGTTTATAATTCCACTTTGCACTTGCCACAGAAATTTGAATTTAGCCCCTTACCCCTAATGGCACATGTGCCCATCAAAGTGTTTAATTTGCATGACCCCTGACACCCCCCCCCCCAAATGGATTGATTTCTGTTGCTCACAAGAGCCTAATGAGTCCTAGTATTTAGCTGACATCAGGTGTCTCATATAGTTTAGCTAGTTAAATTATCTGGATGGATCTTTGTAGACTGGGTGGTTCTAAGGCTTAATGCACTTGCACCTGAATTATTTGAGTTCAGATAAATTGTTCCTGAACACGTAGGAACAGTATGTTTACTAATGTAGAGGAATACTTATACAGTACATAAGTATTTGTTACAGAGAGGAGTTTCACACTTCAACTGGACTGGGAAAATATACTAAAGCTTAAGCCACTAAATCAGCTGTAGCAGACACTTAAGGAGATTAAATCTCTGCAATGGTGTATAATGGTGAGAAAAGGATGTTTTACACGAAGAATGGACTGTCCACATCTAATCATGCATGTTAAAGGTATAATCCGACTGGAAATATAGGAATATGATATTCCAAGTATTCATGGTAGACCAGAGGAGTGTGGAACGATGAGAAACAAGCAAAGACTATTACCACAAACAATGAAGAGGTGAGAGAGGGCAAAGTGAACCCGAGAGATGTGCCCTGCTGGTGTGCTGCAAAACTGACACACTTGGAGTAGAAGTTGTGCTGGCTGGAGTGAGAGATTCACAGGGGAGAAGATGGGACGAAGGAGTTCCAATGCCAGTTCAACTTTGCCCGTGTGCAGGGGTGGATCGCTCTAAATGCCAAGCCGATTTGGTGGGGTCAAGGACAGCTTCTTTGGCAGCGAAAACCAGGTCCAAAGCGTATCACTGGGTGGCATGTTCTAGGCCAAGAGCAATTAACTGTGGCAAGGTTCAGGTCCTGCTGAGAGGTTCAATACACTGTATGGACAATCTAAACGCTAGCCCAGATAGACCGGAAAGACAGGGTGTCGAGAGTCAGGTGAAGTTGGACCACTGTAATCACCAAGCCAATTTGGAGAAGTTGAGAGCAGCGAAATCTAGTCCTGGAGTGATTTGCTGTGGCAGGTCTTGGTTCCTAGGGAAAGGTTTGGACATTTTGAATGTCTGCTCGGTTAGTCTGGGGGGTTCTCTCTCTGCAATGCTAACTCTGTGAGACTGCCCCCAGCTGCTATGTGACTTGCCCTGCCAATATGATGAACTGAATACTGAGGCTTCAGGCCTACTCTGGGCTGCTCCCGAGATTTGGATCTAAGGACTCAATTTGGTTCGGAATGCTGTTGATGCTTGCTTCTATTGTTTACATGATTTGTTTTTTTGTCTATGGGACTAGGGTTGGTCTTATTTATATTTAAATTGGATTATTTCAGGTTCCTTTATGACTGCCTGTTAAGCAAACAAATCTCAAAGTTGTATAATGTATGCATTTGTTGATAACAGTGTCTATAAAAATTATCCTCCTGAAGTTTTCATGTTTTATTGTTTTACAGCATTGAATCATGATGGATTTAATTTGACTTTTTTGACACTGATCAACAGAAAAATACTCTTTCATGTCAAAGTGAAAACAGATCGCTACAAAGTGATCTAAATTAATTACAAATATTAAAACACAAAATAATTGATTGCAAAAATGTTCACCCCCTTCAAATCAGTATTTAGTTGATGTACCTTTGGCTGCAGCCTTGAGTCAGTGTGGATAGGTCTTTAACAGCTTTGTACATCTGGACGCAACAATCTTTCCCCATCCTTTACAAAATTGCTCAAGATTTGTCAGATTGCCTAGGGATTGTGAGTGAACAGCCCTTTTCAAGTCCAGCCACAAATTCTCAATTGGTTTGAGGACTGGACTCTGACTTGGCCACTCCAGGACATTAACTTTATTGTTTTTAAGCTATTCTTGTGTAGTTTTGGCTCTATGCTTGGGGTCATTGTCATGTGGGAAAACAAATCATCTCCCAAGTCACTGTTCTCTTGCAGCCTGCATTAGGTTTTCCCTGTATTTTGCCGCATTCATTTTACCCTCTACCTTCACCAGCCTTCCCCACAGCATGATGCAGCCACCACCAAGCTTCACAGTTGGGATGGTGTGTTTTTAATGATGTGCAGAGTTTGAGTTGCACCAAACATAGTGTTTAGTCTGATGGGCAAAAAGCTCAATTCTGGCTTCATCAGACCATAGAACTTTCTTCCAGCTGACTTCAGAGACTCCCACATGCCTTCTGGTAAACTCTAGCTGAGGTTTCATGTGAGTTTTTTTTTCAACAGTGGCTTTCTCTGTGCCACTCTCCCATAAAGCTGTGACCGGTGAGACACCCGAGCAACCATTGTATGCGCAGTGTCTTCCTTCTATGCCACTGAAGCTTGCAACTCCTCTGGAGTTGTCACAGGTCTCTTGGTGGCCTCTCTCACTAATGCTCTTCTTGCACAGTCATTCAGTTTTTGAGGACAGCTGCTCCAGGCAGATTTACAGCTGTGCCATGTTCTTTCCATTTCTTGATGATTGACTTAACTGTACTCCAATGCTTCTACAGTGATTTGGAATTTTTTTTGTATCCATCTCCTGACTTGTGCTTTTCAATAACCTTTTCACAGAGTTGCTTGGAGTGTTCTTTTGTCTTCATGGTGTAGTTTTTGCCAGGGTACTGACTCACCAGCAGTTGGACCTTCCAGATACAAGTGTATTTTTACTACAATCAATTGAAACACATTGACTGCACACAGGCGATCTCCATTTAACTAATTATGTGACTTCTGAAACCAATTGACCGTACCAGTGATGATTTGGTGTGTCATTTTAAAGGGGGTGAATACTTAATCAATTATTTAGTGTTTTATATTTGTAATTAATTTAGATCATTTTGTAGAGATCTGTTTCCACTTTGACACAAGTCTTTTTTTGTATTGATCAGTGTAAAAAAAAAAAGCCAAATTAAATCCACTGTGATTCAATATTGTAAAACATTAAACATGCTGCAGAAAAACTAATTTCACAACATGCATCTGTGATGATAAACATGATTCTGATTCTGTTTTTGAGCAAGAGTCTTTACTGGAAGATGGAAATCTCAAATAGTAGAGGCTATGACTTTAATGTGAGAGGGGGTAAGTTTAAAGGAGATATGTGAGGCAAGTGTGGTGAACTACATACAGCTGTCTGGACACGCCCCCTCCCCCACTGACTGCTCCTGTGGCTCCTCCCATTGACCATGGCTCCTCCCACGGACCCCAGTATAAAGGCGATTGGGGACTCCGCCCCGGCCTCAGTCTCCAGGATGCAGTGTGGTGGTCATTTGCTGCTTGTTCTTTCTTCCAGCCAATAAAAGCCGATATCTCGCCTCACGTCTCTGAGAGTTATTGATGGTGCATCAGCAAGTTTTTGCTATTCAGAGAGTAGCAAGTGCCTGGAGTGTACTGCCATGAGAGGGGGTGGAGGCAGATAAAATAGCTAAGTTTTAAAAGCATATAGACGAATGCCTGAACAAGCAGAGAATAGAGAGGTACAAACCACATGCAGGTAAATGGAGTTACTTACAGTACTGTGCAAAAGACTTTAGGCACATAAGATTCAAAGTGCATTTATTATCAAAGAATGTATAAATTATAAAACCTTTAAGATTTATTATTTGCTTACAGGCAGTCGCAAAGCAAGGAACATGAAAGAACCCGATTAAAAATAAAATAAACCCAATGCCCACAGGAAAAAAAATCAAAACAAATCATGCAAGCAATAGAAGCGAGCAAGAACAGCAGCATTCTAAACCCAAACGGTGTCCTTAGAACAAAGTCCGCAGACACAAAGCTCAGCAGCCGGGGGCCGTGCCACAGCGTTAGTGTCGTGGAGAGAGGAAGCCCCCAGATTATCTGGGCCAACGTTGAAATTATCCGAGCCTTGCACTAGGACCCAGGCCCCACCCACCATGAACCATTCACGGTCACGGTCAGTGTTTACATTGTACTTCGCATTAGGGCCCGGGTCTCATTGCGGCGAGTCGCTTTGGGGCAAGGACACTCTGCCCAGCGATTCGCTTCCGACCTGGATTTTGCTGCCAAGTCAGCTCGGGGCTTAGAGAGATCCACCCTCGCACCCGGGTAAGTTGGACTGGCATTGGGGCTCCCTCATCCCGTTTTCTCCCCTCTGAATCTCTCAGACCAACCAGCACAGCTCCAAATCCACGTACATTGATTTTGCCATGCACCAGCAGGGCACATCACTACCCTCACTCGCCTCTTCACTGATTGCACTGATAGTTTACCACAGTTTACTTCAAATCAGTTATTAATGTTTTTTAATCAAACCACCAGTAAGCTGTCACATATTTTAAGTAGTGCCACCTTAAACCAGAATTTTCTCGGTAGGAAGCTGAAGACTTTTGCTGAGTAATGTATTAATTTTATGTATTGTACTGTAATTATGTATGTGAGTGATGATAAACCTGATTCTGATTTGGGTCCTTATTGCATAACTGAGAGTGGGAAGGGGGCAGGGAGAGGGGAATTATGGTTGGGGAAAGGGAGCAGGAAGCACCAGAGACACAGTCTGGAAGAAATTAATTGTTGGGAATCAAATTACCTTGCCGAGGGACTCAGGGCTGGCTGTGTCTGCCACCCCCTCCCTGGCACTCCTTTGCCACCTGTCCCACACCCCTCCCACGGCACTCCACCCTCAATATTTGCAAGAGCCTTTGCTTCTGCCAGATTTACAAACTCAGTCATGGGAAAAACCTACAAACTTGTGTATATCCAAGGCTTTTGCACAATACAGTAAATTGGCATTATGGTCGGTTCAGACTAGATGGTGTGGAGAGCCAGTCCCTGCCCAGTACTGTACTGTGTTCTGTGCTCTACTCTAAATCATTTTGCAATGGCTTTAAGGTGGAATAGATTAAAAACATCGCAGTAGCAACATATAATCAGTGGCCACTTTATTAGGGACCTACAGTACCTAGTAAAGTGTCCACTTAGTGTATGTTCTTGGTCTATTGTTGTAGCTCATCCACTTCAAGGTTTATGTGTTGTGCATTCAGAGATGCTCTTCTGCGCACAATTGTTGTAACGTGTGGTTTTTTGAGTTACTGTGGCCTTCCTGTCAGTTTGAACCAGCCTGGCCATTCTCCTCTGACCTCTCTCACTAATAAGGCGGCTTTTTTCACCAAAGAAGTGCCGCTCACTGGATGCTTTTTCATTTTCTCACACCATCCTCCGTACACTCCAGAGACTGTTGTGCATAAAAATCCCAATGAATAACAATCGTTCCACAGTCAACGTCACTTGTATGACATTTCTTCCCCGTTCTGATGTTTGGACTGAACAACAAATGAACCTCTTGACCATGTCTGGACCTTTTATGCATTGACAACACGAGTGAATCTGCAGATGCAGGAAATAAATAAAAACACAAAATGCTGGCAGAATGCAGCAGGCCAGACAGCATCCACAGGAGGAGGTAGTGATGATGTTTCGGGCCGAAACCCTTCATCAGGAGTGAAGTAACATGGGATGGTCGAGGGGGGATAAGAAGTGGGGGGAGGGATGAAGTAGAGAGCTGGGAAGTGATAGGCTGGAGGGAAATGGGCTGGGGGGAAGGTGGAGAATTATGGGAAATAAAAGAGAAAGAAAGGTAGGGCTGGGGAGAGATTATAGTGAGGGGGGAAAAGGAGAGAGAAAGAGAACCAGACTAAAATTATGGATGGGGTAAGGGGGGGCAGGGGTCTCTATGGAGGTCTGTGAGTTGATGGAAATAAATATCTTCTTGCTCAGTTAAACTCTCAATAAAACATTTGACCTTATGAACCACTCTCTTGGTTCCAAATAAGCAGAAAACAAAATTTTGCTGATGACACTGAGAACTGAGGAAGGCGGCAAGGAACATATGAACAACTTAAAACAGATGTTATATTCCAGATCAGAACATCTAGTAGAATACAGCATCTCAGCATTGAACACAGCATCTCCAAGCCGTATATAAAATGCCATATGTTCAGTTGCCAAAAGGAAACAATATTCTAATTTGTCCCCAAATTCTCTAAATATTCTGGAATGCACATCTTTTTGAAGTTGCTCAAATCCTGAAGAATGTTATAGCACTATTCAAATACCCCTTTCCAGCTCTTGGCTTCACTTTCACCAATCACCTTTCCAGCTCTTAGCTTCATCCCACCCCCTCCTGTCTTCTCCTATCAATTTGCATTTCCCCCTCCCCCCAACTACTTTCAAATCTCTTAGTATCTTTTGGGTCAGATGAAGCAGCCTATTTCCTTTCTTCTGCTTCTCTCCCCCTTTGAAGAGTGTATTGACGTTTGCAATTTTCCAGTCTTCCAGAACATAAGAGATAGGAGCAGGAGTAGGCCAATCGGCCCCTCAAGCCTGCTCCGCCATTCAACAAGATCATGGCTGATCCAATCTTAACTGTAGTTTTCACCGAATCCCACAAGGCAACAGTGCCAACCAACAGGGCACCATGCCGCCCATTTTATTTTATTATTCATCCCGCCCAAACCCATGTGATCACCCGGGGGAAAAAAAACCGAGTTGCCAATTGAGGAGAAAAAATCTGGAAAATTCCTCTCCGACCCATCCAGGCTATCGAAAACTGGTACAGGAGATCACATGGCTGATCTAAACCTAGCCTCATGTCCACTTACCTGCTCGCTCACCGTATCCCCTAATGCCATTTTTATCCAGGAAAATGTCTATCTCCGTTTTGAATTTATTGAGTGTAGTAGCTTCCACAGCTCTCTGGGGCAGTAAATTCCACAGCCCCACTACTCTCTGAGTGAAGAAATTTCTCCGCATCTCAGTCCTGGAACGGCATCCCCTTATTTTAAGATTATGCCCCCTAGTCCTAGTTTCACCCATCATTGGGAACATTCTCCCCACATCCACCCGATCAAGCCCCTTCACAATCTTATATGTTTCAATAAGATCGCCTCTCATTCTTCGGAACTCCAATGAGTAGAGTCCCAATCTACTCAACCTCTCATCATACATCAACCCACCCATCCCCGGAATTAACCTAGTGAACCTTCTCTGCACTGCCTCGAGAGCCAGTATGTCCTTTCTTAAATATGGACACCAGAACTGCACGCAGTACTCCAGGTGTGGTCTCACCAATACCCGGTACAACTGCAGTAAGACCTCCCTGTTCTTATACTCCATCCCCCTAGCAATAAAAGCCAGCATTCCATTGGCCTTCTTGACCACCTGCTGCACTTGCATACTAACTTTTTGTGTTTCCTGCACCAGGACCCCCAGATCCCTTTGCACAGAAGCACTTTCCAGTTTCTTTCCATTTAGATAATAACTCGCTCTATTATTTTTCCTGCCAAAGTGCAAGACCTCACACTTGTCAGTATTATATTTCATTTGCCAAATGTCTGCCCAATCACTCAGCCTATCTATGTCCCCCTGCAGGGTTTCAATGTCCTCCGCACTCATTACACTCCCTCCCATCTTTGTGTCAGAATCTAGTGATTCTTGAAAGTTCATTATGAATGTCTTCGCAGTCTCTTCAGCCACCTCTTTCAGAAATCTGGAGCGTACACCATCTGATCCAGGAAATGTATCTACCTTCAGACCTTTCAGTTTCCCAAGACCTTCTCTCCAATAATGGCAACTTCACACACTTCATGACCCCTGACCCCTGGAATTTTCACCATTTTGCAAGGGTCTTCCACACTGAAGACTGATGCAAAATACTTATTCAGTTGATCTGCCATTTCCTTGTCCCCCTTTTACCACCTCTCCAGCATCATTTTCCGGCACTCTGGTATCCACTCTCACCTCTCCTTTACACTTTATGTATCTGAAGAAACTAGAAGTATTCCCTTTAATATTATTGGTTAGCTTGCTTTCATTTTCCATCTTTTCCTCCTTTATGACTTTTTTTGTAGTTGTCTTCTGTTGGTTTTTAAAGCTTCCCAATCCCCTAACTTCCCACTAATCTTTGCTCTATTACCTGCCCTCTCTTTGGCTTCTCTTGTTAGCTTCGGTTGTGTCATCTTGCCTTTAGAATACTTCTTCCTCTTTGGGATGTAAATATCCTGTTACTTTCGAATTGTTTTCAAAAATTCCAGCCATTCCTGCTCTGTCATTATCCCTGCCAGTGTTCTTTTCCAAACAGTTCTCTCTCATGCCTTTACTCCACTGTAATACTGATACATCTGACTTTAGCTTCTCATTCTAAAAAAAATCAGGGTGAATTTGATCATATTATGATGACTTGTCCCAATGAGTTATTTTACCTTAAACTCTCTAATCAATTCCCATTCATTGCTCAACACCCACTCCAGAATACCTGATCCCCTCGTAGGCTCAACCACCAGCTGCTCTAAAAAAAACATTTCAGAGGCATTCTAGAAAATCCCCCTCTTGGAATCGAGCACCAACTTCATTTTCCCAATCTACCTACATCTATCTGGAGAAGACATATTTCAGAGTTGTATATGGATACATGTTTTGATAATAAATGAACCTTTGAATCTTTGATATTGAAATTCCTCATGGCTATTGTAACATTGTCCCTTTAGCATGCATTTTCTACCTCCTGTTGTAATTTGTAGACCACATCCTTGCTACTGTTTGGGGGTCTGTATACAACTTCCATCAGGGTCTTTTTACCCTTGCAATTCCTTAGCTCTATCCACAATGATTCAATACCTAACTCTTTGACACCTCTTTCTGATTATTTGATTTCATTTTTTACGAACAGAGCAATGCCACCCCTCCAGCCTGTCAATGTGTATCCTTGAGCATTAATCTCCCATCTATAATCTTCATTGAGCTATATAAAAATATAACTATAATTCTATATTTAAATGAAATGCAAAATAACTTGGAAAACTGCCAGTCCCTCAACAGTACAATAAAACAGTACAATAATTATCGATGGAGAAATTTATCCAGTGTACGCTGCTGTATTCTTTTGATTGATGGTAAATGAACAAAATCAGCACAGACTCCTCGTGCAGATAATGGACTGCTTTCATATAATACTTTTGCTGATTGCATCCTTCTAATCTTTCTCGTCACTGTAACATTAAAGGTGATTGCCGATACCTTGAATTCTTTGTAGTCCCTAACATGTTGAAGTAGTGAAATCGTTTCATTTTCACTCCCAGCCATTTCTGGCATCTCCAAGCCTTGAATGCTTCAAGCCGCAGTGAGCAAAACAGTTCTGAATTGTCCTACTGTTTATTTCTGACCGACTATTAATGACAAAAATCACTACTTTTTGAACACAAATACACGCAACTGATGCTGTTTTAAAATTTTAAAGCTATTCACTCTAAGCATGGTGCAGTGACCAACGACCATACAGTGCATGCAACTGACGTTAGATAGAAACTGCTTGGCTCAATAAAGTGATCGAGTGTTTTAAATAAGCAAAGAGGATCCCAACAATTTTCATGATTAGTTTTTGTTCTTTAAGAGTTGTCCCAAATGAACAAAGTTAAGATTTAAGTGGCTTCCCTGATTAACTGATCGATGGCTCAATTAACCAGAGTCCACTGTGATTTCTGCCTTCCTTACTTCCTTTCTTTCATCCATCCTTTTTCCTTCATTTGTTTCTTTCTTTTATTCTCCACAGGCTTATGGAACAAGCCAATGCTCGTACCTTACATTGTAGTAATGAACACACTATCACAAAGCCACATATCCCTCTGAAGTTGCTAATTTATGAAAAACGTTACAGCAATGTTGAAATATCTCTTTTCACTAAGGTTTTCATTATTCTTTGTTTAAGCCTTGCTACATTTGAAATAAATTATACATTTTAATCTCTTGAAGCAATCTAACAGTTCATACTTAGTTCAATGTCAATAGAGGAATATTTTCCGCTGAATTTCATGCACATTTATATATTCACAGAGAGAACCAGAAGGCAGGCATAAAGTGTTAAATATCAAAGCAGTTTCAACATTTCCCTACTCTAATCTAACCCCGACACTGAACTGATTCCACAACCCATGGACCCATTTTTAAGGACAATATAACACAAGTTCTCAATATCTATTATTTCTTTATTTAGTTTTTTTAATCTTTTTATTTGCACGAATTGTTATTTTTTTTGCACATTGGTTGTTTGTCCATGGTTATGTTGCAGTTTTTCATTGACTCTATTATGTTTCTTTGTACTTACTGTGAATGTCCCCAGTAAAATGAATCTCAGGGCAGCATATGGTGACATATATGTAATTTAATAACAAGTTTAGTTTCAACGTTGATAGCTCTATCACTGAAAAGAATAGGATCTCAAGGCCACGGAAAAATTAAATCTGACCCATTTTCACTGAAACATATTATTATTCTTTCGTTGATGCTGATTCAGAATCAGGTTTATTATCACCGGCATGTGTCATGAAATTTGTTAACTTAGCAGCAGTTCAATGCAATACATAATATTGAAGAAAATTAATAATAAATAAATAAGTCAATCATATGTATATTGAATATATTAAAAATCATGCAAAAAGACAGAAATAGTATGTATTTAAAATGTGACATAGTGTTCAATGGTTCAATGTCCATTTAGGAATTGGATGGCAGAGGGGAAGAAGCTGTTTCTGAGTGTGCGCCTTCAGGCTTCTGTACCTCCTACCTGATGATAACAGTGAAAAAAGGACATGCCCTAGGTGCTGGAGGTCCTCACTAATGGATGCTGCCTTTCAGAGACACCGCTCCCTAAAGATGTCCTGAGTACTTTGCAGGCTAGTACCCAGTAGAAGGTGACTAAATTTACAACTCTTTGTAACTTCTTTCAGTCCTGTGCAGTAGCCGCACCATATCAGACAGTAATGCAGCCTGTCAGAATGCTCTCCACTGTACATCTATAGAAGTTTTTGAGTGTTTTTGTTGACATACCAAATCTCTTCAAACTCCTAATGAAGTATACCCACTGTTTTGCCTTCTTTATAACTACATCGATATGTTGGGACCAGGTCCTCGGAGATCTTGACACCCAGGAACTTGAAGCTGCTCACTCTCTCCACTTCTGATCCCTCTATGAGGATTGGTATGAGTTCCTTCGTCTTACCCTTCCTGAAATCCACAATCAGCTCTTTTGTCTTACTGACGTTGAGTGCCAGGTTGCTGCTGCGACACCACTCCACTAGTTTGCATACCTCACTCCTGTACGCCCTCTCGTCACCACCTGAGATTCTAGCAACAATGGTTGTATCATCAGCAAATTTAAAAATGGCATTTGAGCTATGCCTAGCCACACAGTCCTGGGTATACAGAGAGTAGAGCAGTGGGCTAAGCACACACCCCTGAGGTGCACCAGTGTTGATCATCAGCAAGGAGGAAATGTTATCACCAATCCGCACAGATTGTGGTCTTCTGGTTAGGAAGTCGAGGCCCAATTGTAGAGGGAGGTGCAGAGGCTCAGGTTCTGTTACTTCTCGATCAGGATTGTGGGAATGATGGTATTAAATGCTAAGCTATAGTCGATGAACAGCATCCTACAAAATCCTACCTTGGCGCCTCACCATGGCATAGGAGTGACACTGGCCAAACATCAGCGAAGTACAGTGGAGATTCGTTCTCTGGCAGGTCTAACCTAGCCGTGAAGGTGATGTTCCATCGGTATACTACTAGACAAGATCTTAGTAGTAGGATCGTGGCTGGCTAAGTCAAGGAGGTAAGCATGCCTTTGCTACTTTGTAGATTATGCCTCTTCAGGCAAAGGCTGCACCCAACGAGGACGCTGGCAACAGGACATCTGATGGTGTCTGTGGCGGATGAATCCAAAAGGGTCAATGGTACAGCCACCTTGGTGGCATGCGGAGGAACCGGAGTGTGGGTCAACAGATGGCATCACTAGACCAGGTAGTTGTCACTGCGAGGCAGCTTCCTTATCCGCTAAGTCTGTTACACCCCTGTGTACCACTTAGCATCAGATTTGGAAGCCCAGAGAGACTGTATGGTGGGGGCACGACACCGTCTCTCTTATTACTGTGCAAGGGGTGTTGAAAATTCTCAGCACAGTCAACATTGAGATTGATGGACAGCCAAAGAAGAAGAACAGTAGGTGTTTGTGTTGTCCAGGTGGTCTAAAGCCATGTGAAGAGCCATTCAGATCACATCTGCTGTTGACCTATTGTGGCAACAGGCAAATTGCAATGGGTCCAGGTCCTTGCTGAGGCAGGAGTTCAGTCAAATCTTGACCAACCTCTCAAAGCATTTCATCACTGTCAATGTGAGTGTGGCTGGGTTATCGTCATTAAGGCAGTCCACGTTATTCTTAGACACTGGTATAATTGTTGCCTTTTTGAAGCAAGTGGGAACTTCTGCCCATAGCAGTGAGGTTGAAAGTCTCCTTGAGTACTCCTGGTAGTTGGTTGGCACAGGTTTTCAGGGCCTTACCAGGTACTCCATTGGGGCCTTCCGCCTTGAAAGAAAATAGACAATAGGTGCAGGAGTAGGCCATTCAGCCCTTCGAGCCACACTGTAATCATGGCTGATTGTCCACAATCAGTACCCCGTTCCTGCCTTCTCCCCATATCCCTTGACTCCACTATCTTAAAGAGCTCTATCTAACTCTTTCTTGAAAGCATCCAGAGAATTGGCCTCCACTGTCTTCTGAGGCAGAGCATTCCATAGATCCACAACTCTCTGGGTGAAAAAGTTTTTCCTCAGCTCTGTTCTAAATGGCCTACCCCTTATTTTTAAACTGTGGCCTCTGGTTCTGGACTCCCCCAACATCGGGAGCATGTTTCCTGCCTCTAGCGTGTCCAATCCCTTAAAAACTTATATGTTTAATCAGATCCCCTCTCATCCTTCTAAATTCCAGTGTATACAAACCCAGTCACCCCAATCTTTCAACGTATATGACAGTCCTGCCGTCCTGGGAATTAACCTCGTGAACCTACGCTGCACTCCCTCAATGGCAAGAATGTCCTTCCTCAAATTTGGAGACCAAAACTGCACACAATACTCCAGGTGTGGTCTCACCAGGGCCCTGTACAACTGCAGAAGGACCTCTTTGCTCCTATACTGAACTCCCCTTGTTATGAAGGCCAACATGCCATTAGCTTTCTTCACTGCCTGCTGTACCTGCATGCTTACTTTCAGTTACTGATGAACAAGGCCACCTAGATCTCTTTGTACTTCCCCTTTTCCTAACTGGACACCATTCAGGTAGTAAGCTGCCTTCCTGTTCTTGCCACCAAAGTGGATAACATCACATTTATCCATATTAAACTGCATCTGCCTGCTCACCTTACCTGTCCAAGTCACCCTGCATTCTCCTAACATCCTCCTCATATTTCACACTGCCACCCAGCTTTGTTATCTGCAAAGTTGCTAATGTTACTTTTAATCCCTTCATCTAATTCATTAATGTATATTGTAAACAGCTGTGGTCCTAGCACCGAGCCTTGCAGTACCCCACCAGTCACTGCCTGCCATTCTGAAAAGGACCCGTTAATCCCTGCTCTTTGTTTCCTGTTTGCCAACCAATTTTCTATCCCTGTTAGTACCCTACCCCCAAAACCATGTGCTCTAATTTTGCCCACTAATCTCCTATGTGGGACTTTATCAAAGGCTTTCTGAAAGTCCAGGTACACTACATCCACTGGCTCTCCCTTGTCCATTTTCATAGTTACATCACATCCACTGGCTCTCCCTTGTCCATTTTCATAGTTACATCCTCAAAAAATTCCAAAAGATTAGTCAAGCATGATTTCCCCTTCGTAAATCCATGCTGACTTGGACTAATCCTGTTACTGCTATCCAAATGCACCACTATTTCATCTTTTATAATTGACTCCAGCCTCTTCCCCACCACTGATGTCAGGTCTATGGTCTATAATTCCCTATTTTCTCTCTCCCTCCTTTCTTAAAAAGAGGGATAACATTAGCTATCCTCCAATCCTCAGGAACTGATTCTGAATCTATAGAACATTGGAAAATGATTACCAATGCGTCCACGATTTCTAGAGCCACCTCCTTAAGTACCCTGGGATGCAGACCATCAGGTCCCTGGGGATTTATCAGCCTTCAGTCTCATCAGCCTACCCAACACCATTTTCTGCCTAATGTGAATTTCCTTCAGTTCCTCCATTACCCTAGGTCCTCTGGCCACTATTACATCTGGGAGATTGTCTGTGTCCTCCCTGGTGAAGACAGATCCAAAGTACCTGTTCAACTCATCTGCCATTTCCTTGTTCCCCATAATAAATTCACCCATTTCTGCCTTCAAAAGCCCAACTTTGGTCTTAACTAATTTTTCCTCTTCACATACCTAAAGAAGCTTTTACTATCCTCCTTTATATTCTTGGCTAGTTTACCTTCATACCTCATCTTTTCTCCCTGTATTGCCTTTTTAGTAATCTTCTGTTTCTCTTTAAAAGTTTCCCAGTCCTCTGGCTTCTCGCTCATCTTTGCTATGTTATAATTTTCCTCTTTTATTTTTATAGTGTCCTTGACTTCCCTTGTCAGTCACAGTTGCCCCCTACTCCCCTTAAAATTTTTCTTCCACTTGGAATGAACTGATCCTGCACCTTCTGTATTATTCCCAGAAATACCTGCCATTGTTGTTCCACTGTCATCCCTGCTAGGGTATCTTTCCAGTCAACTTTGGCCAGCTCCTCCCTCATGGCTCCGTAGGTCCCCTTTGTTCAACTGTAATACTGACACATCCGATTTTCCCTTCTCCCTCTCAAATTGTAGGTTAAAACTTATCATATTATGGTCACTACCTCCTAATGGTTCCTTTACCTTGAGTTCCCTTATCTAATCCGATTCATTACACAACACTAGATCCAGAATTGCCTTCTCCCTGGTAGGCTCCAGTACAAGCTGCTCTGAGAATCCATCTCGGAGGCACTCCACAAACTCCCTTTCTTGGGGTCCAGTAACAACCTGATTTTCCCAGTCTACCTGCATGTTGAAATCCCCCATTACAACCGTAGCATTACCTTTGCGACATACCAATTTTAGCTCTTGATTCAACTTGCACCCTGTATCCAGGCTACTATTTGGGGGCCCGTAGATAGCTACCATTAGGGTCTTTTCGCCCTTACAATTTCTCAGTTCTATCCATACGGACTCTACATCTCCTGATTCTATGTCACCCCTCGCAAGAAACTGAATTTCATTCCTCACCAGCAGAGCCACCCCACCCCCTCTGCCCACCTGTCTGTCCTTTCGATAGGACGTATATCCTTGAATATTAATTTCCCAGCAAGGGTTCACTCTCTTTAAAGACAGCCCAATATCGGCCTTTGAGACAGAGATCACAGGGTCATCAGGTGCAGCAGGGATCTTCACAGCTGTAGTTATATTCTCCCTTTCAAAGCATGCATAGAAGGCGTTGAGTTCAACTGGTAGTGAAGCATTGCAGTCATTCATGCTATTGTAGTGATGTGCTACACGCAGAGCTAGAAATGACACGCAGTCTGTAAGTTGCACTCAAGACTGGTTTATTCAAACTTCGCGGCACTGGCTTTTACGCAGTTCCATTCCCGCCCTGTCCGGGCGGAAATGACGTCAGAGGTGCATTACAAACGTCTCTTCCCTTGCGTGGGCTTTCTCCCCTTGCTGGTGAAGAAGAAGGCCCAACGCCATTTTGGGGCTGATCTCTCTGCCGACGCACGTGCCATTTTGTGAGTCAGTTCTCTGCATAGAAAGTGGGTCGCCACATAACCCCCCCACCCCAGAACCGGCGATACACTCCACAATATCCACAGTCTGAGTCAGTCTCTGTTTGGGTGGTCTGCCTCTGCACCACGGTGCCTGAACCTCGACTGGCAGCGCCAAGTCTACATGGGCCGGTTTGAGTTGGTCCACCATGAAAACCACCTCTTTTCCCCAATGTCCAGAACATATGTGGACCCATTGTTCCTGAACACCTTGAACGGCCCCTCGTACGGCCGCTGTAGCGGTGCCCGGTGTCCGCCCCTTCGTACAAATACAAACTTACAGTTCTGCAGGTCTTTGGGTATGCAGGTTGGGATCTGTCTGGGCTATGAAGTCAGTACGGGGGCCAGGTTGCCGAGCCTTTTGCGTAGTCTGTCCAGGACTGCTGCGGGTTCTTCCTCTTGCCCCCTTGGGGCTGGTATGAACTCTCCTGGGACAACCAGGGGTGCGCCGTACACCAACTCAGCCGACGAGGCGTGCAGAACCTCTTTGGGCGCTGTGCGAATTCCAAGCAGGACCCAGGAACGCTCATCCACCCAGTTAGGCCCTTTCAGCCGGGCCTTGAGAGCCGACTTCAAGTGACGGTGGAAGCGTTCCACTAGTCCGTTCGACTGTGGGTGGTAGGCAGTTGTGTGGTGTAGCTGCGTTCCCAACAGGCTGGCCACAGCTGACCACAGGCTGGAGGTGAACTGGGCGCCTCTGTCGGAGGTAATGTGGGCCGATACCCCGAAGCGTGCTACCCAGGTTGCAATCAGTGCTCGGGTGAAGGAATTGGTGGTGGTGTCGGTGAGTGGGACCGCCTCTGGCCACCTCGTGAACTGGTCTACCATAGTTAGGAGGTACCGCGCTCCTCGCAACACTGGCAGGGGCCCCACGATATCCACATGAATGTGGTCGAACCTCCGGTGAGTGGGTTCGAACTGCTGTGGCAGGGCTTTAGTGTGCCCTTGCACCTTGGCTGTTTGGCACTGCACGCACGTTCTGGCCCATTCACTGACCTGCTTGCGAAGTCCGTGCCACCCGAACTTGCTGGAGACCAGCCAGATGGTTGTCCTGATAGATGGGTGCGCCAAACCGTGTATGGAGTCGAAAACCCGCCGCCTCCAGGCTGCCGGGACGATGGGGCGAGGTTGGCCGGTAGCCACGTCGCACAGGAGGGTCCTCTCACCTGGGCCTACGAGAAAGTCTTGCAGCTGCAAACCCGAGACTGCGGTCCTGTAGTTGGGCATCTCGTCGTCTGCCTGCTGCGCCTCCGCCGGTGCTGCATAGTCCACCCCCGGGGACAGGGCCTGGACAGCTGGTCTGGAGAGTGCGTCCGCCATGACGTTGTCCTTTCCTGAGACATGTTGGATGTCCGTCATGTACTCCGAGATGTAGGACAGATGTCGCTGTTGGCGGGCCGACCAGAGATCGGACACCTTTGTGAACGTGAAGGTCAACGGTTTGTGGTCTGTGAATGTAGTGTGGGCATAAGTAGAGGATTACAAATACCTGGGAATACGAATGGACAATAAACTGGACTGGTCAAAGAACACTGAGGCTGTCTACAAGAAGGGTCAGAACTGTCTCTATTTCCTGAGGAGACTGAGGTCCTTTAACATCTGCCGGACAATGCTGAGGATGTTCTACGAGGCTGTGGTGGCCAGTGCTATCATGATTGCTGTTGTGTGCTGGGGCAGCAGGCTGAGGGTAGCAGACACCAACAGAATCAACAAACTCATTCGTAAGGCCAGTGATGTTGTGGGGGTGGAACTGGACTCTCTGACGGTGGTGTCTGAAAAGAGGATGCTGGTCCACGTTGCATGCCATCTTGGACAAGGTCTCCCATCCACTCCATAATGTACTGTTTAGGCACAGGAGTACATTCAGCCAGAGACTCATTCCACCGAGATGTAACACTGAGTGTCATAGGAAGTCATTCCTACCTGAGTCCATCAAACTTTACAACTCCTCCCTCGGAGTGTCAGACACCCTGAGCCAATAGGCTGGTCCTGGACTTATTTCCACTTGGCATAATTTACTTATTATTATTTATAGTTTTATATTGCTATATTTCTTCACTATTCTTGGTGCGACTGTAATGAAACCCAACTTCCCTTGGAATCAATAAAGTATGTGATGCACCATTAATAACTCTCGGAGACGGGAGACGAACAATAGGCTTTTATTAGCTGCAAGAGACCACGATTAGTAGCAAGAGGCCACCATACAACATCCTGGAGACTGAGGGAGGAACAGTGCCTCCAACCGCCTTTATACAGGGGTCTGTGGGAGGAGCCACAGGAGCAGTCAGCAGAGGGGCGTGTCCAGACAGGTATATGTAGTTCACCACAGTATGTCTGTCTGTCTGTCTATCTGTCACAAAAACCGCCGATCACTGAAAACCAGGCCTTGAACTCTGGGCCTGCTGATGTCAAGACCCCAAACACTCGGCCTCAAACTGTGGCCTCTCTAATCCATAAACCCAGGGGGCTATCAGCTGTTGTTGCTCCTGCCTGCATGGCAGTCTGACTCCAGAACTCACCAATAACTCCCTAACACTGGGGAGGCCATCCACCTCCATCCACACAGATCTGTTGGCCTGACATCCCAGTTCAGTCCACAGATCTCCCATGTCCCACATAGTGTTCTTCAAATGCTCTTCTTAAGACTTTGGCCTTCCCTCTAATTTCCCCACACCCCTGTCACTGAAACCTTAACTTGACCCCTAACAACCCTCTCTGTCCCCAAATCTATCCCCACAAGCCCAAAATCCTATTTTAAAAAACAACTAAAACTGAGCCAAGACCTCAAGGAGGCTGCAGCTCGGTGCCATCTTGAAAACACTACACTATCCATATCACGGAGCACGACTCAGTGGCTGAAGAAGAACAACAAATTTTGCTTCATGAAGGCACCTAGGAATACATCATAAATGCAGTCAGACCACTACAGTCCACCCATTCTATGTGTAAATCACAAAAATGTTACACTGAAGCCCTCAAGATTAATTAGCCGGGGCTCTAGTATTGTTCATTTTGAATTGGGGGCCCAGCTGTCAGTATTGATGCCATTTTATTCAGAAAACACAGCGAGGAAATACGTTTGTAGTACATCAGCAAAATTCTCGATTACAAGCTGAACTTTTTCAAAGTGCAGTCCTACAGCTCAGAGCATTTTGCTTGGATCATCACTTTTTTTAAAAACGGCAAAGAGAAATAATAGACGAAAGATCAGTCTTCTTGGCCTTGATGGCCAAGTATGCAATCCCTGCAAACATTGTTTTCCTTGGTAACATGGTGCCAGATCGAAAAATAGAGAATTCCTGAGGAGTTCTACAGGGATACAAGAATTACTTTTACTAACCGCCCTTTCTCACTAAAACTCTGCAGAAGCCTCTATCGATGCTTAAAGTTTTTCACAAAAGCTACTTCCTCTCTGCTGTATGACGGCAGCAAGCTTTCCTAGAACAAAGGGATGATTGCAGAATCTTTTCAGTCCCTGTCCGGAAATGAGCATTGGAATCGCTGGACTGAAATAGGGAACTGAATCCTTTCCTAGCTTTTAGATCAATGGTGGTAATTTGCATTATAAATTCGCCAGCAGAGAGAAACTAATAGGAATGTTTTTTTGTAAAAGCTGACAATACAAAAAACATTATAGGAACAGCTTCTTCCTCTCTGCCAAATTACGGATTGTCCATGAATATTAACTCTTTAGGTTGCTCTTTTTTTTTGCACTATTTATCTATCTATCAATGAGTCATAAGTCATAAGAGCAGAATTAGGCCATTCAGCCCATTGAGTCTGCACCGCCAGTTCATCATGGCTAATCCTGGATCCCGTTCAACCCCATACACCTGCCCTCTTATCTTGATGCCCCGACCAATCAGGGATCTATCAACTTGCACTTTAAATATACCCACGGACAGCCTCCACTGCAGTCTGGGGCACAGCATTCCAAAGATGCACTACTTTTTAGCTAAAAAAGTTCTAAAAGGTTGCCCCTCAATTCTGAGGCTGTACCCTCTAGTTCTGGATACTCCCATCAGAGTAAACCTCTTCTCCGCATGTGCTTTATCTCGTCCTTTCAACATTCCGTAGGTTTTGAAGAGATTCCCCCCCCCCCGCAACATTCTTCTAAATTCCAGTGAGTACAGGCCCAAAGCAGCCAAATTGTCCTCATCTGTTAACCCCTACATTCCCAGGATCATCCTTGTGAATCTCCTCTGGACTCTCTCCAATAGCAACACATCCTTTTTGAGATGTGGACCGAAACTGTTCCCAATACTCCAAGTGCGGCCTGAGTAGTGTCATACAAAGCTTCAGCATTATCTCTTTGCATTTTAATGCTATTCCCCTTGAAATAAATGCCAACATTGTATTTGCCTCCTTTACCATAGACTCAATCCTGTGAATTAACTTTCTGGGAGTCTTGCACGAGGACTCCTCAGTCCCTTTGCATCTCTGATGTTTGAGTTTTCTCCCCATTTAGGTAATAGTCTACACTACTGTTCCTTTTACCAAAATACATTATCATACATTTCCCAAAGCTGTACTCTATCTGCCAACATGAGGAAATCTGCAGATACTGGAAATTCAAACAACAACACACAAATATTTGTCTATTCTTCCAATTTGACTAAGTCCTGCTCCAAACGCATTGTTTCTTCAGCACTACCTAAACCCTCCACCTATCTTTGTGTCATCCACAAACTTTGCCACAAACCATCAATTCCACTATCTAAATCATTGACAAAAAATATGAAAAGTAGCAGTCCCAATACTGACCCCTGAAGAACACCAGCAGTCACCGGCAGCCAACCAAAAAAGGCCCCTTTTACTCCCACCTGCTGCCTCCTGCCTGTCAGCCATTCCTCTATGCATGCCAATATATTTCCTGTATCACCATAGGATTTTATCTTGTTAAGCAGCCTTATGTGAGACATCTTATCAAATGTGTCTATATGTCTATATAATAATCTATCTGTCTATTTACTTATTATTTTCTACATAATGTGATTATAGTAATTTTCATGTATTGCAATGTACGGGTGCTGCAAATCAGCAAATTTCACGACATATGTCAGTGATAATAAACCTGATTCTGATTCTGAAAGCAAATCAGCCCATGTGAAGAACAGACGCACAAATTCAAGATGATGACATAAGTCTTTCTTTTCGGGAGGCTTAAAATCAAAGTAAAATTTAATATCAGAGTACATACATGTCACCACGTACAACCCTGACATTTCTGGAGAATTTGCTACATAATTGACAAACAGTAAAAATTGAGTTTTCCAGAAATTTCTTCCCCAACACCATAAGATGAATCTTGACCTCATAATCTACCTCGTTGTGATCTTGCACGTTATTATTTACCTGCACTGCATTTTCTCTGTAGCTGTTACACTTTATTCTTCATTCTTCTGCTGATTTACTTTTTTTGATGAAACACTGTCAACGTTTTGGGCTGAGACCCTTCGTCAGGACTAATGAAGGACAAGCTTTTTCCTGATGAAGGGTCTCGGACCGAAACATCGACAGTGTTTCTCCCTATAGATGCTGCCTGGCCTGCTGTGTTCCACCAACATTTGTGTGTGTGTGTTGTGTAAGAATTTGTCTGCATTGACAGTATGCAAGACAAACTTTGCACTCTTCTCGGTACACGTGACAATAATAAACCAGTTCCAATTCCAATTTTTTCACCGTTTTCAGATAATTATTTAGCAGTTGCATCTTCTTGAAAGCAAGCATTCCCAACCTGGGATCCACTGACCCCTTGCTTAGTGATGTTGGTCTGGGGCAAAAAAAGGTTGGGAACCCCTGCTCTAGGCCCTTACTTTCTTTTATCATTTGTCTCTCCTATGTTCCACCATATCAGAGACATTTCCTTTCAATTCTCTCCTGAAACCTTTTCCTTGCTGCTTTTCTTTTATCCTTCATTTCTTGCCTTGTTTTCTTCCATTCTTTCTTTTCTTTCACCCTGCACAGGCCTATATGGAACAAGCCAATGCTTGTGTCTTGCGAAGTATACTATCACAAATCTGCACATCCTTTGGAAGTTGCTAATTTATGAAGAACATTATAGTAATGTTCAAATACCTCTTTACATTGCAAGTTTTCCCATAATTGTTGTTAAAGCCATTAAAGTGTGCAAGAGCAATGAAGAGTATTGAACATCACAGCAGTTGCAACTTCTCCCTATTCTGATATCTTTTTCACTGATAAGGATAGACATTTAATGTTATTGGAAAATAAAATCACTTAGACATACTGTACATTATCATTCTTTCATTGATGTTGCTTCCATGTTCTGCACAGATATACATGAAACAAGCCAATGCTTTATCTTGCAAAGTCACCCAAGCTAGAAAATGTGACCAGGTATAAACGCAATTGCCTCAACTGTATCTGCTACTTTTTGTAGGATTTTTCGTTCAAGGGCATAGGTGTTTCCATATCAGGATGTGATGCAACCAGTCAATATTCTCTCCACTACACATCTATAGAACTTTTTCAAAGTTATGCTTGTCATGCCGAATCTTTGCAAACTTCTAAGGAAGTAGAGGTGTTGCTGTACTTTCTTCACAATTGCCTTTACTCAGAGAGCACATGACAGGTCCTCCAACATAACAACACTGAAGAAATTTAAAGCAGCTGACTCCCTCTACTTCTAATGAGGACTGGCACATGGACCTATAGTTTCCTCCTCCTGAAGTAAATAACCTAGCAGCCCAGGACTGGGCATCTATGAGGCGCTGTGGGCCATCAGCAGCAGCAGAATTGTGCTCAACTACAATCTGTAACCTCATGGTCCAGCATATCCCCCACCCTAACATTCCCACCAGGCCAGGGGATCGATGAAGAGTGCAGGAGGGTATGCCGAGAACAACACCAGCCATAGCTCAGTACCTCATGCCTGGTGAAGCCGCAATACAGGACTACTTGCAAGCCAAACACCATAAGCAGCAAGTAATAGGCAGAGGTAAGTGGTCCCATAACTAGCAGATCAGATCTAGGCTCTGTAGTCCTGCCACATCCAGCCGTGAAGGGTGGTGGACAATCAAGCATCTCACTGGAGGAGGCTCCACAAATAACCCATCCTCAATGGTAAAGGACCCCAGCACACCTGTGCAAAAGATAAGGCTTGAGGCATTGAGCTCGGCCTCCTCCAGAAGTCCCCAGCATCCCAGATGTCAGAATGCAGCCAATCCGATTCACTCCACTAGATATCAAGAAACGGCTGAAAGCACCGGATACTACGAAGGCTGGACAAAATCCCGGCAGTAGTCCTGAAGGCTTGTGCTCCAGAACTTGCCACGCCACTAGCCAAGCTGTTCCATTACCACTACAACACCGGCATCTACCCGGCAATGTGGAAAATTGCCCAGGTATGTCCTGTACACAAGAAACAGGACAAGTCCAACCCAGCCAATTACAGCCCTATCAGCCTACTCTCAGTCATCATCAAAGTAATGGAAGGTATCATTTTATATATATATATATATATATATATATATATAAAATATAGGCATCTGTTAGTCTCGTGAGACCATGGATTTGCTCCTTGGAAGGTTTCCAGGGTGCAGGTCTAGACAGGGTTGTATGGGAGGCCGGCAGTTGCCCCAGCTGCAAGCCTTCCCCTCTCCACGCCACCGATGTTGTCCAAGGGAAGGGCACTAGGACCCAAGCAGCCTGGCACCGGTGTGCAGGGAGACATTTCAGTTTCACTCAGACAGAACACAAGAGTTACTTAATTTCCTCTGATACAGCAAGCTATATAGTTAAATAACAATAAATTTGACCTGGCTTGATTTATTACTTCGGAGGACCTGTCCTGTGCCCGGCAGGGAAGGAAGTGCAATTGTGAAAAAAGCACAGCAGCACCTGTACTTCCTTAGACATTTGCAGAGGCTCGGAATGACATTGAGCACTTCGTCAAACTTCTATAGATATGTAGTGGAGAGTGTATTGACTGGCTGTATCATGGCCTGTTATGGGAACACCAATGCCTTTGGATGGAAAATCCCACAAAATGTAGTGGATTTGGCCCGGTATATCATGGATAAAGCCCTCCCAACCATTGAGCACATCTACATTGAATGCTGTCACAGGAAAACAGCATTGATCATCAGAGATCACCACCAGCCAGGCCATGCTCTCTTCTCGCTGCTGCCATCAGGTAGGAGGTACAGGAGCCTCAGGACTCGCACCACCAGGTTCAGGAACAGTTACTACCCTTCAACCATCAGGGACTTGAACAAAAGGGGATAACTACATTCACTTGTCCATCCCTGAGATGTTCCCACAATCAATGATTTCACTTTAAGGACTCTTTATCTCATTATCTCATGTTCCAATTATTTATTGCTGTTTATTTACATTTGCATTTTCCACAGTTTGTCGTTTTCTGAACTCTAGTTGATCTTTCATTGACCCTGTTATAGTTACTATTCTATAGATTTGCTGAGTATACCCAAAGGGAAAGAATTTCAGGGTTGTATGTGGTGACATATATGAGCTTTGAAAATAAATTCATATTGTACTCGGATGTATGATGGTCAAGTGTAAGGCAAAGACTGCTTACCAGTAGAGGTAGCAAATAAATTCAGAGTCGGAAATGATAGCTATCCCATGCTCTCTTATTATATATTTGAAATTCTGAAATATAAAACACTTCTGGTTCCAAGTGTTTCAGAGAAAGGATACTCGGCCTGTACAAAGAATTTTAATGGAGTTAAGCAGAACTACATAACGTGATATGCTTGTTATATGTATCTGCTCTGGCACTAAAATGCTTTCTTATGTTCTAATACATATTTCCTCCTTAGTATTTGTACTGGCAACAATTTGAATGATTTATTTGTGTTTGCTCTGGATATTCTCCTGGATTAATTGTCGCTCCTATGAACAAGAATCCCATACTCCTGACGCTTGTAAATAACTAGTCACATGGTCAGATGAATTATGGGTGAAGGCAGTAAAATCTGTTTGGTGAACTGAACACTATCATCTCGAGGCAATCCTCCAGATGTATTTCTTCAGGCTTTCAGGATGACAAACTGATTAATGTTTTAATAAGATGACAGAATGTAGATCTAGATTTTGAACAATCAACATCATTTAATGAAAGGCAGAGGAAGACGTGCTGGGAACAGCACCCAGTATATCTCATTGAGTTGCTAACACAGTAAGGGTGCTGTTTGCTTAGCTGGTCAGAACATGGTGCTTATAATGCCAAGGTCGTGGGTTCGATCCCTATATGGGCCAGTGTTTTGGGGGCGGGTCAGTGGCATAGTGATTAGCGTAATGCTGTTACAACACCAGCAACCTGGGTTCAATTCTGCCACTGGCTGTAAGGAGTTTGTATGTTCTCCCTAATAGCTGTGTGGGTTTCACACTAACTCGCCTGTTTTTTTTCTATTTTTCACTCTTGTTGCACTAACTTAATTTAACTTTTAAAATAAATATTTCTTCCTCTAAATTTATAGCTTTTTGATTATTATGTATTGCAATGTACCACTGCGGCAAAACAAGAATTTTCACGCCAGAGATATTAAACCTGCTTTTGTTTCTGATTCTGAAGTTCAAAGTTCAAAATAAACTTGTATTTAAAGTACATATATGTCATCATATACAGCCCTGAGATACATTTTTCTTGTGCGCACACTCAATAATCCAATAACAATAATAGAATCAATGAACGACCACGTCAACTTGAGCACTTAATGAGAGTGCAGAAGACAACAAACTGTGCAAATACAAAAAGAATGAAACAATAAATAAATAAACAACAGATATCAAGAATATGGGATGATGAGTCATTTCAAGTGAATCCTTTGGTTGTGGGAAGAATTCAATAATGGGGTAAATGAAGTAATTCCCTTTGTTTCAAGAACCTGATAGTTAAGGGGTAATAACTGTTCCTGAACTTGGTTCCAAGAGTCTTCAGGCTCCTCTACCTTCTTCTGATGGCAGCAGTGGAAAGGGAGCGAGTCCAGGGTGGTGGTGGATGTTGTTTCCCTACAACTGCATTTCATGTAAATATGCTCACTGGTGGGGAGGGTTTGTCCGTGATGGACTGGGCCGTATCCATTCCTCTTGGCAGGACATTGGTGTTCCCGTACCTGGCTGGGATGCAGCCAGTCAGTACACTCTCCACTGCACAGCTATAGAAGTTTGTCACAGTTTTAGATGTCATGCTGAATCTCATGTCCTAAGGAGGTAGAGGCACTGGCAAAGAAAAAGCAAGTTGATTCATGAATTTTGGAAGTCTAACAAAGCTGAGTTTGGCATCAGTCGGGGAAAAATACTTTCTTGAATAATGACATTACATTAGGGTTATTTAAGTGAGTTTGTTGTAGGGAGCACTTTGGGCCCCTGTTCAATGCCTGCATTCCTACACTTCATTAATCAGATTGAGTTAACCGAGTCCAGATCAATGCTCCCTAATCAATGATCTGATCATTAGAGAAGAACTCAACAAAGGGATCATGTTGAACAACTTATTAAATAATTGTAACTGACAGCAGACACACAGAAAGGAAAGTTAATTAATTAATGAAAAAATTGTTGATTTTATTGATTGTGTTGCCAGTTTACAATAATTCCTCAGACCAGTG
The DNA here is from genome assembly GCF_048418815.1 of Hemitrygon akajei. Classification (NCBI taxonomy): domain Eukaryota; kingdom Metazoa; phylum Chordata; class Chondrichthyes; order Myliobatiformes; family Dasyatidae; genus Hemitrygon; species Hemitrygon akajei. The sequence continues at coordinate 170,317,666 of NC_133132.1, forward strand.
ACTCATAACTTTCTTCCATATAAAAGGACTATTTATTACTTCTGGCAAATCTTTGTTACCCTGACTGCACACAAGGAATTCAGAAGTGCTGTTCCAAACTGCTTATCCATTAATTTCAAAGCCCATTTCCCTCCAACTTATCACTTCCCAGCTCTCTACTTCATTCCTTCCCCCACTTCTTATCCCCTCTCCACCATCCCATGTTACTTCACTCCTGATGAAGGGTTTCGGCCTGAAACGTCGTCACTACCTCCTCTCATAGATGCTGTCTGGCCTGCTGAGTTCTGCCAGCATTTTGTGTTTTTAAGTGTGAGGTGGTTCATTTTGGTAGGTCAAATATGATGGCAGATTATAGTATTAATGGTAAGACTCTTGGCAGTCTGGAGGATCAGAGGGATCTTGGGGTCCGAATCCATAGGACACTCAAAGCAGCTGCGCAAGTTGACTCTGCGGTTAAGAAGGCATACGGTGTATTGGCCTTCATCAATCGTGGAATTGGATTTAGGAGCCGAGAGGTAATGTTGCAGCTACATAGGACCCTGGTCAGACCCCACTTGGAGTACTGTGCTCAGTTCTGGTTGCCTCACTACAGGAAGGATGTGGAAGCAGTAGAAAGGGTGCAGAGGAGATTTACAAGGATGTTGCCTGGGTTGGAGAACATGCCTTATGAGAATAGGTTGAGTGAACTCAGCCTTTTCTCCTTGGAGCGACAGAGGATGAGAGGTGACCTGATAGAGGTGCATAAGATGATGAGAGGCATTGATCATGTGGATAGTCAGAGGCTTTTTCCCAGGGCTGAAATGGTTGCCACAAGAGGACACAGGTTTAAGGTGCTGGGGAGTAGGTACAGAGGAGATGTCAAGGGTAAGTTCTTTACTGAGAGAGTAGTGAGTGCGTGGAATGGGCTGCCTTCAATGGTGGTGGAAGCGGATACGATAGGGTCTTTTAAGAGAATTTTGGATAGGTACATGGAGCTTAGTAAAATAGAGGGCTATAGGTAAGCCTAGTAATTTCTAAAGTAGCGACATTTTTGGCACAACTTTGTGGGCCAAAGGACCTGTATAGTGCTGTAGGTTTTCTATGTTTCTATTGACTTCTATTTGCATTTTGACAGTTTGTTATCTCCTATGCTCTACTTGATCTTTCATTGAGCCTAATCCTGTTACTATTCTATAGATTTGCTGAGTATGCCCACAGGAATTAAGCTTTTAAATAGGTGGGTTGCTGGGCAACGCGCCTCATTGGCCAGAAGGGACAGTTTGGTGCTGTACTGCAAAATAAGATAAAAAGAAAATAAAATATTCTGGAATGGAAACCCTCATCCTGAGAAAACAGGTGGTAGAATCACAGGTACTGTGAAGAAGAAATACAATTTTTACAAGTGACAAAGTGGAAGGTATAGGTATGAGAGGTTTTTCTTCAGCTTGACTCCTTTATAGATCACCTTGGTTCTTAATGACAATTGATAACATTAGTATTTGAAGCAGTAAAGTTTACTTGCCACTGTTCTACATGTTAATTGAAAAGGGTCTTAACCCATCTGGGGTAAAATGGTTGACAGACACATTGAAACAGCAGCCAAATGGTATTTTGAAAAAAAAATCAGAATCAGATTTATTATCACTGACATATGTTGTGAAATTTGTTGTATTGTGGCAGTAGTACGTTGTAATACTTAATAAAACTATAATTACAGTACCAAGCATTGCACTGTACTGCTGCCACAAAAAAAAACAAATTTCATGATGTGTGTGAGTGATGATAAACTTGATTCTGAATAGGGTCTCTATTGTGGACTGAGAGTGGGAAAGGGGCTGGGAGAGGGGAATCATGCTTGGGAAAAGGGGAAGGGAGAGGGGAGGGAGCAGGAAGCACCAGAGAGACATTCAGTAATGATCAATAAACCAATTGCTTGGAATCAAATGACCTTGTCTCTTGTCTCAGGGCTGAATGTGTCTGCACCCACACCACCTCCTGCCCATGGCTCTCCTTCTCCTTCACCTGTTCCACACCCCTCCCGCAGTGCTCCACTCTCCCAATTCCCAACACCCTTTGTTCCTGATAGGTTTACAAACTCACTCTCTGCTCCATGTTCATAAATACAATACTGTGAAAAGGCCTTGGGGACCCTGATTGTATAGATGTATCTAAGACTTTTGCACAGTACTGTATAAAAGAAATATATAAAAATAAATTAAGTATTCCAAGACATATACATACAGTATATGATATTAAATGAATAAATAATACATGCATATACATTATATTTGTCTATTGAAAACTGCATTCAATGCAAATGCTGAAGTTCCATTTTCAACCACAATGCTGAAATAAGTAGTTAGATCATTGTACTTCAACATTAGTTTTGACATCTTTAGTCTGCAATGTGGAAGAATATTTCTCCTAGACCACCAACCAGAGATCAGTGGATGATAAGCGTGAACTTCTCTTCAAAATGAAAAGAATTGAATTTGGCAGTTAGTGTACCAATTTGCATTAACTTGTCTATTAATATTCAACACAGCTTGTGGTACTTTGTCTTGCAATGGAAGAAAGAATTCTCCAATGAGAAAACACCTCTTATGTGATCAAAGGAAGGCAATGATATAGAAGGGGCTAGAGTGGAAGTCTTGTAAACTTACAGTAAGCCATTGCTCAAGGTATATTAGATTCTGCTGATGCTGGAAATCCAAAGCAACACACACAAAATGCTGGAGGAACTTAGCAGGCCAGGTAGCATCTCAGGAAATGAACGAACAGTTGATGTTTTGGGCCAAGACCCTTCATCGGGATTGATTAAAATGTCTCGGCCTGAATCATTGACTGTTCATTCATTTCCATAGATGCTGCCTGATCTGCTGAGTTCCTCCAGAATTTTGTGTGTGTTGCTCAAGAAAATATTGTAAAGATATAAAGATTAGCTTTATTTGTCACATGTACATCAAAACATCGAAACATATGGCGAAATGTGTCATTTGTGTCAGTAACCATCACAATGAACCAGTTTTGTGGATGCCATTGAAGGCACAGTTGTTTCGTTACTGATTTGCTTAATTACTGAGTTAAATTTCTTGAATTCTCTGGATCGATACCAAACTGGTAACTTTACCTTACACTGCCATGTTTGAGAACATATCTCAAGGCACGTGCCAGAATGGAAAATAGGTGAGAAACTTGACCTAGTCACCACTAGGCAAAGAATAATCAATAAAGCCTCTCTACACATGTGCCCATTTTCTACTCCCCTCACACAATGTCCTCACATTTTTTGAAATGGTGGAAGTAGGGGAGCTTGTGAGGGTAATAGTCTTGGAGAAGGAATCAAGAAAGAAGCATGCTTTTCTGGGATTTTTGCTGCCTTTCTCCACTTTCTCGGAAAACACAGGAAACCATGCAAGAAATCAAGCCCTTCACCTTCTGAAGAGTTAAATTTTTTACAAGTTCTAGATGTAAGGAATCACCTGAGTCTGCTGAAGCAACTGCACAGGTTGTTAGTTTAGAGAACAACACACACAAAGAAGAAGAAAGCCCTTAACTCCGAGTGGAGTCATCGGGACGCCGTCGTGACAACCTTTTTTTTTAGCAGGCTTTCTTGTTTTTACGAGGCAGAGTTACTGGCGTGACACTCAACCCAGCACGGATGGGAAGCGTGCAAGGGGGCCGGCTGGATTCGAACTCGGGAGCCTTTGCTCCGAAGTCTAGCGCTGATGCCACTACGCCACACACAAAACACTGGAGGAATTCAGAGAGACAGGCAGCAGTCGGCCTTTCCAGCTGGAATTCTTCATCAGGATTCATGAATCCTGAAACATCACCAGTTTATTCCCCTCCATAGACGCCAGCTGACTTGCTGAGTATGAAGGTCAAAGTAAACTGATGATCAAAGTATAGGCATGTCATCAGAAACTACCCTGCAATTCATTTTCTTACAGGCATTAACAGTAGAGCAACGAGATACAACAGAACTAGAGAAAACCTACACGCAAAGACTGACAAACAACCAATGTGTAAAAGTAAATAAATAATGAATTGGTAGATAAATAAAACAAAGAAGGTGAGTTGTAGGGTCCTTGAAAGTGAGTCTGTAGGTTGGTTTAGTGATCATTTCAGTGTTGAGGTAAGTGAAGTTATCCACATTTGTTCAGGAGCCTAATGGTTAAAGGATAATAAGAGCAGAATTAGGCTATTTGGTTCATTGAATCTGCTCCACAATTTTATCATGACTGATCCGTTTTTCTCTCAGCCTCAGTGTCCTGCCTTCTCTCCGTATTCCTTCATGACCTGACCAATCAAGAATCCATCAAACTTTGCCTTAAATATACACGAAGTTCAGGTCTCCACAGCTGCCTGTGGCAACGAATTCCATAGATTCAGCACTATCTGGCTAAAGAAATTCCTCTTCATTTCAGTTCTAAAAGGATGTCCCTCTGTTCTGAGGCTGTGATCTCTGGTCTTAGACTCTCCCACCATAGGAAACATTCTCTCCACAGTTACTCTATGGAGGCCTTTCCACATTCAATAGGGTTCAATGAGGTAACCCCTCATTCTTCTAAGTTCTAGAGAATATAAGCTCAGAACCATCTAATGCTCTTCATATGACAAGCTGTTCAAAACTGGAGTCATTTTCATGAACCTCTTTGAAACCCCTCCAGTATCAGCACATCTTTCTTAAATAAGGGGCCCAGACTTTTCACAAACCTCCAAGTGAGGCCTCACCAGTGCTTCAAAAGCCTTAACATTACATCCTTGCTTTTATATTCTAGTCCACATTATCCTTCCTCATCACTGACTTAACCTGCACACTAACCTTTAGGGAATCCTGCAGAAGGACTTCCAAGTCCCTTTGCACCTCAAATTTTTGAATTTTTTCTCAATTTAGAAAATAGTCATTTGCATAACCATACACTTCCTGACACTGTATTCCATCTGCCACTTCTTCGCCCATTCTCTTAATCTGTCTAAGTCTTTCTGTAGCTGTTCTACTACCTGCCCCTCCACCTATCTTCGTATAGTCACCAGGAGCCAACCAGAAGAAGCTGACTTTATTCCCACCCTGTACATTCTGCCAATCAGCTAGAATCTTTCCTGTAATACCATGGGATTGTAGCTTGTCAAAGGCCTTCTGAAAATCCAAGTACACACCATCAACCAATTCACCTTTGTCTACCCTGCTTGTTATTTCTTCAACAAATTTCTGAATCTAATTGCTAATAACAGTTGCTGAACCTGTGGCCTGGGCCCTAAGGCTGCTGTACTTCCTGCACATTGACTTCCAAGATTTCCAGCATCTGCAAAATCTGGTGCTAGTTTACTGCATCAAATTGAACCAGAAAATGAAGTCTGAATACTTTTTCCAGCTTACAAGCTGCTTCTGTTTATTTTTAGCAAGATATACCTGGTTACAGAGGTTAAAGAGATTTTTAAAGACACTGTTGAAAGAGATTTTAATAAGATGGAACTCCTACCTACCCTGCATATGGCCTGTTTATCTCACTCTCATCAGGGAGGAGGTTACGTAGCATCCACACCAAGAACACCAAACTTAAGAACAGTTCCTTTCCACAAACAGTGAGGCTGATCAACACCTCCACCCTCTAACCCACCCCTCCACACCCATAGCCACTACCTGGTAGAGATTGTAGACATCGTTAAGAGCACCAAATGTCTTGGTGTTCACCTGGGGGAGAATCTCACCTGGTCCCTTAACACCAGCTCCATAGCAAAGAAAGCTCAGCAGTGTCTCTACTTTCTGCGAAGGCTGAGGAAAGTCCATCTCCCACCCCCCATCTTCATCACATTCTACAGGGGTTGTATTGAGAGCATCCTGAGCAGCTGCATCACTGCCTGGTTCAGAAATTGCACCATCTCAGATCGCAAGACCCTGCAGCGGATAGTGAGGTCAGCTGAGAAGATCATCGGGGTTTCTCTTCCCGCCATCACGGACATTTACACTACACGCTGCATCCACAAAGCAAACAGCATTATGAAGGACCCCATGAACCCCTCGTACAATCTCTTCTCCCTCCTGCCGTCTGGGAAAAGGCTCCGAAGCATTCGGGCTCTCACAGCCAGACTATGTAACAGTTTCTTCCCCCAAGCTATCAGACTCCTCAATACCCAGAGGCTGGACTGACACCTTGCCCTATTGTCCTGTTTATTATTTATTGTAATGCCTGCACTGTTTTGTGCACTTTACGCAGTCCAGTGTAGGTCTGTAGTCTAGTGTAGCTTTCTCTGTGTTGTTTTTTACGTTGTTCAGTCTAGTTTTTTGTACTGTGTCATGTAAACCATGGTCCTGAAAAACATTGTCTCATTTTTACTATCCACTGTACCAGCAGTTATGGTCGAAATGACAATAAAAGTGACTTGACTTGACTACTTCATCATTTCCTGTCAGAGTCACTTTGTATACAGACACTCCTGTGCCTATCATCACTTTATGGACATACAGTCAACTTATGAATATCTTATGTATTTATATTGATTGTATGTTTACTATTATTGTGTTCTTTATCTTATTGACTTTTTTTTGGTGCTGCATTGGATCTGGAGTAACTATTATTTGTTCTCCTTTATGCTCGTGTACTGAAAATGACGTTAAACAAAGCTGAGTCTTGAACCTTGCATCTCCTCATTCTCACAGCTACTGATTACATGGAGAATAACTCCCGATGAACTCCATCATGGACGGTCCCGAGCTCGGCTGCAAAAGGAGGAGGGTTGGACGTGGGGCTAGCAACCCCATCCCACAAAAAATCAGAGCTACAAAAACATCAACGGAAGCTCTGGAGACATTATCCCAAGGGCAGGAGGGATTCACCGAAAGAATCATTTATACATGGGAAAACTGGAAAGAATACCCAAGGACAGAGGATTCTGGTGAACTGCTGTTAGTGGCCTTTGCCCCAGTAGGGGCAATGGGCTTAAAAAGAAGATATGTCATAATATTAGTTGTTGATGCCTGGGACGTGAGCATGAAAGGACAGGCCCAAGCTTTTATAATGCATAAACACAGAAAGCCACCGGTATCATGGTAGGATAGCGGTTAGCACAAAGCTTTATAGTACCAGCAACCCCGGTTCAATTCCCACTGCTGCCTGTAAGGAAGTTGTACATTCTCCTTGTGACCATGTGGGTTTCCTCTGGTGTGCTGGTTTCCTCCCACAGTTCAAAGACGTACTGATTAGTACATTAATTGGTATGCAAATTGTCATATGTTTAGTCTAAGGTTAAATCGGGGGATTGCTGGCGGCGTGACTAGAAGGGCCGGAAAGGCCTATTTCACATTGTCTCTCAATAAATAAATAAATAAATAAATAAATAAATATAAACATTGGTGGTAAATTTATATCTTTTATATATTCACTATGGAGAAAAATACTTCCTTTATAATTACAGCTCATTTTGGTGTGACAAAAATGGTCAGGAGGATATACACAGTCTGAAAAGCTTTATAAAATACCATAAAAGCTCAGGGGATCAATGCTGAGGCTCACAATATTGTGCGAGGATTCTATCATACACAAGTGTTAAAGGTCAACGTCTTATTAAATAGCAACTGGAATTACTATGTATCCTGATATATCTGTTACTTCTGCAACTGCATACTTTGGTATAATTTTATCTTGTATTGTCAGGCTTTTTTTAAAAAAAAAATAATTTATCCTCTTGATAACCTCATCAAAAAAAAACTACACTGGGGCTCAATTTATTGAACTTTGTAATTTAGAGACAGAGAAATCGTTTTTTAGAGCAAAGTACTTGGCTCAATCTATCCATCACAACCCCCATCCCTCCCCTGATCTGGGCTGCCAGCCTCTGTCCCTTCCTTTCACTCCTGCAGTGTACTCTGGCCATCTTCCTTCTATATACTTTTAAAGATGGCACCGAACTGCACTCTCCTGTGAAATCATGGCTTGGACTCAGTCATTTTTTAAGTTTGAAGGGATGGCTTTGGGGACAGAGAGCAGACTTAGGGGTCAGTTTAGGGTTTAGGGAGAGTGATGTGGGGAAGTTAGATATTTGATTAGGGTTTTTACAGACAGGGATATGGAGAAGATCTAGGCCTTGCCTGCACTGAATGCTCCACTTTCCGTGTTTGAAGAGCAGTGACCTGGGCAATCCGGGCCACTGCTCTGAGTTTGGGAGTCAGTGCGGTAGATGGGTGATCTGCAGCCACGGCCTCAGCTCCCTGCTGGAAGGCCAGTGACCAGGAACATGAGGGCTGGTTAGTCAGCACTCCTAGAGTTGGTCTGGAGTTTGGGATCCTATTAACAGCTAGCCCAGCGGTCGATACTGAAGGTAGGAGCCTGAAGGTGGATCGAAAGCCCGGGAGTGGAGGCCTGATGGCCAAAACATGGAGGCTGCAGGCCTGTGCTGGAGTTGGAGCTCAGTTTATGTGTGTGGGTGGGTGGGTAGGACAGAGGAAGGGGGTTTGTTTTGCTACTGTTCTGTCGCCTGGTGGGTTTGCTTGGTTTAGTTCTGTGTCTTACTGCCGTGCACCATGGCGTGCTGCATTGTTGCTGCAATGTGTGGCAGCACCCAGAACATCCTTGCATTGTGTTGGTTGTTAATGCAAGTGACACATTTCACTGCAAATCTTAATATTCATGTGATAAGTAAACGATTCTGTATCGAAATCTTTTCCTTCAGTCCTGATGCAGGGTCCTAAGCTGAAACATCAACCATTCCTTTGCCTCTGCAGTTGCTGCTTGATGAATGAGTCCTTCCAGAAAAGCTTCCCTTGATTTTTCCATTCAAAATGCACTTATTATCAAAGTCTGTATGCACTATACAACCCTGAGGTTCATCCTCGGTCATGATACAAAGAAAACCATGGAATCTGTTCAAAGAACACAACCCCCCCCCCCCCCCACACACTCCCCGCCCCCATGCGCAAAAAACAAATCACACAAACGGCACAAGAAAGAGCAAGGAAACACAGAACATAAACACAAGATAAAAAGTTCAGTTCAGCTCAGTGCTCATTACCTGCAGGCCTCTGACAGCAGCGAGGGAGAGACACAGGGGCCTTCCCTCAGAAGCAGCGAGCGAGAGGGAGAGAGAGGTTGTCACACGCAGACAGCTTCCTCTGGCAGCAGTGAGCGGGAGGCTGGTAGATGGCACTCCACTGTTGCTCAGTTTTCAGCGAGCTCCCTGAGAAATGGAGTCAATTATTGGCTCACTAAGAATCTTCACCTCAAGGCCACTCGCCTTGAGGTGACAGAACCCTCTCGGAGACGGAAAAGCACCCGATTACTCGATCGACCTGAAAACACACCATCAAACTGTACCAGAGACCATTTAAAAGAAAAAGGCAATGTAAAAGCAGTGAAAGAAACAGCTTCATGGACAGAGTGGAAGAGGTGGCGCTGTTCATTGTGCCATCTTCTTCTGGGACAATTGGTTTATTGACGGCCTTAGACTCATCTTGGGAAGAATCAGGCTCTTTGGCACATTGAGTCTGTGACAGCCATTAGACATTCATTTACACTAATCCGAGTGCATACTCCCTTTTACCATGAACTCTCTCCAGATTTTACCACAGTGCTTTACAGTGCCAGCGACCTGGGTTCAATTTCATCGCTGTCCATAAGGAGTTTGTATTGTCTCCCTGTGTCCACCTGGATTTGCTCAGACTGCGGCGTTGTCCTCCCACATTCCAAAGCCATACGGGTTAGGGGGTTAATTGGTCAGAGGGGTGTGATTGGGCAGCACGGGCTCATGGGGCTGGAAAAGCCTGTTCCTCTGCCGTATCTCTCTAAATACTAATTAAAAAGATTCCCTCTCCTGGAATTAGCGAGCGATTCTGAACTCATATACTTAAATGTTTTCTCAAATTCCTCTGATTATTTTGACTCGTGGTCAGCAATTCATGAGAAGGCATATCCTTAATTGTGATTTAATTAATAAGTGCAGCACTGTTTGCCTGTGTTTGAACTCGTACAACGAGCTCAATGGCCTAATCCATTGTCCAAACACTTCTCTTCCATTTGACAGAAAGATGTAATTTCCAGACTACCACAAATAAGATGTGACCTCCTGATGCATGACACTGAGCCTAACCCTAACACAAGCAATTACCTCCAGCATTTACATTGTCTTGGTCAGTGCAGGGGGCATTAAACTAAATTTGACGCACTTAATTTCAGCATTTGGTTCTTTCCGGACAACTTTTGAACAAATTTGACATTTTGCACAGAAGCAAGAAAATCTCATCTGCAAGCATGGGGCAACTCACTTTATCTAATCTACCTGACAATGTAATTTCTAGAAAAGTTAAGTTAAAGTAATAATATACAGATTCATTATAAACCTTTAGGATTCACGGATTTGATTTCAAGATTCAAGATTACAGATGTTATGACATCATTGTATTTGGTTACTGATATTCTATGTGGTTTGTGTGTGAGAGGTCTGGTCTTCAAGCCGTGGAGGGACGGTGCAACAGGCACCTTTTATTCCATGAATGTTTTCTTGAGTGTGACTGTAGGTACTGCATTATTAGCACCTTGGCCCCAGAGTAACATTGTCTTGTTTGGCTGTATTCACGAGTATTCCTGTATGGTTGAATGACAATGAAACTTGAATTGATTTGAATTAGAGTCATTCGTCAGTCATAATCATTCTGTGTCATGTCATATGACGTGTGGGACCATGGTCTTTCCAAGACCATGATTATCCTTGACAATTTTTGCCGCCTTCTGGGCAGTGTCTTTACAAGACAGGTGACCCCAGCCATTATAAGACCATAAGATATAGGAGCAGAATTGGGCCATTTGGCCCATTGAGTCTGCTGCACTATTTTGTTACGGCTGATACAATTTTCCTCTCAACACCTTCCCCCCGCCTCCATATCCCTTCATGTTCTGACCAATCAAGAATCTATAAACCTCTGCCTTAAATATACATAAAGACTCGACCTTCACAGCTACCTGTGGCAAGGAATTCCACAGATTCACCATCCTCTAACTAAAGAAAATCCTCTTCACCTCTGTTCTAAAAGGAAGTTAGTGGTTGGTTGGGGGTGTGGAGGGTGGGTTAGTGTGTGGAGGTGTTGATCAGCCTCACTGCTTGGGGAAAGTGACTGTTTCTGAGTCTGGGAGTGGAGGGGTGGGTCAGTGGGTGGAGGTGTTGATCAGACTCACTGCTTGGGGAAAGTGACTGTTTCTGAGTCTGGGAGTGGAGGGGTGGGTCAGTGGGTGGAGGTGTTGATCAGACTCACTGCTTGGGGAAAGTGACTGTTTCTGAGTCTGGGAGTGGAGGGGTGGGTCAGTGGGTGGAGGTGTTGATCAGACTCACTGCTTGGGGAAAGTGACTGTTTCTGAGTCTGGGAGTGGAGAGGTGGGTCAGTGGGAGGAGGTGTTGATCAGCCTCACTGCTTGGGGAAAGTGACTGTTTCTGAGTCTGGGAGTGGAGGGGTGGGTCAGTGGGTGGAGGTGTTGATCAACCTCACTGCTTGGGGAAAGTAACTGTTTCTGAGTCTGGGAGTGGAGGGGTGGGTCAGTGGGTGGAGGTGTTGATCAGACTCACTGCTTGGGGAAAGTGACTGTTTCTGAGTCTGGGAGTGGAGGGGTGGGTCAGTGGGTGGAGGTGTTGATCAGACTCACTGCTTGGGGAAAGTGACTGTTTCTGAGTCTGGGAGTGGAGGGGTGGGTCAGTGGGTGGAGGTGTTGATCAGACTCACTGCTTGGGGAAAGTGACTGTTTCTGAGTCTGGGAGTGGAGGGGTGGGTCAGTGGGTGGAGGTGTTGATCAGACTCACTGCTTGGGGAAATTAATTGTTTTTGAGCTTGTTGGTCCTGGTGTGGATGCTACGTAGCCTCCTCCCTGATAAGAGTGGAAGAAACAGTCCTTGAGCAGGGTGGGTGGGTCCCTTCATGATGTTACTGATCCTTTTCTTTCACATTTCTGTATATATATCTATGTCTTCGATGGTGGGTAGGCTTGTGCCGGTCAAGTGTTGGGCAGCTTTGTCTACCTGTTGTAGAGTCTTCCTGTCACCATAGTCCAGTTTCCGTACCCAGCGGGGATACAGTTTGTCAGGATGCTGTGTACTGCGCATCTACAGAATGATGTGAGTCTGGATATGCAGCCCAGCCCTCGTCAGCCTCCGCAGAAAGTAGAGGCCTTGGTGAGCTTTCGTGATTGTGTAGCATAGGATTTATTCTTGGCCCGTGCGAGGTTGTGCATGATGAGCTCACCCAGCAGTCGGATTCTGCTCACAGTTTCCCGTTGTGCTGCTGACATAAAGAGGGCTGTGAACGGGGTGACTTCCCCTGAAGTTGATAACCATCTCTACCATCTCTAATGTTCGCATTGAGGAAGAGGTTATCTGCCTGCACCAGGCCTCGAGCTCTTCTACCTCCTCTTTGTAGGTCATCTCATCATCGTTGGTGATGAGCCCCGCCACTGTCTTACTGTCGGTCAAAATGATGCGATGGTGTGGCCGTGCAGTCATGAGTAAGCCAAGTGTACAACAACATTCTCAGCACACAGCCTTGGCGAGACACCTGCGATGAGGAGGATGGGGAGGGAGGAACGGCTGTGCATCCTTTCTATCTGAGGTCTGTTGGTCAGGAAATCCAAAATCCAGAAACAGCATTGTGGCATAAGTGGTAATCACACAGGAGTGTGGTCAGGATGGGGGGGGGGGGGGGCGGGGTGTGGAGGATCCTTTATGATATTACCGGCCTTTTACCAGCACCTTTCTGTGTGTACATCCTTGATGCGTTGGGCAGTTTTGACTTCCCGTTGCAGAGCCTTCCCGTCCACCACAATAAAGCCTTTTTACCCAGCAGTGACACAGCACGCTAGGATGCTCTCACCTGCACATCTGTAGAAGGTCGTATTGATGTATCGATGGGCAAAGCCTACTCAGAAAGTTTTCCTGACTGTGTAGAATGTGTTCTGGGATTATGAGGTCATGCAAGATGTGCACTCACAAAAGTTTGAAAAGTTTAACACAAAACAATGTATTTTACAATAAGTGCTATATGCACTTGTGGTGAACTACATATACCTGTCTGGACAGGCCCCCCTGCTGACTGCTCCTGTGGCTCCTCCCACAGACCCCGGTATAAAGGCGATTGGAGCCATCCTCAGTCTCCAGGATGTTAACCCACGTCTCAGAGTTATTGATGGTGCATCAGCACTTCACTGTATATTTCTGAAGTTCATGTGATGTACTGGAGGACCTGAGTGATAAGCAAGATTGAATAGGTTAAGACTGTATTAATTAGAATGTAGAAGATTGAGGGGAGATTTGATAGAGGTATACAAAATTATGAGGGGTACAGATAGGGTAAAAGCAAGCACTGAGATTGGGTGGGACTACAACCAGAGGTCATGGGCTAAGGGTGAAAGGTGAAAAGCTTATGGGGAACATGAGGGGAAACTTCTTCACTCAGAGGGTGGTGAGAGTGTGGAACGAGCTGGCAGCACAAGTGGTGCATGCAAGCTCGATTTCAACCTTTAAGAGAAGTTTGGATAGATACGTGGATGGTAGGAGTATGGAGGGCTATGGTCCCAGTGAGGGCTGATGGAGTAGGCTGTTTAAATAATTTGGCATGGACTCGATAGGCCAAAGGTACTGCTTATGTGCTGTACTTTTCTATGATTCCATGTGACAAATAAACATAGAACAGTACAGCACATCACAAGCCCTTTGGCTCACAATGTTGTGCCGACCCTCAAACCCTGCCTCCCATATAACCCCCCACCTTAAATTCCTCCATATACCTGTCTAGTAGTCTCTTAAACTTCACTAGTGTATCTGCCTCCACCATTGACTCAGGCAATGCATTCCACACACCAACCACTCTCTGAGTGAAAAACCTTCCTCAAATATCCTCCTTGAACTTCCCTCCCCTTACCTTAAAGCCATGTCCTCTTGTACTGAGCAGTGGTGCCCTGGGGAAGAGGCGCTGACTATCCACTCTGTCTATTCCCCTTAATATCTCGTACAGAGGAATAAAGCTAATCTTTTAATCTGTAAAATATTATAGTCTAGAAAAATCTAAAGTAGCTTTGATGATGTTGACATTGACAATAAATAGACAAACATCCACTTCTTTTTAAAGATGATGTAAAATAAAATATAAAATTATGTATTAAAGGCTGCCCTCTGTAATAATCATTTAAAGACTTCCTTCGGTGCAGGTAACAACATGAATAATATGACAATTGACTTGATCTCTGCTGTAGTATTGTTTAGTATTTCATTGTTGTCATACAGTCACTAAAATGCTAGAAAGACAGACATACTTTATTGATCCCGAAAGAAATTGTGAACCATTAATCTGATGACTCCCAAGGTGTTATGTCTCTTACTATTGGTCTGATTTTCAAAGTTCAAAATAAATTTAATATCAAAGTACATGTATGTTACCATATGTTATATACAAGACCATAAGACATAGGAGCAGAATTAGGCCATTTGGCCCATCGATCTGATCCACCATTTCATCATGGCTGATCCATTTCCCTCTCTGTCCCATTCTCCTGCCTTCTCCCCTTCTCCCTTCATTGCTGACTAATCAAGAATCTATCACCCTCTGCCTTAAGTATACCCAATGACTTGGCCTCCACAGCCACTTGTGGCAACAGATTCATCACCCTCTGGCTGAAGAAATTCCTCCTCATCTCAATTCCAAATGAACGTACCTCTATTTGGAGGCTGTGTCCTCTTGTCTTAGACTCCTCTCCACATCCACTCTATTGAGACCTTTCAATAAGCTTCAATGACCCCCCTCACCCCATTGTTTGGAATTCCACTGAGTGGAAGCCCAGAGACATCAAATGTTCTTCATATGATAAGCCTCTCAATCCCAGAAACATTTTTGTGAAACTCCTGTGAGCCCTCTCCAATGTCAGCACATCCTTTCTTAGATAGGTGGTCCTAAACTTCATGTGACACTGATCGGGGATTAAGCAGGTGCTACATCTTGCCCAAGGGTGACCTGTAGGCTAGTGGAGGGAAGGGACACCTCACACCTTCTTTGACAGAGGCATTACTCCACCCTGCTACCCGACCTCCATAAAAACCTCACACTCAAAATGCTGGTGGAACACAGCAGGCCAGGCAGCATCTATAAGGAGAAGCACTGTTGACATTTCGGGCTGAGACCCTTCGTCAGGACTAACCAAAAGGAAAGATAGTAAGAGATTTGAAAGTAGTGGGGGGAGGGGAAAATGCGAAATGATAGGAGAAGTCCGGAGGGGGTGGGATGAAGCTAAGAGCTGGAAAGGTGATTGGCGAAAGTGATACAGAGCTGGAGAAGGGAAAGGATCATGGGACGGGAGGCCTCAGGAGAAAGAAAGGAGGAGGGGGAGAACCAGAGGGAAATGGAGAACAGGCAGAGTGATGGGCAGAGAGAGAGAGAAAAAACAAACAACTAAGTATATCAGGGATAGGGTAAAAAACATATTTTAATGAACTACTCGGCGGGAGTACAGAAAAGGATGGAATCCCGGACGCTGCCATTCAGCTGTTTATTCATTTAACAGATTTCCCCCAAGCCATCGGACTACCAACCTACTGCCCTCTGCTGTGCCTATTGTCTTGTTTATTACTTATTGCAATGCCTGCACTGTTCTGTGTACTTTATGCAGTCCTGGGTAGGTCTGTAGTCTAGTGTAGTTTTTGTATTGTTCATGTAGCACCATGGTCCTGAAAAACGTTGTCTTATTTTTACTGTGTACTGTACCAGCAGTTATGATTGAAATGACAATAAAAAGTGACTTGACTTGACTTGATTTCTTTTGTGTCATGTTTATAAAATTGAGAGTGGCTGACCAACTTACCCTAGGCAGATCAAGGTTAATTGTAAGACCTGGTCTGCACCATCTCGGTGTGATTGAGAAGAAAAGACAGGAAGATCCATGTCCCACACAAACTCCCGTAAAACAATTAACATGAATAAACTATGTCAAAAAATATCAGCTTGCAAGAAAAAACTTCCTAACAGAGTGAACTGTAAATTCTATACCAAAATTAGATTAGATCATTACCAGACGAAGGTCCACTAACAATCCTAATGTCAGACTTTTGATTGTAAATATATTCAGATTCAGATTCAGTTTATTGTCATTTAGAAACCACAAATGCAATGCAGTTAAAAAATGAGACAACATTCCTCCAGAATGATATCACAAAAGCATATGACAAAACAGACGACACCAGAAAATCCACATAACGTTTGGCAATCCCCAATCCAGAGTCCGGAGATGCTGCTGTATATTAATATCGCGCTATCGTCTTAGTGCGTTCCCCGGAAAGGAGCTCTAAATCCACCAGACAAACAAGACCAAAAACTAAAGCTACAAGACCTGCACAAAACCACATATTTACAACATATAGTTACAACAGTGCAAACAATAGCATAATTGATAAAAAACAGACCATGGGTACAGTAAAAATAGTCCAAAGATGTTAAAAGCCTATAAGTTCGAAAGAAACCACCACACAGTTTCCACAAGTCCTCAGGGTCCCCGATTAACTCGTCATCCCACGCTGGCGGCAGAAGGGAATACCCCCGCTATGGACTTCCACGGCGCTGCCCGACTCAGCCTCGCAGACACAGCACACACTGAAAGCGATCTGACCGCAGCGGACTCCGAGTTCGTCGAACCTCCGAGCCTCCGACCATCTTACTGATATAATATGCTTACTGATTCCAATATTTTCTGTTGTTATACTCAAATTTTCAACTTCTGGGGTTCTTTTCCCTTCCAGAAATAACTATCTGAGATAATTTGGAACTATCAAGACCTGAGGAAATGGAGATTTCCCACCACCCAGGACATCAAGAGTGAAGTACAGGAGCCTACAGGCACGCACTCAATGTTTCAAGAACAGCTTCTTCACCTCTGCCATCAGATTTCTGAATGGACAATGAACATTACCTCATGTCCTCATCTATGCTATCTCACATGAACCAATGTTGTGCAAAATCTTAGGCACAGTACTGTCATAATTTTATGTTTTGCACTGTACAGCTACTGCATAAACAAAACACATTTCATTGCATATGTAAGTGATGATAAACTGTTTCTGATATGGTTTCAAAGGTACAGTTAATTTCTGAGAAATGTATACAATATTCATCCTGGAATTCTTTTTTCTTCACAACCATCCACGAAAATAGAGGGGTGCCTAAAATGGGTCTCAATTGTGGATTGTTAGTGAACATCAGGAGGGGAATCGTGGTTGGGAAAAGGAGAAGGGAAATGGAAGGGAGTGGGAAGCACTAGGAACACATTCTCTAATGATTAATAAACCAGTTACCTGTCCCATACCCCTCCCACAGCTCACCACCCTCGCCATTCCCAATGTTGTTTGCTCCTGCTGTAGCGATGTGCTACACACAGCGCTGAGATAACGACACGCAGTCGGTAAGTCATTTCGAGACTAGTTTATTCAAACTTCGTGGCGCTGGCATTTAATCCCTAGCGCCCGCCCTCTCCAGGCAGAAATGACATCAGAGGTGCATTACCAAAGTCTCCCCCCGCGCGCTGGCTATTTGTGAGCCGGTTCGCCTGCGCAGAAAGTGGGTCACCACACTGCCAGATTTACAAACTCTCTCTGTGCTCCACAGTCAAATACAGTATTGTATAAAAATCTTAAAGCACCCTAGATATATACGTGCCTAAAACTTTTGCTCAACACAGTATATATGTTTCTTATTGTAATTTATAGCTTTTTGTTATTATGTATTTCACTGTACTGCTGCTGCAAAACAACAAACTGGCTGATGTTTGCCAGTGACATCAAACCAAATTCTGATTCTAATTTGACAGCAAAAATGCAGAATGCATTTTTTCCCAGTTCCTTGCACCAGTAAGTTTTTGATATCTGCATTGCTCATAATTCGTATCAGGGTTACAGCCAGTACAACCTTTAACACTCTAACTTTTCCTATATTTTGCATGTTCTTACAATTATAATTTGTTTCCCATTTCTGCAATATTCACACCTTGTGCTTTCATAAACCCTTTTACTGAAAGGTGCTTCATTTTATAATATCGCTCACCCAGAGGAAATACTGACATAGTTTACAATTCAAACAAAAAGTGATTTGGTTAGAACTTTCAAGAGTTCAAAGGGGAGAAAACTAAAGCTAAAGTGTCTGGATATAAACAGAATTATTTATAATCCACATTCTCAACACCCAACAATCAAATTACCCCTGCAACAGAGCTGTTTATTCTCTTGTAGTGTAAAGCTGTGGTCTGAAACATATTTCTCTGAAATCAAATCTTTAATAGCGTTTCATATCTCATTCCAGCGAAAGAGTCAAATGTGTTTGGAGTACTTGTAATGGAATCGGCATGTCGTACAGAGATTCACAGAGCAGAGAGAACTGCAATGAGAGGCAGGTAATTAAGCTGTTAAAGTGGCATTGCTTTCAAGAGGCAATGTTGGGCCAATCATTTGCTGTTCATTTACAAATATGCAGTTTGATGAGGTAAACCATCGTCTGTGAATAATTAGGATGACATTCTTCTTGGGTGGCAGCACCAAATGGAGGATGGAAAATTGGCAGCCTGCTTTAAACATTAAAGTTAATGGAAAAGATAATCAGCCAGAGAGTAAAAAGGGATGCTGATTTACTACCCCCCATTTAGCACCACTGCCTGAGGCAAAAACTTCACCCTCAGTATCTTCTGGATCAAAAGAAATTCGGCTCCTTTGCATTTCCACTTTACAAAAACGTATTTTCACCTCTCTCATCCATCGTTTCTTCTCATGGTCTATGGTGAATGGAGAGTCGTGCAGAGGTGAGGCTAGGCAAGTGGAGGAAGAGGCAAAGGAGAGGCATGGTGGAGGCAAATGGAGGCGAGAGCAAGGGAAGTCCCAATGTCTGATTAATTTAAGTGCCAGGCTGAATTGTACTGGTGGGGCGGGAAACTTGAGAGAATATCTATGTGGCAGGGCCAGGTCTGAGACCAAGAGAAGCCCCGACTTCTGATCGATTTAAGTGCTGGGCTGAATTGGAAAGGTTAGTTTAGGCTGAATCATGGCTGCAGGGTCCAGGCGTCAGGGATGTCCAAAGGTGAGGAACAACCCAATGTTTGAATGATTTAAGCACCCAGCCTGATTAAAAAGGTCAGGGTGTCGGGGCCAGAGGTGAGGGAGGTTCTGCTCATTCCTCCGTGATGTTTCCTCAGCTCTGAGATGAACTGAGGCTGTGACCTCTCTGGCTTTGTGTCTTTCGTAAAACTTCAGCTGTGAATGCTATTTGCTTTCTTTTGTTGTGTGCACGATTTACTTTCTCTCTGCTTGGTTTGATGGTTCTTTTGCTGGGTTTGTTTCGGGATTCTTTGTTTTGTGGCTGCCTGTAAGGAGATGAATTTCAAGATTGTATAATATATACGTACTTCGATAATACATAGACTTTGAACTTTGAACTTTTGAACTCTACTATCAGCCCTCTACCTTCCAGCTTCTCACTTCATCCCACCCAAGAGGTGAACCACCCAACTCACTCCCTTCTCACCTGGCTTCACGTACCACCACCCAGCTTGTACTCATTCCCCTTGCTCCACTTCTTATTCGAGCTTACTGGCTGGAAATTCATCCCCAGCTGATACCTAGTGGTGCAATATTATCCATCTCTTATTACTGTAATCTTTATCTTTTAAACACAGAATGCTTAAGTATCAACTGGGAATAAATTCCCATTCAATGAGTTCTATTATAAATGGAGTGACAGAAGGGACACCTGAAATTCAAGTCGTTTATTGTCACACAGATGCCTTGTGCAGGAAGGCACAGAGTCGACTGTACTTCCTTAGAAGGTTGGCGTCATTCAATGTCTGTAGTGAGATGCTGAAGATGTTCTATAGGTCAGTTGTGGAGAGCGCCCTCTTCTTTGTGGTGGCGTGTTGGGGAGGCAGCATTAAGAAGAGGGACGCCTCACGTCTTAATAAGCTGGTAAGGAAGGCGGGCTCTGTCGTGGGCAAAGTACTGGAGAGTATAACATCGGTAGCTGAGCGAAGGGCGCTGAGTAGGCTACGGTCAATTATGGAAAACCCTGAACATCCTCTACATAGCACCATCCAGAGACAGAGAAGCAGTTTCAGCGACAGGTTGCTATCGATGCAATGTTCCTCAGACAGGATGAAGAGGTCAATACTCCCCAATGCCATTAGGCTTTACAATCCAACCGCCAGGAGTAAGATATGTTAAAGTGCCGGGGTTGATTGTATTTAATGTATTTAAGTAAACTACTTAAGAACTTTTTAAAAGCTATTATTAATGCTTTTTGAGAGAGTGATTTAGATGCATATCATATTTTTACTGAGTTAAGTATTGTATGTAATTAGTTTTGCTACAACAAGTGTATGGGACATTGGAAAAAAAGTTGAATTTCCCCATGGGGATGAATAAAGTATCTATCTATCTATCTATCTATTTAACTATGTACATGTAGACTATTAAACGATGTTTCTCCGAACCCAGGTGTAAAGCACACATAACACACAATAACTTGGGAAAGTAAGAGTAAAATCTACAAGTGAATTATGCATAAATAAACACAGTGAGGGCATAAATTAAAGATTGTAAGAGACAGAACAAATTAGTAGGTGACACTATGAATACAATGCTGCAGGGATTTCAGAAGCCTAATGGCCTGAGGGAAGGACCTGTTTCCCATCCTGACTCTTTTAGTCTTTATGCATCGGAGTCTCCTGCCTGATGGTAGAAAGTGAAAGAAGAAGCTGGGTGGATGGGTGGGATCCTACATACGCAGCACTCTTGATAGATGTCCCCAAAGGATGGTAGGGAGACCACTATGATCCTTCCAGCCATTCTTACAGTCCGTTGTAGGGACTTCCGGTCCAATGCCAGCTGCTCCCATACCAGATGGAGATGCAGCTTGTCAGGATGCTCTCAAGGGTGCTCCTGTAAAATTCAGTTAAAATAGGGGGTGGGGGGGTGCTCACTTGCTTCAATCTCTCAGGAAGTGGAGAATCCACTCTGCCTCCTTATTTAGGGGGTGATATTGAGGGACCAAGTGAGGTCACCCCTGATGTTTACTCCCAGGAACTTGGTGCACTTACATATATATAGCTAGGGTGCCTATGACTTTGTAGACTACTGTATTTGTCAACATGCAGCAGAGAGCAAGTTTGAAAATCTGGCGGGAGCAAAGGATGTTGGGAATGATGAGGGTGGAGCTGTGTGGGAGGGGTGTTGTGCGGGTGCAGACACAGCCAGCCCTGAGACCCCACGTAAGGTAATTTGATTCCAAACAATTAGTTTATTGATCATTACAGAATATCTCTCTGGTACTTCCGACTCCCTCCCCTCTCCCTTCCCCTTTTCCCAACCATGATTCCCCTCTCCCTGCCCACTTTCCACCCTCAGTCCACAAAAGAAACCCATATCAGAATCAGGTTTATCATCATTCATGTGTCATGCAATTTTTTTTGTACTAGTAATACAGTGCAATACATAAAATTACTACAGTACTGTGCAAAAGACTTAGGGCTCCCTAGCTATATATATATATATAGGTCTAAGACCTTTGCACAGTACTGTGTGTGTATATATATATTTTTTTCCTTTTTGTAATATTTTAATCATGTATTGCCTGCTGCAAAACAACAAATTTCACAGCATATTAATTCTGATTCTAATTCCAATTCAATGAACTGGTCTCCATATTTGGTTACGTGGATCTGAAAGTAACTTTTTAAGAAGTGTTTTAATTACAAACATATCAAATAGTTCAATGGGAAGAAGTGGATGGTCTTAGATAATGGATAGAAGACGAATATTATATATTGAAAAGAACTTCAAGCTTCAAGATTTCTCCTGGCACTCCCACTGCACCAGTTTGCCATTTGGATAACCTACCCATCAATCTAGTCTCTGTTAGGATTAACCTGGATGACTTTTTGTACAGCTTTGTGGAAAAGTTCACAGTGGAAATGTTTGTGATGACATTGGGTCATCTTCCATTTTAAATAATGCTCCATATATGATCTGTGGCATTCCCAGGCAGAAGTGAGATGATTGTGTGAAACCACAGTCAGTGTGTTGCTGTGAATGAAAGAGACTGCTATAATGAACATATTTATATGTGACTATTCTCTTCTCATGAATTTCCTGCTGAAATTACCAAATTTTATTCAAGGGAAGTTAATGTATTTTCTATCATAATTTCTGTCTCCTTCACTTTTCTTCAGTCATGACTGTTTACTGAGTAAATTAACTTTATTGCACAATCAAATGTTTACTGTGAACCCAGACATATGCCCCAGAGTGTTGTCAACAGATGCTCTGCATAATTAAAGTAATGTTGTTAGAAAGTGTTAAGAATTCACCACTAGCTCACATCATTAAGGACCCTCACTGTCCAAGGCATGCCCCACTATGCCTTTGTCACATTTTGTACAAAACTTAAGTTCATCCTTAAGTTCACATTTTCCCAAGTCAGATTCAGAATCAGGATTAATATCACTGGGCTAAGCTGTGAAATTTGTTGTTTTGTGATAGCGGTGCATTACAATTATTACTCTTCTCCGCGCAGCGGGCAGCAACCTTGGTGATCCTTTAGCATTTGCCTGCTTTTTACGAGGCCACGTAGCTAGCTCGATGCTCAGCCCAGAGTATGGACGGGAAGCCTGCAAGCAGCAGGCTGGATTCGAACCTGGGACCACTCACCTGGAAGTCCAGTGCTGATGCCACTACACCACTGGCCAGCAGTACATAACAGATAAATAGAGTAAGCCGTGCAAAACGAGTAATGTTCACGGGTTCAATGTCTACTCAGAAGTCGGATGGCAGAGCAGAAGAAGCTGTTCCTGAATCATTAAGTGTGTGCCTTCAGGCTTCTGTACCTCCTCCCTGATGGTAACAATGAGAAGAGGGTACGATGATGATAGAGACCCTTAATGATGGATACTGCCTTTTTGAAGCATTGCTACATGAAGATGTCCTGAATACTATGGAGGCTCGTGCCCATCGTGGAGCTGCATGGGTTAAAACTCTCTGCAGCTTTTTCTGATCATATGCAGTGCCGCCACCCCATACCAGATCGTGATGCAGCCGGTCAGAATGATCCCCATGGCATATCTGTAGAAATTTTTTGAGTGTCTTTAGTGACATACCAAATCTCCTCCAACTCCTAATGAAATAGAGCTGCTGTGGTGCCTTCTTTGTAACTGGTGTGACAGCGGTTATATTGCATTAGGAGTCATGAACAATAAGTGGAGTCGTTCAGCTTGACAGCCTCTGGCAATCAAATCAAATCCTGCTGTTGGTCTTCTCATTACAACAGGGATGAATAGGAGTGGTCACATTCAGAATCAGGTTTATTATCACAGACACAAGAGATTCTGCAGATGCCGGAAGTCCAGAGCAGCGCACACAAAATGCTGGAAGAACTCAGCAAGTTAGGCAGCATCTATGGAAAACAACAAACTGTTAATGTTTTGGGCCAAGTCCCTTCGTCAGGACTGAAGAGGAAGGGGACGAAGCCAGAATAAGTAGGTGGGGGGGAGGGGAAGCAGCCCAAGCTGGCAGTATCCTTCCACTTCAGATCCGATGAAGGTTCTCAGCCTGAAATGAAGGCCAGTGTGGGCCAAAGGGCCTGTTCTGTGTTGTGTCTCAAAAAAACTAATGCGTGTGTATAGTGTATATGTATGTATAACCATATATATAGTCACACATAGTTTATATATACATATATACAGTATATGTGTGTGTATATATAAGATTTAAATTACACTTATATATATAACTTGTATAAGCATTATAATTTATAGTTTATTTGCAAGTATAAATTAAATAAATAGTTCAAATTGAGTGAAGAATTGTGTATTGACATAATAGAGACTGATTTGAAGGGGCCTCTCTGTACGGAAAGGGAAACGTTTACATGTTTATAATTGACCGTGAAACCCAAGTTCTTCGAGCCATTCCAATCAATATTGGCACATTATTTTGTGGTGCAGTCTGTCCTTGGCCCAGTTCTTCCCCCACTCTACTTCACTAATTGCTGCAATATTTGTGCCGAACTGAGCTGTTTATTATTTTTATTAAAAGAGCACATCAGATTGCACAGTACCCCAATCACATTGGTTGCTCCAGATATCCTGCCAAGTGAAATGTATCCATTTCCTCATGACAACCTCTCTTTTCCTCCCACTTAACCTTGAGAAAATAAAGTCTCTTTGATTGTTCTCAGCAAAGGAAACAGTTCCTCGATAGTACATTATCTATTTATTTGATGGTGATACCCTTGATTGTCCACTTTCCATTCAATGTCACAGCATGCTGTTTGACAGTTCCAAGATGTGTTGTTAAACTGGGTCACACTAGTTAATTATTTTTATACAGACTGATAGGATTCATTACCAAGCTTGCCTGTCTGTCTGAGTATCATTTTATCTGTAATAAGGTTTCCCACATTCATAGCTAATTATATTTACCTTCTCCTGTAGTAGGATTCATCTGCTCCTTTTTATAATTGAACTAATGTACACACCAGAATTGATGCTGTGATTGGGTGGAAGATAGAAGATTCAAAGGCAAAAAAAAACAATTCCTCACAAATATTCCTTAATTTTCCATGCTCAACAAACAAATAAATAGATAAGTTGTAGAAATTTAAAATATGCAGCATTTTTTTGGGATTCAAGAGTGTTTACTGTCAAGGGGAACAAAATGATCATTACTCTGGATCTATGCAGCATAAAAAAACACAATAGCCACCATCTACACAGATCAGAAATAATATCCCCACCTCACTGACGATCGACACTGGTGCACCTCAGGGGGGTATGCTTACCCCACTGCTCTACTCTCTCTATACCATGACTGCGTGACTAGGCACAGCTCAATGTCTATCAATAAATTTGCTGACGTACAACCATTGTTGCTGATGAGAAGGTGTACAGGAGTGAGATATATCAGCTGGTTGAGTGGTGTCATTGCAACAACCTTGCACTCTAATGTCAGTGAGACCAAAGAAGTGATTGTGGTCTTCAGGAAGGGTAAGATGAGGGAACACACACCAGTCCTCATAGAGGGATCAGAGGTGGGAAGAGTGAGCAATTTCAAGTTCCTGGGTGTCAATATCACTGAGGATCTTACCTGACCCAACATATCGATGTGGCTACAAAAAAAGGCACGACAGTGGCTGTATTTCATTAAGGGTTTGAGGGTATTTGGTATGTCACCCAAAGACACACTTGTTTCTATAGATGTACCATGGAGAGCATTCTAACTGGCTTCGTCACCATCTGGTATAGGGAGAGGGGTGGGGTTGTTACTGCACAAGATCAAAGTAAGCTACAGAGAGTTGTAAACGTAGTCAGCTCCATCATGGGCACTAGACTCCATATAGTATCCAGGAGCGGTGCCTCAGAAAGGCAGCATAAATCATTACAGACTCCCATCATCCAGGACGTGCCCTCTTCTCATTGCTACCAGCAGGGAGGAGGTACAGGAGCCTGAAGACACACACTCAATGATACAGGAACACCTTCTTCCCTCTGCCATACGATCTCTGTATGGACATTGAACTCATGAACATTACATCACTACTTTTCCATTGCTGTCTTTCCACTACTTATTTAATTTATCTATTGTGTGTGTGTGTGTGTGTGTGTGTGTGTGTGTGTGTGTGTGTGTGTGTGTGTGTGTGTGTGTGTGTGTGTGTGTGTGTGTGTGTGTGTGTGTGTGTGTGTGTGTGTGTGTGTATGTGTGTGTGTGTATAAGACATATGCTGGTGATATTAAACCTAATTCTGATAAAGAACACAATTAAAATACAATAGATGTAAATATAAAAGCAATCCTATGAAACAACATGTAATCCTATTTTAAGGGAGGATGCAATGTGTGCTTAATTCATAAAGAGTCATGTCAGAAGCCACACTGGACAAAGCACCTTGCTATCCTATGTAAGATGTTTTTCATACTTTGTCCAATTGGAAGCTGAGAGAAGAGGACAGACTGTGAGCCACTGGTTCTAGTCTGCTCGGTGTTCAGTGGGAGTTACTGCTAAGATTAGCACAGGGAAAATGAGAACACTTCACTTGGGACGATGTCAGAATACTTGATAATAAGAGTGTTTCCTTGACTAATGCAGTGTGCACACCAGTATACCTTCAATACGGCCATGCTCCATTCTGGCACATAGTAGCTGTGTGATTACTCAGCCGAGTATGATGTTCTCCCAAGGGGTTGGCTATTGGTGGGTCCTCAGGTGGCTGTAGAGGCTAGTCTGGGATCTACATATTAATCCGGTATGTTAGGGTGGATTCCTGTAATGGAGAATGCCTGTGCAAATCTGTGTTTAATGTAGGGAAGCTGACGCATGGACAGCTGCAAATGATCCTTGACAGATGAGGCTCAGGGTCCAGTGAAACGGAATGCAAGAAGACTGGGGACCCTTCACTGCTGCAGCTTTCTTCACCCTTGCTGCCACTGTGACGTATCATCATTTTTCACCAGCTCCACCGTTGAGGTTGCTGTTTGTGTTAAACTTTCCCCTTGACCATACTGCCATGGGTGACCCTACCAGGAGCTGAGCGCCAGACGGCTAAACTCCAGATGGCATCGCCTTCTGGATCTCAGGAACTCACAAGACTCTGCACCATGACAAGGTGACGACCCTCGGAGAGGCTAGCACATGACTATGAGTATTGCTAAGCCCTGGAGACACTGATGGTGTAGATGGTGTTCAGATTGACCCATGCCGTGCTGTCATTCTCACCACTGTCTCCATTACATGGCCGTGCTAAACCTTTGTTAAGGATTTGCCAGAGTTCCTCTGTCAGTCATCCCACAAGGTACAATAGGCCATAAGGGATGAACAGGTGTACGTAACCATTATGTAAGGCCCGGCCTACATCCACACAGTGTTGTCATAACACGCACAAGATACTGCAGGACCTCTGCAAATCAGGTAGCATCTGTGGAGGTGAACAAACAGTCGATGTTTTGGGCTCAGACCTTTCCACTGTTTATTCCACTCCATAAATTCTGCCTGACTACCTGAGTTCCTCCAGCATTTTGTGTATGTTGTTCTGGAATTTTAGCATCTGCAGAATCTCTTGTGTTTAGGGTTAGCAGGTAAATTGGTCACATGAGTGCAATTGGGCAGTGAGGGCTCATTGGGCCAGGAGGGCCTGTTACACTGCTGTATCTGTAAAATTTAAAAAAAATATTAAAAACAAATATTAATTTAAACACAAGATTCAGGGGCACTGAATAGTGGTGTAGGGGCAGGTGTAACAGTTGCCCCACTGGCAGAGGTAAGTGCTGGGGGAGAGATCAGTAGAGAAAGACGAGTGGACAAGTGAGTCTGGTAGAGAGTGATCACTATAAAGTGGAGAATGTGGGGGAGGGAAAGATGTGGTGACTGGTGAGATCTGTTCAAGATGTTGGAAGTTACAGAGAATGATGTGCTGGATATGGAGGTTCTTAGGATGGTAGTTTAGGACAAGGGAACTGGTGGAAGGATGGCGTGAGATCTGACATTGGTCTGTAACCTTAATGAATTGGGATGGTAATAGAAAGAAAAAAATCATGATTTAATCTTACGATTATTTCCTTGAAAAAAACTGTATTCAGCAAAAGTTTTACCAAATGTAGGCGTTATCAAACGTCTCCGGAATTAATCCCTGATCACGACAATGGTTTTCCCAGGATGTGGCTTGCATGATATGTCTGAGTATGTACATCATCCTGCACTGTCACAGATTTAGGATGTTCAGTGGCATGTTTTGTGACAATCAGGGACTTTATTTGTCCTTTGTCCTTTCTCCTTCTGCAGGTACATATCAGTAAAGAGCAAATATTTCCATTTTTCTTTTGATCCTAAAGGACATGGTATTTTCTCCTTCTCCCAAGAATCAAGTGGATGTATTCTGGCTCTTTTCACACACACACACACACACACACACACACACACACACACACACACACATTTATAAACATACACGCGCACGCAGACATACATACACAGACACACTCATACACAGACAGACAGACACACACACACCACAAAGTCAGATACACATACACACAGCCACACAGACACACACACACTCACACACGCATTTATAAACATACATGCACATGCAGACATACATACACACACACACACACGCACACAAATGAAAACATACTCACAAACAAACACACAGGCACACGTGCACAGACACACACACAAAGGCAGCAACATAGACGTGCACACGTGCGGAACAAGAGATTGTCTTGATACAATTCTTCATACAGGAAGAAGGACAAAATAAGAAACTGGTGTTTAACCTCATGGGAGAGAATGTGAAACAAGTACTGACTTCACCAAAAACTCAACATAAAATAAATTATTCTGAAAAATTTCCAAACTCGCTTTTGGGAGAGAAATGACTGTCTGATTTTTATGCTGAAATATATCATTACTCTCCACAGGTGATTGTGGTGGTTATTACTCCCCATGACTGAGACTTTTGTCTTGCCATTGTGGTCCTCAATGAGAAGGTCTGATTACTCCTAGTCACCAGAGCATGCATGAGGTTCATATATCTACAAAAAAGGAAAGTGAGAATTAGATATTCTCAAGTTTTCAATGAAATTAAGCAGGGATTTGATAAACAAGTTGAAAAAAAATCACCTTAAATTGACATTCAATTACATTGTCACATGGTAGTGCATAGATATCTTTCACAAACAAGAGAAAATCTGCAGATGCTGGAAATCCAAGCAACACGCCCAAAAGGCTGGAGGAACTCAGCAGGCCAGGCAGCATCTTTGGAAAAGAGTACAGTCGACATTATGGGCCGAGGTCCTTTGGCAAGAAACAAATTATCAGTGCATGATAGCAATTGTTGGAGATGGTAGAAGTTCTGGATAGTGATGTGCTGGCTACTGAGGCTCATGGGATGGTAGGCAAGGACAAGGGGAGCCCTAACCTTTGATGGGAGGATGACGTGAGGCCAGAAGATAGTCTGCAACTTTGATGAAGTAGAATAGTAATTAAAGCAAAAAAAATGTAATCTCATAATATTTTGAAGGATTTCAACAAAAGGCTCGCCCTTTATAGATGAAACTTCTCTGGAATCTGGAATTGGAATTGGAATTGGCAGTGGATGTCGTTTGCTGGGTGTTATGTCTGGGTGTGTACGTTATCCTGCACTGTCCCAGATCTAGGATGTCTAGTGGCATGTTTTGTGACAACCAGGGACTTTATTTCTCCTCTGTTGCTTTGATATTTGCCAAGAGCAAATATTTCCAATTTCTTTTTAATTCTAAAGGACATTATAGTTTCTTCTTTGCCCAAGTACCAAGTATATGTTTCTGGCTCTATTTAATGACATTGAACCTTAATTGGGCTCCTTAAGGCTGTCATGGCTGGTAGGGGTAAGTTCTCAGTACTTATTGAATGCTCCCGTGATACACATCTCAATAGCTGCCGACAACCAAGCACAGCTCCTGGCTTTCATGTGTGGCTTAGCTACCAAGCCCGGTCGAACCATTTCTACTGACAGGAGAAGGGGAAAAGGCAGGTTGCTAGTGCCTTAAACCAGTCACTTCGGGTAGATGAGGCTTGTAAGCCGTGGTTGGCAGCTCATCTAGGAGAAGGAAAACTCTGAACTCAGACCTCCGCTGCCTTGCGGCAATACCCACCCATGGGGAAGGCTTCAGGAGTAAACCCCTAGGAAAAAATCCAGAGCTGGATCCCTAAGGCAATCTTATGTTGAGTTCAACTGACTGACAACTTCTGTGACACTACTGGTGCCAAACTGTATCGGTCTCTGCCGCACCTTGGAGTTCATCAGCTGCGTGGGGAGGGGGAGCCTGCTACTTGGGCAACAGCTTGCTCCCCATATCACACTGCCCTAGCGTGCACATCAATTTTGACATCTAGAACAAAACTTCCATGGTCGACCCTGACCAACAGAGGCCACAAAACCTTAATTGAATTGCTGAAAAGTTTACTAAACTCCTCAAGTGAAAAGCTAACCATTGCAGATTTCAGAGATTGGTGTCCAGAGTGCTTGCAACACCTGCGGCACAAATAAACTATCACTTTTCATTCCTGCAATGGCCATGCATAATTGATATCCATTGCTACATTATTTATGTGAGGAATGGTGTGACAGATTATGTCTGCTGTTCTGCATGGACTTCTAAAATATTCAAGGTTACAACATCTTTCTCTCATCCTGCAAGAGAAAGAGTATTC
Source organism: Hemitrygon akajei (assembly GCF_048418815.1). Classification (NCBI taxonomy): domain Eukaryota; kingdom Metazoa; phylum Chordata; class Chondrichthyes; order Myliobatiformes; family Dasyatidae; genus Hemitrygon; species Hemitrygon akajei. The sequence continues at coordinate 170,347,876 of NC_133132.1, forward strand.
AGTGCTCTGGGACGTCCTGGCACTGGTCAATAATGTTCAAAGCAGGAACAAGTATTGACACAACATTTAATTGTAATTTTCCTAATTAAAATCATTGGAATGTTCAGAATTCCCTGAGATTTTTGGGTGACATTACATACAATATTAGCTCGGCATGTAAGGATAGGCAGTATCACACAGAGCAAAGACAAACAGATTTTACAGATGCCTCCAATTATCACCCTGCTTTGTATCGCAAGTATTTCATGTTTATTGAAGAACAATTTTCATTCTTTTCTGCTTTGATTCATAAATTCTGCTGAGAAAGCTGGAGACTGGAGAAGGTCAGCTTCTCAGTGAAACTTCTCAATTCAACTATTTAGGATGTTTAAATACTGTGATTTCTGTACTGCTATGCTTTTGTAGAGCTCCTTCCAGTTTCATGCAATGTAATTGAGTAAATTGGTTTATTATTGCCTCATCCAGCATGCTCACATACACACACACACAGACGCACACACATACACAAGTGCACACAGACATGAACACACAAACATGTGCATGTGCGTGCACACACACACACAGATGCACAGTCACACACAGACACACACTCAAACACACAAACCACCCCCCACCCAAACACACAAATGCATATACAGACACACATGCACACTGGAGTAAGGGGAAATATGAGGCTATCAGGCAGGAACTTGGAAGCACAAATTGGGAAGAGATGTCTTCAGGGAAATGTATGGAAGAAATGTGGCAAATGTTCAGGGGATATGAAAAGATGGTAGTGTATAGGAACTATGGTGGGAAAAGTCTGTTGTAAATCTAGTCAAGAAAAGAAAAGTTTATGAAAGGTTCAAAAATACTAGGTAATGATAGAGATCTAGAAGATTATAAGGCTAGCAGGAAGGAGCTTAAGAATTAAATTAGGAGAGCCAGAAGGGGCCATGAGAAGGCCTTGGTGGACAGGATTAAGGAAAACCCCGAGGCATTCTACAAGTATGTGAAGAGCAAGAGAAGATGCGGATAGAATAGGACCAATCAAGTGTGGTATTGGAAAAGTGTGTATGGCACCAAAGGAGATAATGAATATTTTTCTTCAGTACTCAGTAAAAAGGATCTTGGCAATTGTAGGGATGACTTGCAGTGGATTGAAAAGCTTGAGCTTGCAGATATTATGGAAGAGAATGAGCTGGAACCTTTGGAAATCATCAAGTTGGATAAGTCACAGTACCAGATGAGATGTACTCCAGGCTATTGTGGGAAGCGAGAGGAGATTGCTGAGCCTTTGGCTATGATCTTTGCATCATCAATAGAGATGGGAGAGGTTCCAGAGGATTGAAGAGTTCCAGATGTTGTTCCTTTATTCAAGAAAGGGAGTAGAGTTATCCCAGGAAATTTATAGACCAGTAAGTCTTACTTGGTAAGTTGATGGAGAAGATCCTGAGAGGCAAGATTTATGAACATTTGGAGAGGCATAACATGATTAGGAACAGTCATAGTGGCATTGCCAAAGGCAGGTCACACCTTACAAACCTGATTAAATATTGAGGATGTGACTAAACACATTGATGAAGGTAGAGCTGTAGATGTAGTGTATATAGATTTTAGCAAGGCATTTGAAAAGGTACCCTATGCAAGCCTTATTGAGAAAGTAAGGAGGCATGGGATCCAAGGGGACATTGCTTTATGGATCCATAACTGGTGTCATAGGGGGACATGAGGCTGGACCCAAGTGCAGGACACAGGCACTGAAGTACTAGGGGCAGGACAGGAACAACTAAAGGATAGAACAAGATGGGGAGACCATGGCATGTATGAGGGACATGGCATTCAAAGGTGATCCTGGGTTCAGAGATAGTTCAGGGCAAGGCAGAATCTTGGCTAGGCTAGACAATGGGTCTTTGGGACAAGGAACGCTGGGAGGATAGCCCCCTGGGCAGGCCACATAACTCCTGGGCAGGGCCCAGCCTCCCAGGCAGGAACACAGGGGCCTGGGCAGGTTGCAGGGCACAACCCATCAGAAGCGAGGGGTAGGAAAGGGTCAGAGTCCCCCACCAGGCAACAGCAGTCCAGCCTGCTTACCTGACAGAGGCAAGGGAGCTCAGTCCAGGGTGACTTCAAGAACTAGTTGATTAATAGTAGATACTCCAAGCTGGGGCAAACAGCACAAAACCAGGCAAACAGCACAAGCAGGACAAACATGAACAGGGTAAATAGGATAGCCAGATCAAAATAGGATGGATAAGTAGACAGGACAACCCCCAAACTCAACTCAGTACCAGAGCCCCCTATATACACTGCCGGCCAAAAGGCATCAGGTGCACCTCCTTGAGTCCAGACAAGCCACGATGATCCACAGGAGTGACTACTTGGGCTCAAGGGTGAAAGGAGGGATGGCTACAGGACCCGGAGTCCTGAGTCTGCGGACCAGATCAAGACCCGGAATGCGGGCTCCGGACCGGACCATAACAACTGGTTTGCCCACAGGAGGCAAAGAGTGGTTGTAGACGGGTCATATTCTGCATGGAGGTCCGTGCCCAGTGGTGTGCTTCAGGGATCTGTTCTGGGACCCCTACTCTTTGTGTTTTTTATAATTACCTGGATGAGGAAGTGGAGGGATGGGTTAGTAAATTTGCTGATGACACAAAGGTTGGGGGTGGTGTGGATAGTGTGGAGAGCTGTCAGAGATTACAGCAGGACATTGAAAGGATGTAAATCTGGGCTGAGAAGTGGCAGATGGAATTAACTGTGAGGTGGTTCATTTTGGTAGGTCAAATGTGATGACAGAATATAGTATTAATGGTAAGACTCTTGGCAGTGTGGAGGATCAGAGGGTCTTGGGGTCCAATTCCATAGGACACTCAAGGATGCTGCGTAGTTTGACTCTGTGATTAAGAAGGCGTATCCTGTATTGGCTTTCATCAATCGTGGAATTGAGTTTCGGAGCCCAGAGGTAATGTTGCAGCTATATGGAACTCTGGTCAGATCCCACTTGCAGTACTGTGCTCAGTTCTGGTCGCCTCACTACAGGAAGGATGTGGAAACCATAGAAAGAGTGCAGAGGAGATTTAAGAACTTTTTAAAAGCTATTATTAATGCTTTTTGAGAGAGTGATTTAGATGCATATCATATTTTTACTGAGTTAAGTATTGTATGTAATTAGTTTTGCTACAACAAGTGTATGGGACATTGGAAAAAAAAAGTTGAATTTCCCCATGGGGATGAATAAAGTATCTATCTATCTATCTATCTACAAGGATGTTGCCTGGATTGGGGAGCATGCCTCATGAGTGGTGAAGGCGGATATGATAGGGTCTTTTAAGAGGCTCCTGGATAGGTACATGGAGCTTAGAAAAATAGAGGGCTATGGGTAAGCCTAGGTAATTTCTAAAGTAAGGACATATTTGGCACAGCATTGTAGGCCGAATGGCCTGCATTGTGCTGCAGGTTTTCTATGTTCTATGTTCTAAATTGGAAGAACGGACAAAAAAGTGGCGGATGGAATACAGTGTTGGGAAATGTATGATAATGCATTTTGATATAAGAAACAATAATTCGTACTATTATCTAAATATGTGGAAGGTTCAAACAACAGAGGTGTAGAGGGATTTGGCAGACCTCGTACAAGGCTCTCAGAAAGTTAATCTACAGTTTGAGTCTGCGGTAAAGAAGGCAAATACAACATTAGCATTTGTTTTAAGGGGAATAGAATACGAAAGCAAAGAGATAATGCTGAGCCTTTGTAAAACAATAGTCAGGCACCACTTGGAGAATTGTCAACAGTTTTGGGCCCCCATATCTCAGAAAGGATTTTTGATATGTTGTATGCTGAAGGCTAGATCTGTGGCATTCAAGTCCGGCGACCCAGGTCTGTATCAGAAAGCCAGCTATGATTTATGGAGGGCTATTTCAAGGATGAAGAGACAATTTTGAATGAGGTTGGAAGCAACATTGGGTGCACGACAATTCTGGTAGGGTTTGCAAGACATTACTTCCTACAAAGCAAAACCCAATAGTATGAATGGCAGCAATATTTCACTACCAGATGAACTCAACGCCTTCTATGCCCGCTTTAAAATGGAGAACACAACTACAGCTGTGAAGATCCCTGCTGCACCTGATGACCCTGTGATCTCTGTCTCAGAGGCTGATGTTAGGCTGTCTTTAAAGAGAGTGAACCTTCACAAGGCGGAAGGTCCCGATGGAGTACCTGGTAAGGCTCCGAAAACCTGTGCCAACCAACTAGCGGGAGTATTCAAGGACATTTTCAACCTCTCACTGCTACGGGTGGAAGTTCCCACTTTCTTCAAGAAGGCAACAATTATACCAGTGCCTAAGAAGAATAATGTGAGCTGCCTTAACAACTATCGACAGTGATGAAATGCTTTGAGAGGTTAGTCATGACTAGACTGAACTCCTGCCTCAGCAAGGACCTGGACCCATTGCTAATTGCCTATCACCACAATAGGTCAACGACAGATGCAATCTCAATGGCTCTTCACATGACTTTAGACCACCTAGACAACACAAACATCTACTTCAGGATCAAGACGTACAAAAAAGCTGGATGAACTCAGCAGGTTGGGCAGCATCCGTTGAAAGAAGCAGTCAACGTTTCGGGTCGAAACCCTTCGTCAGGACTAAAGAAGGAGGGGGCAGGGGCCCTATAAAGAAGGTGGGGAGAGGGTGGGAAACCAATCAGAGGAAAGATCAAGGGGTGGGGGAGGGGAAGCAGGGAGGGATAGGCAAGAGAGGTGAAGAAGGAATCTAAGGGGAAAGCACTATGGGTAGAAGGCAGAGTCATGAGAGGTGATAGGCAGCTAGAAGAGGAAACAGGGTAGAGGACGGATGGGGAAGGGAGAGGGAGGGAAATGCTGGAAGTTGGAGAATTCGATGTTCATACCAAGAGGCTGGAGACTACCCAGACGGTATATGAGATGTTGTTCCTCCAACCGAAGTTTGGCCTCATCACGGCAGTAGAGGAGGCCATGTATGGACATATCTGAATAGGAATGACAGGGAGAGTTGAAGTGAGTGGCAACTGGGAGATCCTGTCTGTTGTGGCGGACAGAGCGTAGATGCTCGACAAAGTGGTCCCCCAATCGTCAGGATGCTGTTCATCGACTATAGCTCAGCATTTAAAACCATCATTCCCACAATCCTGATTGAGAAGTTGCAGAACCTGGGCCTCCATACCTCCCTCTGCAAATGGATCCTCGACTTCCTAACCAGAAGACCACAATCTGTGCGGATTGGTGATAACATATCCTCCTCTCTGACGATCAACACTGGTGCATCTCAGGGGTGTGTGCTTAACCCACTGCTCTACTCTCTCTATACCCAGGACTGTGTGGCTAGGTATAGCTCAAATACCATCTATAAATTTGCTGATGATACAACCATTGTTGGTAAAATCTCAGGTGGTGATGGGAGGGCGTACAGGAGTGAGATATGCCAACTAGTGGATTGGTGACACAACAACAACCTGGCACTCAGCGTCAGTAAGATGAAAGAGCTGATAGTGGACTTCCAGAAGGGAAAGATGAAAGAATACAGACCAATCCTCATAGAGTGATCAGAAATGGAGAGAGTGAGAAGTTTCAAGTTCCTAAGGGTCAGATCTCTGAGGATATAACCTGGCCCCAACATATCAATGTAGTTATGAAGAAGGCAAGACAGTGGCTATACTTCATTAGGAGTTTGAAGAGATTTGGCATGTCAACAAATACACTCTAAAACTTCTATAGTTGTACTGTGGAGAGCATTCTGACAGGCTGCATCACTGTCTGAAATGGAGGGGCTACTGCACAGGACCGAAAGGAACTGCAGAGGTTGGTAAATTTAGTTGGCTCCATCTTGGGTACTAGCCTAAAAAGTACCCAGGCCATCTTCAGGAGTGGTGTATCAGAAAGGCAGCGTCCATTATTAAGGAACTGCAGCACCCAGGGCATGCCCTTTTCTCACTGTTACCATCAGGTAGGAGGTACAGGAGCCTGAAGGCACACACTCAACAATTCAGGAACAGCTTCTTCCCCTCTGCCATCTGATTCCTAAACAGACATTCACACTACCTCATTTTTTTAAATATATACGTAGTATTTCTGTTTCTTGCATGATTTTTAATCTATTCCATATACCTTACTATAATTGATTTACTTATTCATTTATTATTATTATTTTATTTTGTGTTTTTTTCTATATCATGCATTGCATTGAACTGCTGCTGCTAAGTTTACAAATTTCATGTCACATGCCGGTGGCAATAAATCTGATTCTGATTATCATTGGGGAAGTTCATGAGGATGATTCTGAGAGTGAAGAGGTTAACATGTGAGGAGCATTTGGCAGCTTTAGGCCTGTACTCACTGGGATTTAGAAGTATGTGGGGGTTCTCGTTGAAACATATCGAATGTGGAAAGGATTAGATATGGTGGGTGTGGAGAGGATGTTTCCTGTGGTGGGGATGTCCAGAACTGGAAGGCACATCCTCAAGATTGAAGGCTGACCCTTTAAAATTGAGATGAGGAGGATTTTTTTAATCCAGTGTGTAGCAAACCTATGAAGTGCTCTGCCACATACTGCATTGGAGGCCATGTCTGTGGGTATGTTGAAGGCGGAAGTTGATCGTTTCCTGATCAGTCAGGGCATCAAAGGATATGGCCAGTAACAAGTGTATGGGGTTCAGTGGGATCCAGGATCAGCCATGATGGAATGGCGGAGCGGACTCCATGAGCAGAATGGCTTAAGTCTGCTCCTATGTCTTATAGTCTTATGGACGAACTCTCACTGCTGCCATCAGGAAGAGTGTACAGGAGCTTCAGGACTCTCACCACCAGGTCCAGGAACAGTTATTACTCCTCAACCATCAGGCTCTTGAAGAAGATGGGATAACTTCACTCATCCCATCACTGAACTATTCCCACAACCTATGGACTCGCTTTCAAGGACTCTCATCTCAGGTTCCCGATATTTATTGTTTATTTATTAATTATTATTATTTCTTTTTTCTTTTGCCTTTGCACAGTTTGTTGTCTTTTGCAGACTGGTTGGTCCCCCCCAGTAGTGTGGTCTTTCACCGATTCCATTATGGTTGTTGGATTTAAGTAAACAAATCTCAGGGTGGTACCTGGTGCATATGTGTACTTTGAAAATAAATTCACTTTGAACATTTGTGTGTGTGAGACTCATGGTACTGAGAAGTACCTTTATTACCATATTGCCACTGTTCCCTCAAAGCTACACGGGTGCACGGCCGAACAGTATCTGAAATGCTCCCTTTGTTCCCACGCAGCAGGAACAAAGAGAGGCGTTAAGAAGTTTGCAAAGCGTGGAAGATTTTCTGTTGTACTGTATTTCATTATACCCTTCAAAAATCACATACTTTTGATTTTCTTTATCAATTAAAGAGCATGCTGAAATCCTGTACAACAAAGAAATAAAATCAAATTTTATTTCAATTTTCTTTCTAAATATTTATGGGATGCGCATAATAAAAATACATTTAAAGTGGCGCGCAGTTTTCGGAGCCGTGTAGAAATCTCCCGCTCAGAGTAATGGTTGGTGGTCCAGCAGTCGTAAAGGAAATTAGAGGGGCATTGTTGTTGCTGTCTTTAACACAGGGTTGGTTGCAGAATAAGAGAGCAAGTGTTTAACCTCATTATGCAGAAATACAGGGAACTGCAGAAGTTAACAGTAGTGTCCTAGGGCAGTAGGACAGATGAAACGATACCTATGGATGAGTAATCGTGGCTCACTGCAATTCCAAATACTCTTCTGCTTTAATCTTAGAGTATTTATCAAATTATTCCAAAAAATGTTTTGATACCAACTCTCACTGGAATCCAGTTTTGTTCCTTGCGTAAGTGAGATATATTGGTTAGATTTGCCTGCAGCTGCAGTCTTCTGTTCTCGAGACATTGAGTCAAAGAGTCAGGGAATCACAGAACACTACAGCACTGAGCCAGTCCCTTCGGCCCATCTACTCCGTGCCTAACCAAATTCTACCTGGTCTCATTGATATGCACCTGCACCATATCCCTCCACACTCCTCCTATCCATGCACTTATCCAAACCTGTCTTAAATGTTGCAATTTTAACCCTGTCTTCCACTGGCAGCTCATCCCACACTCACATCACCCGTCGAGTGATGAAGTGAGGAGTACAGTCTCGAACTCTGTTGCAACATTCCATTACTCAATGTAACATCGCCAAGCAGAAGCTCAGTACAGACCTAGATATCTTCCCTAGAGCACAGGAGTTTGAGAGGAATTTTGATCGAGTGGTACAAAATTCTGAGGAGTGTAGATGGGATAAATGCAAGCAGTCTGAGGTTTTTATTTGTAAAATTGTTTAATTTCTGCTTCTGAACTTCTCAAATATCAAGATATATTTAATATGTGTCATCTATCTTTGACAGAAAACAAAACTCCAGCTTTGACTTTGCCTTCTGTCAACATCTGCCACAATACATTATACCATGATTAGGTAGGACTTTAATTCCTGGAGTGAAGGAGAATAAGGTGACAATGGGGGGAAGGTTTGATAGAGACACACTAATTCATCATCATCATCATCATTATATGCCCTGTTATATGATGTGGTGACCACGGTTGATTTTGGCAAATTTCTCTTCAGAAGTGGTTTGCCATTGTCTTCTTCTGGGCAGTGTCTTTACAAGACGGGTGACCCCAGCCATTATCAATACTCTTCAGAGACTGTCTGCCTGGCGTCAGTGGTCACATAACCAGGACTTGTGATATGCACCAGCTGCTTATACGACCATCCACCCACGGTTTCGCATGACCCTGATCTGGGGGCTAAGTAGATGCCACACCTTGCACCTTGCCCAAGGGTGACCTGCAGATAACGGAGGGAAGGAGCACCGAGCACCTCCTTTGGTAGAGATGTATCTTCACCCTGCCACCCACCATCAACACTATTTTTGCATGACTTACTTAATTTAATTTAAAGTAATTACATTTTTGAATGTTTAAATTAATTTATTTTAATATGCATTTCTGATTTGCAATTAATAGTAATTGTGTACTGTATTGCACTGTAACGTTGCCGAGGAACAACATATTTCATGACATAGAGTGTGCCAGTGATATTAAACGTAATTCTGACTCTATCCTGCTCACACACAGCTTTTAAAGAACTAATGTAAAACACAGCACAGGGACAGGCCCTTCGGTCCACAGTGTTGTGCCAAACCAACTAAAACCCAAACACTAATCCCTCTTACCTACACCATGTCCATATCCCTCCATCTTCCCCACATCCATGTGCTTATCCAAACGTCTCTCAAAAGTCTCTAATGTGTTTGCCTGTACTACCGTACCCGGCATCCACTAAAAAACTTAACCCTTACACCTCCCTCTCACCTTCAATGCATGCCCTCTGGTATTAGATATTTCAACCCTGGGAAACAGATACACTCTGTCCACTGTCTATAACTCTCATAATCTTATAAACCTCTATCAGATCTCCCCTCAGCCTCCAATGCTGAGAAAATAACTCAAGGTTATCCAGCCTCTCGTGACAGCGCATGGTCTCTAAACCAGACAGCTTCCTGGTAAACCTCTTCTGCATCGTCTTCAAAGCTTGATACCCTTCTATGGTGGGGTGACCAGAACTGTACGCAATACTCCAGATGTGGCCAAACCGGAGTTTTATAAAGTTGTGACATAACCTCTTGACTTTTGAACTCAATGCCTCGAAAAATAAGTGCAAGTATTCCATAAACCTCCCTAACCACCTTATCAACCTGTGTAGCCACTTTCAAGGAACTACGTACTTGGATCCCAATATCTCTCTGCCCGGTAACACTGTTAAGGATCTTGCCCTCAACAGTATATTTTCTCCTTGCATTTGCCCTGCCAAGGTGCAACACCTCACATTTATCTGGGTTAGACTCCATCTGCCATTTCTTTGCCCGTACCTTTAACTGAAGTTGCAATATCCATTCAAAATTGCAATATCAAAATAAAACTGAGAGGGTCAGATTAGGATGATTGAAAATATTAAAAAGTAAGGCTGTAAATTATCCAAATGTAGCCATTTAACTTTATCAATTTAAATCCAAAATGTTAAATTTAATTTTAATTTTATTCTGCGTTTCTGATCTTCAACTTAGAACATGGGCAATTAGGCTCAAGGAAACCAAAGTTCAAAGTAAATTTATTATCAAGGTACATTTATACTACCAGATACTGCTTTGGGATTCATTTTCTTGCAGACATTCATAGTAGAAGAATCAAAGAAAAGCTACACACAAAGACTGACAAACAAGTGCAACAGAAGTCAAACTGTGTGAATAAATAGTAATAATAATAAATAATTAATAAATAATACTACTAACATGGGTGGTAGGGATGTGGAGGGCTATGGTCCCGGTGCAGGTTGATGGGAGAAGGCAGTTGCAATGGTTTTAGCATGAACAAGATGGGCCAAAGGGCCTGTTTCTGTGCTGTACTTTTCTATGACACTATAACATGAGTTGAAGAGTCCTTCAAGGTGAGTACATAGTTTGTGGAATCAGTTCAGAGTTTTGGTGAATAACGTTATCCACTCAGGTTCAAGAATCTGATGCTTAAGGGGTACTAATTGTTCTTGAACCTAGTGGCGTTGGACCGAAGGCTCCTGTACCTTCTTCCTGGTGGTAGCAGTGAAAAAAAGCAAATCCTGGATGGTGGAGGCCCTTGATGATAGAAGTTCAAAGTTCAAGGTACAAAGTAGATTTAATATCAAAGTAAATATATATGTCACCAGATACTACCTTGCAGGGCAAACTCTGAAATAACAACACTGAGGAATTTAAAGTTGCTGACCCTCTCCTCCTCTGATTCCCCCAGTGAGGCCTAGCTTATGGATATCCAGTATCCCCTCGTCAACTCAATACTCAGCTCCTTGGACCTGCTGACATTAAGTAAGTGGTTGATGTGGCACCACTCAGCCAGATTTTCAATCTCCCTCCTCTCTGCTACTTTTAGCGGCAGTGGTCCTTGTAGATATGAGCTTCCTGTGATGGACGGGACTGTGTCCACCGCACAGGAGATCCTTGCACCAAGCACTTCACATCTCGGCATACTGTACTATTAGCTCCGAAGATATTTATTCTCACAACCATGGATTTCGGTCAATGGCATACTACAACTGAGGTAGGTCATTTTTTTTTAGTTTCTACATAATTAATGAGCAAGCTCTTATATAATTAAAGTTAAACAAGCAGTGGAAATAGAGGTGATTTTGTCCAAAGAATTGAATTTCAAATGAAGGAAAACAATACATACATTTTCCATTTGATTTTTAAAAAGAATATATTTGCTAGCTAAGATAACTCTTGTCAAAATGATTGTCACATACACTCAGTGGCCACTTTTTTAGGTACACCTGACACATGCTCGATAATGCAAATATCTAATCAGCCAATGACATGGCAGCAACTCAATGTATAAAAGCATGCAGACATAGTCAAGAGATTGTTCAGTTGGTGTTCAAACCAAACATCAGAATAGGGGAAGAAATGTGATTGATGTAACTTTGAATGTGTAATCCATTGAAATGAGCAGTCAATGTTTCGGGCCAGGACCCTTCGTCAGGACTGAAGGAGCAGGGGCCAGAGGCCCTATAAAGAAGTTGGGGGGAGGGTGGGAAGGAAAAGGCTGGTAGGTCCCAGGTGAAAAACCAGTAAGGGGAAAGATCAAGGGGTAGGGGAGGGAAGCAGGGAGGGGATAGGCAGGAAAGGTGAAGAAGGAATGTAAGGGGAAAGCACAATGGGTAGTAGAAGGAGGCAGAATGATGAGGGAGGTGATAGGCAGCTGGAGGAGGAAGCAGAGTGAAAATGGGATGGGGGGAGGGAGGAGGAGGGAATTACTGGAAGTTGGAGAATTCAATGTTCATGCCAAGGGGCTGGAGACTATCCAGCCGGTATATGAGGTGTTGCTCCTCCAACCTGAGTTTGGCCTCATCATGGCAGTAGAGGGGGCCATGTATGGACATATCTGAATGGGAATGTGAAGCAGAGTTGAAGTGGGTGGCAACCGGGAGATCCTGTCTGTTGTGGCGGACGGAGCAGAGATGCTTGACGAAGTGGTCCCCCAATCTGCGTCGGGTCTCGCCGATGTAGAGGAGGTGTAGAGGGTCTCGGCCCGAAACATTGACTGTTCATTTCCACAGATGCTGCCCAACCTGCTGAGTTCCTCCAGTGTGCTGTGTGTGTTGCTTTGACCCCAGCATCTGCAGAGTATTTTGTGCTTTGAATGTGGAATGATTGTTGGTGTCAGTCGAGGTGGTTTGAGAACCTCAGAAACTGCTGATATCCTGGGATTTTCAAACACACAACAGTCCTAGAGATCACAGAGATTGGTGTGAAAAGTAAGAACCATACAGTTAATGAAAGAAGTCAGAGGAGAATGGCCAGATTGGTTCAAGGTGACAGTAACTTAAATACCCATGTGTTACAACAGTGGTATGCAGAAGAGCATCTCGAAATGCACAACACGTCAAACCTAGAAATGGATGGGCTACAGCAGCAGAAGTCCATGAACATACACACAGTCGTACATGAGATTCCTAACAAAGTGGTCACTGAGTGTATGTAGTTCCATGTATCTTGACTATACGCTGTGTTACTGCCTGTACACCTAGGCTTCAACTACTCAAGAAGGTTGGATGGAGGGGCAATGTGTCCGGGAGTGTTGAAGAAGGATTCCCAAGATCCATGCTGGTTCCACCATTTATCCACAATAGATTGGGAACTTGCAGGATCTGATTGTAATCCTTCTCGAGAATTTTATGGGCTTTCCAGCAAGTTAAGTAAAAATTCAGTTTCAGAATCGGATTCATTTATTTACCACATATACATCAAAACATGCAGTGACATGCCTCATTTGCATTAATAACCAACACAGTCTAAGGGTGTGCTAGGGACAACCCACACAATTTCTGGTGTCAACATAGCAAGCCCACAATTATGTCCACAGTGTTCTGTAGAACAACACAAGCAACAACAACAGCGGAACAACAGCACCAAAACAAGCCCATATCCTCCTTCCCACCTACTCACTCACACACACAAACATACTGTCCCTCCAAACCCAGGGCAGCCCACCTCCGGTCTCCAGCCTCTAGAGGACTCAAAGTTTTATGGTCACTGGGCCTTCAACTTCCCTCGTTTTCTCAGCGACTCGCAGACCCAGGATACTGACCATCGGGGTTCGACTTCTGGACTCAGAATCAGAATCAGGTTTATTATCACCGGCATGTGACATGAAATTTGTTAACTTAACAGCAGCAATTCAATGCGATACTTAAAATAGAAGAGAAAAAATAATAAATAAAGTTATAATAATAATAAATAAATAAATCGGTTACAGTATATGTATACAGTATTGAATAGATCTTTAAAAGTACAAAAAACAGAAATACTGTATATTAAAAAAGTGATATAGTGTCCAAGGGTTCAATGTCCATTTAGGAATTGGATGGCAGAGGGGAAGAAGCTGTTCCTGAATACCTGATGGTAACAGTGAAAAAACATCCTTATTTGAGAAAGGATGTGCTGACGTTGGAGAGGATTCAGAGAAGATTCACTAGAATGATTCCGTGAATGAGAGGGGTTAACGTATGAGGAACATTTGATCGCTCTTGGACTGTACTCCTTGGAGTTTAGAAGAATGGGGGGGGGGGAGCCTCAAAGAAACATTTTGAATGTTGAAAGGCATGGACAGATTGGATATGGGAAAGTTGTTTCCCATGGTGGGGGAGTCTAGTACGAGAGGGCATGACTTAAGGATTGAAGGGCGCCCATTCAGAACAGAGAAGCAAAGACATTTTTTTAGGTGGTGAATCTGTGGAATTGTTGCCATAGGCGGCAGTGGAGGCCAAGTCATTGGGTGTATTTAAGGCAGAGATTGATAGGTATCTGAGTAGCCAGGGCATCAAAGGTTATGGTGAGAAGGCGGGGGAGTGGGACTAAATGGGAGAATGGATCAGCTCATGATAAAATGGCGGAGCAGACTTGATGGGTCGAATGGCTGACTTCTACTCCTTTGTCCTTATGGTCTAAAAAGGCATGCCTTGGGTGCTGGAGGACCTTAATAATTGACGCTGCCTTTCTGAGACACCACTCCCTAAAGATGTCCTGGGACCTTCGTAGGCTAGTACCCAAGATGGAGCTGACTAGATTTACAACCCTTTGCAACTTCTTTCGGTCCTGTGCAGTATCCCCTCCATACCAGACAGTGATACAGCCTGTCAGAATGCTCTGCACGATACAACTATAGAAATTTTTGAGTGTATTTGTTGACATGCTAAATCCCTTCAAACTCTTAATGAAGTATAGCCACTGTCTTGCCTTCTTTACAACTACATCGATATGCTGGGACCAGGTTAGATTCTCAGAGATCTTCTTGGCAGTAGCTGCTTCCAACTATTTGGAGACTAAGTTTTCTTATCACAGGTTGTGACACAGCCAAGGGTACTTAAAGAGTTCTGTGATTATATGTACAGTACAAACCCCTAATATGCATTTTGCAAAAGTCAGTGAAGCCTAGTGAAATCCCTAAAGACTGGGAATGGGCTAACGTTGTTCCAGTATATAAGAAGGGTGACTACACTGACCCTGGTAACTATAGACCAGTAAGTTTAATGTGTATCATAGTAAAGTAATGGAAAATTACTAAAGAATGAGATGGAAAAGCAGATGATAAGAACAGGCACATTAGCGGAAAGCCAGCATGTGTTCAGAAAGGGGAAATCACATTTTACTAATATACTGGAGCTCTATGAAGAGGTAAATTAAAATTTACAATAACAATTGAGTGGTTGATATCTTTCAGAAGGCTTTTGACAAGGTACCCCATGAGAGGTTAATAACCAAATTACAGGAGGTAGGGATTCAGGGTAAGGAGAGCAAATGGGTGCAGAATTGGCACAAAAACAGAAAACAATTGAGTTACGGTGAGAGGATCATTTTCACACCTAGAAATTGTTCAAAGTGGGGTTCCGCAGGGATCAGTTCTGCGACCACTGCCTTTTTTAATTTACATTAAGGATTTAGATAAATACATAATGACTAAACTAGTAAAGTTTGATGATGACACAAAATTAGGGGGACGGGCTGATAACATTGAGGCAGCAGAATCAACAGTTAGATCAAAACAAAATCCAGATGTGGGCAGATAAATGGCAGATGAAATGTAATGTAAATATTACATACTGGAAGTAGAAATATTTGATATAAATATGCAGTGGAGGTCTTGAGTAGAAAGTATCCTGGCAGACTCATCACTATCAACATCTAAACAATGCACAGAAGCAATTAGGGAGGCTAATAGAATAATGCGCTCAGTGGAATTCAAGTCTAGAGATGCTCTCGTTAAGCTTTATAATGCACTTGTGAGGCCACACCTTGAGTACTGTGTACCATTTTGTGTGAGGGATGTGAAAGCACTGGAGAGTCCAGAGAAGAGCGACGAGACTCATTCCCCGATCTGCAGGGTATGAGCTGTGACGAAAGATTAAAAGAATTAAATCTTTTTAGCCAAAGTAGGTGTAGAATGAGAGGAGACACAACAGAAGTTTTCATAATTATTAAGGGTATAGGTAAGGTGGATGCCAGCTGCTGCTTCAAAATTAATCCATCGTCAATGACATGGGGCCATAGGTGGAGACTGTTTAAAGGGAGACATCAGGAAACGTTTCTTTACACAGCAAGTTGTGGACTCATGGAACAAACTACCTAGTTATGTTAGCTGAGTAGCACCTTAGGGAGTTTCAAATCTAAACTCGATAGTTATTTCAACACACTTCATGATTAGGAATTTACAAGCTTTGTTGGGCTGAATGGCCTGTTCTTGTCAAGGACTTTCTAATGTTCAAAGGACAGGGATGTCCATTTAGAGCAGGATAAGGAGGAATTTCTTTAGCCAGAGGCATGGTGAATCTGTGGAATTCATTGCCGCATATTGCTGGGGAGGCCAAGTCGTTAAGTAGATAAATTTTCATGTGACTATATGCTTACTTCCTATCTTATATGTGCTATATGTGCCTTGTGCTGTTGGTACCGTATTTTGCACCTTAGCCCTTGAAGTAACGCTGTTTTGTTTGGCTGTATTCATGAGTTTTCATGTATGGTTGAATGACAATTAAACTTGAACTATTAAATCTGACCTATATTTAAAGCAGAGGTCATAGGTTCTTGTTTAGTTTTGCAGAGTAGGCAGGAGAATGGGGCTGAGACAGGTAATAAATCAGCCATGATGGAATGGCAGAGCAGACGCAATGGGAAAAATAGCCTAATTCTGCTCCTGTGCCTTGTAGTGGTAGTTAATACAGTTATTCCTCTGCCACTCAGTTAGCCGCTCCCACACGGGAGGAGTTCACATACTGTGCGGGTAGGGGTTGTCAATAAAGTTCAGTTGAATATCCTGCATGCTGGTGTCCTGGTATGCTCTGTGGTCTTGTGGTCTGAAATCCTTCCAGTAAGGAGATTCTCATACCAAAAAAATCATAGACTCTTTTCATGAAGAATTCAGGCACAATCTGTTGGGGAATGGGACAAAGAAGTAGAAGAAATTCCTTTAGTAGAGGCTTTAATTTGGTTTTTCATAACAGGTAGACACGTCTACTTCATTGTCAATATTAGTTGCCCCTTCTGCGGGCCCCACTTAATTTACTGCGATTCCATCCCGGCGTTTCTTGGCAGTGGGTATAGCAGTTAGCACAACACTTTACAGTGTCTGTTGTATTATAAAGACTAAGTTTTGATTCCCACCGCCATCTTTAAAGAGTTTACAGGTTTTTTCCTGTGACTGTGTGGATTTCCTTTGGTTTACTCCCATATTCCAAAGATATACGATTAGGGATAGTGAGTTGTGGGCATGCTATGTTGATGCCGGAAACGTGGGCTGCACAGCGCAATCCTCACGGATTTGATTTGATGCAGACGGACACACTTCACTGGAGGTTTCGATGTACGTGCAGCTAAGAACACTACAGCTCAGTTCAGGCACTTCAGTCAACAATGTTGTGCCAACCTTATAACCGACTCTAAGATCAATCTAACCATTCTCTCCCACATTCTATATCATCTTAAATACCCCTAATATATCTGCCTCTATCACCACCCCTAGCAGGCATTCCATGTAGTCACCACTCTCTGCGTAACATCTCCCAGATACTTTCTTCCATTTACCTTAAAATCACAGACCACATTGTATTAGCCACTTCTGCCCTGGGATAAAGTCTTTGTCCATATACATGTGATAAATAAAACCATAGGATGTAGGGGCAGAATTGGGCCATTTTCCCATTGAGTCTGCTCCACCATTTCATCACAGCTGATCTCAATCTCCTGCCTTCTCCCCATATCCCTTCACGCCTTGATTAATCAAGAACTATCAATCTCTGCCTTAAATATACCAATGGCTGGGCCTCCACAGCCGCCTGTGGCTATGAATTCCACAACTCTCACCACGGATTCATCGCCCCTCTGGCTAAAGAAATGTCTTCTCATCTCACAAACAAAAGAAAACCTGCAGGTGCTGGAAATCCCAATGTTACGTACATGCAACGGTTTTAAATAAATCAGCAGCAATAGACCACACCCTGGAGTCTGGTTTTGATGCTAAAAACCACTATTTATTAGTAACAATTTATAAGTAACTTGAACCAGGTAAATCAAAAGTTAGTGGTGTTATCCATATGTATGTGTGTAAAATATAATTCCCAAACTCGTTTAAGCTCAGGTGGCAAGGTTTAAAGTCTTACGATGGTAATGTAAGAAAGTTCAGTTCAATGCACAGAGGTTGATGGGGGGGGGGGGGGGGAGGGGGGGAGAGAGAGAGGTATCTGTAAGCCAAGGTGAAATCCACAATAGGAGAAGAATGAATAAAACAGGGTGTCGTTGGTCTTCGCTCGTCAGACTCCGAATCCACTCTCGAGTTAACCAAACGTAGCTTATCACAAAGGGTACTGTCTTCAAGGGAAAACTACAACCCAGGCAAGGTAAACACACCGGTAGCCTCCACAGGGTCAGCCCTTCTACACATCGTGACAGCTACTGATCGATTCTCCTGATCGATCCTGATCCTTGTGGGCACTCGAAAGTTCCATCCAGTGACTCTTCTGTCACTGGTGTCCTTCCATGGTCGATTCCAGCTGCGACTCTGACTGTGTGCGAAAGTGTCCTTGTATAAGTCCAGACACGCTGTGACTTGAGCTTAGGTGCACATCACTTGTCCATCATATAACTTGCCTCTCTCACCAGAGGCAACCTGAGAAGCAGGCAGCATTACTGTAGTCACTCTCTCTCTCTCTCTCTCTCTCTCTCTCTCTCTCTCTCTCTCTCTCTCTCTCTCTCTCTCTCTCTCTCTCTCTCCCCCCCCCTCTCTCTCTCTCTCCCTCTCTCCCTCTCCCTCTCTCCCTCTCTCCCTCTCTCTCTCTCTCTCTCTCTCTCTCTCTCTCTCTCTCTCCTCTCTCTCCTCTCTCTCTCTCTCTCTCTCGCTCCCTCTCTCCCTCCCTCCCCTCTTCCCCCCCCTTTAAAGGCACAGTCCATGCCCGTCACACCAGCAACACACACACAAAATTCTGGAGGGAACTCAGAGGCCAGGCAACATCTATGGAAAAGAGTACAGCCGATGTTTTGGGCTGAGACCCTTCAGCAGGACTCAAGAAAATAATCTGAGGAGTATCTTTAAAAGGTGGCGGGAAGGGGGGGAGAGAGAGAAACACCAGGTGATAGGTGAAACTGGGAGGGGAGGGATGAATAAAGAGCAGCAAAGTTGAATTGGTGAAAGAGACAGAAGATCATGGAAGAAAAGAAAAAAGTGGGAGCGGGAAGGAGCACCAGAGGGAGGCGGGGCAAGGTGTGAGAGAGGGGAAAACAGGATGGAAAATAGTGAAGGACTGGGGTTGGGGGGCATTTTTGGAATTTTGAGAAATCGATGTTCATGCCATCACGTTGAAAGCTACCCAAACGGATTTTAAGGTGCTGTTCTTTCAACGTGTGGCCTCCTCACGATATTAGAAAAGGCCATGCGTCACTTATCAGAATGGGAATGGGAGTGTATTAAAATGGCCTCCTCACTCCATTCTAAATGGACATCCCTCTATTTTGAGGTTATGTCCTCAGATCCTAGACCTCCCCTCACCATAGGAAACATCTTCTCCACATCCACTCAATTGAGGCTTTTCAATATTCAACAGGCTTTAGATAGATAGATAGATAGATAGATAGATACTTTATCATCCCCATGGGGAAATTCAACTTTTTTTCCAATGTCCCATACACTTGTTGTAGCAAAACTAATTACATACAATACTTAACTCAGTAAAAAATATGATATGCATCTAAATCACTATCTCAAAAAGCATAATAATAGCTTTCAAAAAGTTCTTAAGTCCTGGCAGTAGAATTGTAAAGCCTAATGGCATGGGGGAGTATTGACCTCTTCATCCTGTCTGAGGAGCATTGCATCGATAGTAACCTGTCGCGATCCCCCTCAGTCCTCTGAACTCCAGTTAATACAGGCCATCAAATGCTCATCATATGATGAGCTTTTCAATACCAGAATCATTTTCAGTCACCTCCTTTGAAGCTTCTCCAATGTCAGCACATCCCTTTCTTAGATAAAAGGTCCAAAACTGCTCACAGTACTCCAAGTGAGGCTTCACCAGTGCTTATAAAGCCTCAACATTACATCCTTGCTTTTATATTCTAGTCTTCTAAAAATAAATATCAAAATCATATTTTCCTTCCTCACCACTGCCTCAACCTGCAAATTAACCATTAGGGAATCCTGCACAAGGACTCCCAAATCTCAGATTTTTGAATTTTCTCTTCATTTAGTAAATAGTCAACCCTTTCATTTCTTCCACCAAAGTGCATGACCACACACTTCCAGACACTGTATTCCATCTGATATAATTTTTGTTTTTTTAAAATCTATGAGTTTGCCTTTACTTTTTACCTTAATACAGGGCTTTTGGAATTTGTGCAAAGAGTGTAATCTTGCCAAGAAACTTTAGTCTTGGCTCAGGTACTGTTGAAGTCCCCGCAGTTGATTAATGATCTCTGCCAAGTACACCCCGAAGAATTGTGTGCCTGAATTGGATTACAAATAACTGAATGTGCATGCATTAGCAGTAATATTTAGCTGACCTCTGTGCAGATCCTGTAATACCTGATGAGTGAATCGCAAGAAAAAATAAACACTAAAAATCAATAGCAACAAGTAGAAAAGATATATTCCTCACCAGGTCTGCATTGTAACTCAGAGATAAATAAATCATGAAGTATAACAAGGTGTGCTCTGTACCCATTCTTTCCAATTGACTTGAGAGATTGTTAAACCGGTGTTTCAAAAGAAAGTTGTGATGAATCCACCTCACCGATCATTGTCTTTTCAACAATTCCGTCAATTCTATACACTAAAGTATTATCGTCTATTTTGCAGACATTTCCGTTTTGGCTGTGCTTTGTCTGTAGAGCTCTCCTCCTGTTAAACTGTGATCTTACCCTTGGCAGTAGGTCTAGGGGAAGGTTCCCAAATGAAAGAGCGATCCTACCAATTGATCAGCGGTGGAGCTGGCGAAAGATGATGACAGATCATAGTGACAGTGAAGGGTCCCCAGGTGTCTTACATCCCATATCATTGGACCCTGACCCCGAACTGTCAAAGACCGTGTGGTGGCATCAGGTTCCCACGTGAACAGTCATTCTCCATGACGGGAATCCATAAGGGCCATAATAAAGATTGTCAGCTATGATGTTGTGGCTATCACTGAATCATGGCTGGAAGATGGTTGTAGTTGGGGACTGAATGTCCAAGGTTACACATTGTATTGGAGGGATAGGAAGGGTCAGCAGAGGGGGGGGGGTGACGAGCTCTACTGGTAAAGGAATGGCATCAAATCAGTGGAAAAGATGTGACATTGGATAGGGAAGATAATGAATCCTTCTGGGTTGAGGTAAGAAAACTGCAAGGGTAAAAGGACCATGAAGGCAGTTATATATAGGCCTCCCAACAGTGGCTAGGTTTGTGGACCATAAATTACAGCAGGAAATAGAAAAGGCAATGGCAAAAGGGCAATGTTGTGATAGTCATGAGAGCTTCCAATATACGTGCAATTGGGGAAAATTAGGTTGGAAACTGATCTCAAGAGAGTGAGTTTTTGAAAGCCTATGAGATAGCTTTTAAGAGCAGTTTGTCGTTGAGCCTACTGAGGAATCAGCTGTACTGGATTGGATGTTATGCAATATACTGGAGGCAATTAGGGGGCTTAAGGTATAAGAACCTTAGGAACCAGTGATCACAATAGATTGTGTTCAACTTGAAATCTGATAGGGAGAAAGTAAAATCTGACGTAGCAGTATTTCAGTGGAGTAAAGGAAATTACAGTGGTATGCAAAGAGGAGTATGAGAAGTTTAAAACTTCTCTTCGATGGGAGTTCAGTGAAACCCGTACTCTTACTGCTCCCCCGCTGTGATCCCTGCTACCAACATCTGCAGATTTTCACTTGTTTAAGAGAGAGGAGTTGGCCAAAGTAAATTGGAAGGAGCTGCTGGCAGGGACGTCAGCAGAGCAGCAATGATGTGAGTTTCTGGGAAAAATGCGGAAGGTGTAGGAACAGATGTATTCCAAAAACGAAGAAATACTCAAATGGCAAAATAGTACAACCGTAGCTGACAAGGGAATTCAAAGCTAATGTAAAAACAAAAGAGAGAGCATACAACAAAGGAAAAATTAGCAAGAAGATAAAGGTTAAGGAAACGTTAAAAAAAAACAACAAAAATTTTAAATTCTAAAATAAATACATCTTCGGCACGGCACAGTGTGTTGTAGGTATTCTATGTTTCCATAAAGCAACTAAAGGTATGTCGCATCCGGAATTATTCCAGGTAGCGGGACAATTTCCTTCCCACACCCCCTCTGGCGTATTGGGGAAATCGCGCACTAGGCAAGTTACAGCAGTTGGTTTGCCATTGCCTTCTGCTGGGTGAGTTTTTTTTGGGATCACCAGCTCTTAACGGGAGCCGGCTGGATTTGAACTCGGGACCTCTCGCCCACAAAGTCCAGCGCTGATGCCACTACGCCACCAGCCGGCTCATAAAAAAAATCAACATAAAAAAAAAAAGCAACTAAAAAAATCATTAGAAGGGAAAGATGAAATATTAAAAGCAAACTAGCAAACAATATCAAAGTAAAAGCTTTTTCAAGTATGTAAAAAATAGACGATGAACTAAATGAATATTTTGCAATCATTCTTCACGGTGGAAGACACTAGCAGTGTGCCAGACGTCACAGGGGTGTGAGGGAAGAGAAGTGAGTGCAGTTACTATTACAAGGGAGAAGGTGCTCAAAAAGCTGAAAGACCTAAGAGTACTTAGTCACATGGACCAGATGAACTGCACCGACGGTTTTGAAAGAGATAGCATTAGAGATTGTAGAGGCATGAGCACTGATCCTTTCAAAAATCATTGGACTCTGGCACGGTGTTGGAGGACTGAAAATTGCAAATGTCACTTCCACACTTTAAGAAAGATGGAAGGCAGCAGAAAGAAAATTATAGACCAGTCAGCCTGACCTCAGTGATTGGGAAGATGTTGGAGTCAATAATTAATGATGAAGTTATGGAGTACTTGGTGACACAGGACAAGATAGGACAAAGTCAGCATCGTTTACTTAAGGGAAAATCTTGCCTGACACACCTGTTGGAATTCTTTGAGGAGATTACAAGTAGGATAGATAAAGGGGATGCAGTGGATGTTGTGTATTTGGATTTTCAGAAGGCCTTTGACAAGTTGCCATACATGAGGCTGCTTACCAAGTTAAGAGCCCATGATATTAAAGGAAAGTTACTGGCATGGTTACAGCATTGCCTGATTGGTAGGCGGTAACAAGTGGGAATAAAAGGATCCTTTTCTGGTTGGCTGCTAGTAGTGTTCCGCAGGGGTTGGTTTTGGGAGCACTTCTTTGGGAGACATAGACAGATTAGGAGAATGGACAAGAAAGTAGCAAATGAAATACAATGAAATAAATGTGCAGATTATTTTCTAAATGGGGAGAAAATCCAAAAATCTGAGATGCAGAGGGACTTAGGAGTCCTTGTGCAGAATACCCTGAAGATTAACTTGTAGGTTGAGTCAGTGGTGAGGAAGGCAAATCCAATGTTTGCATTCCTTTCAAGAGGTCTTGAATACAAGAGCAGGGATGTGATACTGAGGCTTTATAAGGCACTGGTGGAGCCTCACCTTGAGTATTGTGAGTACAAACAGTTTTAGGCTCCTCATCTAAGAAAAAATGTTTTGGCATTGGAGGGTGTCCGGAGATGGTTTGCTAGGATGATTCTGAGAATTAAAGGGTTATCAATAGAGGAATTTGATAGCTCTGGGTCTGTACTCACTGAAATTTAGAAGGATGGGATGAGAGGGGGGAGGAATCTCACTGAAACCTTTCCAATGTTGAAAGGCCAAGACAGAGTAGAAGTGGAAAAGATGTTTCCCATGGTACGGGAATCTTGGACAAGTGGACACAGCCTCAGGATAGTGGAGCGTCCATTTAAAACAGAGATGCAGAGATATTTCTTTAGCCAGAGGTTGGTGTTACCGTAGGGAACTGTGGAGGCCAGGTTGTTGAGTGTACTTAAGGAAGAGATTGATAGGTTCTTGATTGGACATGGCATCAAAGGTTATAAAGAGAAGGCCGGGGAATGGGGTTGAGGAGGGGAAGAAAGGATCAGCCATGATGAAATGACAGAGCAAACTTGATGGGCCAAATGGCCTAATTCTGCTCCTATGTCATGATTGATCCATTTCACCCTCAACCTCATTCTCCTGCCTTCTCCCCATAACCTTTCACTCCCTGATTAATCAAGAATCTATCAAACTCCACCTTAAATACACCCAATGACCTGGCCTCTACAGCCACCTGTGCAACAAATTCCATAGATTCACCACCCTCTGGCTAAAGAAATTTCTCCTCATCTTCATTCTAGATAGGTGTCCCTCTATTTTGAGGTTGTGGCCTCTGGTCCTAGATGCCCACATTATAGGAAACATCCTCTTCACATCCACTCTGTCAACACCTTTCAACATTTGATAGATTTCAATGAGATTCTCCCCCCACCTTTTCTTCTAATTGCCAGCAAGTACAGGCCCATATCCATGAAACATTCCTCATATGATAACCTTTTCATTCCCAGAATCATGATTCTTTTTTCCCTTTCTCTGTGCATAGGGTGTTGATCTTTCTTTTTAAATTGAGTTCTTTTGTGTTTCTTGCTTTGTGGCTGCCAATAAGCAAACGAATCTCAAGGTTGTAAAATTGACACATATTTTGATAATAAATGTACTTTGAACTTTGAACTATTAGCTTTAATTAGTAGTCTGCCTTGGTCTTGCTGCTACACTTAGGACTGACATGTTATTCTGGATTTGCCTGGAACATCAAAGATGTTCACTTTGAAATGTGTTCACAGACCAATGGATTTAAACACCTATTTAAGTCAATGGAATCAAATTTCAAAAGTACTTTGCAATATGCAGACAGTATTATATCATCCATTTAGCATCACTGAACTGAGGAGAAATTTATTTCCTATTAGCTATTAGATATGTTTTTGAATGAGATAACGAATGGTTCTAAGCCAGCGGCAGATCGCAAGTCAATTTTCAATAAAATCACTGGAGCCTAGGGATGAAGTTTATCTTTTGCAACAGCAGAAATTGGTCATCAGAAGCAGCAGACAAACTTGCTGAAGGAACTCAGTAGGTCTGACAGTATCTATCTAGGCCCTTCACCCCTTTTAGGGTATAGATCAATAGTTCAATAGTTCCATTTACTATCAGAGAATGTATACAATATACAACCTAAAATTCTTGTTCTTTACGGACATCTGCAAAAACAGAAGAGTGCCCCAAAGAATGAATGACAGTAAAAACATTAGAATCCCAAAGCCCCCCCCACTCCCCCTCCTCGCATAAGCAGCAGCAAAGCAATGGCCCTCCCCCTGCCCCACTTACATCAGCAAGTATCAGCACCCTCCACCTACCAAGCATGGAATAGCAAAGCCCCCAAGAAAGACCATGATCTGCAGTACAACAAAGACTAATCATTCACCTGACAATTCAACAAACCACAGGTGCGCTCTCTCTCTCTCCCTCCCTCCCTCTCTCTCCCTCTCCCTCTCCCCCTCCAATAAAGGGATAGAGAGATGTCACCTTTCGTAGAGAGAGAGAGGGAGACATAAACAAAACAACTCACTGATTTACAATGATAAAGTTTGCTGTGTTTCTTTTTCTTCCCAATTCTCCGACTCATGAATCTGCAACCAACTCTCCCCCCTCAACAAGAGAAAGCAGCAGAGCCTCGCAATTCACCAAGTGCAGAGCCTCTACAACCGGTCAACTGTTCCCAATGTTCCGTTTTCCTGCACGACACTTCAGCCAGCGGCACCAGCTTAGAATCGGCTCATCTACAGGACCACAAAGCCTCAGAACCCCGAAGGCACACCAGACTTCTAGGCTGCACCTTTGGGATATGGAGAAACACCCAGTCGTGAGCCTCCTGGAGCAGGTCCTTCTGTCGCAAGGAACTGAAGTCTGAGTATAACTCTAGGTCAG
Organism: Hemitrygon akajei; assembly: GCF_048418815.1. NCBI lineage: Eukaryota > Metazoa > Chordata > Chondrichthyes > Myliobatiformes > Dasyatidae > Hemitrygon > Hemitrygon akajei. The sequence goes on from NC_133132.1 coordinate 170,373,495, forward strand.
AGTCACCGCAGAACCCCATCCACCTTGAAAAGGAAGAAGAGTAGACATTAAAGGAAGAAATTAAGCTGTTTCCACAGATGAGCTTGAAGGAGTCGCTGGCAAGCGCCATCATAGATTCACACCACTCATCTGAGCTCTGCACCCCCACCCCCCAGATCTGTAGTAGCTCTGTCCTCCTGACAGGATTGTGACACCAGCCCGACAAAGTCCGCTGCCTAAGCTTGCAAATTGTCCCTAGGTGTAACCAGGATTTATTTTGGGTTTGGCACAATTCTTTGTAAAATCTCGAGACTTTTGTGCATGAAATTACCAGTTTCTGAGATACTCAAACCCTGTGGCTCCCTGTAGCTGTCTGCATACGACAACGACCGGACCTCTTTGACGGGTGGGCTAAACCGGGTGAGGATAGCTGACTGCCGGTGGTAGAGCATGCCCGTCCTACACACTGGTACCCAACAACTGATCCATTGAGGGTAGCCAGTGGTCTCATAACCCAGTGAGATAGGGATGAGGCTCTCCTGGCAGGCAGGTCAGCTCCAGCAGCCTGGTCGGATGAGATCTGCAGTGAGATCCCACAACCAGGAAGGCTGTACTGCAACACTCCATGGAGACTGAAGGGTATGACAAGGCCCAGAAGATGCAACCAGGGAAGACCCCAGTTTGTGATGTTTGTTCCTACCGCTGGTCCCGGACTTCTGAGGTTGAGAGAGTGGAGCTTTTCCACTTTAAAAACTCTCCCGCACAGGATTCCTGCCACTGTCAGACACGACATGCAGCCATCACCACAATTAGCTGTATTTAAACTTCACGGCTGCTGTAGGGAGGTTTGACCTTTGCTCTCTGCATGGTTTATCCAGGTCTCTGGGTTACTGGACTGGTATCTTAACAGATGAACCTCATCACCATCGCCATATCTAGAGAACTCAAATTCCTCCACTCCTTGTGTCTATTTTAAAACATTCCGCTCAAGGATGGTGCTGCCACAATAGGGAATTTAGCAGCACTTGGCATTTGCATTTGTTTGTGGCCCTTCAAGGGTTTTCCAAGCTGTTGGAATTTGATTTTATTCTTGTTCTTAACCACAGTTCTGCTGCTAATTAATTTAAGCCTGCATGCTTGAGCTGTTGACCTTAACTCAGTAGAAACAGCTTTGAATTAATAAGAGATTCAGGTTTGATTTGTTTTATTTTCACATAAGAAGGAAAGTGTAGGGGGGAAGTCAGAGGTAAGTTTTTTATACACGGAATGGTGGGTACGTAGAACGCTCAGCTAGGGGAGGTGGTCGAGGGAGATACATTAGGGACATTTAAAAATCTCTTAGATAGGCACATAGATGAAAGAAAAATAAGACCATAAGACCATAAAATATAAGAGCAGAATTAAACAATTTGGCCCATCGAGTCTGCTCTGTCATTTCATCACGGCTGATCTATTTCCCCCTCAGCCCCACTCCTCTGCCTTCTCCCCGTATCCCTTCATGCCCTGACCAATCAAGAACCTATCAAGCTCTGTCTTAAATATACCCAATGACCTGGCCTCAACAGCCACGAGTGGCAACAGATTCCTTAGATCCACCAATCTCTGGCTAAAATGGGGCACTCTGTAGAAGGAAAGGGTTAGATTGATCTTAGAGTACGTTAAAAGGTCCTCACAACATCGCAGGCTGAAGGGTCTGTACTGTGCTGTAATCTTTAATGTTCTATGTCCTAGATACTGTACATGTACATTGAAACATATAGTGAAAAGCATCATTCACGTTAACAACCAATGCCTAAGGTTTGTTGGGGGCAGTTCTTAAAGTGTTGCCACAGATTCTGGCACCAACATACATTAACCACGATGTTTGCAGGACAACACAAACAACAATAACAAAACAAGACAATATTTCGGGACTGAGACAGTAGGGGGGAAGGGGAAGGAGGCTAGCTGGAAGGTGATAGGTGAAACCAGGTGAGTAGGAAAGGTAAAGGCCTGGAGAAGAAGGAATCTGATAAGAAAGGAGAGTGGACTACAGCAGAAAGAGGAGGACGGGACCCAGAGGGAAGAAATAAGCAGGTGAGTGGAGGTAAAAAGATCAGAGTGGGGAATAGAGGAAGGGGTGGGGGGGGGGGGGGTTGGAAATTAGTTTACTGGAAGGAGAAATCGATATTCATGCCATCAGGGTGTTGCCCCTCCACCTGAGGGTGGCCTCATCTTGGCATAAGAGGAAGGCATGAAGTGACACATCAGAACGGGAATAGGAATTGGAATTAAAATGTATGCCCACTGAGAAGTCCCGCTTGTGCCGTCGATTCTCAACTTCTGGGTACAATTAAAAGCAAGTAACAATTTAATAAAATTCCTCTGTGTTTTCTCTCAGACTTGAGAATTGTTTTCAAAGGTGAAACAGCTGCAATTAAACAGAGCACCCCAGGTGCGTTATTGTGATTTCACGTGGTGGTTGTCTTTCATGTCCGATAATGACAGGAAACTAGCGTGGGAAGAGTTACTCAAATGGAAAAGCCATTGCACTGGGGCAGTTCCACTCTCATAACCTCAGAAGTCCTGGTCCAGTGGTACGAACAAATGTCACAAACTGGGACCTACCTAGGATGTACTGGTTGATCACGATGTCTTCTTTGTCTTGTCATGCCCTCTGCTCTGCATGAGGTGTTGAGGTATCACCATCCTGGCCATTATATCTCACTGTAGATCTCATCCGCCCAGTCCACCGAAGCTGACTTTGCATGCTGGGACAGGCACGTCCCTATCTCACTGGGGATGAGGCTGATGGCTACCCTCGCCTGGTTTAGACCACCTGTCGAAGAGGTGTACCCAGATGCGGCCATCATCACATGCAAACATCTACTTGGAGAGCTGAGTTTCTAGTGGGGACCCAAGGTGAGTGAGCTGCCCTGGAGTGGACATGACAAACCCCTTCTCCAGAGGTGCTACCCACCCCTGGACACCCTTACACCCCAATCTTGAAAATTTCCAACACAAAAGTATTGGTCCGTGCTTGTAGAAAAAGAAGCCTCCAGTATTATTCAATGTTCCTACAGGTCACAGTTCCTCATAAGACCATATGACATAAGAGCAGAATTAGGTCATTTGGCCCACGTCTGCTCTGCCATTCATCATGACTGATCCATTTCCCTCTCAGTCCCAATCTTCTGCCTTCTCCCCAAATCCCTTCATGCCCTGACTAATCAAGACCTTATCAATCTCCATTTTAAATATACCCAATGACCTGACCACCACAGCTGCCTATGGCAAAGAATTCCACAGATTCATCACTCTCTGGCTAAAGAAACTCCTCCTCATCTCCCTTCTATTCTGAGACTGTGGCCTGACATCTCATGTGCACACCTAATCCCCGTTGAAGAGTGATGAGGGCTCTTGCTTCCATTACTCTCCTTGGGTAAGTGAGACCAGACTCCTGACATTCCTTGGATTAAAATAAAAGTTCCTGTCTACCCTCTAATTCAACCAATTCCTTTACATAGAAACTTAGAAAACCTACAGCGTGATACAGGCCCTTCGGCCCACAAAGTTGTGCCGAACATGTCCCTACCTTAGAAATTACTAGGCTTACCCATTGCCCTCTATTTTACTAAGCTCCATGTACCTATCTAAAATTCTCTTAAAAGACCTATCACATCTGCCTCCACCACTGTTGCCGGCAGCCCATTCCACACACTCACCACTCTCTCTGTAAATAAACTTACCCCTGACATCTCCTCTGTACCTACTCCCCAGCACCTTAAACCTGTGTCCTCTTGTGGCAACCATTTCAGTCCTGGGAAAAAGCCTCTGACTATCCACACGATCAATGCCTCTCATCATCTTGTACACCTCTATCAGGTCACCTCTCATTCTCCACTGCTTCAAGGAGAAAAAGCAAAGTTCACTCAACCTATTCTCATAAGCCATGCTCCCCAATCCAGGCAAATTCTTGTAAATCTCCTCTCCACCTTTTCTATGGATTCCACATCCTTCCTGCAGTGAGGCGACCAGAACTGAGCACAAGTGGGGTCTAACCAGGATATTATATAACTGCAACATTACCTCTCGGCTCCTAAATTCAATTCCACGATTGATGATGGCCAATACACCGTATGCCTTCTTAACCGCAGAGTCCACTTTAAATCGATATTCCCTTTGTTTCTGTGCCCACTGTTAAGGAAAATAGGTTCTTCTAATTGATTCTGCGTTAGGCTGCTTAGCTTTCTAGTTCCTTAGTCAGCCAATTCAGTTCCAAGATCCAATAACCTTGGTTAATCCAATCTTTCCCATCCTGGCAGTACACACGAAATGCTCAAGGCACTCAGAAAATACAGGCAACAACTACGGAGGGGAATAAATATTTGACATTTCAGTCTAAGATCTCTCATCAGGTTGTGGTAATGTTTTTCACTAATTCCAAATAAATCATATCTTTCCCATAATGGGGCGACTGGTACATGGTACTGGATCCTCTTCAGTTTGCGTATAAGGAGAAGGTGGGAGTGGAGGATGCTATCACGTATTTGCTGCACAAATCACTCTCTCACCTAGAGGGGGTCAGTTGTGCTGTGAGGATTACATTCCTTGACTTCTCTAGTGCCTTTAACACCATCCAGCCCAAGATCTTAAGGCACAAACTAACGGAGATGGGAGTAGACTCTCACATGGTGGATTGGATAGTGGACTACTTGACAGATAGACCTCAGTATGTGCGGTTGGGAGACTGTAGGTCTGACACGGTGGTCAGCAGCACAGGGGCGCCGCAGGGAACCGTACTCTCTCCGGTCCTGTTCACCCTGTACACATCAGACTTCCAATATAACTCGGAGTCCTGCCATGTGCAGAAGTTCGCTGATGACACGGCCATAGTGGGGTGTGTCAGGAATGGACAGGAGGAGGAGTATAGGAAACTGATACAGGACTTTGCGATATGGTGCAACTCAAACTACCTGCGTCTCAATATCACCAAGACCAAGGAGATGGTGGTGGACTTTAGGAGATCTAGGCCTCATATGGAACCAGTGATCATTAATGGAGAATGTGTGGAGCAGGTTAAGAGCTACAAGTATCTGGGAGTACAGTTAGACGAGAAGCTAGACTGGACTGCCAACACAGATGCCTTGTGCAGGAAGGCACAGAGTCGACTGTACTTCCTTAGAAGGTTGGCGTCATTCAATGTCTGTAGTGAGATGCTGAAGATGTTCTATAGGTCAGTTGTGGAGAGCGCCCTCTTCTTTGTGGTGGCGTGTTGGGGAGGAAGCATTAAGAAGAGGGACGCCTCACGTCTTAATAAGCTGGTAAGGAAGGCGGGCTCTGTCGTGGGCAAAGTGCTGGAGAGTTTAACATCGGTAGCTGAGCGAAGGGCGCTGAGTAGGCTACGGTCAATTATGGAAAACTCTGAACATCCTCTACATAGCACCATCCAGAGACAGAGAAGCAGTTTCAGCGACAGGTTACTATCGATGCAATGCTCCTCAGACAGGATGAAGAGGTCACTACTCCCCAATGCCATTAGGCTTTACAATTCTACCGCCAGGACTTAAGAACTTTTTAAAAGCTATTATTAATGCTTTTTGAGATAGTGATTTAGATGCATATCATATTTTTTACTGAGTTAAGTATTGTATGTAATTAGTTTTGCTACAACAAGTGTATGGGACATTGGAAAAAAAGTTGAATTTCCCCATGGGGATGAATAAAGTATCTATCTATCTATCTATCTATCTATCTATCTATCTATCATGCAGTACTTAGGCTGTGGCCTAACCAGACTTGATTGGATTGAAATCTACCTACTTCAATGTGAGAAGTATCAGAAACAAGGATGATGAATTTGGAGCCAGGATCACTACATGGAAATAGGATGTTGTGGCTGTTACAGAGACTTGACTGTCACCAGGGCAGGAATGACTGTTGGATGTTGAGGACAAGGAGGATTAAGGAAACCCGAAGACATTCTACATGCACATGAAGAAGGGGAGGATGTGAGTGAGGGTAAGACTGATCAGAGATAAAGGGGGAAACATGTGCCTGGAGTCAGAAAAGGTAGGGGAGGTCCTGAATGAATATGTTGCGTCAGTGCCACAGGTGAGAAGGACCTTGCTGAATGTGAGTTCAGTGTAGAAAAGGCTAATGTGTCGGAACATATTGAGATTAAGAAAGAGGATGTGCTGGAACCTTTGAAAACTATTAGGGTAAGTAAGTCCCCAGTTCACTCACAGGTATTTATTGAGGTGGACAGTCAAAAGCAGAAGTTCCAGCTGCTGGTGCATGGACTGGTGGAACTGTATTGGGAGAAGTGCTTGGACAAACCAGGCCCACGGCTTGATAACAGAGCCAAAACCTGTTTCATTGACACAGAAAAATAAGGTAACACACACAATGCTGGAGGAACTCAGCAGGTCAAGCAGCATCTATGGAGAGGAATTGACATTTTAGGCCAAGACTCTTCTTGAGGATTGGCAAGGAAGAGGAAAAAAAGTCAGAATAAGAAGGTTGGGGGAGGGAAAGGTCTACAAACTGGAAGGTAATAGGTGAGACCAGAAGAGGGGGAATATGTGTGGATGGAGGAAGGGGAATGAATTTGCCGTGGATAGTGTGGAAGGCTGTCAGAGTTTATAGTGGGTCATTGATAGGATGCAAAACTGGGCAGAGAAGTGGAAGATGGAGTTCAACTCAGATAAATATGAGGTGGTTCATTTTGGTAGGTCAAATATGATGGTAGAATATGGCATTAATGGTAAGACTCTTGGTAGTGTGGAGGATCAGAGGGATCTTGGGGTCCGTATCCATAGGACACTCAAAGCTGCTACGCAGGTTGACTGTGTGGTTAGAAAGGCATATGGTGATTTGGCCTTCATCAACCGTGAGATTGAGTTCAAGAGCCGAGAGGTAATGTTGAGGCTACATCAGATCCTGGTCAGACCCCACTTGGTGTACTGTGCTCAGTTCTGGTTGCCTCACTACAGGAAGGATCTGGAAACTATAGAAAGGGTGCAGAGGAGAGTTACAAAGATGTTACCTGGATTGGGGAGCATGGCTTATGAGAATAGGTTGAGTGAACTTGGCCTTTTCTCCTTGAAGCAGTGGAGGATGAGATGTGACCTAACAGAGGTGTATAAGATGATGAGAGGCATTGATCGTGTGAATAGTCAGAGGTTTTTTCCAGGGCTAAAATGGCTAACATGAGAGGGCACAGTTTTAAGGTGCTTGGAAATATGTACAAAGAGAATATCAGGGGTAATTTTTTTACGCAGAGAGTGGTGAGTGCGTGGAATGGGCTGTCGGTGACTGTGGTGGAGGCGGATACAATAGGGTCTTTTAGGTGACTCCTGGATAGGTATATGAAGCTTAGAAAAATAGTGGGCTATGGGTAACCCTAGGTAATTTCTAAAGTAAGTACATGTTCAGCACAGCATTGTGGGCTGAAGGGCCTGTATTGTGCTGTAGGTTTTCCACATTTCTGTGTTTCTAAATGGGTAGCTGGAAGGTGAAGAGAAGGAATCTGATAGGAGAGGAGAGAGTGGACCATGGGATAAAGGGAATAGGAAGGACAACAGAAAAAGTAATGGGCCAGTGATGAGAAGAGAAGGGGCAAAAGGAGAGCCAAAATGTGAATGGATAAGGAGCGAAGGGGAGGGGGTTAGTTATTTGAGTACTTCTGGTCAGATGGTGCACATTCGGACACGACACCCTCTCAGGGGCCAACCAAGGGTGTTCTTTTTTTCTTTGCTAAATGTGTTTTTAATGATAGCAAGTCTATGCTGTACTCCAAGAATTTTGGATACAGCAGGCCTACTGCATCAGTGAGCTGCTCGTTGATCAGAGTATCTGGCTGGTGTGTCAAAGGAACTGGCTGATGTGTGGGTGGAGGCGGCTGCCGGTTACTTCAAGGCATCGGATTTGGTGTGCAAACATGGCCTGCAGTGTAACCATGGGTGATTGTCTTGGATGGTGACATGGGAACTGTATAGCCTCAGTTGTAGCTTGGATTAGGCCTCAAGCCGTGGGTATGCCTGCTGCTGCAGTCCAGGTGAGGAGATGCCAGAGGTCGTGCAGCATGGCATCGTTCCTGACTTGCAGGCTGGCCTCTCCTGCTGGTGCTGCCCTCCAGTGTTCCATCGGTGGAATGACAGGCTAGATTGTGTGTCTGCACACTGCTGGGACACTGTTCCAACAATCTGTGGGACATCTTGTTCAGGTTCTTGAACTAGATATGTGTTGGGTTTTTTTTTGCATGACTGTGCCTTTTTTCTCACTATTTTTAATGTGCTGTGTATGTTTTGCACCTTGCCCCCAGATGAATGCTGTTTTGTTTGGCTGTATCTATGTATGGTTGAATGTTAAATAAACTTAATTTGATATAATTTGGCTGTCTCGATTCAGTATTTGAGTTACTGTTGCCTTCCTGTCAGCTTGAACCACTCTAGTCGTTGTCTTCTTTCATTAACAATTCATTTTTGCCCACAGCACTGGGCAAAACACTCACTGGGTGTGTTTTTTTTAAATTTTTCGTACAATTCTCTGTCATCTCTAGAGACTGCTGTGTGTGAAAATCCCAGAGTGATCCACAGTTTCTGAGATACTCAAACCCACCCATCTGGCACCAACAATCATTTCACAGTCAAGGTACTTAGATCACTTTTCTTCCCCATTCTGACTTTTGGTCTGTACAACTGAACCTCTTGATCATATCGGCATACCTTTATGCATTAAGTAGTTGCCGCAAGATTGGCTGATTAGATACTTGCTATTGTTATTGGATACTGAGTGTACATCAGCCAGGACCTCTGGAATTCTCATCTAGCTTTTTTTTTAGAAATTTTGAGAGGGCAGATTCACTTTAACTTTATTTGAAAGACAACACTTTCCTCAGCACTTGACTGGAGTTCCAGACGTTCTGCCTCGGGGGACTGTGTGCTGTCACTGACACCACACACAAGCCGAAACAAGGATTTTATTCAGCCTGCAGAAGAAAATATGTGTGTGGTGGGTTTACACAAAAAAAAAACGATACGCTTAATGAGTTTAGTATTTAACATACAAAATGTCTGCGCATGCAACACCATTGAATGATGTCGCACTTTATCTTGTAACTAAACTCTGAAGAACCTCATTTTGCAAAGGATGATAAGATTCGGTGATTCAAAAGGACTCAAAAATCTATGATCCATGTAATGGAGATTTCACTGCTTTTTAAATTTAAATGTGTAAGGAAATGATGGAAGCTGCCATTATTTATATATACAATAGATGGCAATTGAGTAAAAATATGATGATAGGAATTGAAGCTCTTGCTTGAAGATTATCTTTCCACAGAAGATGAACCCCTTGCCACATGCTGTGATAATGTGCAATCTCAGCAAGTCCCCTTTTCAATGTTAATTCTAATCGATAACCAAAGGATCAGAGAGGAATAACTGTGTTCTGTAGCCATGTCATTTTCTTCATTGCTACATGTTTGTAGAAAGCATTTTAAACAAATGTTAATTCTGCATGGATGTTTCTAATCAATTGCCCCATTGGGATTTGATTACATTTTCATTGGGTCTTTTAAAGGTTTTATAAAAGTGAAAAGAAGGTCTGATTTTATCATCATCAAAAAGACCTTCTTATGTTAATGGACCATTTATTAATTTGGTGCACAGTATATTTTCTTGCCTCAATCTCTGTTGCAGAATAGAATGCTCTGTTCCAAGCAAAGTACAAAATAATATTCCAGTCAGAGAGCATAGCAAGTGGGAAGAGAATTGGGGCCAAAGAATCTCTCTGAAAGACTCAGATAGTGATGTGCTTCTCATTACTTTGTTTTTGCATACAGCTCAGAATAGGTCCCTCTGGCCCTTCCAGTTGTGCCACCCAGCTATCCCCCAACTTAACCCTAGCCTGACAATGGGACAATTTACAACGACAAAGTAATCTACCAACCAGTCCATCTTTGGACTCTGGGAGCAAACACCCAGAGAAAGCCCATGCGGTCACAGGGAGAATGTGAAAACTCTTTACAGATAGTGACGGGAACTGAACCTCAGTCACTAGTACTGTAAATTGTTATGCCAACTACTATGCTGCCATAAAGAGAAACAGGCCTTTCACAGGCATTGATCATGTGGATAGCCAGAGGCTTTTTCACAGGCCTGAAATGGCTAATACAAGGGGGCATAGTTTTAAGGTGCTTGGAAGTAGTTACAGAGGGGAAGTCAGAGATAAGTTTTTCACACCAAAATGCATGGAAATCATTACCAGGAAAGGTGGTAGAGGTGGATAAAATAGGGTCTTTTAAGAGACCAGTGATCATTAATGGAGAATGTGTGGAGCAGGTTAAGACCTACAAGTATCTGGGAGTACAGTTAGACGAGAAGCTAGACTGGACTGCCAACACAGATGCCTTGTGCAGGAAGGCACAGAGTCGACTGTACTTCCTTAGAAGGTTGGCGTCATTCAATGTCTGTAGTGAGATGCTGAAGATGTTCTATAGGTCAGTTGTGGAGAGCGCCCTCTTCTTTGTGGTGGCGTGTTGGGGAGGAAGCATTAAGAAGAGGGACGCCTCATGTCTTAATAAGCTGGTAAGGAAGGCGGGCTCTGTCGTGGGCAAAGTGCTGGAGAGTTTAACATCGGTAGCTGAGCGAAGGGCGCTGAGTAGGCTACGGTCAATTATGGAAAACTCTGAACATCCTCTACATAGCACCATCCAGAGACAGAGAAGCAGTTTCAGCGACAGGTTACTATTGATGCAATGCTCCTCAGACAGGATGAAGAGGTCAATACTCCCCAATGCCATTAGGCTTTACAATTCAACCGCCAGGACTTAAGAACTTTTTAAAAGCTATTATTAATGCTTTTTGAGATAGTGATTTAGATGCATATCATATTTTTTACTGAGTTAAGTATTGTATGTAATTAGTTTTGCTACAACAAGTGTATGGGACATTGGAAAAAAAAAGTTGAATTTCCCCATGGGGATGAATAAAGTATCTATCTATCTATCTATCAGACTCTCAGATTGGTACATGGAGCTTAGAAAAATAGAGGGCTATGCAGTAGGGAAATTCTAGGCAGTTTCTCGAGTAGGTTACATGGTCGGCACAACATTGTGGGCCGAAGGGCCTGTAATGTGCTGTAGATTTCTATGTTTCTATAACACCCTGAAAATAACTTATATATACTGTATATAAGCTTCTTAGGACTTAACAGTTTTATTATTATGTATTACTACATGCTTACTTACTTACTGCCCACTACACTGCTGGTATTTAGGGCAGCGTCGAAGGTCCTCCATCTCTGTTTGTCCCTGGCCGCACTCAGATCTAGAAGGATTCTCCATTGTTGTTTCTATAACAATTGTTTTTCATCAGTCAGGGTTGATGGCCCTGAGCAGAACTCCCAAATCTGGAGGACCAGAGGACCACTAATAGTCCAGCCTCTACCCTTTGACCTGTTTGGCATGGGTGACCCTACCAAGAGTCTGACACAGCCCCTGACTCCATCCAATGCCACTCTCTGTGTCAGTGAGGCATGCAAGCCTCCAAACCCAACAGCAAGGTTGCTGCCCTCTCGGAGGGTTGCATTGTACTGCTCACAACATACACTGGTGATAGTAAGCCTGACTCTGATTTGTACTGGGGGCAAATTGCTTTAAATGACATCACTTTGCAGTGGGCATCAACTTCTAGAAACGTAACCACTTCATACAACTGTACCCAACACCAAATATAACTTACAACAATTAATTACTTTGACTATCAAAATAGAGAATAAATCGTCTCCACTACAATGAGAATCAGAATCAGGTTTAATATCACGGGCATACATTGTGAAGTTTGTTGCCTTTGCTGTAGCAGTACATAGTAATACACAAGAATAGAAAAATATGCAAATTACAGTAAATATATATATAATAGTTAAATTAAATCAGCAGCATGAAAATAGAAGAAAAGAAAAGTGAGGTAGTGTCCATGGGTTCAATGTTCGTTTAGAAATGTGATGGCTGGCAGAGCAGAAGAGATTGTTCCTGAATCATCAAGTGTGTGCCTTCAGGCTCTTGTACCCCCTCCCTGATAGTAGCAATGAGAACAAGGTATGACCTGGGTGATGGGGATCCCAAATGATGGCTGCCATCTTTTTGAGGCACCACTCCTTGAAGATGTCCTGGATACTACTAAGGCTGGTGCCCATGATGGAGCTGACTAAGTTGCAACTCTTTGCAGTTTATTTTGAACTCCCCCCCCATACCAGATGGTGATGCAGCCAGTTAGAATGCTCTCCAAGGTACATCTGTAGAAATTTGTGAGTAACTTTGGTGACATACCAAATCTCATCTGACTCCTAATGAAGGACTTCTTATTTTTCATTAAGAATGTAATTCAATCCTATTTGAAGACCTTTTTAGATTCCATTTTGCTTAAAGGTATTATTCCCAGACCCTACAGAATGCACACACACAAACAAACAAGTAACTATTCATCATCATCATTGTGTGATGTGTTGTACGAGGTGGACCATCGCAGTCTTTGACCGTGATTGCTCTTCGAAGATTTTTCTACAAAAGTGGTTTGCCATTGCAGGCAATGTTCCTTCTAAGGTCTGTCTGTGTCTTTTGCTACTAGCGCACAAAGGAATTTAAACTGTGCACAAAAGGTTGTCACCCTCTACCTCGTTAGCATGTTAAGTATCTTTCACGATTGTACACAATCACATTTCCTTTTCTGGTTTTTGATGCGGACGGTGTTGACAACGTGGAGTGTGCGAGGATTTGTCTGCAGATTTTAGAACTGGCTTTCTTGTACTATTTTTGTTGAAGAAATTAGTGCACACATGTGGCTGTCATGGGGCAAAAAATGCTCAGCACAAGATTTTTGTGCACACTGGTCATTATAAATTAGAGGGAATGTTGCCTGCAGGCTAGTGGAGAGAAGGAGTATCTTACATGTCCTTTGGTAGAGATGTGTCTGCGCCCCGTCACCCAAAATAACTATTGCTACAAATTAAAAGTGTTTATTTTTTATGACTTGATAAATTAACAAGAGTTCAGGACAGTTTGAGACCTTTGGCCCATAGTGTTATGCCAATCTTTTAGCCTATTCCAAGATCAATCTAAATCTTCCTTTCCACATAGTGCTCCATTTCTTTCATCCATGTGCCTACCTAAAGTCTCTTAATGTCCCTAATGTATCTGCCTCTACCACCCTCGGCCGTGCATTCCTGACACTGGATCTACATCTGATCTCTCCCCTGAACTCATTTCAAATGGATATCCACTGGCACTGGCCATCAATGTCCTGGGAAAAAGTGATCTATGATTCTCATAATCTTGTAACAAGCCACCTCTCATCTTCCGTCTTTCCAAAGAGAGAAGCCCTAGAGCTCTCAACCTATCCTCATAAAACATGCTCTCTAATGCAGGCAGCATCCTGGTAAATCTCCTCTGTGCTCTCTCTAACATTTCCAGATCCTTTCTATAATGAGGCAAACAGAAATGAGCACTCTGTTCCAAGTGGGTGACCAGAACTGAACACAATACTCTAATTGCAGTCTGTTCTAGCTTTTAGCTGCCTGAGAGCTGATTGATGCTAAGATCAACATTACAATGGAAGGGATAATTGCATAATGAGATATTTCCAGTTATGACACAGTGCTGACAGAGAGCTGGAAAGTGCCAGCCTGCATTACTTAATCAGGAATGTCATATGGGAGAGTTTAGACCTGTTAAAAAAGTATTGGAAGACAAAAGCAGAAATTAATTTTCTTTTCTGCAGCATTAGAGTAATCTAAAATACTTGCGAAATTAATGGGTAAAATCCATTAGTTAATGAATAATGAACTGTTTTAAGAAATGACTCACTTTGGCAAATAATTTTCAGTCTCATTTGCAAAGGTGAGACCAAACCATTATGTAGCTGCTTCAGTGAGAATGGAGCCTACAAAACTGATTCACTTTAAAAGGACAAGATTGTCAAGTTTAAAGAAAATGCAATGTATGCTTTCACACATTTAAATCAGTGGTAAAAAATGTTTAAACCAGCCACATTAATTCTGTCAGAAATAATTCACTTCAAAAGCTTTCTAATTTTATCTCAATAAGTTTATTAATTGATTTATTTTATGTTTATTAATTATCTCTTGCATAAATAATGAAATCAATACAAGTAAACAGAGATGCCTTGCTGATTGCAAGAGAAATTGGACTGGAACTAATGAAAGGTGCTATGAATGGGTATGACAATCTGTGTGCAATTGCTAACTAATTTTCTTTGAAGTCACATCCACTTTATTTTCACCATGCCTTTTAAAGTTTTCCTGAACCTCACGCCAACATGGAGGTAATCCTAGGGAGAGAGCTGCTCTTAGAGAAATGAGAAGAGCTAATTTTATAGTGGTTTGAAAATTTATACCCACAGTAAGTTTTTATTCGGGGAAACTAGCCTCCCCTCCATGGACTAACTCTGTCTGCACTTCTCACTGCCTCAGTAAAGCAGCTCATTTTATCAGAGACCTCTCCCACCTCATGCATTCTCTCCTCTCCCGTGGGGCAGAAGACACTAAAGCCTGAAAGTGTGTGATCTGAAAGGTCAGCAGAATATCAAGGGCCAAATGGACTGTAATGTGCTGTAATATTCTATGTTCTAATATATGTGATTCTGAATAAATTATTTCTTTCCCTTCCAAAATGTTCTCATTTTTCTCTTCCTTTTCCAATGTCTATGCACAGTTGATATTATCCACCTGATCTTAATTTTGTTGCTAGGGACTGCTGGGTTATTCCTGCCAAACAAGAAAACTTTAAATAGAAATCCTGTTCCAGTGCAGACACGTGCACTTGACTGATAAGGAATTGGGAGCAGGACAACTCACAGATGTTGAACTTAAACTCTGTTGTGCCACAGCCTCTTGGACTCAGATCAGTTGACATGACTCAAGCTACTTTATAAACATTAAACTTCCTTGTCTTTTGAGGTTAAAATTATGCCTTTATGAAGACAAGAGAGATTCTGCAGATTCTTTAAATCTGGAAAAACACACACAAAATGCTGGAGGAACTCAGCGGGTCAGGCAAAAGAGATTCTGCAGATTCTTTAAATCTGGAAAAAAACACACACAAAATGCTGGAGGAACTCAGCAGGTCAGACAGCATCTATGGAAGGGAATAGAGTCATAGAATTATAGAAAAGTAGAGCACAGAAACAGGAATTTTGGACCACCTAGTCCATGCGAAAATCATTTAAACAGCCTGCTCTCATAGACCTGCACTCAGACCATAGCCTTCCATACCCCTACCATCAATGTACCTATTCAAACTTCTCGTAAATGTTGAAATCGAGCTCACATGAAACACTTGTGCTGTTGGCTCATTCCACATTCTTATGGCCCTTGGAATGAAGAAGTTCCCCTCATGGTCCCCTTAAACTTTTTACCTTTCATCCTTAACTCATGACCTCTGGTTATAGTCGCACTCAACCTCAGTGGAAAAAGCCTGCTTGCATTTACCCTATCTGTACCTCTCATACTTCTGTAGTGGGTGGCAGAGTGGAGATACGTCTCTACCTAAGGAGGTGTAAGGTGCTCCTTCCCTCCGCTAGCCTGCAGGTCACCATTGGGCAAGGAGTAGCATCTGCTTAGCTCCCCCGATCAGGGTCACGTGAAGCCATGGGAACAGGTGGTGGATGGTCGTACGAGCAGCTGGTGCATATCACAAGTCCTGGTTATGTAACCACGGAAGTCAGGTAGACAATCTATGAAGTGTATTGTCCTGAAAGGACCATGATTGCTCACTTCATGTGACATGGCACATAATGATGATGAGATATGGTAAATGCAAGCTGTCCGTCGGAAGAACTGTTCGAGGTAGCTTCACTTGCAACATTTAAGAGGCACTTGGATGGGTACATGGAGGGTTTGGACCAAACATGGGTAACTGGGACTAGCAGGAAGGATGCTATGGATGCTATCAGATGGGCTGAAGGGCCTGTTTCTGGGCTGTATTATCTGGCACTGGAACACGTGTCGACATCTGTGGACTGCCCCCGGCACATTCCAAGGTTGGGTAACAGTGCAGTTCACTTTAAGTTTTGATGTACAATGTGAGTGTGGTCATCTCTGTGTTGTAAGGTTCTCCAGCCTGAGGCAGGTACTAAAGATTCTTCGGCTGTCCATCAATTTTGACTGAGGCCTGGGCAAGATTGTATGGAAGACCTGCAGTTGCCCATGCTGCAAGTCTCCCCTCTCCACGCCACCGATGTTGTCCAAGGGAAGGGCATTAGGACCCATACAACTTGGCACTGGTGTCATCACAGAACAACGTGTGGTTAAGTGCTTTGCTCAAGAACACAGCATGCTGCCTCAGCTAAGGCTCGAACTAGCGACCTTCAGATCATTAGAACGACGCCTTAACCACTTGATGCACACGATACAGGTACTAAAATATTCTCATATTCAGAATCACTTGTCACTAATACTCTGTGGCCTAATTATGGAGAAAGCATGAGATAACCCCTCCTTGGTAATGACATCCTCACTAAAATCTCCAGCTGGTGTAGCTAGAACTGCCATTTCAAAGCAGGAGACTGTATTGTCAGTCAGCAATATCAAAGTGGCCACTATAATGAGTTTATTTATGTCCTAGACTTCTGCTTCAGCGTGGTGCTGGATATTTGCAGCTTTCATATACTTATCAATCAGCTGATTGGCCATCATTACGGAAACTCAGTCAGCTGATTGATATGTATATAAGTGCCAAGAATTCAGAGGACACATCATAAATTAACAGCACACTGATGATGGCTCCTCGTACAGTGATGAACTGCCAAGATCGGAAAACAACTGAACCCAACCACCTCACAGATTGTGGCACACCATTATCCAAGCACTGTCTAGCATGAAGGCCCACACACAACATTTCAGGACCAGCTTCTTCCACTCCACCATCAGCTTTCTGAATGGTCCATGGCCCCACGAGCACTAGCTCATTATTTTGCTCTCATTTTGCATTACTGATCTATTACATTCACTGGCCACTTATTTAAGTAGACCTGTACACCTGCTCATTAATGCCAAATATCTAATCAGCCAATCATATGGCAGCATCTCAGTGCATAAAAGCATGCAGACATGGTCAAGAGGTTCAGTTGTTGTTCAGACCAGACATTGGAATGAGGAAGAAATGTGATCTAAGTGACTTTGACCATAGAATGATTGTTGAAGCCAGAGGGGGTGGTTTGAGGATCTTAGAAATCTTAGCAACCTGCTGAGATTATGCAACAGTCTCTAGAGTTTACAGGGAATGGTGCAAGAAAAAACAAACAAAAAATCCAGTGAGTTGCAGCTTTATGGTAAAAATGCTTTGTTAATGAGAAAGGTCAACCGGTTCAAGCTGACAAGAAAGTGACAGTACCCACACGTTTCCACAAAAGAGCATCTCTGACTACAAACATGTTGAATCTTGAAGTGGATGGGCTACTCCAGCAGAAAACCACAAACGTACACTCAGTGGCCACTTTATTAGGTATGGGAAGTACTGAATAAAGTGGCCACTGGCTGGATATATTCTTATTGTATTTATTATGTCTTGCACTGTACTGCTGCTGGAAAACAACATATTTCACAACACACACAAAATGCTGGAGGAGCTCAGCAGGTCCAGGCAGCATCTATGGAGAAGAGTAGACAGTCAATGTTATGGACTGAGACCCTTCATCAGGACTGTTGGATCTCACTGAAACCTACCAAATGTTGACTAGATAGGGCAGATGTGGAGAAACTGTTTCCTTTTGTGGGGGTGGGGGGTTGGTATCCAGAACTAGTGGGCACAGCCTCAAAATTGAACAGCGACCTTTTAGGACAGAGGTAACAAGAATATTTTTAGCCAGACAGTAGTAAATCTGTGGAATGCACTGCCACAGACTGTGGTGGAGGCTTACTTGTGCTTATATTTAAGGCAGAAGTTGACCGTTTCCTGATCAGTCAGGGCATCGAAGGATTTGGTGAGAAGGCAGGTGTATGGGGTTGAGTGGGATCTGGGATCAGCCATGATGGAATGGAAGAGCAGACTCTATGGGAAGAATGGCCTAATTCTGCTCCTATGTCTTATGATTACTGTCTTATAGAATCTGCTCTATGATTTCATCGTAGCTGATCCATTTTCCCTCTCAGCCCCAATCTCCTGCCTTGTCCCCATACCCCTTCATGCCCTGACCGATCACGACTCTATTAACCTTTGCCTTAAAAGTACATAAAGACTTGGCTTCCATAGCTGCCTATGGCAAAGAATTCCACAGATTCACCACTTTCTGGCTGAAGAAGTATCTCCTCATCATTCTAAAAGCATGTCCCTCTATTCTGAGGCTATGCCCTCTGGACCTTGACTTTTCCACCATAGGAAACCTCCTCTCCAATCTGTCTAGGCTTTTCAGCATGTGGTAGATTTCAATGAGGTCACCCCTCATTCTCCTGAATTCTAGAGAATACAGGCCCAAAGCCATCAAACATTCTTCATATGAGAAGCCATTCAATCCTGGAATAATTTTCATGAATCTCCTTTGAACCCTCTCCAGTATCAGCACATCCTTTTTTAGATATGGGACCCAGAACTGCTGACAATACTCCAAGTGAGGCTTCAACAGTGCTTCATATGGCCTCAACATTACAACACTTATTCTCCCTGTTGAAGGATATATCGTTAGGCTGCTGAGAAACCCTGCAAGTCTCTTTGTGCACTGTCATCCCAGTTATGACAGTAACAGCATGAGCTCGTATGGATAAGAGCCAGTCTTTGCTGTATCTGAGAACAATCTGATTTCTCTTGATTGCTGTTTGTGTTCTAATAGCAGCAGTAGGTAGAATAATGGTTAACTTACTAGGCTAGTGATCCGTCAGACTGGCTTATCCAAACTATGTTCATTATCATTGACAAAGGTAGTGGAATTTGTTGTTCTGTATCAGCTGTACAAGCAGTATACATATATATATATATATAATTAAATCTAAAAAAGTTGCAACAAAAAACAGTAATAATAGTGAGTTGGTGTTCATAGGTTCGATGTCCAATCACATACCCCTTGAAACTACCCCCTCACCTTCAAAGCATGCCCTCTGGAATAACCCTGGGAGAAAGGTACGCTCGCTCTGGCCACTCTATTGAGGCCTCAAATAATCTTTTAAATCTCTATCAGGTTTCTTCTTAGTGACCTTGTATAACATTGTGACCATCCCTCCAGGAGACGCAGCCCGCTTTAACCGGAACTAGTTATTCAAGGTATTCCCATTCCACTGATGGCTCAGGCAAATGACTACTGCAGTTAGCAGTGGCTACATATTGAATTCATTTAACTAAGTAAGCAACATGAAGTTGGCAAAATGCCTGCACTCCAGTTAACTATTGTGATTTATACTGTGCATGTCTCTATAGCCTACCCCTCACTCTAGAGCAGGTAATACATTACTTTATCTGACGGGTGGTGAAAACAATATTATCTACCTTGGCCATTTTTCTTGATCTTGCAGCAGCAAACTGGTACACAACAGGTTAATGACAGCTTCTCTGGGTAAGGGTTCAGTTCGCAAACTGTGACATCGAATGTTCACTTAACCACTAATATTACGCGATTAGCTGTCTGATTGCTTTAATATTAACATTATAGGACTAATATGTATGCAAAGGCACCAGCTTAATTAAAAATAAAACTAATTATATGCTTTAAATACTGCTTTCCTGAGCATTCAAATTCTTTCCGTTTATTTTCTCCTTCCTACCCTGATTTATTTTCTAATTTTAAAATTGCACAACTTTCCCTATTTAACAAATACTATACAGTATTTTTCTCGCCTTCAAGCCTCTAATGAAAATAATTGCTGAATGTGTCCTCCTCGCTTCTTTCCAATTTGATATGTTAGATCACCCTGTTTATCCATAGCTTAAAGTGACTTTATAAAGCCCTTTTTCTTCAAGTGCTTAAAATCAGAAATCACAATCAGGTTTAATATCACTGGCATAAGTTGGTTGGGGCAGCACAGTAGCATAGTGGTTAGCACAACACTTTATAATGCAGACAACCCGGGTTCAATTCCCACCACTGTCTGTAGGAGTTTCTGCTTTCTCCCCATCACTGCGTGGGTTTCTTCTGGGTGCTTCACTTTCCTCCCTCAGTCCAAGTACAGTCAGCTGGTAGGTTAATTGGCCACGTAAATTATCCTCTGACTGGGCGAGGATTAAATTGAGGGATTGCTGGAATGTCTGGCTCAAAGGGCCAGAAGGGCTTAATCTGTGCTGAATCTCAATAAATAAGTAAATAAATAAATAGAATTTTGAGAAGTTTGTTAACTGACTACAGAAGTTTTGTTGCGGGTACTCAGATTTATCCATCCTATTCCTTGGCTTTAACATACTTACAGATACTGATCGTAACATTTCCACGGTAAACCCCACCGCCTTCCTCTAGCACAAGTTAGTCAAAAAATCTAATTGTGGCAGTAGTACAATGTAATCATAATAGAAAAAATAGTGAGTTACAATAAATATGTATAGAATAGCTCAATTAAATTAGTAGTGCAAAAAAAATAGTGAGGCAGTGTTCATGAGTTCAATGTCCATTTAGAAACAGGATGGCGGAAGGGAAGAAGCTGTTCCTGAATGGATCCTGACTGCCTTCTTGATGGTATCAATGAGAGGAGGCCATGGCCTGGGTAATGGGGGTCTTTAATGATGGATGCCACCTTTTTGAGGCATCGCTCCTTGAAGATGTCCTGGATGCTGGGCAGGCTAGTGCCCATGATGGAGCAGAATGAGTTCACAGCTTTCTACAGCTTCTTTAATCCTGTACAATCACAACCCCTCCATACCAGATGGTGATGCAACCAGTCAGAATGCTCTCCACTCTACATCTGTAGAGATTTGCAAATGCATTTGATGACATACCAAATCTCCAAAAACTCCTAATGAAATATAGCCACTGTTGTGCCTTCTTTGTAACTGCATTGATATGCTGAGCCCAGAGTAGATCGTCAGAGATGGCAAAGGGTAGCATCTGGGTGGTCGTATTTGTCAAATGAATTTTCAATATTACGATGCCTGCTTTGCCTGAGATTTTAAAATTTATTAGCATTTGGTCAAATCCTCGCAAGGAAATTTTACTGCTTTGGAGTGGAAGCTGACACCGATTTCAAATACAAGTAGCATTGACCTGAATTATGCTGTCTTGCTTTCACAGAAGGAATGAGAAAAACGATACAAAAATTTTAAGAAAATTCATTATTAATGTATGTATGTGTGACCACTTACTATCCTGAGATTCATTTTCTTGCAGGCATTCGTGGTTGATACAAAGTAGCACGATGGAATCAGTGAAAAACTGCACACAACTGACTGTAAAACAACCAATGTACAAACTGTGCAAATACAAACAAAACCAATAATGATACTAATTACTGATATTACAGTACACTCATAACATCACGAAAGACCCGCTCCTTGCCGGACTCTGTCTGTTCAATCTCCTGCCATCTGGTTGGAGATACAGAAACACCTTAGCCAAGACAGTAAGATGGAAAAACAGCTTTTTCCTGAGGCTTGTTGTGCAGCTGAATAATGCTACACCCCGGCTTGCCAATGGACTTTGAGAGTTATGAACCACTAAAGTCACTTGTTCATGTAAATATGGAATTATTTTAGTTAAACCATACTGCATGCATTGTAAACATCTGTTTTGGATGGACTGGAATTGCACCACAATCTCATTGTCTTGAGCAATGACAATAAAGCTCTCTCTGTTCCATTCTATTCTAAACAAGTAATAAATAATATTGAGATCCTTAACAGAGAGTCTGTAGGAGCTATGTATCTGTTCTCTATCTACATTGTGTTCTGTGTTGGCATGTTTATTATTTTTATTTTGGTCACCAGTCACACGAGTGCGGGGATGGTAAAAGCAAAGGAAGTAAGTCACATATCTGTACTCTGTTCATCACAGTTTGGATGGGACCGGTGGACGTCGTATCTTTTGCTGACTGCTCAATAACGTCCAATTACGCTTAGCTTTGGTTTGAGTTTGCTGCTGCAGAGTCCATAGGTTATGAAATCAGTTGAGTGAAGTTATTCATGCTGGTTTTGGAGCCTCTGGGGTAGTGGGGGTCTTTGATGATGGATGCTGATTTCTAGTGACGGCGGTCTGTGTAGATGTTCTCAATATTGGGCAGGGTTTTTCCCATCACTTTTTGTTGGCTTTTCTGTTCTTAGATATTGGTGTTTCCATATGTGGATAAACACCTAAAATAACTGGAAAAATAAGAGATGAAAATGCGACAGGAATGGGTGGATAGGTGGATGGATATTGGATAAATGATACTGAGAACATGAGTTCTAGAGTCCTTGGATGAGCTCTAGAGTCTACAGGTTGAGGTGAGTGAAGTTATCCATATTGGTTCAGTAATCCAATGGTTGAAAGGTAATAACTATCATTGAACCTGGTGGTATAAGTCTATAGGTTGTAGTGAATGAAATCATTCGTGCTGGTTCAGGAGCCTTTATGGTTGTAGGGTAATAACTGTTCCTGAACCTGGTGGACACTTTACAGAAAGGAAAATACATGATTTGCAATCATGATATGGCTTCAAAGTTAACAGCTTCAAACAGATTCCAAAAGCAATTATCTAGTGACTAAATGTCTTTAATTCAGTGGAGGGGCATCGCAGCTTGAAATTAAAATAAAATTGACAAACAGAAGGACGTTTGTCGCCACTAGTGTGGGGCAGGCAAAGCAGATAAACTAATTAGGTAGAATTAACTGGAACAAATTGAGGAAATCTAACCTATCGTTTGGCTTTCCACATTGAAGAAAAATACTGTCAGGGAAGTAAAGCTACCATGAATATCTTCAAATAGAGCTCAGAGCCATCAGTGTGGGTGAACAGCACTTCTGCCAGTCAATGTCAAACAAGATTTTCCTGAGTGTTGAGAGAATGATAATGTGATAATTTCTGTGCTGATAATGTCTTTAGGAGCTGATTTTTCCACTTCATTTTTTTTATTGTAGTCTGCCTAATTGCTTCTCAGCCCACCCCAAATATCTTCTGTCAGGTACTGTAAATACCCCGCTGATGGCTGACACTTTCCAGAGGCCCCCACAGCAGCCCACAGTGTGACACAGGAAGAGTACCAACACTCTTTACATTCCAACCGCCAGAAATCAGAAGGAACTGAAGAAGCAGTTCACTTTCAATTTTCACACACTCTGATGACTGAATAATCCCTGGTAATGCAAAAACAGCTAGAAGGCAGGCTGGAGGCTAAAGAAGGAGACCTGACTTGGGGTTCAAGGACTGTATATGTGCATAGACAGCAGAGTGGAACAGGGTTTATGGTTACTATTCTATAGATTTATTGAGTATGCCCACAAGAAAATTAATCACAGGGTTGTAAATGGTAACATATATATACTTAGATAATATATTTTCTTTGAACTTTGAAAGTTGAACTAAGGTCTTTTAAATATTTCGCTATACAGACAAGGACAATAACTGTCTCTACTCACTTGTTATTTACAAATATTGATAACATTCAAAATATTCTAAAACTAATTGGATTAAAACAAATATTAATATTTAACATTAAAAGATTGAAATATAATACAATAGAAAATATTAAAAGCATAGTATCAAATTAAATAAGAATATCAAGCTTAGGTGCATCATAGCAAGGGATTTAGGGACAGAGAGGGAAGTCTGGGGTCAGGTTTGGGTTTAGGGACTGGAATGTGGAGGAGTCTGAGGTCAGGCCATTAGTCTAGGCCTCCATTCTGAGTCCATGTTCGAGGGTCAACAATGTGGATGTGGGTTGAAGCACATCTGTGATCGGATGTCAGGCCAGCAGACTAGCTAGGGCAAGGGCTGGTGTCAGTTGAGGTCCGTGGAGATTCCAGAGTTTAAGGTCCCATCATTGCCAAGTAGATAGTTCAAGGCCTAGAGCTTGGGTTTCTCATTCACCGTTATTTTTGAGCCCTAGGGTTGTTACCAAAGGTCGAAGCCTGAAAGTTGATCAGAATTCCAGAAGTCAAAGCCCGGTGACCAGAGTCCTGTGTCTGTGAGTCCATGAGTGTACTGGAGGCTGAGGTTGTGTTGGTTGTTAATATAAACAACACATTTCACTGTAGGTTTCAATGTACATGTGATAAATTAATGAGCCTGAATCGGAGCTGTTCCCAACCATTGACCTGAATGGAATCGTTGAACTTGGACCTCATTTGTCAGAGTAAATGATGGGAAAATGGTGCTCATCAGCCATGGTTGCAGGTCATCTGGGTGGCAGAAAACTCTGATCCACCGCCTTGCAGCTATACATGGGAAAGGCCTCAGGAGTAAACCCTGAGGAAGAATCTGGAGCTGGAGTCCCTGTGGCAGTCCTACATCGAGTTTAACACTGGCTGCAGCTCCTGCAATGCCGTTAGTGCCAAACTGTGTCAGTCTTTGCCATTCCTTTGGATTCTTTAGCTGTGTGAAGATGGGCAGCCTGCTGCATGGGCAACAGCTTGCTCTCCATGTTGTCCTGCCCTGGCTTTTGTACCAGCTTGTGTGTCATGTAGACAGCCAGGACGCAACATCCATGGTCAACCTTGACAAACAGGGGGCCTTAGTGATGGGAACGTGTGGTAGGCTATCAGTACAACACAGTCTCACAAAGAGTCCCACATTGAGTCACATGCAGAAAAAAAATCTCAGGGTTGTGTGTGGTGACAAGTATGTGCTCTAATAATAAATTTTACTTTGGAGTTCTGTTCAAATGAACAGAGAGGACCCCTTGGAGAAATAGAGCACCACTTCTTATAGAACTGATTTGAGTTGTCGTGTTGGCCCTCAGTGGAAAGAATTCATGTGCTGTTGCTGTAGTTGGTAAATAGTCATATGATTTTCTCTCCAACCAATGTCCCTGATGTCTTTTTAGTCACTTTTGTCTAACTTTATCAGAAGAAGATGACTGAGGATGTGAGATGACTTGACAGAGGTGCACAAAATAATAAAAGGCATAGATCGAGTGGATTTTCCCAGGGCAGAAATGACTGATACGTGGGACTTAATTTTAAGGTGATTAGAGGGAAGTAGAAGGGGGGAGGTCAGAGATCGGTTTTCTTTACACAGACTGGTGGGTGGTGGTAGAGGCAGATACACTAGGAACATTTAAGAGACTCTTAAATAGTCACATGTATGCCATGAGCCCTGCAGCTTGCCATAGAGCATTGAGCTTCTAGGATTCTCGACCTCCTGCATTTACTAATCAATATATTCCCTAGAGTTTTTAAGTTCTTGTGTTTTCAGTTTAGTCTTGTCAAGTTTATTGTAGCTGACACGTATTTCTCACTTTCTTATGGATTGCCGGGTGGGGGTGGGGGGAGTGGTGGTCATTGTGTCAGAAAGAATGAATTGTCTTGAGGTGTCACTCCGTTGTTCCTCCGAGGCTCTGTTGGTATTCGCTTGTCTAGCCTTTTGTTTTCGTCTCATGCTGGGGATCCTGCCGTTCCTCCACAACTGTGTCCAGTCATCTGAGAGTCCACCATGAAAGGATGACCTCCCTAGATCTCCCTCTGGACCCAGATGAAGTTCTCAGCTTCTCCAGTCTATGTTCAAGAGTTTTTCCAAGGTTCAATGGGTCAACAAGGCTCATAAGGTCACCTATGTTATGCTTTTCTGTGCAAGTTCGATGCAATGTTTCCAAGTCAGATGTTATGTTTCCGAGTATTATGCTATGTTTCTGAGTTAGATGCTGTGTTTCTATAAGATTGTAACATATAGGAGCAGAATTAGGCCATTTGGCCCACTGAGTCTGCTCCACCAGTTCATCAAGGCTGATCCAATTTTCCTCTCAGCCTAATCTCCTGCCTTTTCCCCAAATCCCTTCATGCTCTGACCAATCAAGAATATATCAACCTCTGCCTAAAATATACATAAAAATTTGGCCTCCACAACTGCCTCTAAGAATTCCACAGATTCACTACCCTCTGGCTAAAGAAATTCCTCCTCATCTCCATTCCAAAATGACTTCTCTCTATTCTGAGGCTGTGTCCTCTGATCTTAGTCTCTCCCATCATAGGAAACATTCTCTCCACATCCACTCAGTCAAGGCCTTTCACCATTTGATAGGTTTCAATGAGGTCACCTCTCATTCTTCTGAATTCTCGTGAATACAGGCCCAGAGCCATCAAACTCTCTTCATATGACAAGCCATTTAATCCTGGAATCATTTTTGTCAACCTTCTTTGAACCCCCTCCAGTTTCAGCACATCCTTTCTAAGAGAAGGGGCCAAAAACAGCTCACAATACTCCAAGTGAGGCCTCGGCAGTGCTTTATAAAGTCTCAACATTATATCCTTGGTTTTATATTCTAGTCCTCTTGAAATGAATGCTAACATTACATCTGCCTTCCTCACCACAGACTCAACCTGCAAATTAACCTTCAGGGAATCCTTGTGCAGGATTCCCAAGTCTCAGTTTTTAGTACGCTGGCAATGGTGCTCCTGTAAAATGCAGTTGAAATGGGGATGGGGGGGGGGTAGCCTCGCTTGCCTCAGTCTTCTCAGGAAGTGGAGGTGCCACTGTGCCTTCTTGTTCAGGGGGCTAATATTGAGGGACCAGGTGAGGTCATCATGATGTGGACTCCCAGGAACTTGGCACACTTAGCTCTCTCTAAAGAGAAGCCATGTATTCCCGTCCTGGGCCAGTCTCTCAAGTCCAGGTGTAGCCCATCTATACATCTTCCAGGCGAAGATCCTTCATCTCCCAAGGACACAAGATCTTTGGAGCTTTTATTGTCATTTCTGGGTTTTACAGGATCATGTTGTTCAGCTATCCTCCTTTCATGGCCAAGCATGGAACTGTCCATGGCAGAGTAGATTAAACGGTCAGCACAGCATTGTGGCCAGAGGGCCTGTACTTGCTGTATTGTTCTATGTTCTGTGCTTTACGAGGACACAGTCATGGAATTTTCAGGCAAATGATTGTCAAACTTCCAAGTTCAAATTAAATTTATTATCAAAAAAAGCATATATATATAAAAAAATGAAGAACTACTCACAAAGATGAACAACCAGCAAATGTGCAAAGGAAGACAAACAGTGCAAATAAAGATATGAATAAATAAGCAACTGAGTCATTACTGAGAACATGAGTTGAGAGTCCTTGAAAGCGAGTCTATAGGTTTTGGAATCGGTTCAGTGTTGATGTAAGTGAAGTTATCCATGCTGGTTCAGGAGTCTGATGGTTGTGGGGTAATAACTGCTCCTGAACCTGGTGGTGTGGGACTTAAGGCTCCTGTACCTCCTGCCCGATAGCAGCAGCGACAAAAGAGCATGGGCTGGATGGTTGGGGATCTTTGATGATGGATGCTACCTTCCTGAGGCAGCGCACAATTGGACATTCTCAATGGAGGAGAGGGCATTTCCTGTGAAGGACGGTGTTGTATCCAACACATTTTGTAGGCTTTTCTGTTCATGTGCTGTGGTCATGATGTAATCAGTCAGAATAATCCCCACTGTGCATCTATAGAGGTGTGTCAAAGTTTCAGATGACATGCCGAATCTGCATAAACTTTTTAAGTCAGTACCCTTGAAGCTTGAATACCTGCAGGTAAACCTGAGGGATAAATTTAAAGTGTTTGAAAGAACCTGGTGTTTCTGTTTCCAGAGGTCTAATGCTATTACTTTCAAGAGATTCAGATTAGTTTATTGTAAGATACAGCAGGGTGCATTAAGTTTTGCTTGCTTGTGTGAAGCTAGCGGAGCAAATGCTGTACAAAGTATCAAAAAGGGTGGCAAGGTAGTGTAGTGGTTTGCATAATGCTTTACAACGGTTAAATTCCCACAACAAAACTACTTTATTAATTACAATTTTTCTGTAACTTCCCTTTCTGAGTTGGGTTGTTGAGCCACCCATACGACCTGGTACTTTTATAGTGTGAACTGAAGTCTCAACGGTGCAGGATATTTGAGACTTGGAGTGTGCAGGTCGAGGCGGTGGGGCAGGGCACGAGAGTGGGCAATGAGCCAATGTGTATCCACTGCTGGAGCAGACTTGGAGGTGATTCAATGCCGCAGAACCCAGGCTAAGTGACCAGAGGTGAAAGGGCACAGGTGCAAACCCAAGACCAAGGAAATACCAGAGACGTCAGTGGTCGCATAACCAGGACTTGTGATCTGCACCAGCTCCTCCCATGGCTTCACGTGACCCTAATCGGGAGGACTAAGCAGCTGCCAGACCTTACCCAGGGGTGACCTGCAGGCTAACAGAGGGAAGGAATGTCTTACACCCCTTTGACCAGGTGGCAGGCAAACTTGGCAATGCCTTCAGCCTTCCTGATGGTGAAGATGGACTGGATGGAAGGATGTGATGAGCCTATGATGGACTAGGCAGTATTTGTAGGTGAGTCACGTGGCTGTTAGCAGAGGCAGCTAAAGAGCCCAGTTGCATAGAAGTTCAGTGAGGGGGTTACACATCCTTAACCCATGACCTTTGGTTGTAGTCTCCACCCAGCTGCAGTGGAAAAAGCCTGCTTGCATTAACCCTATTTATATACCTCATAATTTTGTATATTTCAATCAAATCTCCCCTCAATCTTCTACATTCCAAGGAATAAAGTCCTAACCTATTCTATCTTATCCTTATAACTCAGGCCCTCCAGACCCAGCAACATCCTTGTAAATTTTCTCTGTACTCTTTCAAACTGGCTTGTTAGTTTATTTATAGATACAGCCCATGCTACCCAATTACACACATGTGACCAATTAACCTTGGAACACCTGTGTCTTTGGAAAATGGGAGGAAACGGGCATATGGCAGAACCTATGTCCCCAAGGGGAGGACGTACAAACTCCTTACAGACTGCAGCAGGAATCGAACATGGGTCACTAGCACTATAATAGTGTTACACTGACCACTGCACTACCATGCCACATCCCCATCCAGGGATCAGAAGTGGACAGAGTTAGCAATTTCATGTCGATGCTGCCACAAAGAAGGCATGACATTGGCTATATTTCATTAGGAGTTTGAGGAGATTTGGTGCATTCTAACTGGCTGTAACACCATTTGGTATGGGGGAGGGTGCACCACTCAGGATTGAAATAAGCTGCAGGATGTTGTAAAATTAGTTAGCTCCATCGTGGACACTAGCCTCTGTAGCACCTAAGACATCTTCAAGGAGCGATACCTTAAAATGGTGGCATCCATCATTAGGGACACCATCACTCAAGTCATGCCCTCTGCTCATTGCTACCATCAGGGAGAAGGTACAGAAGCTCGAAGGCACACACTCAGTGATTCAGGAACAGGTTCTTTCCCTCTGCTATCAGATTTCTGAATGGACAATGAACCCATGAACACTACCTTATTACTTTTATCCTCCTTTTTGCATTATTCATTTAATTTTACTTTATCAATGTATATATTTTTCTCACTCCGTATGTATATTTTTCCCTCAATGTTGGGTTCTCTACCAGAGGTTGGGAGCTTGAGGGTTCGCCACAGTATCCTTGCTGTTCCTAGTTCACTCTTCTGCTCCGAGATCTCAGATGTTGTTCCTAGGTTTTGTTGGAGCCACTCTCCCAGTCCAGATGTCACAGCTCCAAATGCTCCAATCACCACCAGGATTACTCTGGCTTTAAGCTTCCACATGCTTCTTATCTGCTCTTCCAAGCCCTGGTATTTCTCCAGCTTCTTATATTCTTTCTTCCTGATGTTACCGTTATTCAGGATTGCCACATATATTACTGTTTGCTATTTTCTTCTGTTCTTTGTCCAATATTATTATGTCTAGCTGGTTGGCCAGTACCTGCTTATCAGTCTGTATTTGGAAGCCCCACAGGACCTTTTTGGGTGTTTCTCATTTGGACTTGGGAGCATCTGATCCATACTCAGCACAGATGTTCCTGTACACAATTCCTGTAACTTGGTTGTGCTGTAAGTTGTGCCTGCCTGCATCTTGCACCCTGCTACTATGTGCTGGATGCTTTCAGCGGATTTCTCGCACAGTCTACATCTTGGATCTTGTCTGCTGTGATAGGCCCCTGCTTCTATTGCCCTTGTGCTCAGAGCCTGTTCTTGTGCCTCCATGAGGAGTGCCTCTGTGCTGTACCCATATCCACTCTTTGAGATGATCTGGCTGAGGGGTTCAAGCTATGCGGAACAGCAGTGGGGAGACTGCATTACCCTCGTATATTCCATATCTGAGGGGATGGTCACTTGTGCTAGTGACTTTGAGTTAACTTCTGACATTGTTCTTGATGAAGGTTCTTAGTGTCTTGTTGATCTTGTACAGAGACAGGCATTCCAGGATCCATGTGTGGGGCACTGAGTTGTATGCTTTCTGGTAGTCAATCCAGGATGTGCTTAGCTTGGTTTGCTTGATCTTGGAGTCTCACGTGACTGTTTTCTGTACCAGCAGTTGGTGCTTGGAGCATGTGGTTCCATTACCAATCCCCCTTGAACAGGCTCAGTAATTTACACACAAGTTCCTTCAGCTTGGTGGCTATGATGCCTGATAGGAGCTTCAATGTTGTTGACAGGCAGGTTATAGGCCAGATGGTGTTGCTCCTTTATGAGAATCATTCATTATAAGTACTGTCCTTCCTTGAGTTAACCAGTCAGGGTGAGAGCCTGCTTCAAGCAGCTGGTTCATTTGAGCTGTCAGCTGAGCATGTAATGCTGTTTGTCTCTTCAGCCATTTGATGTGGATCACGTCAGGCCCTGGTGATGTCCAGTTCCTCATACTTCCTACTCGTTGCTAGACATCTACTGCTGTGATGGCGACTGGTTCTTCCTCTGGGAGATTGCAGGGGCTTGCTAGCAGGTCTTCCAGCCACTGGGCACTGCTGTTATGTGATGCTTCTTTTTCCCATATACTCTTCCCGTACTGCTCAGTTGCTGTGTTGGTTGTTTCAGTTACTGGCACATTGTTGCTCAGTAACTGCAAATACTTTTTGTGGTATATATAACAACTAATTTTATGACATAAGTAAGTGATATTAAATCTGATTCTGATTTTGATTCTAATCTACTTGCATAGTTTTGAAAAGAAAGCAGAACACCCAGAGGACAAGCAACACAGCCAGAGGAAGAACCCGCAGAAAGCACTCAAGATGAAACTGGGTTCGTGGAGTTACAAGGGAGCAGCACATATGACTGAACCACCATATTTGCTCTTAACCACGAGATTTCAGGATGATGTTCATACCCTGTTAAGAATCACCAATAGCCTCTCCTGGTCCAACCTTGTAGACCCCTTGGCCAAGAAAGTGCTCCAATGCCTCGATTTCATAAGGAAATTCAGCATCATTGATTTTTAGTGATGTGTCATAGAATGCATCTTATCCAGACACATCACTGCTTGGCATGGCAGTTTCTCTGCCCATGATTGCAAGAAACTGAGATGTAGCTCAGCACGTCACAGGAACCATCCTCCCTTCCTTGGAGTCTGTCTGTACTTTTTGCTGTCACTAACTCCTCAAGAGGATAGGGAAATTTGACATGTCCCCTTTAACCCCTACAGATTTTTACCAAAGCATCCTGTGTGATTGCATCACAGTTTGGCGTGATGCATCTGGGCCAAACCTACTGCCCTAAGCATGCTAATGATATTAATGTTGACGTTGTGCCTTGATTTTCTGCAGTTTTAAGCACAGTCATAGACAAATGCACAAATCATCCTGTATATTAACTTGGTATGAGCAAGTTAAGGTGCTTAGTTTCTGACTTACTGCTTTGCTTTACCCTTGTTGTTCGAACAGAGAGCACCAGAAGAAAATAAATCCATTTTAAGAATTGACCATCTTAAACTCATCAACATTACTTCAAACAATATTCAAATATTGCTGCTATAGAGTCATAGAACACTACTGCTCAGAAACAGGCCCTTCAGCCCATGACAAACTAGTAATCTGCCTAATCCCACTGACTTGTATCCAGACCACAGTCCTCCATCCGTGTCCCTATCCAAATTTCTCTTGAATGTTGAAATTGACCCCATATCCACCACTTGTGTTGGCATCTTGTCCCACACTTTCACCACCCTCAGAGTAAAGAAGTTCTACTTATTTTCACCTTCAACATTTCACCTTTAACCTCAAAAACAGCCTGGAGGCAAAGAAACTTTGAAACAGGGTGCAAGATGATGTTCAGCTCTATTTTGCCAACTAAAGCCTCGAGGAGAATTGAGATATTGAGGAAAATTCCAAAGGCAAGTGAGAGTTCAATGCCTTCTGTCTTCCTTTTGATTGCAGCTGAGAAGGAGTCTGTCATTGGCCTATTGCTGTATAGCTCACTGTTGTTGACGGGTAGGACTCTATGCTCGTGTGGCAACTTTCCCTTCATTGACAAAGAAAGATGTTACCATAGTTCTGTGCTTTGGATTGGACTGTTGCTTTTATGGGCTGTGGACCTTCTCAGAATTTTAGATTTTATATACTGTGTTTTTCACCAATCTCTTTCCGTTTTGTTGTGTGAGGGGTGGAGATGTGAGGGTTGATTTTCTTGTCCCGTTTTGTGTAGGGGGAGGGGGGATTGTTTCCATTTTGTACCGGGTGGGATGGAATTTGAGAGCCAATGTTCTTGTTCTGTTCTGTGCAGGGGTGGTTTTGATGTTTCTCTCTGAATGATTTTCATGTTTTTTCTTTGTTTTGTGGCTATCTGGAGAAGACAAACCTCAGAGTTGTATATGGATACAAACTTTGATAATAAATTAACCTTTGATCCTTGTAATCCATGAGTTCTAATTCTAGTCTCTTACAACCTCTTTGGAAAAGGTCTGCTTGCATTAACCCTATCTATATCCCCCATAATTTTGTATACCTCCATCAAATCTCCTTTCACTCTCTTACACTCCAGGGAATCGAGTCCTCATTGCCTGTTGAACATTTCACACAAAGCACAACAACCACTTTTAACAAGCATGTGGAAGTGTAGTTTGATCACGGTTAGATCATTTACACAGTTGCAGCGTTTTCAAAGATCGGTTGAGATTGATGTCTTCTCTGGTGTGCAAAGTTGTTCCATGTTTTAATTACTCAGTTAATTGTTTTCCTAAATTGCGAATGCAAAAGAGGTCATTTTAATCTAAATATCTAGACTCCTTAAGATTCAGAATACATTGGAAAGGAGTTTTCAATTAAACTACTTAATCAAGTCTATTGATTGTGATTTGAGAAATCTGCACAAATTGATAACGTGCTCAATATTATTCATGTTTTCTTTGTGTATGCTCTTTTTGCCAATTTGAACCAATAAGAATCCTGCTCCAGTGCAGGGCCATCGCTTTTCCTATCCAAATTGATCGCCTACATTGTGTAACTTCAGCTGAGATGCTAACACTATCTCCTGTGAAATGGGAATCAGGAGTCATGCTGATCATCGTAATGCTCCTGTCAAAATTTGCTTACTCACTGGAATTAATTAGAAATCTGCTTTTAGCACATTTACTCGTGAGTTCAAATAGCAGTTAACTCTTTATTAGCTTTTCAAAGTGAGTAAACTGGAGGTTAATTTCGGAAAAAAAATAATACGACTTTGTAGAGCAACCCCGACCACCTCCTCACTATCTTTGCTCTCTTTTTACACAAATTATTTAATTTAATTCGAGGATGTCCCTTTAGAACAGGGGCTCCCCACCATGGACCCTTACCATTAACCAAGTGGACTGTGAACCCCAGGTTGGGAACCCATGTTCAGAACAAAAATAGGAGGAACTTCTTTAGCCAGAGGGTAGCGAGTCTGTGGAATTCGTTTCTACAGACGGCTGTGGAGCTCAAGTCATTTAAAGTGAAGATTGATAGTTTCTTGATTAGTAAGGGCATTGAAGGTTATGGGGAGAAGGCAGGAGAATAGGTTTGAGAAAGATAATAAATCAGCATGATAGAATGGCGGAGCAGACTCAATGGGCTGAATGGCCTAGTTCTGCTCCTATGTCTATTGATCTTATAGTCTTAATTTTTTTTATGCACCTTTCTTGGAGACATCATAAAGGGGTTCATCAGCATGATAGCTGAGACCTGGGATGAGGAGCTTCAGTTGCTGGGAATCTGAAGGCATTCTCCTTCTTATAGAGAACATTAAGGGGGAATATAATAGAAGTATTCAAAAGTGCAAGAAGTTATGATACATCAAGGAAGAGGAAAATTTATTTTATTCAGGGATATAGCACAGTTACAGGCCATGATGCCCAATTATGCACATTTGACCAATTAGCTATTATCCTGTACATCTTTGGAATGTGGGAGGAAACCGGAGCACCCAAAGGAAACCCTTGCGGTCACAGGGTGAATATGAAAACTCCTTACAAGAACCCAGATTGCTGCTATGCTACCCCAGGAATGTTCCTGCCTGGTTAACATATTTCTTGCTTGCCTGAGTAATTGCTACGACATCAGTGCTATGTTTCCTATTGACTCACGTAGGGAATTGATATTTCACACAGTAAGTCATCACTTACATGGCTGTTCTGTGGGAAAGGTCATTTGGGTCTTGTACACACAGTATCTTCCAGAAGCATTCTCAAATCAAGATCTGAAAATTGCCAATTGTTTCTGCAGTGTAGTAGGCAGTAAGTAGTATCTCCAAATAAAATAGTATAAGCGACTACTTATTTACTGCCTGTTATGCCACTGGGGTTTAGGGCAGCAGTGAAGATCCTCCATCTCTGGTGGTGTTCAGGGCTTCCTTCATCGTGTCAGTAGCTTCCTCTTGGTTTTCACTACTGTCCGTCATGCAAGTCCCGGATGGAGACTCAGGAATACCATTGCACTCTGATGTGATTCTTCATTGCTTTTTCCATAACATTTTTGTTTGACCACTCAAGATGGTTAGCCCCTGAGCTGAACCCCTGACCTGGAGGACCACCCTTAGTCTGTTCTCTACCCTTTGACCTGTTTGCATAGTTGACCCTACATAGAGCCAAAGCATAAGATCCTGACTTCAGCCAACATAGCGCTCTGCGTCATTGAGGTACACAAGCCTCCAAACCACAACAAGGTTGTGATCCTCCTATAAGAGTAAAATAGTGCAAAATACTATATCTGTCATAATAACAAACCTAAATGTAATGTTGAGACTTTATAAAGTACTGTTGAGGCCACACTTAGAGTATTATGAATAGTTTTAGGCCCCTTATTTTAGAAAGGATGTCCTGAAGCTGAAGAGGGTTCAAAGGAGATTCATGATTCCAGGACTGAACAGCTTGTCATATGAGGAGCATTTGAAGGCTTTGGGCCTGTATTCACTGGAATTCAGATGAATGAGAATCCTCATTGAAACCTATGAATGGTGAAAAGCCTTGGAGGAATGGATGTGGAGAAGATATTTCCAATGGTGGGAGAGTCTAAGATCAGAGGACACGGCATCAGAATAGAGGAGCATCCTTTTAGAATGGAGATGTGAGGGAATTTCTTTAGCCAGAGAGAGGAGAATCTGTGGAATTCATTGCCACAGGCAGCTGTGGTGGCCAAGTCTTTGTGTATATTTAAGGAAAAAGTAGATAGGTTCTTGACTGGTCAGGGCATGAAAGAATACAGGGGGGAAAGGAAAGTGATTGGGGCTGAGAGGAAAAATGGATCAGCCATGATGAAATTGCGGAGCAGATTCGATGGGCCAAATGGCCTAATTCTGCCACTATATCTTGTGGTCTTATGTGAAAACTTAGTGAAGGTAAAATTAAAATGCAGGTCGCCCTGTCAGAAATGGATATGTTGTCCCTGTGTGACAGTTCTGACTAAACCCAGAGCTAATGGAGACACAATAAAGAGTTACTTACATCTGGGGTCTATTTGCAACAGAATAAATTACCAGTATCTGAATTTGACTATTTCAAATAATTGAAAATGTAATAAAAACATTTATAACTTAGTGAAATGAAAGGCGAGATCATGGCAGTGTCTGTTATCCAAACTGTTAAGCACTGCAGGGAAAAACTAGAATTTAGTTTTCACTTACAGGCAGCCCTGTGGACAATAAAGTGCTTTACTTGTATAGAATTTCCATTTATCTTGAACCAGCCTCTCAGAGCTATGATAGATGTGAAAAAGGCATTATCTCTTCTTCACCTGATACCCTGGCAGCTGAGAAATAGCCATTTATCTCCACAACGTCCCACACAGGGCGACGACTCGTCAGCAGACAGTTGCTGAAATAAGCAGGCATTCTTGGTTTTAAGAGCTCAATAATTTCATTCCCTCTAACTGTCCCTGGATTTTTGCTGGCAAAGTCACAGCCTAGACTTTATGCTTCTGCAGTCAGAATTGAATCCAGTTTAATGTTACTAGCATATGTCATGAAATTTGATGTTTTGTGGCAATAGTACATTGCAATACATAATAATAATAAAACTACACATTATAATGAGACCATAAAATCTTAAGATAGAATTAGACCACTCAGCCCATCCAGCCTGCTCCACCATTTCATCATGGCTGATCCCTGATCCCACTCAACCCCATACCTTCTCACCATATCCTCTGATGCCCTGACCAATCAGGAAGCAATCAACTTCCACCTTAAATATACCCATGGACTTGGCCTCCACCGCAGTCCCTTGTAGAGCATTTCACAGATTCACTATTCTCTGCCAAAAAAAAATCCTCCTTACCTCTGTTCTAAAAGGTCACCCCTCAATTTTGAGGTTGTGCTCTTAAGTTCTGGATACCCCCACCACAGGAAACACCCTCTCCACATCCACCCTATCTAGTCCTTTCAACATTTGGTAGGTTTCAATTTGGTGCCCCGTATTCTTCTAAATTCCAGTGAGCACATGCCCAAAACTGCCAAACACTCTTCATATGTAAACCCCTACATTCCCAGAATCATCCTTGTGAACCTCCGCTGGACTTTCTCCAAGGACAACGCATCTTTTTTTGAGATATGGGGCCCAAAACCATTGACAATACTCCAAGTGCTGCCTAACTAGTGTCTTATAAAGGGTCAGCATTAGATCCTTGCTTTCATATTCTATTCTCCTTGAAATAAATGCCAGTATTGCATTTGCCTCCTTTACCACAGATTCAACCTGTAAATTAAACTTCTGGGAGTCTTGCACAAGGACTCCTAAGTCCCTCTGTGCCTCTGAAGTTTGAATGTTCTGCCCATTTAGATAATAGTCTCCACTGCTGTTCCTTTTATCAAGATGCATTATCATATATTACCCATCACTGTATTCCATCTGACACTTTTTTACATTTCTTCCAATTTGTCTAAGACCTACTGCAATCGCATTGCTCCCTCAGCACTACCTACACCTCGAAATATCTTCGTATCATCCACAAACTTTACCACAAAGCCATCAATTCCATTATCTAAATCATTGACAAACAATGTGAAAAGTAGCAGTTCCAATACTGACCCCTGAGGAACACCAGCAGTCACTGGCAGTCAACCAGAAAAGGCCCCTTTTATTCCCACTCGCTGCCTCCCGACTGTCAGTCATTCTACTATCCATGCCAGTATCTTTCCTGTAATGCCATAGGATTCATCTTGTTAAGCAGCTTCAGGTCATGTCATGTTTGGAGTTGATTATCAAGGATGAGGATACAGAGTACCTGGAGGCATATGACAAGATAGCAGAACTCAGCATGGTTTCCTTAAAGGAAAATCCTGCCTGACAAACCTAGTGCAATTTTTTGAGGAAATTACAAGTAGGCTAGACAAGGGAGATGCAGTGGATGTTGTGTATTTGGATTTTCAGAAGGCCTTTGACAAGGTGCCACACATGAGGCTGCTAAACAAGATAAGAGCCCATGGAATTACGGGAAAGTTACATATGTGGCTAGAGCGTTGGTTGATTGGCAGGAAACAGAGAGTGAGAATAAAGGGATCCCATTCTGGTTGGCTGCCGGTTACCAGTGGTGTTCCACAGGGGTCCATGTTGGGACCGCTTCTTTTTACGTTATATATCAACGATTTGGATTATGGAATAGATGGCTTTGTGGATAAGTTTGCTGATGATACAAAGATAGGTGGAGGGGCCAGTAGTGCTAAGGAAACAGAGAGTCTGCAGAGAGACCTGGATAGATTGGGGGAATGGGCAAAGAAGTAGCAAATGAATTACAATGTCAGAAAGTGTACGGTCATGCACTTTGGTAGAAGAAATAAATGGGCAGACTATTATTTAAATGGGGAGAGAATTCAAAGTTCTGAGATGCAATGGGACTTGGGAGTCCTTGTGCAGGATACCCTTAAGGTTAACCTCCAGGTTGAGTCTGTGGTGAAGAAGGCGAATGCAATGTTGGCATTCATTTCTAGAGGAATAGAGTATAGGAGCAGGGATGTGATGTTGAGGCTCTATAAGGCACTGTTAAGACCTCACTTGGAATACTGCGTGCAGTTTTGGGCTCCTTATTTAAGAAAGGATGTGCTGACATTAGAGAGGGTTCAGAGAAGATTCACTGGAATGAGAGGGTTAACATATGAGGAACGTTTGACCGCTCTTGGACTGTACTCCTTGGAGTTTAGAAGAATGAGGGGGAACCTCATAGAAACATTTCAAATGTTGAAAGGCATGGACAGAGTGGATGTGGCAAAGTTGTTTCCCATGGTGGGGGAGTTTAGTACAAGAGGACATGACTTGAGGATTGCAGGGTGCCCATTCAGAACAGAGATGCGAAAAAAAATTTTTAGCCAGAGGGTTGTGAATCTATGGAATTTGTTGCCACGGGCGGCAGTGGAGGCCAAGTCATTGGGTGTATTTAAGGCAGAGATTGATAGGTATCTGAGTAGTCAGGGCATCAAAGGTTGTGATGAGAAGGCGGGGAAATGGGACTAAAGGGGAGATTGGATCAGCTCATGAAGAAATGGCGGAGCAGACTCGATGGGCCGAATGACTGACTTCTGCTCCTTTGTCTTATTGTCTTATGTGTGGCACTTTATCAAATGCCTTTGGAAAATCCAAACAAATGACATCCACTGCCTCTCCTTTATCCACCTGCTTGTTACTTCCTCAAAGAACTCTTAACAGATTTGTCAGTCAAGATTTCCCTTTACAGAAACCATGCTGACTTTGTCTTATTTTATCATTAGTCTCGAAGTACCTCGAACCCTCATCCTTAATAATAGATTCCAACACTTTCCCAACCACTGAGGTTAGAATAACTGGCCTATAATTTCCTTTCTTTTGTCTTCCACCCTTCTTAAAGAGTGGAGAGACATTTGCAATCTCCTCCAGAACCACGGCAGAACCAAGTGATGCTTGAAAGATCATGACCAATGCATCTGTTATCTCTTCAGCAACCTCTCTCTGGACTCTGGGATGTTATCCACCTTAAGACCTTTGTGTTTGTCTAGCACTATTTCTTTGTAATAGTAATGGCACTCACTCCTGCTCCCTGACACTCACGGACCACTGGCAGAATGTTAGTGTCTTCTACAGAGAAGATTGATGCAAAGTACCCATTACATTCATCTGCGATTTCTTTGTCCCCATTGCTACCACACCCACATCATTCTCCAGTGGTCCAATATCAACTCCAACCCCCCTTTTACTCTTTATATAACTGAAAAAACTTCTGGTATTCTGCTCTATTTTATTGGCTAGTCTGCCTTCATATTTCATCTTTTCCCTTCTTATAGCTTTTTTTAGTTGCCTTTTGTTGGATTTTAAAAGCTTCCCAGTCATCCAATTTCCACTCACTTTTGCTACCTTATATGCCTTTTCCTTGGCTTTTATGGAGTTCCTTTATCAGCCACAGTTGCCCACTCCTGCCATTTGAGAACTTCTACCTCTGTGGGACATATCTATCCTGCACCTTGTGAACTATTTCCAGAAACTTCAGCCATCTCTGCTCTGCCGTCATCCCCGTCAGTATCCTCCTCCAATCCACCTGGGCAAACTCCTCTCTCATGCCTCGTAATTCCTTTTATCCCATTGCAATACTAATACATCACAAATTGCAGTATGAATTCAATCATATTATGATCACTGCCTCCTAAGGTTCCTTTACGTTAAGCTCCCTAATAAGATCTGGGTTATTACACAACACCCAATCTAAGACAGCCTTTCCCTGAGTAGGCTCAAGCACAAGCTGCTCTAAAAGGCCATTTCATATGCATTCAACAAATTCCCTCTCTTGTGATCCGACACCAATCTGACTTTCCCAATCCCCTCGCATATTGAAGCCCCCCATTACAATTGTAAATATGAAATATATACATTAGATTGAGTAATGCAAAAATAGAAAAAATTGTGAGATAGTCAACTAACTGGATATAATGCAAGGCTGTTATTAAAGCAATAATGGTTCTGTATTGAGAATCACCATAAGGTTGGAAGGGCACAGAACATCAAAAGTTAGCATGATGCTGTGGAAGCGCCAGAGGTCTGAGTTCAGTTCCCATTGCTGCCTTTAAGGAGCTTGTACATAACCCCTGTGATCAAATGGCTGTCTTCCGGGTGCTCTGGTTGCCTCCCTCATTCCAAAGATGCGCATATGAAGGTTAGTGAGTTCAAAGTAAATTTTATTACTAAAATCAGATTCAGATTCAGTTTATTGTCATTTAAAAACCACAAAAGCAATGCAGTTAAAAAATGAGACAATGATCCTCCAGAACGATATCAACAAAGCACATGACAAAATAGACTACACCAGAAAATCCACATAATGTTTGGCAATCCCCAATCCAGAGTCCAGAGAAGCTGTTGCGTATTAATATCGTGCTACCATCTTAGCGCGTTTCCCGGAAAGGAGCTCCAATCCCACCAGACAAACAAGACCAAAAACTAAAGCTACAAGACCTGCACAAAACCACATAGTTACAATATATAGTTACAACAGTGCAAACAATACCATAATTTGATAAAAAAACAGACCATGGGCATGGTAAAAATAGTCCAAAGATGTTAGAAGACTATAAGTTTGAAAGAAGCCACCACACAGTTTCCACAAGTCCTCAGGGTCCCAATAGACTCATCATCCCACGCAGGCGGCAGAAGGGAATACCCCGCTATGG
The DNA here is from genome assembly GCF_048418815.1 of Hemitrygon akajei. NCBI lineage: Eukaryota > Metazoa > Chordata > Chondrichthyes > Myliobatiformes > Dasyatidae > Hemitrygon > Hemitrygon akajei. The sequence continues at coordinate 170,414,424 of NC_133132.1, forward strand.
ACTTCCACGGCGCCGCCCGACTCAACCTCGCAGACGCAGTACACAATGAAAGCTCCGTCAAACCCAGCTTCACAGGCACAGCACACAGTGAAAGCGCCCTGACCGCACTGGACTCCGAGTCCGTCGAACCTCCGAGCCTCTGACCAACCCCTCCGGCACAACCTCTCCGAGCACCATCCTCTGCCGAGCATATTAAGATGCCCCCGCCAACGGCCACCGGCAACGCGACCCCGAGGACTGGGGGCCTGTTCTTCCCAGCAGAGACCTGGACCTCAGAGCAGCAACAGCAACGAAGAAGGTCTTCCTGGAGATTTCCAGATGTTCCTCCGTGCTTCCACGTCCGTTTTTCATCCGATTATGATTGCGCACGGCACCCCTGCTTAACAAATAACGTATCAGCTCCGGAGTGACTCCTGCAAGCTGCGTCGCGCCACCATCTTGACATACATGTATGTCACCAAATACAACCCTGAGATTCATTTTCTTGTGGGCATACACAACTAATCTATGGAATAATAACTAAGACAGAATCAATGAAGTTTAATTGTGGGCATGCTATGTTGATGCCGGGCACATGGCAACACTTTCCAGCTGTACACTCCCCACACAGATTAGCAGGTTAATTGGTCACGTGGTTGTATCTGAGCGGTGGCATCTCACTTGACCAGAAAGGCATGTTACTCTGCTGCATCTCCAAATAAATAAAATCAAATAAACGCTGCTCTGTTCTTAACAATACCTCAGAATTTAAAAGTATAGCTTTTCCTCCAGATTGTTTTCAGTTTAGAGTCAGCAATATCAATCCACGCACAGATCAAATCAGCTTTCTTTTGTGTTACACCTCTACCAAAGGAGGTGCGAGGTGTGGCCTCCCTCCCCCAGCCTGCCACTCGTCCTTGGACAAGGGGTAGCACTTGCTTAGCCCCACAATCAGGGTCACATGAAGCCACAAGAGCAGGTGGTGGATGGTCGTATGAGCCGCCGGTGCAGATCACATGTCCTGGTTATGCGACTACTGATGCCAGGCAGACAACCGCTGAAGAGTTTTGATAATGGCTGCGGTCACCCGTTTTGTAAAGACACTGCCCAGAAGAAGGCAATGACAAACCACTTTTGTAGAAAAATTTGCCAAGAATAATCATAGTCTTGGAAAGACCACGGTCATCAATCTCATATGACATGGCACTTAACTAACGATTTCAGAACTCTTAAAAATAGCTATCAAAACTCCCAAACAGTACATGCTCCCAGATCAAGCTAATCGCTGTTTGCCATTTCAACTAATTGTGCTTATTTATAGGCCTCGAGGAGACTCTATAGATTCATGCTGATTTTCTATGGCACAAGGGCATATTTGGCACCTTTTAAACTCAAGAAGCTTACAACTGCTTTGCAATATAACTAACAAATTCTTCTGAGCAATTCTTGAAGCAATTTCTGGTTCATTAAGATCAGGTTATTCGCTGATGCTTGATTAGATATTGAATAGAGTACTCATTTTCTGTGATCAACCTTTTGTCAGCCATATTAATCAACATAACAATTGCCCCTCTTTATAGGTGTTAATCAAAACATTTTGGAAGATTTTATTTCAGAAGGACACCATAATAGCATAGCAGTTTGCATGCCACTGTTACAGCTTGGGCTGCTGGAGTTCAGATTTCAATTCTGGCGTACTCAGTAAGATGTTTAAATGGTACAGTTTGGACTAGATGGGCCAATGGGCCTGTTTCTGTGCCATACTTTTCCATGACTGCATGACTCTGTGTTCATATGTCCTTCCCATGAGTACGTGTGTTTCCACTGGGTGCTTTGGATTCCTCCCACAGCCCTAGGTGCACTGGTTAACAGGTCAGTTAGTAAATTGTCCTGTGATTACGCTAGAGTTAAATAGGTGGGTTGCCGCACAGTGCAGCTTGTTCGGTCTGTCCATGTTGTATCTCCAAATAAAATAAAATACATTAGTTACTACCTAAAAGGCAAAAAGGTCAGCACAACACTTTAGTCAGCAGTTACCGTAGATTCCGGACTACAGAGCGCACCTGATTAATCCGACATCTACGGTAACTGATTCCACCACCCGTGGTCTCACTGTCAATATCACGTTCTCAGTATCATTTGTTATTTTTTACATTTGTATTGTTTGTTGACTTTTGCAAATTGGTTCTTTGCCAGTCTTTGTTCTTGTGCAGTTTTTTTTACTGATTGTGTTGTATTCCTTTGTTCTACAGTGAATGCCTGCAGCTAAATGAATCTCCGAATAGTACAATACCTTGCAAAAGTCTTAAGCACATACACAGTTATGGTTAGGCTTTGCAGAAATATGAAGTCCCTAAGCAGAGTGTTCTTTTTTAATTTCTTGTAGCTTTATTTGCAGCAATTGACATCTGCCTTAGACGCTCAGCTGCTACATTCTTCCTATATTGATGTATGGCCGCGAGTCATGGACCATCACAAATGCATTGGAAAAAGAATCAATGCAGCAGAGATGTGGTTCCTCAGAAGAATTCTATGCATGTCATATACGGACAGGATAACCAACGAAGAAGTTCTACAGAGAACGAAAGCAAAACATACATTACTTAAAAAAATCAGAAAACAGCAATCAAAACTCTTTGGACACATCATGTGAAGAGAGATATTAGAACATTTAGTTACAACTGGAAAGTTGGAAGGGAAAAGAAGCAGAGATAGACAGAGAATGGAAATGATAGATGGATTAACATCACGGTTAGAAACGGGGAGGCAACAACTACAATTCGAAGGGTCAGGGACCGTGATGGATGGAGAGACCTGATTGCCCACGCCGAACGGAAAGGCACCTGAACACACACACAGTTTTCAGCAGTCCTTCCGGGTAAGGTGACATTCCATCTGTGAGCCTGGTGGAGTCATCTATTGCATCTGGTGCTCCTGGTGTGGCCTCCTCTACATTGGAGAGTTCTGTCACAGATTGGGGGACTGCTTCATCGAGTACCTTCACTCCATCCGCTAGAAAAGGCAGAATATCCCAGTGATTACCCACTTCAATTCTACTCCACATTCCCGTTCTGACATGTCTCCTCTGCTGCCACTGAAGTTGGAGGATAAACACATCGTATTCCATCTTTGCAGGCTCCAACCTCGATTACCGCCACTGTCAGCAATTCCTCCTCCTTCCCTCCTCTTTTTTCCTGGTTCCCCTCTTTCCCCTTCTATTCTCACCTGCCCATCACTGTCCTCTGGTTCCCCTCCTCTTTCCTACACTACCATGGAGCCCACTTGAAACACAATTAAAATTACTGTCACATTCCTGTCAGCTTGAACCAGTCTAGCCATTCTCCTCTGGTCGCCCTCAATCACAAGGTGTTTTTCACCCACAGAACTGTTATTCACTGGATTTTATTTTTGTTTTTTACACCAGTCTGTTGTGCATTAAAATCCCAGGAGATCAGCAGTTTCTGAATTACTCAGACCACCCCATCTGGCACCATCTATCATTCCATTGTCAAAGTCAATTAGATCACACTTCTTTTCATTCTGATGTTTGGTCTGAACCTTTCAACCATGTCTGCATGCTTTTATACATTGAGTTTCTGCCACATGATTGACTGATTAGATATTTCCATTAACAAGCAGGAGTACAGATGTACCTAATAACGTGGCCACTGAGTGTAAAGTTCAATTAAAATAAAGAGGATCAGCAAGGTTATGAACAGACAGAGGAGTTCTACACAGTGTTTGTTCTATTCTGATATGATCAAACAGGAATATTGTGATCTTAACTTCATAGAATGTAAAAGTGTGACCATAACACCAGGTAACGCAGACATCTACTGCTCGGGGCACTTACCATGATAAGATGTTTCTGTGCAATGCTATTCATTTTTAAAAGAAAATTCTGTCATATTTGCATGTAGAATTTTATATATTTCCCAAAGGAAAATTTCTTAGCACAAGTGTGAACTATTGATGTTTTGTTATATCAGATAAATAATCATCACCTTCTTGAAAATTAAAATTTCAGGCAGAAAATAAAAGGCAATAAATTAATAACCTAAAACTCTATTAAATGAAAAGCCAGCAAAATCTGACTTCATTTCCTCTTGAGACAAGCCTTTGAAGTGAAAGACAGATAATCTTGACAGTATTGCCCCTCATAAAACTCTGCAATTCCACAAAGTATTCGGTCGGCAGTGCAACAAAAAACTCTGTGAATGTTGATGAGAATTCAATAGTATATGAATCCTCTTGTCTGGTTATTAGATTTATAATTGTTTCTAAAGAATCCCTATATTTCTAAATTTATGAGAGCTATTAATTAGATTAACAGAGAATTGAAGACTCCTATGATTGTAATAAATATGTTTTCTCATTGTTAACTTTTATATATGAAAAATCAAAGTAATTCCCTCCTTATATTTTCCTGTCAATCATGCGATAGTTTGCTGTGAGAACATCAAAATAATCTCTCACTGCTTCCACTGAACACAATTCCCACAATCCCTTCAATCATGATCACGTTGAAGTTGAATCAGTTTTTCTGAGGAGATATTTTCGATTACACTCAGAATTCCTTAATACTTTATTGATTTTGTAAAATTGTTTTAATTCACAGAAAAGAAGCAAGAGGACTTTCAGCAAATTGCCTGTGCAAATATCATAGCAAGCCACCAGAGCGGTCAATGGGGGGAAGAGTGAACAGCTTCAAGTTCTTGGGCATCAACATCTCAGAGGATCTATTCTAGACTTGACACAGTGAGGTAATCAAGGAGAAGGCACATCAGCAGCTACACTTTAATAGAAGTTTGAGAAGACTTAATATGTCACCAAAGACTCCAACAGATGTTGGTGATTGTAATGCCAATTCCTGAATACCAGCAGTAGATCTAATTCCTTCATGACCTTATGTTATGACATTGAATAAACTGCACAGAGACCAAGCTCTAGATCTAATGGGTCTTCATTCAGAGTTACAGGGACACCTCTTAGTAGAATCTCGCTGAAGGATCTCTCGAATCCAAAGTGCATCAAGTTTTGTATACTCTATTAGCACAATAGTACAGCACTGCACAGAAGTCTTAAGTACAGTATATATATAGCTAGGGTGCTATATATATTTTTGGACAGTAATCTTAAGTATGCACAAAATGCTGGAGGAACTCAGCAGGCCAGGCAGCACCTGTGAAAAAAAGTACAGTCAACATTTCGGGCCGAGACTCTTCAGCAGGACTGGAGAAAAAAAAGCTGAGGAGTAGATTTAAAAGGTGGATGGAGGAGAGAGAGAAACACAAGGTGATAGGTGAAACCGGGAGAGGGAGGGATGAAGCAAAGAGCTGGGAAGTTGATCGGTGAAAAAGATATACAACTCTGGAAGGGGGAAGAAAAGGTGGAGGAGCACCAGAGGGAGGTGACGGGCAGGCAATGAGATAAGGTGAGAGAGGGAAAAGGGGATGGATTAGTGAGGAGAGGTGGGACCATTACCAGAAGTTTGAGTAATCAGTCTTCATGCCATCAGGTTGGAGGCTACCCAGACGGAATATAAGATGTTGTTCCTCCAACCTGAGTGTGGCCTTATCGCGACAGTAGAGGAGGCCATGGATTGGCATGTCAGAATGGGAAGTGGAATTAAAATGGGTGGCCACTGGGAGTTCCCACTTATTCTAGCGGAGTGAGCATAGGTGCTCGATGAAGCAGTCTCCCGATCTTCGTCGGGTCTCACCGATATACAGGAGGCCTCACCAGGAGCACCAGACACAGTATATGACCCCAGCAGACTCACAGGTGAAGTGCAGCCTCACCTGGAAGGACTGTTTGGGGCCCTGAATGGTAGTGACGGAGGAGGGGTAGGGGCAGGTGTAGCTGATGTTCTGCTCGCAAGGATAAGTGACAGGAGGCGGATCGGTGGGGAGGGGCGAATGGACAAGGGAATTGCCTGGGGAGAGATCCCTGCGGAAAGTGGTGGGGGGAGGGAAAGAAGTGCTTGGTGGTGGGATCCCTTTGGAGATGGAGGAAGTTCTGGAATATCTTCCAGGGTGGCCTCCTGTCTATCAGTGACTCGACATAGCCTGGAAGACCATGTCACTACGCAGCTCTGCTCCTCCCACCAGAAGAACCAGGATCTCCCAGTGGCCACCCATTTAGATAGATAGATAGATAGATAGATAGATACTTTATTCATCCCCATGGGGAAATTCAACTTTTTTTTCCAATGTCCCATACACTTGTTGTAGCAAAACTAATTACATACAATACTTAACTCAGTAAAAGAATATGATATGCATCTAAATCACCGTCTCAAAAAGCATTAATAATAGCTTTTAAAAAGTTCTTAAGTCCTGGCGGTAGAATTGTAAAGACTAATGGCATTGGGGAGTATTGACCTCTTCATCCTGTCTGAGGAGCATTGCATCGATAGTAACCTGTCACTGAAACTGCTTCTCTGTCTCTGGATGGTGCTATGTAGAGGATGTTCAGAGTTATCCATAATTGACCGTAGCCTACTCAGCGCCCTTTGCTCAGCTACCGATGTTAAACTCTCCAGTACTTTGCCCACGACAGAGCCCGCCTTCCTTACCAGCTTATTAAGACGTGAGGCGTCCCTCTTCTTAATGCTTCCTCCCCAACACGCCACCACAAAGAAAAGGGCGCTCTCCACAACTGACCTATAGAACATCTTTAGCATCTCACTACAGACATTGAATGACGCCAACCTTCTTAGGAAGTACATTCGACTCTGTGCCTTCCTGCACAAGGCATCTGTGTTGGCAGTCCAGTCAAGCTTCTCGTCTAACTGTACTCCCAGATACTTGTAGGTCTTAACCTGCTCCACACGTTCTCCATTAATGATCACTGGCTCCATATGGGGCCTAGATCTCCTAAAGTCCACCACCATCTCCTTGGTCTTGGTGATATTGAGACGCAGGTAGTTTGAGTTGCACCATATCACAAAGTCCTGTATCAGTTTCCTATACTCCTCCTCCTGCCCATTCCTGACACACCCCACTATGGCCGTGTCATCAGCGAACTTCTGCACATGGCAGGACTCTGAGTTATATTGGAAGTCTGATGTGTACAGGGTGAACAGGACCGGAGAGAGTACGGTTCCCTGCGGCGCCCCTGTGCTGCTGACCACCGTGTCAGACCTACAGTCTCCCAACCGCACATACTGAGGTCTATCTGTCAAGTAGTCCACTATCCAATCCATCATGTGAGAGTCTACTCCCATCTTCGTTAGTTTTAATGCCACTTCCCATTCCCATTCTGATATGTCTATACATGGCCTCCTCTACTGTCGTGATGAGGCCACACTCAAGTTGGAGGACCAACATCTTTTATTCCATCAGGGTATCCTTCAACCTGATGGCATGAGTTCCGATTTCTCAAACTTCTGGTAATGTCCCCACCCACCTTCACCATTCCCCATCCCCTTTCTTCTCTCTCACCTTATCTCCTTGCCCGCCCATCACCTTCCTCTGGTGCTCCTCCCCCTTTTCTTTCTTCCATGGCCTTCTGTCCTCTCCTGTCAGACACCCCTACTCCAGTCCTGCAACTCTTTCACCAATCAATTTCCCAGCTTTTTACTTCATCCCTCCCCCTCCCAGTTTCACCCATCACCTTGTGTGTCTCCCCCCTCCCCCCACCTTTTAAACCTTCTCCAGTCCTGCTGAAGGGTCTTGACCTGAAATGTTGACTGTACTCTTTTCCATAGATGCTGCCTGGCCTGCTGAGTTCCTGCAGCATTTTGTGTGTGTTGCTTGGGTTTTAAGCATCTGCAGATTTTCTCTTGTTTGTAATTTTATGTATTGCATTGTATTGCTGCTGCTGAAGAAAAATCATGACCTATATGAGTGATGATAAACCTGATTCTGATCTGGGTCTCTATTGTGGACTGAGAGAGGGAAGGGGGCAGAGGGAGGGGAATTATGACTGGGAAAAGGCGAAGGGAGAGGGGAGGGAGTAGACTGACATTCTGTAATAATCAATAAACTAATTGTTTGAAATCAAATTACCTTGCCTGGTGTCTCAGGGCTGGGTGCGTCTGCACCCCTGGCACTTTTTCTCTGCCACCTGTCCCACACCCCTCCCACGGCACTTATCCTCGCCATTCCCAGCATCCTTTGTTCCTGCCAGATTTACAAACTCACTCTCTGCTCCATGTTGACAAAAGTCCTAGGCACGCTAACTTTATATACGTGTGCCTGAGACTTCTACACAGTACCGTATCAGCAGTGATACTGTTCAATAACTACTGTTGCACAATTTATCTCAGTATTTATAGGTGGAGATATTTAGCTCCACAGAAGTACAAGCTTACAATGGGAGCGCATCTCAGTTGACAAGGGTATCTGGGATGAAGCCACTCTCAAGTTCGAGGAGCAGCACCTCATATTCCATCAGGGTAACCTCCACCCTGAAAGCATGAACATCGATTTCTCTAACTGAGCTAATGTCTCACCCCTCCCCCTTCTTGTTTTTCCTTTCCTCATTCTGGTTCCCCACATAATCTTCTCCTTATCTCCCTTTCGTGCTCTCCTCCTCCTCTTTCCTCCATGGCTCACTTTCTTCTCCAGTCAGAATCCTTCTTCTTCAACCCTTTACCTCTTCCACCTATCCCCTTCCAGCTTATCACTTTATCCCACCTTCCCCCTATCCTGGTCTCACCTATCACTTGCCACTTAGACGCCTACCTTCTCATTCTGGCTTCTTCCCCCTTCCTTTCCAGTCCTGATAAAGAGTCTTGTCTGAAATGCTAGCTGCTTATTCCTCTCCGTAGATGCTGCCTGACCTGCTGAGTTCCTCCAGCATTTAGTGTGTGCTACCCTGAATATTTATAGAGCTCTGTTGGCAATTTAGACACTCAATGCAGGTTACTTTTACCACTGTTCTGAGAAACACAAATACCCCAAATACAAATATCTATCCAAATCTCTCTTAAATGTTGAAATCCAACCAGTGAACAACTTAAAATACCTTGTTGTCAATACCTCTGAGATCTATCCTGAATCCAACATATCAATTCAGGCACAAAAAAAGACACAACAGTGGCCACATTTCATTCGGAATTTGAGGAGATTTGGTATGTCACCAAAGACACTTACAAATTTCTATAGATGTACCGTGGAAAGTTTTCTAACTGATTGCATCACCAAATGGTTTGGGGGCACATTGCACAGGATCGAAATAAGCTGCAGAAAGATGTAAACTCAGTCAGCTCCATCATTGACACTGGCCTCCATAGTATCCAGAACACCTCCAAGGAACTATGCCTCAAAAAGGCAGCATCCATCATTAAAGACCACTATCACCCAGGACATGATTTCTTCTCATTGCTATCATCAGGGAGGAGGTACAGAAGCCTGAAGGCACACACTCATTGATTCAGGAACAGCTTCTTCCCCTCTGCCATCAGATTTCTAAATGGACATTGAACCCATGAACACTACCTTACTACTTCTTTATTTTTAATTTTGCACTCCTTATTTAACTCTATAATCTATACATATTTACTGTAATTCAGTTTTTTTCAATTACTATGTATTGTAATGTCCTGACATAAAATTTCATGACATTTGCCGATGATATTAAACCTGAGTCTGACACCCACCACTTCTGCCAGCAGCTCATTCCACACTCTCATCATCGGTTTCCCTTAAACATTTCATCTTTCACCCTTAACCAGTAACCTCTCGTCCTCGCCTCACTCAGCCTCAGTGGGAAATTGCAATTCTTTCATTGATTCCTGGGAATCTCTGGAACACTAACGTTGCAAGTGGAGGGAACATATTAACAGCGTCACGTTGAAACAGCAGGAGTGCACAGAAGCATACAGAAATGATAGAAGGGATACACCAACAACATACCTTCCCCATCTATGGAAGTGTCTGACTTCTAAAGACATGTTTGATGCACTAAGTGACAAAAAAAGAAGGCTCGGAACCTTTATGGATCTTCGTCACAAGTGCTGCAAAATATATTAGCTGCCAAAGGTCTGATGCTTGGCCAATTAATACGGCCTTAGTGTCTGTTAATTTGATCAATGCATATGAGAATGCATCAGTTTCTAAACCATATCTCTTAAGTGGCATGCAGGTGAGCTGGTATTCTGCTCTCTTCACGGACATTGCTATTTGTTTGCACAACTTTTCTTATAATTTCATAACTTCTTACAGTGTAGGCTACATTTGAAACCCTTTGACTGCCTTATTCGGTATCGTTGGAGGAAAAGATATTATCTTGGAGACGCCTGATTTGCACATTTTGGCTTTTATTTATCTTATAGCTAGGAGGCCGTTGTTGCTTAGGTGGAAGGACATTGCTCCACCTACTCACGCTCAATGGCTAAGCGATGTTAATTTAGAGAAGAATTGTTGTTGAATTTCTGAATCAAGACAAGACTTTCTAACATTGTGGGGACCTTTTTTGAATTATTTTCAAAATCTTTGATTTGTTTCAAGTACAGATGTTGGCTAATAACATGGTTTACTATATGATAAGGATTGTTTTTCCTTTTTCTTTCTTTACCAAACAGCTTTTCTTGGTAGTGGGTTTAGATTTTTTTTTGTATAATAAAATTATTACTTTTCAATATTATGATTCAATTTAATTTACATGAATATGGGGTAATGAGACTATAAGTGTGATTCACATATATTGTAATTGATATATGATATATTTCCTCCTGTACTCTGTATTCTTTTTTGTAGGAAATCAATAAAAATATCAAAAAAGAAAAGAAATGATTTGAAGTCTCTTTTGTCACTTGTATTAATGATTATTATCTTATCACTTTTCATTATAGGTGCTTCTCCTAAATCTCATTGAAACTAGCAGAGTGTTGTAGTGGTTAGTGTAAATTATTGCAGCACTAGATGTAAGATCGGAGTTCAATTCCCACCTCTGTTTGATAGGAGACTGTGTTCTCCCGATGTTCTCCAGGCACTCTAAGTGACTCCCACATCCCTAAGGTACCCGGTTGGGGTAATGAGTTTTGGGCATGTTATGATGGCACTGGAGGCATGGCACCCTAAGTGACTCCCACATCCCTAGGATACCCGGTTGGGGTAATGAGTTTTGGGCATGTTATGATGGCACTGGAGGCATGGCACCCTAAGTGACTCCCACATCCCTAGGATACCCGGTTGGGGTAATGAGTTTTGGGCATGTTATGATGGCACTGGAGGCATGGCACCCTAAGTGACTCCCACATCCCTAGGATACCCGGTTAGGGGTAATGAGTTTTGGGCATGTTATGATGGCATTGGAGGCATGGCACTCTAAGTGACTCCCACATCCCTAGGATACCCGGTTGGGGTAATGAGTTTTGGGCATGTTATGATGGCACTGGAGGCATGGCGACACTCATGCGTTCTTGAGCACACTCCTCGCTGATTTGATTTGACACGACGATGCATTTCGCTGCATGTTTGAGTGTACATGTGATGGTGATGAAGAGCACTCGTTAAACGTAATCCATACATGCACACAAACATTGCCTTTTCATCCTGTTGTCTTGTGCTGAGTGTACACACTTCAATGTCTTCCCCAATATGTTCTCATAGAGGGTCCTCAGCTGTGCTGGTGCTCTTGGGCTGGCTTTATGGTGCCTTTCCCATCAAACACGGTGTAACATTCCATTTTTTTAGTAATAGGGATGTGTATATATTGTTGGCATACTCTCTTTAAGGTAGATACTTCTGTTTATTGTGTAATATGATTACAACTACATTATGGGGTGCATCAGATTCGGATTCATGTGTAATCTTAAGTTAATTTGATGATAATTATGGACGATATGTCCTAGTGCCAAATAAAAATGAGTCCTTCAGTCTCAGTGGGAGAGAACGATAGGGGCTGCCAGGAGTTTGCACTGGATAAAAATAGTACGGAGCTATAATTGTGTTGTCTGGTAGATATCTTTGGTAAATATTTGCAGTTCTCTTTTCACAATTTTCGTTAATTTTTGTATGTTTCATTTTTAATGCACCTAATGTCATAAACAAAGGAGCTAAAGGTGGCACCAGAGGGTGACTTTCTCCAGGACATCCACGAAACAGTTTCATTTCTCCTCTTTAATATCTTTTCTGTCCTTCTCAAGGTGTCTGCGGTCCTGTTGGGGTCTGTGATCTAGAGCTGCACTCAGCCCAAAGTTTTTCACAGCAGAAGGTTCCCTCTCCTGGAGCTTACCGAGTGGCCTAGCATTTTCAATATCTTCAGGGGCAGCCTGGAAGATGTGAGCCATTGGATTGTGACCCTACGGCCCTGAGGACAACCTGATTCCTCGCCGGTGCTGCTGACTGAAGTGTCATGAAAGTTTGGAACATCAAGACAGCAGTGTCAAAGGACGTCAAAGTGTCTGGATGGACAGTGCTTTTTTTGACGGACTTTAGATCAGAGCCTGCAGGGGCTTTGCTTGTATGGTGGGTGATGGGGGATGATACTTCTGCGGGGGAGGGATGATGCCTTTGTTGCTGTTTGTGTGTGGGAGGGGGGAGCGGGTCTTCAGGTTTCTAATGTTTTCTGTCATTCATTCTTTCGGGCTTTTCACAGATGTCTGCAAAGACTAAGAACTTCAAGTTGTTTACTGTTTACAATCTCTGATATTAAATGGAACCATTGAATCCACATATCTAACAGTGACAAATAAATGTTATGCTATAAACTTATAAGTGCTCTTTTGTTGATACAACTTTCCTAATAATTTCAAAGCATACCTTTATGCCAGTACATTCAAAGTAATTTGAAGTTTTTTATATCACTTGTATTGATGGCTATTGTTTTATCACATTTGATTATAGCTTCTTCGCCTTAATCTCAATGAAACCTCCTGAATATTGAAAGGCCTAAATAGAGTGGACATACAGAAGATATTTTCTATAATGAGGAAGTCTAGGACCAGAGGGCACAGACATAGAATAGAGGAGCGTTCATTTGGAACAGAGATAAGCAGGAATTTCTTTAGCCTGAGGTGGTGAATCTGTGGAATTCATTGTCATATTTAGCTGTGGGAGTTTTTGAGTATATTTAAAGCAGAGGTTTTTAGGATCTTGATTAGTAAGATGTCAAAGGTTAGGAGGAGAAGGCAGGAGATTGAGGTTGAGAAGGAAAATGTATCAGCCATGATCAAATGGTGGAGCGGACTCGATGGGCTGAATAGCCTAATTCTGCTCCTATGTCTAATGGTCTTATGGTCTTAGCATTGTGGTTAGCACATGGCTTTACAGTACCAGTGACTGGGTTCAAATCCCACTGCTGCCTGTAAGGAGTTAGTACACTCTCCCCATGACCACTTGGGTTTCCTTCTGGTGCTCCGATTTCCTCCCGCATTCCAAAGGCTGTTAGGTTAATTGGTCATTGTAATTTGTCCTGTGATTAAGCTGGGTTAATAACCGGGGGATTGCTGGGCGGCCTGGCTCGAAGGGCTGGAAAGGCCCATTCCACATTGCATGTCAATAAATTTTAAAAAATTAACTCTCCAGTTGGTCTTCCATGTGCATTGCAATTTATCTAGAATCAGCATATCTAAATACATATAAGTAGCTGTGAGACTAATATTAATCCCTCTATTCTCCACCATGAGGTATATTATGCATCATTATATTTGCATATATTGATGTATAATTGACCTCATGGCAGAAAATAGTGGGATTATATTTGTATAATTGACCTCTGTCATGAGGTCAATTATACGCCAATATATTTTGAATGTATGTAATACTGTGAAATTCTATTCCAGTGATAGAATTAGCAGGTGAGTTTTTCACTTCCATGCATGATATTATTCAGGATGTTTCATTATATTAAATCAAAGAAAGTTCACATTAAAGTCTTTTCCCCCAGGCTGCATATAAATTGCAGTTTAAACTGACAAAATGTAGCTGCTAAGGTCAACTGTGAGACAATGCTAAGTGTACAGCCACATTTAGAAACTGTAGAGCAATTCAGCAGAGTACATCCTGTAAAAAATTATCTGAATACTGCACAGGTAATTATTTTTCCATTTGTGAACCGCAGTCATGTTGATAGGTTCATCCATCAAGGGATCTCACAGTTTTACTCGATCCAATTCTCACTCAGTTTCCACAGGTATGTTTACAAGAAGATTTCTACACAGTCAGGGAAGGCTCACCAATGCCTCTGCTTCCTGAGGAGGCTGAAGACAGCTGGACTTTGCACATCTATACTCAGGTCATTCTACAGACGTGCAGTAGAGAGCATCCTGACCAGCTGCATCACTGCACGGTACAGAAACCGCACTGCGGCAGACGGGAAGGATCTACAACAGATTGTCAAAACCCCCCAATGCATCCCTGGCACCAGCCTACACGCCATCAAGGACATATATACAGAAAGGTGCCAGAACAAGGCTCATGTCATCATGAACTCACCATGATCATGGACTGTTTATCCCTCTTCCATCACGGAGGAGGCTGCTTGGCATCCACCACAGAATCAACAAACTCAGAAAAAGTTACTTTCCCCAAGAAATCAGACCAACCAACACATCCACCCACTAACCCAGCCCTCCTCACCCCCAACCACCTCAGGGTCGCCTTATGTACAGACACTCCAGTCCCTGGCTTCACTTTATGGACAGTCAATCTACATATATAAGCTTACTTATATATTCATACTTATTGTGTTTTTAAACTTATTATTGTGTTCTTTTATATGTTTTTTGGTGCTGTAGTAATAATTATTTTGTTGTCTTTACACTTGTGTACCGGAAATGACATTAAGTAGTCTGCAGCATTCACAGACTCAGGGTCTGGACAGTAAAGTACTTTTCATGTGTGTGGTTGTATTTTGCTGATACATATGCAAGGACCAGGCCTCAAGCTAGTGTCACCTGTTTACTGCAGCCGGCACAGAGGTGTCAGAGCCAGTGAACTCCACCAGGGGGCGGTGTGGTGCAGCATCCGGGCTGGGGTCGGTGCTGCCCCAGTGTTCACTTGGTAGAAGGCAAGCTGTATTGTGGTTGACTTTATACTGCATAGCTGTAACTTACTGATATCTTTATGTGCTTGCTGTCTTGTATGTGGTACATGTGCTTGCTGCTGTGTGTGACTGTTGGTACTGAATTTTGCACCTTGGTCCTGGAGTAATGTTGTTTTCTTTTGCTGTATTCATGTATGGCTGAATGACAATTAAACCTGAATTGAATTGAATTTAATCTTGAATCTTAAATACAAAATGGGAACCTTGGTTTATTTTCTCTTTCTCCAGACCACATTAACATTGGAACCAATTGCAGAGTTCCAATCCTCACCCAAGTTGACACTGGCAAATTTAACACAGTCTGCAGAACAACCGGGGGCATAACTGTTCAGTCATTCACAACACACCAGGCACCATATTTACTCATAATTATTGATGCAGACCCCCAAATTAATTATTACTAAAACTGGATTGCTTCCCGGTTCGGTCTCCTTCTCATGTGCTATTTCTGCCTTTTTGGAGCCCATCTGCAGGATTTAATGATCAAATGTGTTAAAGTTGGCTCTTTGCTGTTGTTTCTGCTTGAGGTTATTTCATTAAAAACAGAAAATATATTGGCTCACCCCACATTATCCAAGGTGACTAAACATGGAGACAAGTCTGGAGCTTTTCATCAAAGTTTTATGCAACATTCACTGCGTGGCCACTTTATTAGGTATGGAGTGGAACCGAGTGTGTTCTTCTGTTTCTGGAGCCCATCCACTTTAAGGTTTAACATGAGATTTTCTGCACACCACTGTTGTATCGTGTGGTTATTTAAGTTACTGTCACCTTCCTATTAGCTTAAACCAGTCTGGTCATTCTCCACTGACCTCTCTCATTAACAAGACATTCCCATTCACAGAACTACCACTCATAGAACATAGAATAGTACAGCACATTACAGGCCCACAATGTTGTGCCGACCATCAAACCCTGCCTCCCATATAATCCCCCACCTTAAATTCCTCCATATACCTGTCTAGTTGTCTCTTAAACTTCACTAATGTATCTGCCTCCACCACTGACTCAGGCAGTGCATTCCACACACTAACCACTCTCTGAGTAAAAAACCTTCTTCTAATATCCCCCTTGAACTTCCCTCCCCTTACCTTAAAGCCATGTCCTCTTGTACTGAGCAGTGGTGCCTTGGGGAAGAGGCGCTGGCTGTCCACTCTATCAATTCCTCTTAATATCTTGTGCAACTCTATCATGTATCCTCTCATCCTCCTTCTCTCCAAACAGTAAAGCCCTAGCTCCCTTAATCTCTGATCATAATCCATACTCTCTAAACCAGGCAGCATCCTGGTAAATCTCCTCTGTACCCTTTCCAATGCTTCCACATCCTTCCTATAGTGAGGCGACCAGAACTGGACACAGTACTCCAAGTGTGGCCTAACCAGAGTTTTATAGAGCTGCATCATTACATCGCGACTCTTAAACTCTATCCCTCGACTTATGAAAGCTAACACCCCATAAGCTTTCTTAACTACCCTATCTACCTGTGAGCCAACTTTCAGGGATCTGTGGACATGTATCCCCAGATCCCTCTGCTCCTCCACACTACCAGGTATCCTGCCATTTACTTTGTACTCTGCCTTGGAGTTTGTCCTTCTAAAGTGTACCACTTCACACTTCTCTGGGTTGAACTCCATCTGCCACTTCTCAGCCCACTTCTGCATCCTATCAATGTCTCTCTGCAATCTTTGACAATCCTCTACACTATCCACAACATCACCAACCTTTGTGTCGTCTGCAAACTTGCCAACCCACCCTTCTACCCCCACATCCAGGTCGTTAATAAAAATCACAAAAAGTAGAGGTCCCAGAACAGATCCTTGTGGGACACCACTAGTCACAACCCTCCAATCTGAATGTACTCCCTCCACCATGATGCTCCTCAGACAGGATGAAGAGGTCAATACTCCCCAATGCCATTAGGCTTTACAATTCTACCTCCAGGACTTAAGAACTTTTTAAAAGCTATTATTAATGCTTTTTGAGATAGTGATTTAGATGCATATCATTTTTTTTTTACTGAGTTAAGTATTGTATGTAATTAGTTTTGCTACAGCAAGTGTATGGGACATTGGAAAAAAAAAAGTTGAATTTCCCCATGGGGATGAATAAAGTATCTATCTATCTATCTATCTATGACCCTCTGCCTTCTGCAGGCAAGCCAATTCTGAATCCACCTGGCCAATCTTCCCTGGATCCCATGCCTTCTGACTTTCTGAATAAGCCTACCGTGTGGAACCTTGTCAAATGCCTTACTGAAATCCATGTAGATCACATCCACTGCACTACCCTCATCTATATGCCTGGTGACCTCCTCAAAGAACTCTATCAGGCTTGTTAGACATGATCTGCCCTTCACAAAGCCATGCTGACTGTACCTGATCAGACCATGATTCTCTAAATGCCCATAGATCCTATCTCTAAGAATCTTTTCCAACAGCTTTCCCACCACAGATGTAAGACTCACTGGTCTATAATTACCTGCACTATCCCTACTACCTTTTTTTGAACAAGGGGACAACATTTGCCTCCCTCCAATCCTCTGGTACCATTCCCGTGGACAATGTGGACATAAAGATCCTAGCCAGAGGCAGAACAATCTCTTCCCTTGCCTCGTGGAGCAGCCTGGAGAATATTCC
This sequence comes from Hemitrygon akajei, assembly GCF_048418815.1. NCBI lineage: Eukaryota > Metazoa > Chordata > Chondrichthyes > Myliobatiformes > Dasyatidae > Hemitrygon > Hemitrygon akajei. The sequence continues at coordinate 170,432,036 of NC_133132.1, forward strand.
GTCAGGCCCCGGGGACTTATCAGTCGTAATGTATTTTAACAACTCCAACACCTCCTCTCCCTTAATACCAACATGCTTCAGAACATCAACCTCACTCAGATGGTCCTCACCGTCACCAAGTTCCCTCTCATTGGTGAATACCGAAGAGAAGTATTCATTGAGGACCTCGCTTACTTCCACAGCCTCCAGGCACATCTTCCCACTTTTACCTCTAATCGGTCCTACCTTCACTCCTGTCATCCTTTAGTTCTTCACATAATTGAAGAATGCCTTGGGGTTTTCCTTTACCCTACTCACCAAGGCCTTCTCATGCCCCCTTCTTGCTCTTCTCAGCCCCTTCTTAAGCTCCTTTCTTGCTACCCTATATTCCTCAATAGACCCATCTGATCCTTGCTTCCTGAACCTCATGTATGCTGCCTTCTTCCACCTGACTAGATTTTCCACTTCACTTGTCACCCATGGTTCCTTCACCCTACCATTCTTTATCTTCCTCACTGGGACAAATTTATCCCTAATATCCTGCAAGAGGTCCTTAGACATCAACCACATGTCCATAGTACATTTCCCTGCAAAAACATCATCCCAATTCACACCCGCAAGTTCTAGCCTTATAGCCTCATAATTTGCCCTTCCCCAATTAAAAATTTTCCTGTCCTCTCTGATTCTATCCTTTTCCATGATAATGTTAAAGGCCAGGGAGCGGCGATCACTGTCCCCCAGATGCTTACCCACTGACAAATCTGTGACCTGACCCAGTTCGTTACCTAATACTGGATCTAGTATGACATTCCCCCTAGTCGGCCTGTCAACATACTGTGACAAGAATCTGTCCTGGACACACTTAAACTCTGCCCCATCTAAACCCTTGGAACTAATCAAGTGCCAATCAATATTAGGGACGTTAAAGTCACTCATAATAACAACCCTGTTATTTTTGCACCTTTCCAAAATCTGCCTCCCAATCTGCTTCTCAGTATCTCTGCTGCTACCAGGGGGCCTATAGAATACCTCCAGTAGAGTAACTGCTCCCTTCCTGTTCCTGACTTCCACCCATACTGACTCAAAAGAGGATCCTGCTACATTACCCACCCTTTCTGTAGCTGTAATAGTATCCCTGAACGGTAATGCCACCCCTCCTCCCCTTGCCACCCCCATCCCTTTTAAAGCACTGAAATCCAGAAATATTGAGAATCCATCCCTGCCCTGGTGCCAGCCAAGTCTCCGTAATGGCCACTACATCATAATTCCATGTATGTATCCAAGCTCTCAGTTCATCACCTTTGTTCCTGATGCTTCTTGCATTGAAGGACACACACTTTAGCCCTTCTACCTTACTAGCTTTATACCCTTTATTCTGCTGCTCTTTCCTCAAAGCCTCTCTATATGTTAGATCTGGCTTTACTCCATGCACTTCTTTCACTGCTCTATCGCTCCGGGTCCCATCCCCCTTGCAAATTAGTTTAAACCCTGCCGAACCATGCTAGCAAACCTACCTGCAAGGATATTGCTCCCCCTCGAGTTTAGGTGCAACCCATCCAATCAGTACAGGTCCCACCTTCCCCAGAAGAGATCCCAATGATCCAAAAATCTAAAACCCTGCCCCTGCACCAACTCCTCAGCCATGCATTCAACTGCCATCTCCTTCAATTCTCCTCCAACACTATCACGTAGTACTGGCAGCAATCCTGAGAACGCCACCCTTGAGGTCCTGTTCTTCAGCCTTCTGCCTAGTTCCCGAAACACACACTACAGGACCTCATCCCTCTTCCTGCCTATGTTGTTGGTACCAAGATGTATCACCACTTCTGGTTGCTTTCTCTCTCGTACCAGGATATCGTGCACCCGGTCAGAGACATCCCGGACCCTGGCACCCAGGAGGCAACAAACCACACGGGTGTCCTTCTCACATCCACAAAATCTCCTGTCTGCTCCCCTGATTATAGAGTCTCCAATGACGACAGCTCTCCTCTTCTCCGTCCCACCCTTCTGAACCACAGGGTCAGACTCAGTGCCAGAGGCCCTGCCACTGTGGCTCACACCTGGTCGGTCGTCCTCGCCAACAGCATCCAGGATGGTAAACTTATTATTCAGGGGAATGGCTACAGGGAATGCTCTGCACTACCTGTCTACACTCCTTCACTTCCCCCCTCGGACTGTCACCCAACGACCTGCTTCCTGCAGCCTAGGTGTGACTACCTCCCTGTAGCTCTCATCTGTGATTGCCTCAATTTCCCTTATGAGTCGAAGGTCATCCAGCTGCTGCTCCAGATTCCTCACACGGTCTTCCAGATCACCCAGCTGCATGCACTTCTGGCAGATGTGACTCTGCGGGAGAGGGGAGTTCCCCCAAGACTGCCACATCTCACAGGAGAGGCACATCACCGTCTCAGGAGGCATTGGAAAGACTAACTGGGAACAAGCTCGTCCTCCGCCTCTTCTCGTCGAAGCCTCTCGAGTCAAAGCCTCAAAGCTCCACTCCTTCACTGGCCCATTCACTCACTAGCCGCTTTCCAATGGATGATTTTTTGTTTTTTACACCACTCTCTGTAAAAACTTTAGAGAGTGTTGTGCATAAAACTACCAGGTGATCAGCAGTTTCTGAGATACTCAAACCACCCTGTCTGGCACCAACAATCATTCCACGGTCAAAATCACTTAAATTCCATTTCTTCCCTTTGTGATGTTTGGGCTGAACAACACCTGAACCTCAAACACAAGAAAATCTGCAGATGCTGGAAATTCAAGCAACACACACAAAGTGGGGAGGAACTCAGCAGGCCAGGCAGCATCTATGAAAAAGAGTACGGTCGACACTTCCGGCCAAGACCCTTCTTCAGGACTGGTAAAAAAGATGAGGTCAGAATAAGAAGGTGGAGAAGGTGGGGGAATCTCTGGACCATGCCTGCATGCTTTTATGCATTGAGTTGCTGCCACATGATTGGCTGATTAGGTATTTGCATTAATAGGCAGGTGTATCTACTAAAGTAGCCACTTGTTGTATTTTACTATGGCCATAAGTGGGCCTTCCCAGTGGCCAAACATTTTGGTTCTGATTCCCATTCTCATTCCAATATGTGGCCTCCTCTTGTGCCAAGAAGAGGCCACCCTCAGGTGGAGGAGCAACACTTTATATTCTGTCTCGGTAGCCTCCAACCTGATGGCATGAAATTTGGTTTCTCCTTCCAGTGAACAAATTTCACCCTCCTTTCTCTGTGCCCCATTCTGACCATTTACCTCTTCTTACCTGCCTAATAATTCGCCCTGGGTCCCCTCCTATCTCCCATGTTCCACTCTGATCTCCTATCAGCTACCTTCCTCTCCAGCCCTTTACCTTTCCCACCCACATGGCTTCATATGTCACCTTTCAGCTAACCTTCTTCTACTCCCCACCTTTTTATTCTGCTTTTCCCCTTCCTTTCCAATCCTGATGAAGGGTTTCGGCCTGAAATGTTGACTGTTTATGCATTTGCATAGACGCTGCCTGACTTGCCAAGTTCCTCCAGCATCTTGTGTGTGTTGCTATGGTTGAAAAAAATTATTAATAATATTTCCCTTATACTTTAAATACTTCAATTCTTGTTCTTAAAATTTGATGCTCTAGTGTTACAGAGGTAGAAAAGGGTTCATCGGAATCAGGTTTAATATCACCGGCATATGCTGTAAAATTCATTAAATTTGTGGCAGCAGAATAATGCAATACATAATAGTAGAGGAAAATCTGAATTACAGTAAATATATATATTAAATAGTTAGATTAATTAAGTAATACAAGAGTCCAAGAGTTCAATGTCCATTGAGAAATCAGATGACAGAGGGGAAGAAGCTGTTCCTGAATCAGTGAGTGTGTGCCTTCAGGTTTCTGTACCTCCTCCCTGATGGTAGCAATGAGAAGAGGGCATGGCCTGGGTAGTGGGGGTCCTTAATGATGGACAGCGCCTTTTTGAAGCAACATTCCTTGAAGATGTCCTGGAGGCAAGTGCCAGTGATGGAGCTGACTAAGTTTACAGTTTTCTGCAGCTTATTTCTGTCCTGCGCAGTAGCCCCTCCCCTCCATGTCGAACGGTGATAAAGCCAATTAGAATGTTCTCCACAGTACATCTGTAGAACTGTTCATGTTTTATGTGACATACCAAATCTCCTCAAAGATAGCCATTCCGTACTTTCTTTATAGAAGTATTGACTCCCAGAAACTCGAAGCAGCCCACTCGAAGCTGCTCACTCTTTCCACTTCTGATCCCTCTATGAGGATTTGTTTGTGTTCCCTCGTCTTACCCTTTCTGAAGTACACAATCAGCTCTTTGAGTGCCAGGTTGTTGCTGTGACATAACAACACCACTGACGATTTTGAATATGTGCCTTTATTACACTCAGTAAAATATTTCACACAGGAGGGTTTGTATGAAGGCTATCAAGCTCTGTTCTATTTCATTGAGTTACTGCCAAAGTACTCTACTCCACTGCTTTGAGGCAGTCTGTCCTAGTTAATGACACTGAATGCCACTTTCCAATCACAAGTAAATATCAAAGAACTGATTCAAATGATTTTCTGTTAACATGCAACATAGCAGAATACAGCACAGTACAGACTCTTCAAAACACGATGTTTTAACCTACTCTAAGATCAATTTAACCCTTCTCTCCTACATAGCCCTCCATTTTTCTATCAATCACGTGCTTAACTAACAGTTTTTTAAATGTGCCTAATATATCTGCCTGTCCCATTTTCTCTGGGAGTACATTCCAAGCACCCATGTGTAAAAAGCCTATCTCTGATATTCACCCTTTACAGCATTGTCCAAAAGTCTTTGGCACATAATAATAACTAGACTTTTGCACGGTATTATATTTGTCAACGTGGAGTGGAGAGCACGTTTGTAAATCTGGCAGGAGTTGGGAATGGCGAGGGTGGAGCACCGCGAGAGGAGTGTGGGACAGGGAGCCCAAGAGTTTCAGGGGCAGAGAGAGGTGCAGGTGCAGACACACCCAGCTCTGAGACACCAGGCGAGGTCAACGATATACGAAGAAAGCAGGATGAGGTCCTACAAACTAACTTTAGGGAGCTAGGAGATAAAGAGTAGGACCTCAAAGGTAATGATCTCAGGATTATTACCGGTGCCACGTGCTAGCCAGAGTTGGAATAGCAGGATAGCTAGAATGAATATGTGGCTTGAGCGGTGGTGCGGGAGGGAGGGTTTCAGATTCTTGGGGCATTGGAACCACTTCTGGGGGAGGTGGGACCAGTACCGTCCGGACGGTCTACATTTGGGCAGGGCCGGGATCAACGTCCTAGGGGGATTGTTTGCTAGTGCTGTTGGGGAGGCTTTAAAATAATATGGCAGGGGGATGGGAACCCACACAGAAAAGAAGAGGCAAGTGATGCAGAGACCAAAGCTAGAGTTAGTGAAGAAACATGTAAGAGTAGAGTGCATAAAAGTAAAAAGCAAAAATCGCATAGGTCACTAGATTCTAAAAGGATAATGAGTATAAGGGCACTTTTTGCCCATAGTATGAGAAACAAGGTTTGTGATCTTGTGGCACAGATCAGTACCAAGGCATATGATTTAATGGCCATTACAGAAACCTGGTTGCAAGGTGGAGATGACTGGCAATTAAGTATCCAAGGGTATCAGGTAATACAGAAAGATAGGCAGGAAGGCAGAGGAGGTGGGGTGGCGCTCTTGAGTAGGGATGAGATCAGGACGATTGTGAGAGATGATATAAGATCTACGGAGCAGAATGTTGAGTCCATCTGGGTAGAGATTAAGAATAGTAAAGCAAAAGAAAATCACTGGTGGGTGTTGTCTATAGGTCACCTAATAAAAATATTGCAGTGGCAGAAGCGATTAACCAAGAAATTACTGAGGCTTGTAAGAACAGAACGGCAGTTGTCATGGGGGATTTTAACTTCCACGTAGCTTGGGTGAATCAGGTTGGTCAAGGAAGTCTCGAGGAGGACTTCATAGAATGCATCCGTGATGGCTTTCTTCAGCAGCATGTTAGTGAACCTACAATGGAAAATACTGTCTTAGATGTAGTCCTGTGCAATGAGACAGGTAAGATTAACGATCTTGTAGTCAGGGATCCTCTTGGAAAGAGTGATCATAGTATAGTTGAATTTCACATTCAGATGGAGGATGAAATAGTTAGATCTAAAACTAAAGTATTATGCTTGAACAAGGGAGACTACAACGGGATGAGGGAGGAGTTGGCTAATGTGGATTGGGAGCACAGGTTATTTGGTAGGACAATTGAGGAACAGTGGAATACTTTCAAAGAGATTTTTCACAATGCTCAACAAAAGTATATTCCAGTCAAAAGTAAGACAGTTAAGTGTGGAGAGAGCCAGCCTTGGATAACTAAGGAAATAAAAGATAGTATCAAATTGAAAGCTCGTGTGTACAAGGTCGCGAAGAGTAGTGGGTGACTGGAGGATTGAGAAAACTTTAAACGGCAACAAAGAACAACTAAACAAGAAATAAGGAAAGGGAAGATAGAGTATGAAAGTAAGTTAGCACAAAATATAAAAACAGATAGCAAAATTTTTTATAAATATATAAAGCGGAAGAGAGTGGCTAAAGTCAACATAGGTCCCTTGGAAGCCGAGAAGGGGAAATTCATATTGGGTGATAAGGGAATGGTGGAAGCATTGATGCATCCCAGGATGCTGAGCGAATTGACAGAGGTTATAGACGCGTTGGTAATCATTTATCAAAACTCTCTAGACTCTGGGCAGGTCTCGGCAGATTGCGAGACAGCAAATGTCACGCCACTTTTTTTAAAAGGATGCAGGCAATAGACGGGCAACTATAGGCCAGTTAGCTCAACATCTGTAGTCGGGAAAATGCTTGAAGCTGTCATTAAGGAAGAAAGAGTGAAACATTTAGAAAGGAGTGGTTCCATTAGACAGACGCAGCATGGATTCAGAAAGGGCAGGTCCTTTTTGACAAACTTACTGAAGTTCTTTCAGGACATAATGAGTGCAGTGGATAGAGGGGAACAGGTGGATGCCGTATACTTGAATTTCCAGAAGGCATTCGATGAGGTGCTGCACAAGAGACTTATAAATAAGATACGGATGCATGGAGTCAGAGGAAGTGTATTGGCAGGGATCGTGGATTGGTTAACTGATAGAAGGCAGAGAGTTGGTATAAATGGGTGTTTCTCTGGTTGGCAGTCAGTGATGAGTGGGGTGCCGCAGGGGTCGGTGCTGGGCCCACAGCTGTTTACCATTTACATTGATGATTTGGAAGAGGGGACTGAATGTAGCGTAGCAAAATTTGCTGATGACACTAAACTGAGTGGAAAAGCAAATTGTACAGAGGATGTGGAGAGTCTGCAGAGGGATATAGGTAGATTAAGTGAGTGGGCAAAGGTCTGGCAGATGGAATACAACATTGGTAAATGCGAGATCATCCACTTTGGAAGGAATAATAGAAGAGCAGATTATTATTTAAATAGTGAAAGATTTCAGCATGCTGTTGTGCAGAGGGACTTGGGAGTGCTTGTTTATGAATCGCAAGAAATTGGCTTGCAGGTACAACAGGTTATTAAGAAGGCAAACAGAATGTTGGCCTTCAAAACTAGAAGGATTAAATTCAAGAGCAGGGAGGTCATGCTGCAACTATACAGGGTACTGGTGAGGCCGCACCTGGAGTACTGTGTGCAATTCTGGTCTCCATACTTGAGGAAGGATATACTGATTTTGTAGGCAGTGCAGAGGAGGTTCACCAGGTTGATTCCAGTGATGAAGGGGTTAACCTATGAGAAGAGATTGAGTCGCCTGGGACTATACTCTCTGGAATTCAGAAGAATGAGAGGGGATCTTATAGCATAGAAAATTTTGAAAGGGATAGATAAGACAGAAATAGGAAAGTTGTTTCCATTGGTAGTTGAGAGTAGAATTAGGAGACATTGCCTCAAGATTCAGGGGAGAAAATTTAGGATGGAAATGAGGAGAAACTGTTTTTCCCAGAGAGTGGTGAATCTGTGGAATTCTCTGCCCAGGGAAGCAGTTGAGGCTTCTTCACTAAATATATTTAAGATACAGTTAGATAGGTTTTCACAGAGTAGGGGAATTAAGGGTTGTGGGGAAAAGGCAGACAGATGGAGCTGAGTTTACGGACAGATCAGCCACGATCTTATTGAATGGTGGGTTAGGCTCGATGGGCCGGATGGCCTACTCCTGCTCCTATTTCTTATGTTCTTATTTGATTCCAAACAATTGGTTTAGTGATCATTACAAAGTGTCTCTCTGGTGTTTCCCACTCCCTCCCCTCTTCCTTCCCTTTTTCCCAGTCATGATTCCCCTTCCCCTGCCCCTGCCCCCTTCGCACTCTCAGTCCACAACAAAAACCCATATTAGAATCAGGTTTATCATCACTCACATATGGCATGAAGTTTGCTTTTTTTGCCGCAGCAGCTGTACAGTGCAATACATAAAATTACTACAGCACTGTGCAAAACTCTTAGGCACCCCAGCTATATACACGTGCCCAAGACTTTTGTACAGTTCTGTACTTCCCTTCTGACTACCTTTAGATTATGCCTACTTGGATTAGCCATTTCCACTCTGGGATAAAGTCACTTATCCCATGCCTCTTACCATCTTGAGCACATAACATCTTTTTTTGCATTGGCATCTCACAATAAGATATTTTTTCCAGAATACAAAGCTTAGTAGAGAAGTTTTTTTTTTTTGCAAATGCCAATGTTCATTTCTAAGTAAGGATAAAACAGCCTCATTGCCTGATTATTCATGTTGAATCTATAATGAATATACAGTAATTTCAAAAAGGCGCAGAGACAAAAATTAATTGTGCACCATGTGTTTATAGGGAGTTAATGGGCAGTTGGTCAAATGCAGAGTTCTACTGCCAAAATTTTACAACTTTGGGCATTCTGCTTCTTGCAAAAGAAGTATTATATTCTACAAAAAATGCAGAAACCTCTATTTTTATGACAGATATGTATTTACCTTGATATAAATTGAATTAAGTGCTTTATACAGTATCATCTTTGTGTTCCTTATGCAAGTTATGTCCTTCTAAGTACACTGTACATTTCCCAAGCTGGTCTCTTTCCTCGTTTACTGATGACCTGGGTTAGTTTAGTTCCTTTTTTAAAGCTTCTATTGAGACAGCAGTTTGCAACATAATCTGACCACCCAGTAGAAAAGGTACAGGCTGAAAGACTTTAGGATATAATGATTTCTGGATAGAATTCAGTGCGCTTGTTGCCTCTCTGATTTTAACCCCCAGGGCCCGTGGATACATGAAGGTGGCAGACAGCTTAAAATCTTGTAAAAGCCCTGAAAACCTGGAATCCAGAGATGTAACTCTGAGCATGTTGAAATTTTAACTACGCGTCGAGCAATTCACACACAGTCTCTGAGATGCCAATAAAAAACTTACTGCAAGCAATTTCATATTAGAGGAGTCCCAAGGCAATTATTTCATTTTAGGATTTTGTTAAGATTTTTAATGGTTCCTTGGGAGATCAATACGGAAATCCACTGGTTAAGTGCTAAGCAGGGAAAAAGGAGATCAGGGCTGAGGAGGAATCAGTTTGCAAAGTAGATTTGTGGATTAGCAATTATCTCATTGAAAGGTGAACAGGCGTGTGTGTGGTCTGAATTTGCTTCTCAGAATCAGCTTTATTATCACTGACAATGCTGTGAAATATGTTGTTTCATAGCAGTAGTATATAGGAAGTCATAGGAATTATTTTTCCTTCTTCATTTTTAGAGACACAGCATAGAAACAGTCCCTTCCAGCCCAACGAGCCCACACCACCCGATTAAATCCATGTGACCATTTAACCATCTAACTTGTATGCCTTTGTAATGTGGGAGGAAAGCAGAGTGCACAGAGGAAATCCACGCGGGGTACAGAAAGCACGTACAAGCTCCTTATGGGCTGTGGCAGAAATTGAACGCAGGTCTCTGGAGTTACAATGGCGTTACGTTACCATGCTGCCCAATTACTATAGGTTACAGACTGAATAAGTAGTGCAAAAGGTGAATCATGAGATAGTGGTCTTGGACAGTTCAGAAATCTAATGGTGGAAGGGAAGAAGCTGTTCTTAAAACAGTGAGTATGGGTCACTAGGCTCCTGCACCTGCTTCCCAAAGAGATATAATGAAGAAGAGGGTATGTCCTGGATGGTGACTATCTTTAATAATGTAAGACACCTTTGTTGTGTATGTGGCCTGTTTACACAACTATGTTATTAATAAAAACACTGGAGACGGGAACTAAGTTTCATGGTTCTTTACTGGTAGAGTCCGAACTTGACACAAACATACAGATCAATACATGCAACAACGTGTTACTAAAACATAAAGTAGTCCCTTATTATAATGTAGGCTATATGGTACACTCCTCCCCTTTTATTTTAATAGTGTATCGACTTTTTTTAACTGGGGCACTATGCTAGACAAATATGTTTACCCTTAATATACAAACGTCTACCATTTGTTTACAAATTATAACAAAGTAAGTTAATAATATCAAATTATAATATGCCTTCTTTTTCTTTTTTTTAAATTTTGGTCTAAGACCCATTTACAACTCAGGTCTTCTCTGCCTCTTCGGGTAACGTCTGTTCTGAGACATTCGCTTTGGGGAATGAGTCTCCACAGGTACATCAGGTGGGTCATCAGCATTGATGGCAGGCTTATCTGTAGATGAGGCTGATGTGGTCACATCAGGAGTGTTTGCTTCTATGTCAAGCGAGTCCGGGCAAGGTATTGTTGTGTTTTTCACCTGAGCATCCAGGATTTGGTCCACATGACGTCTCCATACGTTCTCTCCCACCTTCACTGTATACATCAGTGGCCCGTCTATGGCGGGAATTGTACCCAGCTGCCACTTTTCAGTCCGGTAATCACGTGCAAGAGCTGACTGTCCCACACTGAAGCTCCATATTGACTTAGCATTCAAGTGTTTGAACTGTCTGTTCTCCACATCACATCATACATCTGGTTTGAGAAGATCCATGCGGGACCTCAGGTTCCTGTTCAGAAACAGCATCGCTGGAGTCTGATTAGTGGTTGCATGTACTGCATTACAATAGGCAAGGAGGAAGTTGTCTATCTTGTGTTGTAGTGGTTGATTTTTGCTGTCCATTACCTTGATGGCTTTCTTGAATGTCTGTACAAATCTTTCTGTCAAGCCATTTGTGGACGGATGGTAAGGAGCCAATGTAAGGTGTTTGATTCCATTGTTCTTCACAAAACTTTGGAGACGAATTGTCATCCATTGTCTGTGTAGATTTGTTCTGGTATGGCATTCCTGGTGAACATGGCCCTCAGAACTGTAATGGTCTTTTCCGATGTGGTTGTCTTCATTTTGATGACCTCTGGCCATTTGGAATGTTCATCGACAGCGATTAAAAAGATAGAGTCCATGAATGGTCCAGCAAAGTCGATGTGCGCCCATTGCCATGGTGATGAGGGCCACTCCCATGGATGGAGAGGGGCTTGTGGCGGTGTGTTCTGGATCTTTTGACATCCAGAGCAGTTCTTGGTCAAGTCCTCAATCTGTTTATCGATTCCTGGCCACCACACATAGGCACGGGCAAGACTTTTCATCTTCACGGTACCCAGGTGCTCATCGTGCAATTCCTCCAGCACTCTGGTGCGTAACTTGGGAGGAATCACAACTCGTGAACCACACATTAGTGTTCCCCGACACACTGACAACTGCTCCTTCCTCGCTGAGAAGGCTGGAAACAGTGTGTTACCCCATGCTGGCCATCCCTTTACTGTGATGTCATACACTTTTGACAACATAGGGTCATTGTGTGTTTCCCTTTCAATGAAGCTGTTTGTCACTGGTAATTGTTCAACTATTGTTGATTGAAATATCTCTGCTGAATCCATTTGTGTAGATACCTCGGAAGTGGGCAGTGGTAACCGTGACAACTCATCTGCGTTGCTGTGTTGCTTGGTCCCCTTGTGTTCAGTGACATACCTGTGACCTCCTAAGAAAAGAGACCTGCAGCCTTTGTGCTGTCTTCACTGGAACGCCTTTTCTTGGGTTGAAGATTGACACAAGAGGCTGATGGTCAGTCAACAGGGTAAACTTTTGACCATACAGGTAGTGACTGAATTTCTTAACTTCCTACACGAGGCTTAAGGGCCTCTCTGTCAATCTGTGCATAGTTGTGTTCAGCTGAAGTTAATGGACTTGAGGCAAAAGCTATTGGTCTTTCTGAGCCATTTGGAAACTTGTGCAATATCCCAAAGGGTGAGGCATCACAAGCCAGTCGGGTTGGTAAGGAGGGGTCAAAGTGCACAGGCACCCTGTCTGAAGTTATGATATTTTTAGTTTCTTGAAACGCTTTCTCACAGCTCTCAGTCTGCTTCCATTGTGTCCTTATCTGTAATAGTGCATTTAATGGGTGTAGGACTGTGGATAGGTTAGGCAAGAACTTGTGGTAGTAGTTCACTAGTCCAAGATATGCTCTCAGCTGAGACTCATTTTCAGGTGGTGGTGCCTTAAGCACCACTTCTGTCTTGTCTTGAGACGTGTGTAAGCCATCCTTGTTGATCACATGCCCACAGTATGAGATTTCCGTTTTGAAAAACTCACATTTCTGTCAATCAGTGCTGAGCCCATATTCTCGTAACCTGGTGAGCACTTGTTCAAGGTTAGAAAGATGTTCCTCGTCATCTTTGCCAGAGACAATGATGCCATCCAGGTAACACTGAGTCCCTGGAGTCCCCTGCAGGACCTGGTCCATTGCCCTTTGCCAGATTGCAGGAGCTGATGTTATCCCAAACACCAACCAGTTGTACTGGGAAAGTCCTTTGTGTATTTATTGTCAGGTATTTCTTAGATGCTTCCTCGATTTCCATTTGGAGGTAAGCCTGGGTCAAATCGATTTTTGTGAAATGTTCCCCTCCTGACAGGAAAGCAAAGATGTCCTCAATACGAGATAGAGGATACTGTACTGTGCGGAGGACTGGGTTAACATCACTTTAAAGTCTCCACATATGCGCACCTTGCTTGGTTTTCCTGGTTTTGTGCTGGAGGTTTTCTTCATCACTGGCCCATCACTCCAATCCACCTTTGACAGGATCCCAGTCGCTTCCAGATTTTTCAGCTCTGCCTCTACTGTAGGACGGATTGCATATGGGACTGGTCTGGCTTTGTGAAATTTTGGACATGCATTTTCCTCAATCTCAATCCTTGTCTTCATGCCCTGAAGTGTTCCTATTCCTTTCATGAACACTTCCTCAGAGTCAGCAAGTATTTGTGACAGTCTCTCAGATGTGGCCTTGCTGCCCTCCTTTGCTGACACGACTAGTGCCTTGATGGTGTGCCAGTCCAACTGAATTTTCCTGAGCCATACATGGTGGTCCTCCATTTTTCAGTACATAGCGGTTCAGCTGCTGTGTTTTGTCTCTGTAGGTCACTGTCACTTTAATTTTACCTTTGGGATGCACTCTCTGTCCTGTGCAAGTCTTTATCAGTAGTTTAATTCATTTCAGAGGTATGTGAGAAAACAGTCGTTTGTAGTTGTGTACAGAGATCACTGTTAAAGTTGAGCCTGTGTCCAACTCCATTTTCAGTCTCAAGCCTGCCACTTGTGGAGTGATCCATATTACTTTTTGATCATCTGTCTCTTTCATGCTGTGAAGTTGCAGACAAAAAAATTCACTTTTGTCTGAGTCATTTTCATCAGAACCGCTTTCTTTAATTTTGTGTACAATGCTGTATTTTCCTTTCTGGGGCTTCTTATTTCTCTGTCTTTTGTCCTTTTTCAGCTGTTTACTAGCTTTGCATACTCTGCCAATGTGGCCCTGTTTGCCACAGTTTTTGCATTCTTTGTCTTTAAACCAACAGTCCTCAGGGTCATGTGACATGTTCCCACAACGGTAATGTTTCTTTCCTTCATTTCTGTTCAGTGACGTTTTAATTGTAGCATATTCCAGATACTAGGGAAGTTACTAGCTTGGGTGGAGCTTTGGCTGATCGGCAGAAAACAGAGAGTGAGAATAAAGGGATCCTAGTCTGGCTGGCTGCCAGTTACCAGAAGAGTTCCACAGGGGTCGGTAATGGGACCGCTACTTTTTACGATGTATGTCATTATTTGGACGATGGGATTAATGGATTTGTGGCTAAATTTGCCAATGATACAAAGATAGTAGAGGAGCAGATTGTGTTGAGGAAACAGAAAGACTTAGATAGTTTAGGGGAATGGGAAAAGAAGTGGCAAATGAAATACAATGTTGGAAAGTATATGGTCATGCACTTTAGTGGAAGAAATAAACAGGCAGATTATTATTTAAATGGGGAGTGAATTTAAAATGCAGAGATGCAAAACGACTTGGGAGTCCTTGTGCAAGATACCCTGAAGTTTAACCTCTAGGTTGAGTCAGTTGTGAAGGTAAATGCCTTCTAGAGGTACAGAATATAAAAGCAGGGATTTAATGTTGAGGCTCTATAACGGACTTGTGGGACCACACTTGGAATATTGTGTGCAGTTTTGAGCTCCTTATTTTAGAAAGGATATACTGACATTGGAGAGGGTTCAGAGAAGATTCGCAAGAACAATTCCAGGAATGAAAGGGTTACTGTATGAGGAACGTCTGGTAACTCTTGGCCTATATTCCCTGGAGTTCAGGAGAATGAGGAGAGATATCATAGAAGCATTCTGAACATTAAAAGGCCTGAACAGATTAGATATGGCAAAGTTATTTCCCATGGTAGGGGATTCTAGGACAAGAGGGCACGACTTCAGGATTAAAGGACATCCATTTAGAACAGAGATGTGGAGAAATTACTTTAATCAGAGGGTGGTAAATCTGTGGAATTTGTTGCCACGAGCGGCTGTGGAGGGCAAGTCATTGGGTGTATTTAAGGCAGAGATAGGTAGGTTCTTGATTAGCCAGGGCATCAAAGGGTATGGGGAGAAGGCAGGGGAGTGGGGATGACTGGAAGAATTGGATCAACCCATGATTGAATGGCAGAGCAGACTCAATGGGCTGAATGGCCTACTTCTGCTCCTATATCTTACGGTCTTATGGTGTAAGATCAACCAAAGAGCAGAAGACAACAAACTGTGTAAATGCAAATATAAATAAATAGCAATATTTTTTTACTGAGTTAAGTATTGTATGTAATTAGTTTTGCTACAACAAGTGTATGGGACATTGGAAAAAAAAGTTGAATTTCCCCATGGGGATGAATAAAGTATCTATCTATCTATCTATCTAAATAATGAGAACATGGGATAATGAGATAAAGAGTACTTAAAGTGAGATCATTGGTTGTGGGAACATTTCAATGACAGGGCAAGTGAGTGCAGTTACCCCTTTTATTGCTGGATCTGCGCCAGTCTGTGATTTAATATCGAAAGCGTATTTCAAGCAGAAAAAATACAAGGAAATGGCAGCTAAAATATTTAATTTTAGATACACTTGGTCTTGATTTTCATTTCAATTTTGCTTTATTTCAGTTAATATAATTGTAGAAAAATAATCTCTAATATTAAGGTTTGTGAATGGAAAACATCAAAAACCTGGACTTTGCAAGGAAGTTGAATTCCCTGAGGCTATCGAAAGTCAAGGATAAATGTTGTTTGACACGACTTTTTTTCCTTAGAGGAAATTGATTTTAAATTTCATTTTCTACAATGGTGACAGTGAAATAGGATATTCCAATATTCAATCATATTGGATATGGAACATTTTTTTACCCTGTGTTATTGCCATGTTCTGAGTTGTCACTGGAGACTCAGAGCAATGAAAGTAGTGACTAAACTGGGCCTAGAGTGGATCATCTGAGATCATCCAGGAAAATGGTGGTGAGCCAGTGGTATCCTTCACCAACACCATGATCCATAGAGGCTGTACACCATACCAGCAGCTCTGCTTCATTATGAGTTGGGGGGAATTTGGTATGCCATCAAATACTCTTGTAAATTGTGTAGCTGTGCAGTGGAGAGCATTCTGACTGTCCACCAAGGTGACTGAAGTCAATTTAGGCACAGGGCCAGATTGTCAGGGCCCGAGGTGAGGGACGGCCCAGCTCAGCTCGCAGCTCTGCAACATTTACTTATCTCTGTGCTGAGCTATGTTTCTCCGACTCTCTGGTGGATTTAAGTTCGTAACGCTCTCTGCTTACAGTCACTGTTTACATGATTTGGTTTTTTTTCTCTGCACTTTGGGGTGTTCGCCGGTTTTCTTCCTTCTTTGATTCATGAATGTCTGTCAGAGGATGAATCTCAAGGTTGCATAATGAATGTACTTTGAACTTTTTGAACTTTGAGGTGCCAATGCATAGGCTTGAAAGAGGCTGCCAAGGGTCGGAGACTCAGCCAGCTCCATCACGGGAACAACCCTCCCCAGCATTGACAGACATCTTCAAGGGGCACAAGAGAGACTGTAGCAAAAGTCCATGAATATACTTTCATTGGCCACTTTTTTAGGTACAGGATATAACGGCCACTAAAGTGGCCACTGAATATATGCATTTATGTTATTGAATCAAGGTACAAATTTAGTCCCAAGAGGCAGCTTTGCAATCTCAGGATTTTTTTTTCTTGAAACTCTGCTGAAGTAGTTAACTAATTTTGAAGAAGAATTGCTTCAGAAAATGCTGGAGATGCTCAGCAGGTCAGGTAGCATCTATGGAGGGGAATAAAGAGCCAACGTTTCAGAATGAGACCCTTCAGGACTGGCAACTCTAGAGTTCTGCAGCATCTCTTTCTGCAGATTTCCAGCATCAGCGGAACCGCATGTGCTTATCTTTTTAGAAATGTGCTACGTCCATTTGTTACAGTCTGCACTGTTTCTGTGAAACAACTCAATTAACAAAAATGCAACTGAACTTAGCAGTCATTAAGTACTAATGAGGCATTTGGTGAATTTAGTAACTGGCTTCAGATTTCATTGCTTTTGACTATAGGTGTACTGTAATACAAATATCATGCAAACTGCAAGAGAGGGGCTGGTTAGCTCAGTTGGTTAAAGCACGATGCTTATTACACCAAGGTCGCAGGTTCAATCCCCATGCAGGCCTCTGCTTTGGGTGTGGCATGTGTAGCAGTGAGTGCTCTCAACCTAGTTTCATACTGTTTATGAGGACATTTTGAGGTGACAAGCTAACACGTAAAGCTTGAAGCTCATTGGTGTCCTCTATAAAAGCTTGCACATCCTTCCTGTGACCACATGGGTATCCTCTGGGTTCTCCAGTTTCCTCCCACCAGTTACCAGTTAGGAGGGTAATTGGTCATTGTAAATCTGGGGTTAAATAAGTTGGTTGCTGGGCAGCAGGACTCATTGAGTTAGAATGGCCTGGTCCTCCATCTATAAACAAATAATGCGGTTGCTTGTCATAATGTGTCATGAAAACTTGTGGTAACAGAGGTGCCTTTCCTTTGATACAGCCAATATAAGCATTCAAAACACACCTTGGGAGGTAATTAACCATCTTTGTAATCCGAAAGCCAACCTAGAACCAGCTGCCAAATACAATTGTGTCCAGCCACTGAAACTATTTCATGTGAAAACTAATTTTCAGGCTCTTAATTATTTTTTCATTACAGTGGATGTTTGGAATAGATTGGAATTGGACAGTAATTGCCAGGTCTGTGTGGTGCGAACAATCTCCATATATCAGTTTAGATGAAGTGTGACAGGGGTGTGTCTCAGCTTTACATAGACTCCATTAAGCATTTTCCTTGTTGGTGATCGTGTAACATCTCACGGAATATGGTCACACAAGGTCATGATAATGTCTTGTTGGTTTATTTAGTTATTTCACCACGCAGCGTGGTGCAGGCCATATCAGCTTTCTGAGCCAAGCCACTCTCGCAACCCCTAACGTAATCACAGGTCAATTAACAATGACCAATTAGCCTACTAACCAATATGTGGGAGGAAACCAGAGCACCCAGAGAAAACCCATGCATCCCACGGAGAGAACATACAAACTCCTTACAGAGCGTGCTGGAATTGAACTCCAAGCTCCAGCACGCCCCGAGCTCGTGCACGCACACGCACAGTACTGGAGGAACTCATTGGTTGCTTTTTTTTTCTCTCTCTCCCCCTCTCCCTCTCCACACACACAGCTCAGACAGCATCTATGAAATGCTATGGAAATGAATAAACAGCTGACATTTTGGGCTGACCCCCTTCGTCATGTTGTTTGTAAGTCTTCGTTATGTGCAGTTTTTCATAGGTTTTGTTGTATTTTATGTTATTGAGACAGTACAAATAGGCCCTTCCTGCCCTTTGCGCCACACCACCCAGCAACCCCCAATTTAATCAGGGCCTCATCACGGAGACAATTTACAATGATTGTTTGACCTTCCCGCTGGTGCAGCTTTGGACTGTGAGAGGAAACCGGAGCATCGGGAAGAACCTGCGTGGTCACAGACAGCAGTGGGAATTGAACGGGGGTTGGCTGTACTGTGAAGTGGTGTGCCAACCACCATGGGATCGTGCCACTCCTTAGTCTCAAGTAAATGCCTGCAGAGAAATGAATCTCATGATGGTGATATATTTTGAATTTTGAACCTTTTTTTGGTTTTACTTCTGGGAACATGGTCCAACCTCTTTGTTTTAATTTGCAGACAACCCGCTAGACATGTCTGGGAAAGGGAGATCAGGCAAGATGAAAGAACTGTCCAGGGAACTCATCATTTTCCTACCAACCCTGTTTCCACATATTTGACAGAAAATGTTGAAGAACTAGCTGCCCAGTTTCTTCCAGTCCTCCTCTTCATATATCAGATGTTTAACGTTGCTTTGAAGACTCATATAAAAGAGACAGGCTGGGGGGTGGGGCAAAGGGGTTAGGGCAATGATGAGAGAGGAAACCTTTTAGAATTCAGAGAACGAGAAATGGGTCAAAGGTTACAATATAATGACGATTTACAGGGATGCCAAAATGACATTATGGAAGCATAGCTGGTAACCAAACACTTACAAGATGACATCAACATCATGACCTCTAACAGAAGGTATTTCCTTGTAATCTAGTCTCTCCCACCCACTAGGGGAAACTTACAGTGTTCAAAGTTCAAAATAAATTTATTATCAAAGTATGAGATTCACTTTCTTGCGGGTATTCACAGAAGAACAGAAACATACAATAGAATCAATGACAAGCTGCACTCAAAGAGACAATAAACAATGTGCCAAAGACAACAAAGGATTAGTAAATAAATAATACGAAGAACATAACTTGTAGTGGCTAATTGAACTAGCATTCAGCAGTTTTTTGCAGGGATGTGGAAGTTAGCCGGACACCCGGGGGAAATCTCATACTGCCACAGAAAGGATTGGTGCGCACCATACAAACTGCACGCTCTAATTCTTCCTCGTTCAATATATGAGGTGCAGAAGACTGCTGAAACAGTGTTATAGAGGATCATAAAAATATAGTGGATCCAAAACAAAAAGGAAAGTAGTCATTCCCTTGGGATGGACGATATTATAGCATGAAAAGGAATCAAGTTGAGGAAGGGTGAAACTTTCTCAGAGTGACATCAAATGGCAGTCAAAGCAGGGTGGCAATCTGAATTTACAACCTCTTCCACCAGAGTTCAATACTTCA
This sequence comes from Hemitrygon akajei, assembly GCF_048418815.1. Lineage (NCBI taxonomy): Eukaryota > Metazoa > Chordata > Chondrichthyes > Myliobatiformes > Dasyatidae > Hemitrygon > Hemitrygon akajei. Next base: position 170,451,607 of record NC_133132.1, read on the forward strand.
CAGGTGGAGCGAGTAAACTTCTCTAAAATAAAGTCAATAATTGAATTAACACTGAATCTCACTGCGATCCTTGGGTCACTGCAACAAAACGTTTGCGTGATAAAGCACCTTGATTCCGAGCCAACACGACGTGCAGTCATTTTACAAGCAGCTCAATACATCACCCACTGAAGTTATTGTTTCACCCGTTGCAAAATAGTTCAACAGAAACTTTGCATAATGCATTTTCCTACAGTTCGATGTTGCAAGCTGGCTTAACGCCAGAGGCAAACTACATAAAACAGTCAGTTTAATTGATGCATCTCGGACAAATTGTTCTTATTACGTCCAGAATTTAGACTTTTAATTATTGTCCTTTCCACCTGAAACACTTTTTGACAGCTGTTACCTTTACACTAGAAAAAGCTATCCTTCACTTTAATGTTCAGATCATTAACAGCCATTCATTTCAGTCAGTTTTAAGTGGCCATCAATATTAACAACTTTACGTGCCCCCTGAGGACCATTTTATCTCAAAAAGAGTTACGATCTTTCTATGCACATTATATCCGTCAGGACGATACGAGAACTACAGAGTGGCTTTGAACTGCAGTAGATCATTTATTTGAGAAGGAACGAGGGAAGGGTTTCAGTCTTGTAGGATTGGAGAGAGGCAAGGTGCATTATTACTTCTGTCTATTGTTCGTGACAGGAAGGTCATGTCTGAATACCTGACAAGTTAAACTAAAATATTATCCAAGTGCGTACACAGTATGCCACCATATACTACCCTGAGATTTGTTTTCTGGTAGGCATTTACAGTAAAAGAAATATAATATAATTTATGACAAACCAATGTGCGATATACAGTGGCTATAAAAAGTATTCACCCCCCCCCCTTTGGAAGTGTTCATGTTTTATTGTTTTTTTTACACCAATAAATCACTGTTGATTTAATTTGGCTTTTTTGACACTGATCAACAGAAAAAGGCTTTTTCGTGTCAAACTGAAAACGTACCTACAAAGTGATCTAAATTAATTACAAATATAAAACAAGGTAATTGATTGCATAAATGTTCACCTTCAATTCAGTATTTAGTAGATGGACCTTTGGCAGCAATTACAGCCTTGAGTCTGTGTGGATAGGTCTCTATCAGCTTTGCACATCTGGACTATATTTCCCTTATTCTTCTTTACAAAACTGCTCAAACTCTGTCAGATTGCATGGGGATCGTGAGTGAACAGCCCTTTTCAGGTCCAGCCACAAATTCTCAGTTGGACTGAGGTCCAGACTCTGACTTGGCCACTCCACAACATTAATTTTGTTGTTAACCCATTGCTGTGTAGCTTTGGCTTTATGGTTGGGGTCATTGTCTTGCTGGAAAACAAATCTTCTCCCAAGTTGCAGTTCTATTGCAGATTCTACTCCAGGATTTCCCTGTATTTTGCTGCATTCATTTTACCCTCTACCGTCACAAGCCTTCCAGGGCCTGCTGCAGTGAAGCATCCCCACAGCATGATGCAGCCACCACCATGCTTCATGGTAGGGATGGTGTGTTTGATGCTGCGTTTAGTTGACACCAAATGGAGCATTTAGTCTAATGGGCAAAAAGCTCAATTTTGGTTTCTTTGGACCATAGAACCTTCATCCAGCTGACTTCAGAGTCTCCCACATGCCTTCTGAGCTGAGATTCCATGCAAGTTTTTTCAACATTGGCTTTCTCTTTGCCACTCTCCCATAAAGGTGCTGTGTCCGGTGAAGCACCTGGGCAACAGTTGTTGTATGTACAGTCTCTCCCATCTCAGCTACTGAAGCTTGTAACTCCTCCAGAGTTGTCATAGATCACTTGGTGGCCTCCCTCACTGGTCCTCTTCTTGCACAGTCACTCAGTTTTTGAGGATAGCCTGCTCCAGGCAGATTTACAGCTGTGCCATATTCTTTCCATTTCTTGATGATTGACTTAACTGTACACCAATGAAATTCAATGACTTGTATCCACCTCCTGACCTGTGCTTTTCAATAACCCTTTTCACAGAGTTGATTGGAGTGTTCTTTTATCTTCATACTGTAGTTTTTGCCAGGATACTGACTCACCAACAGTTGCACCTTCCAGACACAGGTGTATTTCTACTTCAATCAATTGAAACACCTTGACTGCACACAGGTGATCTCTGTTTAACTAATTATGTGACTTCTAAGCCAATTGGCTGCATCAGTGATGAGCTGGTGTGTCATATTAAGGGGGGGGGGGTTGAATACTTATGCAATCAATTATTTTGTGTTTTATATTTGCAATTAATTCAGATTACTTTGTAGAGATCTGTTTTCACTTTGACACAAAAGAGTCTTTCTGTCAATTGGTGTCAAAAAAACCAAATTAAATCCACTGTGATTCAATGTTGTAAAAGAAAACATGAATACTTCCAAGGGGGTGAGTATTTTTTACAGGCACTGTATATAGCTAGGATGCCTAAGATTTTTTGCAAGGTACTGTAGTGATTTTATGTATTGAACTATACTTTTGCAAAAATAAACAAATTTTATGACACATATGAGTGATGATAAACCTGATTCTGATATGGGCCTCAATTGTAGACTGAGAATGGGAAGGGGGCAGGGGGAGTGGAAAGCACCAAAGAGATATTCTGTAATAATCAATAAACCTTTTGATTGCAATCAAATGACCATGCCTGATGTCTCGGGGCTGGGTGTGTCTGTATCCCCACCACAACCGCCCGCTCCTGCACTCCTTTTCTGCCACCTGTCCCACACCCCTCCCGTGTTGCTCCACCCTCGCTATTCCCAACATCCTTTGGTCCCACCAGATTTACAAACTCACTCTCCACTCAACATTGATAAATACAGTACCGTACAAAAGTCTTAGGAACCCTTGCTATATACATGTGCCAAAGACTTTTGCACAGTACTGTATATAAATTCTTGTACCTAGTAAAGTAGCCAGTGAGTATATGTCCGTGGTCTTCTATTGCTGTAGTCCATCTACATCAAGGTTTAACGTATTGTGCGTTCAGAGATGCTCTTCTGTACACCACTGTAGCCACAAGGTTTCAAGGTTTTAAGGGTTCGGAGCAAGGTCTACACCTGCGCTTACACTTCCTCCCTCACCACCATTCAGGGCCCCAGACAGTCCTTCCAGGTGAGGCGACACTTCACCTGTGAGTCGGCTGGTGTGATTTACTGCATCCGGTGCTCCCGGTGTGGCCTTTTATATATTGGTGAGACCTGACGCAGACTGGGAGACCATTTCGCAGAATACCTACGCTCTGTCCGCCAGAGAAAGCAGGATCTCCCAGTGGCCACACCTTTTAATTCCACATCCCATTCCCATTCCCATTCTGATATATCTATCCATGGCCTCCTCTACTGTCAAGATGAAGCCACATTCAGGTTGGAGGAACAACACCTTATATACCGGCTGGGTAGCCTCCAACCTGATGGCATAAACATTGACTTCTCTAACTTCTGTTAATGCCCCTCCTCTCCTTCTTACCCCATCCCTGATATATTTAGTTTTTTCCCCCTCTTCTTTTTCTTCTCTCTCTCTGCCCATCACTCTGCCTGTTCTCCATCTCCCTCTAGTGCTCCCCTCCCCCTTTCTTTCTCCTTAGGCCTCCCGTCCCATGATCCTTTCCCGTCTCCAGCTCTGTATCCCTTTTGCCAATCACCTTTCCGGCTCTCAGCTTCACCCCACCCCCTCCGGTCTTCTCCTATCATTTCGCATTTCCCCCTCCCCCTCCTACTTTCAAATCCCTTACTATCTTTCCTTTCAGTTAGTCCTGACGAAGGGTCTTGGCCCGAAACGTCGACAGTGCTTCTCCCTATAGATGCTGCCTGGCCTGCTGTGTTCCACCAGCATTTTGTGTGTGTTTCAAGATTTTTTAATGTCATTTCCAGCACAAGTGTAAAGCAGAACAAAGCAATTGTTACTCCAGATTCGATGCAACACAAAAAATAGAAAAGATAAAGAACAGAATAATAATAATAGTAACACAATAAATTTAAATACACAAGATAGCTTATGTACATACAGTAGATTAATTGTATGCCCATAAAGTGTCACGAGTCTAGGCAGCGCTGTGTCATGTTTTTTGATTTCGCGAGTGCTTTCAATACCATAGAGCCCTCATTGCTGGGGGAAATGCTCCATTCAATGCAGGTTGGCATTTCCATTGTGCCTTGGATAACGGACGACCTGACTGGCAGATCACACTTTGTGCAGTTTCAGCGCTGTGTGTCAGACATGGCCATAAGCAACACTGGCGCTCCAAAGGGGACTGTATTGTCTCCCTTTTTGTTGACCCTGTGTACCTTGGACATTAGATACAATACTGAGTCATGTCATCTGCAGAAACTACCTGATGACTCAGCAATAGCAGTGAATTAAGGGAGGATGGGAGGATAAATATAAAGCCCTGATGGAGGATTTTGTCAAATGGTGCAAACTGAATCATCTGCAGCTTAACTTTAGTAAGACAAAGGAGATGGTGATGGACTTTAGGAAGACTAAGCCTGCACTGCTCCCTGTTACTATTGATGGTGAACACGTGGAAGGGGTACGGACCTACAATTATTTGGGGATGCACCTAGACGACAGACTTGAGTGGAGCACCTACACAGAGGCTGTGTACAAGAAGGGCCAGAGTCCCCTCTACTTCCTGAGGAGACTGAGGTCCTTTGGAGTATGCAGGCCTCTCCTTCATGTGTTCTACCAGTCTGTCGTTGCCAGTACAATCTTCTACGTGGCAGTGTGCTGGGGCAAAGGCATCAAAACGGGTGATACCAACGGGCTCAATAAATTGATTAGAAAAGCTAGCTCTGTGATAAGAGTCAAACTGGACACACTGGAGGCTGTGATAGAACAAAGGATCCTCCGGAAAATCCTGGCCATTCTGGACAATGTTTCTCACCCTCTGCATTCCACCTTGGCTGAATGGAGGAGCACTTTTCGTGATTGACTAAGACAACTGCGCTGCTCCAAAGAGCGCTATATGAGGTCACTCTTAACCTTGGCCATTAGGCTCTATAATGAGTCAACCTATAGCCAGGAGTGATGACCCCTCCTGTTAGACTGATTTAGGTAACTTATACTATATTCTTTCTTACTTCTCTTCTAATATTTATATCTGGGCATTTCTAATGCTACACTGACACTGTAATTTCCTTTGAGATCAATAAAGAATCTATCTTTCTATCTTGTTACAGGAGTGTCTGTACATAAGGTGACACTGACAGGAAATGCTAAAGTAGTGGTGGTGGAGGGGTGTGTTGTGCGGTAAGTGGGTAGAGATGTTGGTCAGCCTTACTGGTTGTGGTAAGTAATTCTTTTTGACACTGGTGATCCTGGTGTGGATGTTATGTTACCTCCTTCCTGATGGGAATGGGACAAACAGTCCATAATCCGGGTGGTGGGATCCTTCATTTTATAATGTGTGGTTATTTGAGTGACTGTCACCTTCCTTTCAGTTTGAACCAGTCTGGCCATTCTCCTCTGACCTCTCTAATCCCAAAACAGCAGTTTCAGAGATACTCAAACCACCCTATCTGGCACCACCAAGCAAAGTCACTTAGATCACATTTCTTCCCCATTTTGATGTTTGGTCTTTTATGCATTGAGCTTATTTCCTGTTCAGAAATCTGATGGTGGAGCGGAAGAAGCTGTTTCTAAAATGTTGAGTATGTGCCTTCAGGCTTTTTTTTACCTCGTCTCTGATGGAAGTAATGAGAAGAGGGCATGCCCTGGGTGATGAGGGTCCTCAATGATGGATACCGCCTTTTTGAGGCATCGTGTTTGATGATATCCTTGATGCTGGGGAGAGTGGTGCTCATGATGTTTATAATTAAGTCATGAACCTTGAGGCATCAGTCTCAACCTGGGGCCTTCTTTAAAATGGCCAAGAGAAGCTGAGCCATTGGCTTTTGTAGATTAGTTTCAAGCAGGATGAGAGGTGACCTGATAGAGGTTTACAAGATTATGTGGATTGTGCATTGATCGTGTGGATAGTCAGAGACCTTTTCCCAGGGCTGAAATGGTTGCCACAAGAGGATACAGGTTTAAGGTGCTGGGGAGTAGGTACAGAGGAGATGTCAGGGGTAAGTTTTTTACTCAGGGTGGTGAGTGCGTGGAATGGGCTGCCAGCAACGGTGGTGGAGGCGGATATGATAGGGTCTTTTAAGAGACTTTTAGATAGGTACATGGAGCTTAGAAAAACAGAGAGCTATGGGTAAGCCTAGTAATTTCTAAGGTAGGGACATGTTCGGCACAACTTTGTGGGTCGAAGGGTGTGTATTGTGCTGTAGGTTTTCTACTTTTCTATGTTTCATTTAGAATCCACTTCCTTCTACATCACATGATACTTTTTATCTTATAATGGTTCACAGCAAACGATTATTCAGAAGATTTAGGACTTTACTCCTTGAACATTGAAAATTAAGGGGAAATTTGATAGAGGTATACAAAACTATGAGGGATATAGACAGGGTGAATGCAAGGAGACTTTTTCCACCAAGGCATGATGGGACTATGACCAAAGGTCGCAGTTTAAGGATGAAAGGTGAAAAGTTTAAGGGGAACATGAGCAGAAACTTCTTCACTCAGAGGGTTGTGAGAGTGTGAAATGAGCTGCCAGTGATGCATGCGAGCTGAATTTCAATGTTTAAGAAAAGTTTGGATAGGTACATGGATGGTCAGGGTATAGAGGGCTATAGTCCCGGTGCAAGTCGATGGGAGTAAGCAAATTAAATGGTTCAGCACAGACTAGATGGCCAAAGGACCTGTTTCTGTGCTGTACTTTTCTATGACTCTAAGATTTGTGACAGTTAAGCAGTGACCACTGAGAGTTAATGTTCTTTGCTATCGGATTGGTTGAGTTCAGTGCCATTTCAGACATCCTAGTGTGACAATTTATAACCTGCTGTGATTTTTTTATATGTATATAAATTCTTTGAGAGAAAAACTGAAATATATAAGTACGGGCAAAGCCAGGGATGCTTCACAATGCAGCAGCAAGCCATTGTAAGCTCAAAAATCAATAAGCTGAGTTGAGAAAACATGAAGGTGGTCTGGAAGTACATTGAATTTCTGATATATTTTCATTGGGATGCAGGTCACACAGTTCTGTTTGAACTGCTCCTCTATCAAGATACATCATTGGCAAGGTGGTTCCTTCATCCTCTGAGTTCAACAGTCTTTTTTTGTTCAGAGAAACAGGTTTTCTATTTAAAGTATTTTAATTGTTTTGAACTTCACCCCAACATATCACCGTGCTTTAGATCAACCTATAAACATGAGATTCTGCAGATGCTGGGAATCCAGAGCAACACACACACAAAGCTGCAGAATTCAGGAGGTCAGGGTAGTCTCAGGTAAAAGTGAATTTTGATCAAGCACGCTGGAAGCCATCAAAATAAATTGAGCAAAACACACACAATACTAGAGGAACTCAGTGAGTCAGACAGCTTTTATGGAGGGGAATAAACAGCAGATGTTTCGGTCCAACACCCTTTACCAAGTCTGGAAAGGAAGGGGGGAGAATGAATGAAATAGTCAAGACCCAGAACAGACACGTGTACTATTAGCATAGCAGTTAAGTAAAAACAATGGAAACAGCTAGTCTGATCGACCAGAAATAACAGGAGAAATTAATAGTTCTATCAGCAGCAAAACAACTAATTGTTTCAAGGAACATAAATATGCTGATGAAGTCATGTTAGTACAGAGAGAATAAAAGTTATGACACATTTAAGATAACATTTAAACATTGAAAGTTACAACTCCTATGGGCTTCCTGCATCACAAGAAGTCTAAAAGGACACTTGGGGAAAAGGAAGGAGCTTCCTGTTTTTAAGTCATAAAAGTATGTCCTGTACCTAATAAAGTGGCCGCTCTGTTAATGTCCCGATCTTCTGCTGCTGTAGCCCATCTACTTCAAGGTTCAACGTGTTGTGTGTATGAAGATGGACCTTCTGCATGCCACTGTTGTAATGTGTGGTTATTTGAGTTACTGTTACCTTCCTGTCAGCTTAAACCTGTCTGACCATTCTCCTCTGACCTCTCTCATTAACGAGGCTTTTTCACCCACAGAACTGCCACTCGCTGGATGTTTGTTTTGTCTTTCGCACCATTCTCTGTAAACTCTAGAGACTGTTGTGCGTGAAAGCCCTAGGAGATCAGCCGTTTCGGAGATACTCGAGCAACCCTGTCTGGCACCAACAATAACTTCATGGTCAAGGTCACATCGATCACATTTCTTCCCCATTCTGATATCTGGTCTGATCAACAACTGAGCTTCTTGACCATGTCTGCATGCTTTTATACATTGCATTGCTGCCACATGATTGACTGATTAAATATCTGTATTAACGAGGAGGTGTACAGGTGTACCTAATAAAGTGGCCACAGAGTGTATTTGCAGTACAATCTATTTTGTGACTTGGTGATTATTGTGAGCCTACTCTGTATAGCATATTGCACTTGATTGTTGTATAAAATGTGACCGATCTCCTCCGATGATCACCTCCTTGTCATGTTGCAGAGGCTCGTGAGGTCCTGAGATCCTGAGAGTGATGCTGTCTGGAGTTTAGCTATCATGTGCTTAGCTCCTGGTAGGGTCACCCATGGCAGTAACGTCATGGTGGTGGTTGCAGACAAGCAGCGATTGAACCAAGACATCAACAGTGGAGCCGCTGGAAGATGCTGACACCTCAGAACAGCAGTGAAGGTGGAGGAAGGCTGCAGCAGTGAAGGGTCCCCAGTCATTCTGTATTCCGTGTCACTGGACTCTGATCCTGATCTGTCAAAGACCTTGTGGTGGTTGCCCCACTTTAAACAACATCACACACCACCGCCTAACATCCTGGATTATGTGGATCCTAGATCAGCCTCTGCGGCCACCTGAGAACCCACCAATATTCAGCCCTTTAGGGAAACATCACACAATGCAACACAAGCAATTGGAATAAAACTAAACCATGTCACAGGTGCTGCAGATTCAGATTCAGATTTATTTATCACATATATATCCAAACATATGAGGGGTGATTGATAAGTTTGTGGCCTAAGGTAGAGGGAGATGAGTTATACAGCTCTCGTTACATGCACATGCATGTCAAGTCTTCGTGTGATTATGCAGAAAGTTTGAAGTTAATAACTCATCCCCTTCTACCTTAGGCCACAAACTTATCAATCGCCCCAATGATTTATTAACTTCCTGCATAATCACTCAAAGAGTTGACCTGCATGTGCATGTAACAAGAGCTGTATAACTCATCTCCTTTTACCTTAGGCCACGGATTTTGTCGTGGTTTCTCGTGCCCCACAAATGACCAGGAGACGGAGAAGATTCTTCAAGAAGGGTTAAACTTTAATTTGCAAATCAAAGCTGAGACAGTCATTGAACTAGTCGCTGATTGCCCACCGATCCCCCGGACACAGCATTCTTTATAGCAATCTCCTGGTCCAGTTGCATTAGCATATGCAATCGGTCTATAGTTGCGTATCACACGTACATCCTGCCACTATTGTTTCTACCCATTGACTTAATCATGTTCTAATCTACATCTCTTAGCTACCTCTCATTAACATATCATTGTCTTCTACATTCTTAAGATTTCATTCTCCTACTAAATTGGGTACATGCATAGCAAATAGCAAGTTTCAAAACTGACTACATAGTTTTGGTTACACAGCAAAATTTCAACTTTTATACTCCAATATATCCCCCCTTTGAGACCCAGAGGGTCTCACACACAGAAAAGAGTAAGAGTCTGCGCACAAAAGCCCCAATAAACTCAAGCACTTATTCCCAAATCTCGGGTTAAACTATAATTTTCTGCGCCAAGACCTCAAAGTATTCTCTCCCTGTTACCCTGGGCCGCTGAGCCAAAAACCTGTCCCTCTGTACCTGAGACAGGGAAAAAGACTCAGAAGCCCTTATAATCTATTCCCACACTGTTGTTTTGCTCTTGTTCATCCTGCAGGTGTTGTAGGCTGTAACAATACATTTTTGGTGTTCCTTTCTCCACTAAGCTTGCTTCAGTAATTGCCACGAGCATTGGAAATTGTTTGGTTGCAGCACGCACTACAAGAGATTTGAGACAAGGAAGAAAACAGCACAGCACAAGCGCACAGCTCAACAATATAATACTGACAGTTATTGCTATTTTAGTCAGCCATGCTCCCCATCCTCTGAGTCTACTTTCCAACCAATCAAAGAACTGATGTTCAAATCCTGCATTCTGTTTGACCTCCGTCCGCAGATTCTTTAATTTATTCATTGCTCTGGTGAAAGACCTTTCTGGGCTAGTATTGTTCGGTATGAAAGTGCAGCATTGTTCTCCAAACATTACACACACACACCCTTTCTCTGCCAAAAGCCAATCCAGTACCTGTCTGTGTTACCACACCACCCTGCTAGTTGCATCCAGCTGTTGCCCTAAGGCCTCCAGTGCATCGTCAGTGTAGTTGATGAACCTCTGTTGATTGTAGTATATATAGTTTATCCATTCAACATTTTTGCTTACCCCTATCACAGGTATGATAGCTTCCCAGTGAGCATCTCATGCGGTGTCAGGCATGTCATTCGATTAGTTTGCATACGGTAACTCATCAATGCTAACGGTAAAGCATCGACCCAATTATGTTTAGTGTCTGCACAAATTTTGTTTAGTTTGGCTTTCAGGGTTCCATTAATTCTCTCTACCATGCCCTGCGACTGAGGGTGGTATACACATCCAAATTTTATCCTCAGCGCCTGTAGTACCAGTTTGACCACTTTCTGGATAAAAGCTGAACCATTGTCTGAGCTAACTTCTGTAGGTATTCCAAACCTTGGGATCACTTCATTTGTCAGAAATTTTACCACTGTCTTTGCCCCTTGATCTCTTGAAGGTACCGCCTCCACCCATCTGCTAAATCGATCAATTACTACCAGCATGTATCTTTTCCCTCTCACTGTCTTTATCATGTTTACGTAATCGATCACTAGATGTTTAAATGGTCCTTCAGGTACAGGAATGTGACCTATTGGGGTTGTAATTCCCTTCCGAACATTATTTTGTGCGCATACCTCGCACTGTGACAAGACAAAGTCCACTGAAGCCTGTAAATAAGGTGACCAAAAACCATCCTTCTTTATTTTCTTTATCACTTCCCCCCTTGCACAATGGTCCATCCCATGCGCTTCTGAAATCAGAAACGTCAGTAGAGAGGTGGGCGCTACCAACAAACCATCTTCCGTGCTCCACAAGCCTTCCGGGTTCTGCTTGGCCCCCCTTTTTCTCCACATTCTCTGTTCTGCCAAAGTTGCCTTACCTTGTATTTCAATTAGGTCCTCTACCCCAGGTTCTGCAGTTAGGCTTACCTGGGGGGCAATGACAGCTGATGTACACCCAGACGCTTTTCTGGCTGCCTCGTCCGCAGCTTGATTTCCCTTTGTTATTACATCATTTCCCTTTTTGTGTGCCTGGCATTTTACTATAGCCAATGCTTTAGGTTTCATTATGGCTTTTATTAAGTCTAGAATTTGCTGACAATGTTGTATGGGATCTCCACTACTTTTTTTTAAAACCTCTCTGCTTCCACACTGCCCCGAACAAGTGGCATACTCCATGAGCATATGCCGAATCAGTATAGATGTCTACTTTCTCACCTTCCATCATTTCACACGCAGCTGTCAGGGCTTTGATTTCCGCTAGTTGGGCGGAACACGGTTGGGGACAGGACTCCATCCTAATAATCTTATAGCTCGACTGATCCTGCTGCACTACTGAGAACCCTGCATGATTTCCATCATAATCCCTATAAAAAGAGCCATCTACGAACAGAACCTTTTTATCTGCATCCTCTAGTGGTTCTGACCGTAAATCTGCTCTCAATTTGGCAAATGTCATCATCTTCCCTACACAATCATGGGGTTCTCCTTCATAGCCCAAAGGGACAAAATCGGCTATATTACTGGTAGTGCATCTCTGTATAGTTATGTCAGGAAATGTCAATAGCATCTGATACGCTGCTATCCTGGCTGGCGTCAGCGCAAATTTCCCTCTTTCCAGCAATTCTGCTACTTTGTGGTGTGTGTACAGAGTCACAGGATAGCCCAGGGTTACAGATGATGCCTTTTCATATGCATAGTACAGCGCCGCCAATCCCTGATAACAGGGTGGATACCCCTGAGCCACCTCATCTAGTCTCGTACTGTAGTATGCTATCGGCTGCTTTGCTTTTCCTGTGCCTGTCTCTTGTGTTAGAACCACTGTGACATAATCCTCCTGTCGGTTGGATACATACAAATGAAAAACATTCTCGTAGTCAGGCAAAGCTAATGCTGGTGCTGACTGCAATTCCTGCTTAATAGTATTGAAAGCTATCTCCACCTCTTCATTCCACTGTAAGCCGTTCCTCAAATTTGTATGTCCTGCTTCTTTCATTATCTTTCTCAAAGGTGCCACAATCTCAGCATATTCTCCTATCCAATCTGAGCTGTACCCTGCCATTCCCAAAAACGTCATCATCTGCCATACAGTCTGGGGCTTTGGGGCCTTAGTTATTGCCTCAACCTGATCTGGTGCTATCACCTTCACTCCCTTGGATATTACCCTGCCTAAGTATTCCACTTGCTGCGTGCAAAATTGCAGTTTCTTTTTGGATACTTTATGTCCTCCGTGCGCCAGCTTCTCTAACAGAGTTATAGTGTCCTGCTCACACTGTTCCTCGCTGTGGGAGCAAATCAACAGGTCATCCACATACTGTAACAATGTACTTTCCAATGGCATGCCCTCTAGGTCTGCCTTCAACACCTGATTAAAAACGTGTGGTGAATGTTTAAATCCTTGCAGCATTCTGGTATAGGTATACTGAGCACCTCTGTAAGTAAATGCAAACAGATACTGACACTGATCGGCCGGAGGAATGCTGAAGAAAGCCGATCACAAATCAATCACTGAAAAATAACTTGCTTCTGGTGGAACATTAGTCAAAAGCGTGTGTGGGTTGGGGACTACCGCTGGCCAGTCCTCTACCACATCATTTACCGCTCGCAAATCATGCACCAATCTCCACTTAGATTTATCTGCTTTTAAGACCGGCAGCAACGGGGTATTGCATGGACTGTTTGTTCTTTTAAGCACTCCTATTTCAAGCAACCCCTGCACTGTCGATGCTATTCCCTCTTCTGCTTCTGGTCTTAGAGGGTATTGTGGTCTCCTAGGTGGAATTGCTCCCCTTTTCAGCCTTATTTCCACTGGACTAGCTGTTTTTATTTTCCCTACGTCCGTGTCATGCTGTGACCACAGAATAGACGGCAACTCATCTAACCTTTTATCTTTCTGCTGGCCTCTTTCCTTTCCCAGCAAGGGCAGGTGTGGGTGGGGAGTTATTTCGACCTCTCTCACTGTCCCTACCATATCTACACTTACCATTATTTTAATGCAATTGTTGTCTTCTGATATCCACACCTCTGGTGTGATTTTCCTCCACACTGTTACGGTTTCAGCACTCTTAACTAAAGGTCCTAAGTCTTTAGACTAATATCCCTTATTTACCAACAACGTTATGTGGGGCGCAGCCTCCGGTATCCTGTACCATTTTTCTAAAAAGGTGTTCCACTTAACTTGTAAAGCTGCCCCTTGCTTTCCAATTATCATAGCCTCCCCTTCCAGGTGCTGTTGGGTACATGCCTCCAGGTGCCATCTCTCCTCGAACTCCCTGTTCTGAGTCTCGTCAAAAATCACTGTACAATGTAGCTCAGATTTGGGCATTACAGCCCTGGGTAATATAGCCTGCACGCCCTTTTTCCATTTTTCCCAGGTTTCCTGAATCTGATCTGCTATGTCTCCTATCCAAAAGACATTAGCCTTCTTGTCTTCTCGCACTATCAATTGAGCCCCTGCTCTTTCCACACTCAGCCCATTTCTGGTGCATTCTAATTTTAATTCCAGTTTCAATAAGGCATCTCTGCCTAACAAATTAATCGGAGTTCCTTTAAATACTAGCACCGGCAAAACAATTCCTATATTTCCCATTCTCAACCACACTGGAGCCGTGCACTGTGTCAACTGTGTTTTCCCCGAGAACCCTACTGTCTTAATAAACTTTCCTGACATGGGAAGGTGAAGGGCATACTGTGGCTGTACACAAGTGTACGTGGCTCCAGTATCTATCATCATTGGTGTCAGTTGCCCTTCTAACATAACCTGAACAATGGGTTCCTCATCTGCCTCCCTTGTTATCATTGGGTAATGTCCCTTCCCACTCAAGTTCTCGGGGCACCCCTAATACCTCACATAGGGGTTCACAGGTCCACTTGGGCCTGTGGGGGCTGGTCCTTGGCTAAACTTTAGTTCCCTTCTTATCAGTTCCTGCTAGTGTGTGACAGGCCATGGTGTAAACGGACAATCTCTTCTCATGTGACCTGGCTGATTACATCCCCAGCACAATCTCTCTACCTCTCTTTCCCCCTGTTTCCTCACTGGTCCCCTCTGCCTATTGCTCCTCTTTCCCCCTCGGGACTTCCAGTCCTGTCTGGGCTGTTTGAATTTAGTCTGTTTCTTTACTGCCTCCCACACAAATTTCTCCGGGGTCCTCTTCTTCCCTCGGTCTCCCTGCGGAGTCCTTCCTTTCTGTCCTGATTCAATACTTGGTTGGCCCCTGGAGTATTTTTCGCATCTCCTCTGGCAATCTCCTCTCAGTAACTTATCTAGCTCTCTCTCTACTTCCACAAGTTGCTCCCCTACCGCCTCCTTCTGCTCTTCTAGGCTTCTGCCTCCTACCTCTTCCCCACAAATTCTCGCATCCTCTCTCTCTCCACTTAACTCTTGCTCCTCCAATGAGTCACCTTCTCTTTCTTCCTGTCCGTGTCTGTACACCTGTGGCAGGGACTCCTCATGATCCTTACTCGTGCTTGATTCCCTTCTCTCGTGTTTCTCCAAGACTCTCATCTCCTATCTTTTTTCCACTTCCTCTTGAATGCCTGATCTCTTCCTGCCCTGATGAGCCACTTTTTTTTCTAGTCTGTTTATTTCTATAGTATAACCGATACTCCTCATACTCCTTTTCCTCTCTCAAGTATTTCATCCGTTCAATCTCTTCTTCCATTTCTCTCTTTGCCTGTTCCACCTTTATCCTTTCTGCCTGTATCTCCTTCCATATCGCCGCTTTTTCCTTCTCGTATTGTTTTTTTCCCTCCTCATTATCCCAAACTTGTACTTCTCCCTGCATGTTTACTGTTCCCGTCAGCAGGGGGCACTGCTTAGGGGTTCCTTCCTCATTATAGGGAGTGGGTCTTTCTGCTTCTTTCATATCCGGGTACGGAGCGGAAGCCAGCTTCTCACTGTACCTTCCTCTCTCTCTAACAGGCAGTTTCTCCAGCACCTTAGTGTCTTCCTCGCTTGTAATCAATATTCTACCTGTCCTCCTCAGCCTTTCTCCCTCCGTTCTGAAGAGTTTTAGCACTTCCATTTCTCGTTCTCTTTTTTGCCCTCTTAGATTTATCTTTTGGTTTGTAATTTTTAATTAGTCCCTCCATTTCTTCGCACAAACTTACATCAAACGTTCCTTCTCTTGGCCACTTTGTGACCAGGTTTTTGGTTCTTTTTTCCCATTTTTCTGAAGTTTTTGTGATCTCATATTTATTTATCGGGAATTTTTTGCTCAGAATCTCTGCTGCCGTTCCTTTACCTGTCATGTTATTCTCTCTTTTAAGGTATTTCAGAGATTCACAGTTCGCTTACTGGATAATATTATTTACTCTAATTCTATGCCTGGTCTATTCTGTTCTGCCCGTACAGACCTCTATTCAGAGCGGTACCCACAGAACTTTTCTCTTTGCATCTCGTCTATTCAGACCCTTATCTCTTAAGGCGGTATCCACGAGGATTTTCTCTATTTTCCTTTCCCTGCCCGTTCAGCCCTTCGTTTCATACGAAGCGGTACCCACAGGGATTTACCAACACCACGTGAACTTTTTCTTAACTTCTTATTAACTTATTTGTACTTACCCTCACTGCAGTGTTCTTGATCAATCCTCTGAGCCTCCTGTTAACCCCCAATTCTGCCAGATTCTTTGGACCGGAGAGACACTTCGGCAGTGGTTCCACACTTCTGAGACTCCAAGACCTCCCCAAAGCCAACAGAATTCTTAGTCCAAATTGTCGCAAAAAGCGCTTACCTTTTGTTTGGGTGCACCCTTAATTCTGTTAGCCTTGTGGGGGTCCCTAGAGGACTGGGAAGCGTCCCCAATCTGCCGTTTCCTTTCCGCGGGTCTCTTTCCGGTCCTGCCGCGGTCGCCAATTTTGTCGTGGTTTCTCGTGCCCCACAAATGACCAGGAAATGGAGAAGATTCTTCAAGAAGGGTTAAACTTTAATTTGCAAATCAAAGCTGAGACAGTCATTGAACTAGTCGCTGATTGCCCGCCGATCCCCGGACACAGCATTCTTTATAGCAATCTCCTGGTCCAGTTGCATTAGCATATCCAATCGGTCTATAGTTACGTATCACACGTACATCCTGCCACTATTGTTTCTACCCATTGACTTAATCATGTTCTAATCTACATCTCTTAGCTACCTCTCATTAACACACCATTGTCTTCTACATTCTTAAGATTTCATTCTCCTACTAAATTGGGTACATGCATAGCAAATAGCAAGTTTCAAAACTGACTACATAGTTTTGGTTACACAGCAAAATTTCAACTTTTATACTCCAATAACCTATCAATCACCCATGCTGTGGACACTTTCTGGAGGTTCAAGATCTGCATGTTCCACGACCGCTGGACAAAGTGTGTAAATGTAGGAGGGGACTGTGTTGAAAAATAAATGTGCTAGATTTTCTAAAATTGACTCCTTCTACCTTAGGCCACAGACTTATCAATCACCCCTCGTACAGTGAAATGCAATCAGCCCAATAACCAGGGGCTGAAGAAATGGCAGTGCCTAGGACGTTGTTCAAAGGAGATCCTGAGTACAACCAGTGGCTGAGGAAATGGCCGTGTCTAGGACATGGTCCTAGGAAGATCCTCAGTACAACCCAAGGGCTGAGGAAATGGCCGTGTCCAGGATACTGCCCTAAGGAGATCCTCAGTACATCCCAGGGACAGAGGTGACTGATCTTAGCAGCTGTTTCTATTTCCTCCAATTACCCATGCAAGTAGCCATCCCTTATCAGAGTAGATATTCCCAAGGAGTTCCTGAATAAGTAGACAGAGCAAGTAATTGTGCATTTGAAGCACTTCACTTTTTTTTTAATTGGCCAAGCTACTGAATATTGCAACTTGCTAAAAGGGCAGAGAAATTTTATTGACCCAAATTCCAATTTGACCCTGGATATTTTGCTCATAGATCACAAAAGGAAATTAGCATGAGATGGTTGTTATTCTCATTGGATGTGAGTGGGGAGAAATCTATGGGGACACTATTGATGCTGCAGTGTTGGCTGTAAATTTGCTGATGCTATCAGGCCCTAGAGTATACTTCTCAAAGAGCTGATTAAAACCCTGAGGAAATATGTTGTCTTTAGAGTGACTATTTGTTAGATAGCAGTAAATGGGACAATCACAGTACGACAGCAAGTAAAAGTGCCTTCAGTTGACATCTAGTGACTAATTCTATGGGCTGACCATTTCCAAAAGAAACTAGTGTTGTTCAAACATGAACACCAATCTGTCTGCCTGTCTGTTTATCTATTTGTTTGTTTGTTTATTGTTTATTCGGGGCTGATTTGAAGGTATGGCCTTTCTGGCTATCAAGCCCACACCACCCATTTATACCCATGTTACTAATTAACGTACTAACCTGGGGTCTTTGGACAGTGGAAGGAAACTGGAGCACATGGAGGAAACTGCCACTGTAACCACTACACTACCATGCTGCCCAGGGAGCACATTGATATCTTCTTTGTCAGTTAGTCCAGGACATGCCTCCAGACTTAAACCATCTCAGAAATCAAATCACAAGGTTGTATTGCTGAAGTTCACTTAGAATTTAACCAGATGGATCATCTCTTCTTGGGATTCTTCAATGCCAATGACGGATCAGCTTCAGTCGTGGTGTCATAGAGTCATAGAAAACTACATTGCAGAAACAGGCATCTTTGGCCCATCTGATCTGTGCGGGACCACTTAAATTGCCTACCCCTAATGACCTGCACCGGGACCATTGCCCTCTGTACCCCTACTATCCTTCTAGCTATCCAGACTTCTCTTAAATGGATAGTCAGCTCTCACCTGTGGCTCCAAGTAGCTGTTTGCATGTGATAGCTGCCGAACCCTGCTACAGCACTTGGACAGGTGAGGGTAGCCGGCAGCCTCACACTCCGGTGATATAGGGATGTACCTGTCCTAGCCGGTGAAGTCAGCTCCAGTGAAATCCAATGGTTAGGAAGGTGGTACTGCAACTCCATGGAGAGCGAAGGCCAGTGCAAGGCACAGAAGACATCATGGTTATCCACTGCAACCAAGGAAGACCCCAGTTTGTGATGCTTGTTTGTACCACTGGAGCTGGACTTACGCGGTGGAACTGCCCCAGTGCAGCAGCTTTTCCACTTTAAAAACTCACCTGTCATTGTCGGACATGATGGACAACCACCATATATAGGTCACCATGTACCACCTTGGTTCCAAGGTTGTCAAGCCGAGGAGTGGTAGTGAGGACAAGCTCCCACTACCTAAAAGTGCTCCTCACGGCATGCGCCTCAAATAGCCTCTGACAACCAAGTCCCACTCCTGGCCTTCTCGTGTGGTTTAGCCTCTAAGCCCGGCAGAACTGTTTCTACTGACAGGTGAAGGGGCGAAGGCGGGTCCTGGTGCCTTAAAACCAGTGCTTCGGGTAGATGGAGCTCATCAGCCTGGGAAGGCAGTCCATCTCAGAGAGGAAAAACTCTGATTTCAAACCTCTGTTGCCTTACCGCCGTACCCACTCATGGGAAAGGCTTCGGGAGTAAACCCCGAGGACAAACCCGGAGCTGGAGTCCCTAAGACAGTCCGACGTTGCCTTCAACCTCGTTCTGGCAACTCCTGCGACGTCACTGGTGTCAAGTTGTATCAGCCCTTGCCCTTCCCTTGGACAGCATTAGTGGCGTGGAGAGGGGAGACTTGCTGGTTGGGCAACTGCCGGTCTTCCATACAACCTTGCCCAGGCCTGCGCCCTGGAGAGGACACCGACTTTCTAGGCACAGATCCCTGGTCTCGCGATACCAATGGATGCCATCATCATGAATGCCACCCTGAATTCATGTTCTTGTGGGCATTCACAGTAATTAGAAAGAAACCCAATAAGATCAATGAAGTATTGCACAAAACAAAGACAAACAACCAATGTGCAAAAGACAACAAACTGTGTAAATACAAAAATGAAAAAAAACTAAATAATAATAAATATTGAGAACATAAGTTATAGAATCCATAGTTCTGAATTCTCCAGTATTATGTTCAAAAGCATAACATATGCCAAATATCACCATCTCAAATGACTGAGAGGCTAAGAGGTGACAGTAACCTTCCATTCCACTGGCAGGTTGGACGAGGTACAGCTGTGTTGCTGGAATTTGACCTAAAGAAACTCCCAAAGCTCTGGAATAGAACATCTCAATTTCAGTGTGTAGTGCCTCGCAGGTAGATGCAGAAAGGAGCATGCTCCTGAAAGATCCTCAAGAAACAAACTTTCTTGCCAAAGGTCTTTCTCCTCCTTCCATAAGACCATTAGACATAGGAGCAGAATTAAGCCATATGGCCCATCGAGTTGGCCTTTCAAAATGGCTGATTTATTATCCCTCTCAACCCCATTCTCCTGCCCTCTCCCCGTAGCCTTTGATGCCCTGACTAATCAAGAAACTATCAGCCTCCACTTTAAATGTACCCAATGACTTGGCCTCCATTGTGGCAATGAATTCCAATTCACCACCCTCTGGCTAAAAAAATCCTCTGCATCCCTGTTCTAAAGGGACAACCTTCTATTCTGAGGCTGTGCCCTCTGGTCCTAGTCTCCCTCACTATAGGAAACTTTCTCTCCACGTTTACTCTATTGAGGCCTTTCAATATTCGATAGGTTTCATTGAGTTCCCACCAACCGCCTTCTTCTAAACTCCAACAAGTACAGGCCCACAGCCTGCAAACTTTCCTCATGCATTAACCCTTTTATTCCTGCAGTTGTTCATTCTTTGGGGCACTTCTCTGTTTTCATGGATGTTTGCAAAGAAAAAAGCATTTCAGGATGTATATTGTATACATTTCTGTGTCATTAAATTGGACCTTTGAAGCTTTGAACCTTTAAAGTGCCATCTGAACAATGCGTTGGCCTTGGAGGTTGGCGTGATCATATTCCTTCTCCACCTATTCAACCTGGTCAAACCATAGGCTCACTAGGACCATACTAGAGATGTCTTCACCTTACAAATGACTAGAAATATCACCTTTTGTTGTGCAGCTCTTAGTTCTGATCCAGTGAACCGTCTTTGATAGAATCCTCAACAAACCTGGAAGTGACTGGCATTGCTTTTAATTACCATAGGTATACATGGCTTCTTTACATTGATGTATTGTGCATTAATTATGATGGAGTAAAAGAATTTAACTGGACAGGTGTGAAATATGTGCTGAACAATGATTGATTTAATCTCAAGTGCTCACAATGCGCGTAAGAAGCAGATGGGACACCATGAATGAATCTTCCAGCAAGAATGTGCAAAAGTCCTTTAGCTTGAATATTCAGTTAATGGAAGTTAAGCACCATGGGCAGGCAGAATGGATTTGTTTAATTAGGAATCATTAGCTTAATTAGCTTCTCACAACATCATGGGTCAAAGGTCCCATTCCAGCACTGTACACTCCTATGTCTACGCTTAAGCTCAATGCACATTATAAAGACTCCTTTATTTATTATACAATGTCATAGAGTCATAGAAAAGTACAGCACAGACACAAGATGTTCAGCCCATCCAGTCCATGCCAAAACCATTTAAACTGCCTACTCTCATCGATCTGCATCCGGACCATAACCCTACCATCTATGTATCTATCCAAACTTGGCTTAAGCATTGAAATTGAGCTCACATGCATCACTTGTGCTGGCATTTAATTCCACTCTCTTATGACCTTTGGAGTGAAGAGGTTTCCCCTCATGTCCCCTTAAACTTTTCACCTTTCACCCTTAACCCACGGCCTCTGGTTGTAGTCCCACCCAATCTCAGACAAAATCCTTGCCTGCATTTATCCTATCTATACCCCTCATAATTTTGTATACCTCCTATCAATCTCCTATGTTCTAAAGAATACAGTCCTAACCTAGTCAATCTTTCCTTATAACTCAGATCCTCCAGACCCAGCAACATCCTTACAAACTGTCTCTGTACTCTTTCAACCTTGTTTCATCTTTCCTGTAGGTAGGTGATTAAAACTTTCATGTTCAATGTTTAAGCTCAATGCACATTGTGTTATTTGTGAGTGAAGCCTCCGTCAATCAGTGGACAATTGATGTTGCGTCCTTGCTGTCTAGATATGCAAGCCAGGGTAGTATGACATGGAGAGGAAGCTGCTGCTTGTGTAGCAGGCTCCATCTCTCCACATACAGTATCTGATGAACCCAAAGGAACGGCAGAGACCGATACAGTTTGGTACCAACAGCATCGCAGGAGTTGCCAGTCAGCACTGAATTCAATGTAAGACTGCCTTAGGGACTCCAGCTCCAGATTTTCCCCTCGGGATTTACTCCCGAAGCCTTCCCCATGAGTGGGTCTAGATGCAAGGCAGCAGAGCTTTGAGATCAGAGATTTCCTTCTCCTTGTTGAGCTGCCAACCATGGCTGATGAGCGGCATCTCCCCAAAGTGACTGGTTTAAGGCACCGGTAACTTGCCTTTGCCCCATCTCCTGTCAGCAGAAATGGTTCAGCTGGGCTTAGCACCAAAGCTATATGTGACGGCCAGGAGCTGGACTTGGTTGTCAGAGGTTATTTGAGGTGCATGCCATTGGTGGCATTTAATAGGTAGTGGGAGCTTGTTCCCATTACCACCCCTGGCTATAACAACCTCAAGGAACCAACTCGGTATTTTTTACTTATTGAACACCATGGCAACATAGCGATTAGAATGATGCTATTATAGTTTGGGGCACTGGAGTTCAGAGATCAATTCCAGTGCTGTCTGTAGGGAGTTCATACGTTCTTCCAGTGACCATGTCAGTTTCCTCAAGTTCCTCCAGTGTCCTTCAAAAGTCCTAAGATATATGGGTTAGGAGGTTAATTGGGCATGATTAATTGTACTGTGATTTAGGCTGTTAAATAGGCGGGGTGCTGGGCGGTGTGGTTTGTTGAGCTAGAATAGTCTGTTCTGCTCTATATCCCTAAATAAAATGAAATAGAAATATTTTTAGAGATACACAATGGTAACAGATCATCTGGACCAATGAGCCCACACCACCCACTTAATCTACTAACCTGTAGGTTTTTGGAGTGTGGGAGGAAATCCACACAGTCACGGGGAGAAAGTACAAACTCCCTACAGTCAGTGGCGGAACTGAACCCGGGCCACCAGCGCTGTGATGGCATTAGTCTAACCACTATTTTACTGTGCCCCCCACAATCCTGTTTGTGATTTAAGATAATTTTATAGAGAAACAACGCCAATGTAATATAAAAAATATGCCACTGTGGAAATAATCTTTTACATTACCACTTGATGAAAATATAGGTTCACCTCAAACCCAGTAACCATTCTCATCTCATAAAGCCACGAAGCACAACAGCTCAGAAAGAGGCCTTTTCACCCTCGAGCCTGAGCCAAATTGTTAATCTACCTGGTCTCATTGGCCCACGCCGGGTCCATTGCCCTCCGTACCCCTCCCACCCATGTACATTTCCTAAGTTTTATTAACCATTCTGATCGAAGCCGCATCCACAATGTCCTCTGGCAGCTCATTCTACGTTCCCAACACAACCTTAGAGAGAACCACCTCCAATTTCCACATTCCTGGAAGGAGCAGTCTCAGTCAGAATCAGGTTTATTATCCCTAAAAGGTGTCATGAAATTTGGAGCTTTGCACGACAGAGCAGTGCAAAATACAGAGAAAAAATTACTAAAGGTTACAAGAAGAAATGGAGTGGCGGGGTGGAAGTTTGTCTTTACCACAGGAGGTGTAAGAAGCTCTTTCCTCCACTAGCCTGCAGGTCACCCTTGGGCAAGGGGTAGCACCTGCTTAGCCCCCAGTCAGGGTCATGTGAAGCCATGGGAGCAGGTGGTGGATGGTCGTATGAGCAGCTGGAGCAGATCAGAAGTCCTGGTTATGCGACCACTGATGCCAGGCAGTCAATTTATGAAGAGTATTGATAATAGACAATAGACAATAGACAATAGGTGCAGAGGTAGACCATTCGGCCCTTCGAGCCTGCACCGCCATTCTAAGATCATGGCTGATCATCTACTATCAATACCCGGTTCCTGCCTTGTCCCAATATCCCTTGATTCCCCTATCCATAACATACCTATCTAGCTCCTTCTTGAAAGCATCCAGAGAATTGGCCTCCACTACCTTCTGAGGCAGTGCATTCCAGACCACCACAACTCTCTGGGAGAATAAGTTTTTCCTTAACTCTGTCCTAAATGACCTGCCCCTTATTCTCAAACCATGCCCTCTGGTACTGGACTCTCCCAGCAGCTGAAACATATTTCCTGCCTCTATCTTGTCCAATCCCTTAATAATCTTATATGTTGCAATCAGATCCCCTCTCAATCTCCTTAATTCCAGCGTGTACAAGCCCAGTCTCTCTAACCCCTCTACGTAAGACAGTCCAGACATCCCAGGAATTAACCTCATGAATCTATGCTGCACTTCCTCTATAGCCAGGATGTCCTTCCTTAACCCTGGAGACCAAAACTGTACACAATACTCCAGGTGTGGTCTCACCAGGACCCTGTACAAATGCAAAAGGATTTCCTTGCTCTTGTACTCAATTCCCTTTGTAATAAAGGCCAACATTCCATTAGCCTTCTTCACTGCCTGCTGCACTTGCTCATTCACCTTCAGTGACTGATGAACAAGGACTCCGAGATCTCTTTGTATTACTCCCTTACCTAACTCTACACCGTTCAGATAATAATCTGCCTTCCTGTTCTTACTCCCAAAGTGGATAACCTCACACTTATTCACATTAAACGTCATCTGCCAAGTATCTGCCCACTCACTCAGCCTATCCAACTCACCCTGAATTCTCCTAACATCCTCATCACATGTCACACTGCCACCCAGCTTAGTATCATCAGCAAACTTGCTGATGTTATTCTCAATGCCTTCATCTAAATCGGTGATGTAAATCATAAACAGCTGTGGTCCCAATACCGAGCCCTGTGGCACCCCACTAGTCACCACCTGCCATTCCGAGAAACACCCATTCACCGTTACCCTTTGCTTTCTATCTGCCAACCAGTTTTCTATCCATGTCAATGTCTTCCCCCCAATGCCATGAGCTCTGATTTTACCCACCAATCTCCTATGTGGGACCTTATCAAATGCCTTCTGAAAATCAAGGAACACTACATCCACTGGATCTCCCTTGTCTAACTTCCTGGTTACATCCTCAAAAAACTCCAATAGATTAGTCAAGCATGATTTGCCCTTGGTAAATCCACGCTGGCTCGGCCCAATCATATCACTGCTATCTAGATATGCCACTATTTCATCTTTAATAATGGACTCTAGCATCTTCCCCACCACTGATGTCAGGCTGACAGATCGATAGTTCTCTGTTTTCTCCCTCCCACCTTTCTTAAAAAGTGGGATAACATTAGCCATTCTCCAATCCTCGGGAACTGATCCTGAATCTAATGAACATTGGAAAATGATTACCAATGCATCCGCAATTTCCAGGGCCACCTCCTTTAGTACCCTAGGATGCAGACCATCTGGACCTGGGGATTTGTCAGCCTTCAGTCCCATCAGTCTACTCATCACCTTTTCCTTCCTAATGTCAATCTGTTTCATTTCCTCTGTTACCCTATGTCCTTGGCCCATCCACACATCTGGGAGATTGCTTGTGTCTTCCCTAGTGAAGACAGATCTAAAGTACTTATTAAATTCTTCTGCCATTTCTCTGTTTCCAATAACAATTTCACCCAATTCGTTCTTCAAGGGCCCAACATTGTTCTTAACTATCTTCTTTCTCTTCACATACCTAAAAAAGCTTTTGCTATCCTCCTTTATATTCCTGGCTAGCTTGCGTTCGTACCTCATTTTTTCTCCCCGTATTGCCTTTTTAGTTAAGTTCTGTTGTTCCTTAAAAATTTCCCAATCATCTGTCCTCCCACTCACCTTAGCTCTGTCATATTTCCTTTTTTTTAATGCTATGCAATTTCTGACTTCCTTTGTCAACCACTGTGGCCCCTTTCCCCCCTTTGAATCCTTCCTTCTCCGGGGGATGAACTGATTTTGCATCTTGTGCATTATTCCCAAGAATACCTGCCATTGCTGTTCCACTGTCTTTTCTGCTAGGATATCCATCCAGTTAACTTTGGCCAGCTCCTCCCTCATGGCTCCATAGTCTCCTTTGTTCAACTGCAACACTGACACCTCCGATCTGCCCTTATCCTTCTCAGATTGCAGATAAAAACTTATCATATTATGGTCACTACCTCCTAATGGCTCCTTTACTTCAAGATCGCTTATCAAATCCTATTCATTATACAAGACTAAATCCAGAATAGCCTTGTCCCTGGTCAGCTCTCGTACAAGCTGTTCCAAGAATGCATCCCGTAGGCACTCTACAAACTCCCTATCCTGGGGTCCAGCACCAACCTGATTCTCCCAGTTCACCTGCATGTTGAAATCCCCCATAACTACTGCGACATTACCTTTGCCACATTGATGCACCATCAATAACTCTCCGAGACGTGAGGTGAGATATAGGCTTTTATTGGTTGGAAGAAAGAACAAGCAGCAAGTGACCACCACACTGCATCCTGGAGACTGAGGCCGGGGCGGAGTCCCTAATCGCCTTTATGCCGGGGTCCATGGGAGGAGCCATGGTCAGTGGGAGGAGCCACAGGAGCAGTCAGCAGGGGGGGCGTGTCCAGACAGGTATATGTAGTTCACTACACACATGCCAATGTTAACTCCCTATTCAACTTGCACCCAATATCCATGCTACTGTTTGGTGGCCTGTAGACAACACCCATTAGGGTCTTTTTGCCCTTACTGTTCCTCAGTTCTATCCACACAGACTCTACTTCTCCTGATCCTATGTCCCCCTTTGCAAAGGACTGAATCTCATTCCTCACCAACAGGGCCACCCCACCCCCTCTGCCCACATTTCTGTCCCTACGATAGCATGTATACCCTTGTACATTCATTTCCCAGGTCTGATCTCCCTGCAGCCATGTCTCTGTTATCCCAACAACATCATAGTTACCCATTCGCACCTGGGCTTCAAGCTCATCCGCCTTATTTCTGACACTTCATGCATTCAGATATAGAATTTTTAACCCATTTCTCCTCTCTCTGTTTGAATCGCTGCCTATTGTGCTTAACCCAGCTCCCCAAACTCCCATCGGGCTATAAGCCCCTGGAATTTTGTTGTCCTTCCTAAATTTACTTATTCTTTCTGCACATTTAACTCCATGTTCCGTCAGACCATCCCTCTGTACATGTGTCCCCCTTATCACTTGTTCCGACTGGGGTCACTCACCTTGTAAAGACATTGCCCAGAAGAAGGCAATGGCAAACCACTTTCTGTACAAAAATCTGCCAAGAACAGTCATGGCCATGGAAAGACCATGATAGCACATGTCATACGACACGGCACATTGAGAACAAGCAATAAGAAATATAAAAATGAATGCAGTACTGTGCAAAAAATGAGAAGTTGTTCCTAAAATGTTGAATGTGTATCTTCATGTGCTTGTACTTCTTCTTTGATGGTAGCAATGAGAAGGTGGCATGTCCTGGGTGGTGAGGACCCTTCTTGAGGCACCTCCTTTTGGAGATCTTCTCGATGGTGGGGAAGCTTGTGCCTATGTTGGAACTGGCTGAGTCTACATTCCCTGAAGTTAATTTTATCCTGTGCTGTGGCCCTTCCACACCAGACAGTGATATAAACAATTAGAATGTTCTCCTGCAAACATCTGTGGGAATTTGCTAAGAGTCTTTGGTGACAGATCAAAATTCCTCTAACTCCTAATGAAATATATCTGGTGACATGTGACATAAAGCCCTGTTACAGTATCTTTCTCAGAGCATATCCCAGAACTCCCGTGTGGTCTATGATATCCAGGGAAAAGCACCGTGAATTGACATATGGCATGATGCTTTGTAGTTAAATAGATACAAGATTGGGCATGGGGGCTGGTCTGACAATTCTGTTGGAGTTCTTTGAGGAAGTAACAGGGAAGATAGACAAAGGAGAGTTTGGCATAGATAGAAGATTGGCTGAGTGGCTGGAGGCAAAGAGTGGGAATGAAGGGGGCCTTTTCTGGTTGGCTGCCAATGATTAGCGGTGTCCCCGGGGGTCAGCGTTGAGACTGCTTCTTTTCCTGTTATGTGTTAATGATTTGGATGAAGGGATTGATGGCTTTGTAGCCAAGTTTGTGGACGATATGAAGATAGGTGTGGGGGCAGATAGAGTTGAGGAAACTGGGTGTCTGCAGAAGGACTTGACAGATTGGGAGAATGGGCAAAAAAAGTGACAGATGGAACGGTGTAGGGAACACTTTGGCTGTAGGAATAAAGGCATAGACTATTTTCTAAATGGGGAGAAAATTCAAAATGCAGAGATGCAACAGGGCTTGGGAGTCCTTATGCAGGATTCTCTAAAGGTTAACTTGTAGGTTGAGTTGGTGGTGAAGAAGGCAAAGGCAAATTCTTGTTGAGAGAACTAGAATACAAAGCAGGGGTGTTATGCTGAGGCATTATAAGGCATTGGTCAGACTGCACTTGGTGTATTATTAGTAGTTTCGGGCCTCTTTTTTTAGAAAGGATGTGTTGACATTGGAGAGAGTCCAGAGCAGGTTCGCGAGAATAATCAGCAGGAATGAAAGGGATTAACATAAGAGGAGTGTTTGTACCCTCTGGGGCTGTACTCACTGGTGTTCAGAAGAATGAGGAGGGGATCTCATTGAAACCTATTGAATATGGAAAGGCCTCAACAGAGTGGATGTGGAGAGGATGTTTTCTATATTGGGGGAGTCTAGGACCAGAGGGCACAGCCTCAGAATTGAGGGACATTGATTTAGAACAGAGATGAGGAGGAATTTCTTTAGCCAGAGAGTTGTTTATCTGCAAAATTTGTTGCCACAGACGGTTGTGTAGGCCAAGTCATTCGATACATTTAAAGTGGAAGTTGATAGGCTCATGATTAGTTAGGACATCAAAGGTTTCGGGTAGAAGGTGGGAGAATGGAGTTGAGAGGGATAATTAATCAGCCATAATGGAATGGCTGATGTGATGAGCTGGATGGCCTAATTCTGCTCCGGTGTTTTATGGTCAGTGGACTATGAAGCTTCCATGGATTCTCCAGAGATACACTAACTAGATTACATCTAATCCAAATCAATATAACTTTATCTAGATCAGGGTTCAGTTCTGTGAAGGTTGTGCTGAAACCACAATTGTGTAGCTTTAAGAGCTGCTGGTGATAACACAAGTCTGCTACATAATGAAATTTAAATGTACATAATAATAGCTTCATGTGCAAACATGCGAGCTGTAATGAAATAGTCCCTGGTCTTTAATACAATGCTTTATCTCATATTCAAGTCAACAACAAAGAATAGGCTTTTTAGGCACAATAGACTAGTTTTTAATTGCTATAGCAACTGTCGTCAGTATCGGGAGAGGTTGATTTGACAAACCAAAGGAGGTGGAGGAAGATTAATGACTCTGTAGTTACCATTCCCCTCTCACACCGGTGTCTCTATGCCGGTAACTGAATGTGTTTACTTGCCTTTGATGTTGGTGGCATATTTTGATTCGTCAGGCAGTCGAGTGAAGAGAAGATGTAGAATAGCTGTGGGATGGCTTTGCTTCTCCCAGCAACAGTCCTCACTTAAGCAGCATGACCACTGAGTATGGCGAAGATCTCTACCCACCAGAAACAAAGTTTGAATGTACCTCTGTAAAAACCTTCATCTGGAAAGCACATGAGAAATAATGTTCAAAGCTCAAAGTGAAAAGTTCTTTCTTCTTTTCAATCTTTTTATTGATTTTTAAAAAAGTGTGTATACAAACAAGAGGAGAATATCTCTGGGAAATATGTCAACAGCGGTACATACAGAAGGTAAAATAAACAATATCAGAATCACACATATCTACAAAGTATAAATTTGATATAGAATGTATAATTCTCCTCTTATCAATTTATTAAGAAAATAAGGACTATTAGAAATTTTTATATAAAAGAAAAGAGGAAAAAACCCACTATTCTAAACAGAAAAAAAGGACTGGGCAGTCCATCCTGAGAGAAAAACCAAGAGAAGAGAGACTCTCTGGTCAAATCCAAAGTTCTGAAAAAACAGCTGGAAGAGAATCAGTACAAAAATCAGATCATATGAAAATATTGAATAAAAGGTCACCAGATTTCTTCAAATTTAAAGGATTTCCTGAACGAAGATTCAATAGGGTCAATCCTGTATTAAATTGTCGAACTTTACTCAATCCTTCGGGTTCCCATACTCCGGTAAAGTCTTCAGTCTCCAATAAATCAAAGACACATCAACAAAACTGGCAGCGATTGGCAAAACAACGGTTCTGTACCTTACAGTAGGAAGTAAATCTCCACTTTAAAACGAAACTGCGTCATGAGACAAATACGCAGCATAACGGAGTAACTGACGAATGAAACGATGACTCAACACAAAACCTCTGCATTACTGCAGGCTTTTCTATTTTATACCTGTTGAAACATGTCATCACATGACCTCACACTGGCGGGAAAATTACATCACCCCACCATCACAAGACCATTACATCATGCTCACCAGATACTCAATTACATCATGGTCATAAGACAGTCACAAGATACCCCCGGGGTATGTAACACCTATGAGCAGTATTATTTCAAATGTTGCAAAGGTAAATTAGCTCTTATATTTGGATTGTTCTTTAGGTTATGATCCATTTTTAATTTTAAACTAATTCTGACTTACGATATCAGAATGAACGGATTTGTTGGTTTAAGTCATAAGGCCGTAAGACATAGGAGCAGAATTAGACCAGTTGGTCTATCACATCTGCTCTGCAATCCCATCATGGCTGATTTATTGTCCCCCTCAACCCCATTCTCCTAACTTCTCCCCGTAACCTTTAACCCCCTGACTAAACCAGAACCTGTCAACCTGCTTTAAACATACCCGATGACTTGTTCTCCACAGCTCTCTGGGGCAGATTCCACAGATTCACCACCCTCTGTCTAAAGAAACTCCTCCTCATCTCAGTTCTAAATGAACGTCCTTCTATTCTGTGGCTGTGTGCTCTGCTCTAAGACTCCCCCATTTTAGGAAACATCCGCTCTGCATTCACTCTATTTAGGCCTTTCAGTATTGGATAGGTTTCAATGAGATCCCTCCTCATTCATTTGAACTCTGGTGAGTACAGATCTGAAATCATATGTTAACCCTTTTATCTCCAAATTTGTTCTCATGAACTGCTTCTACACTCTCTCCAAAGCCACCACATCCTTTCATAAATAAGGGGATCAAAGCATTTCCTAATACTCCAAGTGCGATCTGACCAATGCTTTTTAAAGCTTCAGATTTGTCACATTAGTCACATGTACTTTGAAACACACAATGAAATGCTTCACTTGCATCAAATCAAATAAGCAAGGATGGTGATGGGCTGCCCAAGAGGCTCCGGGCTTCTGCTGCCATCATAGTGTGCCCAAAACTCACTAGTCCTAACCACATCTCTTTGAGTGTCAGAGAATACAGGGTCACCCACATGGTCACAGGGAGAAAGTACAAACTCTGTACGGACAGTGGTGGGGATCAAACTCTAATCTTATGGCTGGCACTGTAAGACATTGCGCTAACCGCTACAATAATCAGATTGATCAGTAACTTAGTATAATGCTGAAGAGAGAAAAGATTTGAAAGCCACAAAACAATTATATGAGATCTTTATAACAATCCTGGGATGTATTACATAACAACTGGTCTCTGCTAATTTCCTTGGTTTAGGTCGAAGCTGATGCAGTCATGGAAAAAGTAGAAGCATTATCAGAACTCTCCTAATTGATTCCTTTGTGATACAAAATTAATTTGGATGCAATTATTTCAGACTATTTTCTTCTATCAATTAAAACAGATGTGACCTACTTATTGTGAACGATTGCATTAGTGTATTCTCCATTGAATAAAGGTGTTCAGGAAATATATTAATTACATCACAAATATCAGTAAAATAAAACTGCTCAATGTATTCAAGGTAATATGTATATAATTCATGTTGAAAATAATAACAATTGATGAGGCATTCTTGGTAATTTTTCTTGCAACAATTAACAATCGTTTAATGATATTAGCTGAGAAGGCCACTTTTAAAACTTGTTCATACATCTGCCATCAAGGTGCTGGAAAGGGGCCAGTAACATTGATCTCACCAACCCTACTCATGGACTGTTTGTCCCACTCCCATTAGGGAAGAGGCTATGTAGTATCCACGCCAAGACTAACCTAATCAAAACACAGTTACTTTCCCAAGAAGTAAGGCTGCTTCAGACCTCCACCCCTCTACACCCGCAACCACCACTACTTTTTCACTTCCCGGCAGAGTCACTTTATATACAAAAAGTGTCTAGCATTACCTTATGGACATACATATAAGTTATCTTATGTATTTATAGTTATGTGTAACTATAAATCTTTTACAAAAATATAAATGTATAATTATTTATAACTACGTACAAATCTCCTCCAAGAGGACCACAACCTTGTTGTGGTTTGAAGGCCTGCATACCTCAACAACACAGAGAGTCAGGGCTTTATGCTTTGGCTCTTGGTAGGGTCACCCATGCCAAACAGGTCAATGGGTAGAGGCCAGACTAAGAGTGGTCCACTGCTCTTCCAGGTTCGGGGGTTCAGTTCAGGGCTAACAACTCTGACTGGTAAAGCAAAACTGTTATGGAAGCAGCAGATGCTGGAAATACAGTAACACACACACAATGCTGGAGAAACTCAGCAGGTCAGGCAGCATCTATGGAGGGAAATAAATAGTCACTGTTTTGGGCCAAGACCCCTGACTGATGCCTTTTCCACCTATCACCACCCAGTTTCTTACTTCATCTCCCTCCCTCACCCACCTGTCAGTTTCTAGCTTGTATTCCTTTCCCTTTCCCCGCCCACCACCACCTCTTATTCCAGTCCTGATGAAGAGCTTGGCCTGAAATGTTGACTGTTTATTCCTCTCCATAGATGCTGTCTGACCTGCTGAGTTCCTCCAGCTGTTTGTGTGCATTGTTCCGCCACTCCATTTTGTGTCTGTACATCTTCATTGCAGGGGTAGCCCTGATGAGGAGCCTGAAGCTTTGGACGATGTTTGTCTTTCTTTGAGTCTTGGTGGATGGGAGATAACCATAGACCGATTTCAGGATCAGAATCAGACGTGGGCCAGAACCATACACCCATTTCAGAATCACTCACATGCTTTGTGTACTTTGTTGTTTTAATTACAAATCTCACCTGCAACCGGCAAGTGTCACCACCCTCTCAGTGCCAAAGTACTGTAGCATGCCCTCAGCTCACTAATCCTAACCTGAATGTCTGTATCATGGGCAAAGCCCTCTCCACCGTTGACCAAATTAAGGAACGCTGTCACAGGAAAGCAGCATCTATCATCAAAGACCCCAACCATCCAGGTCATGCTCTCTCCTTACTGCTGCCTTCAGGAAGGAGGCAGGGGAGTCTCAGGACCCACACCACCAAATTCAGGAACATTTATTACCCCTCAGTCATCAGGTTTTTGAAGCTGAGGGGGTAACATCACCTCAGCTTCACTTACCCCAACATTGAACAGTTCCCACAAACTACGGTCTCACTTTCAAGGATTCTTCATCTCAAGATCTCAATATTTACTGCTTAATTATTTATTATTCTAATTTTATTTGTTTTTTTCTTTTTATATTTGCAGAGTTCATTGCCTTTTGCGCATTGGTTGTCTGTCTTGTAGTGCTTGGTTTTCATTGATTCTGTGATGTCTCTTTGTGTTTACTGTGAATGCCCACAGAAAATGAATCTCAGGTAGTGTATGGTGACATATATGGACTTTGATAATAAATGTACTTTTAACTTTGAACTTTCAAATGTGGGAGGAAAATGGAACACCCAAAGGAAACCATGTGGTTGGGGAGAACATACAAACTCTTTACAGACAGCAGTGTGAAATGAAGCCCAGTCGCTGGCACTGTAAAGCATTACGCTAACCACCATGGTTCTGGGTATAACTGCCGCTGAGTGGGGAGTGGCACCTTTGTCCGCACAATGTTAGCTTTGCTCTCCAAGTTGCATTTGCCATTCCTGCCCCATATCCGGTAATATTACTGAAAGTACAAAATGGGTGAGGGCAAAGTTAAACCAAATATAACATTCCACAATATAGACACATTTGCAAACAGTCAGAGAAATGCATAAACCTGAGGGAAGATTGAGCAAATCAGATGGAGCAGGAAATGCAAATTTCCAAATTCACAAACTCAATCCCAACTGGATTCTGACAGGTCCACATAGAGGATACAATCCTGAGTCAGTGGTTAAATTGCTAAATTAGTAAAACATATGTTCTGTTATTCAAGTATCTGTTAGTGGTGAAAGTTCTGGATTAGTAATTTAACCACTAACAGATGTTTGACTAACAATCCAAATACAGAGTAGATGTGGAATTTAAATCAAATGTGTAATCTGGAAATGAAAGTAATAGCCTTAGTCACAATGATCTTAGTAGTCATACCACCACATCCTTAAACTTACCTAATTTGGAGTATTGTGTACAGTTCGGTCACCTACTTACAGGAAAGATGCAAATGAGGTTGAAAGAGTGCAGAGAAAATTTACCATAATCTTGCCAGTTCTGGAGGACCTACATGATATGTAAATGAGGATGGAGAGCTGATGAGCTGACACCGAGGTTTTGGACCTACTCCAGTTTGTTCTGGGGTTTGGATCTAAGAAGTCATTTTGGTCCAAAATGTTGGTGCTTGCTTCTATCATTTGGACGATCTGTGCCTTTCCTTCACTTTCTCTGCACATTGGGTGTTGTTTTTATTCGGCTCTTTCAGATTTCTTGCTTTGCTGCTGCCTGTGGTCAAACAAATCTCAAGGTTGTATAATTTATATATTCTTCGATAATAAATGTATGTGAATCTTGAATTTTGACAATTGAATAGGTTAGGACTTTATTTCTCGGACCATAGAAGATTGAGAGAAGATTTGGTAGAGGTATACAAAATTATGAAGGGCACAGATAGGGTGAGTGCAAGAGGCTTTTTCACTGAGGTCATGAGTTGAGGGTGAAATGTTTAAAGGGAACATGAGGGGAAAATTCTTCACTCAGAGGGTCATGATAGTGTGGAATGAGCTGTAGGGCATGTGAGCTTAATTTC
Organism: Hemitrygon akajei; assembly: GCF_048418815.1. Taxonomy (NCBI): domain Eukaryota; kingdom Metazoa; phylum Chordata; class Chondrichthyes; order Myliobatiformes; family Dasyatidae; genus Hemitrygon; species Hemitrygon akajei. The sequence continues at coordinate 170,486,170 of NC_133132.1, forward strand.
AATGTTTTAGAGAAGTTTGCATAGATACACGGGTGGCAGAGCGATGAAGGGCTATGGTCCAGGTGCAGGTTGATGGGAGTAGGTTGTTTAAATGGCTTGACATGGATTAGATGGACCATAGGGCCTGTCTCTGAGCTGTACATTTCTGTAACTCTATGACATCCCTCCGGGGAGGAAGCCTGCCGACTATACTCCAACCTGACATATATGCCGTTGCAATAATGTAGATGACTTGTAAATACATCTTTGAAATTTCCTGAACAGCTTACCCATGTTCTATTATGATCATCATGGTGAGGCAGAAAAAAACCCAAAAGAGTATAACACACACAAAATGCTGGAGGAATGCAGCATAGAGAGATAGCAACAGTTGACGTTTCGGGCTAAGATCCTCCATCAGCACTGTGGATCAAGAGCTAGAAAGCTGTTGGTAACAGTACAGACTATGTAACATTGAATCAGAGTCTGGTTTGTTATCACTAACATATTTCATGAAATTTGCTGTTTTGCAACAGCAGTACAGTGCAAGACATTAAGAAAGTATTCATTAATCTAAGTTATAGTAAGAAATATTTCAAAAGGTATAAGTAGAGCAAAAAGAGAGGATAAAGAAATGGTGAGGTGCTGTACATTGTTCAATCAGAAATCTGATAGCGGAGGGGAAGAACCTGTTGAGTGTGTGTCTTCTCCCAGACTGAAGCAATGAGAAGAGGGCACGTCTTGGGTGGCGGGGTCCTTAACGATGGATGCCACCTTTTTGAGGCATCATCTATTAGAAGGTGTCCTCAGTGGTGGGGATGACTAAGCTGACCAAGCTGACAATTGTCTGCAGCTTTTGTCCCATCCTGTACGTGTATTGGCACCTCCATACATACCAGATGGTGATGTAACCAGTTAGAACATTGTGCATGGTCCAGCTGTAGAAATTGCTTTGGAGCCAAATACCATTGACCAAAGCACTGAGGCTGGACGTGGCAAAGCTTGCGTTTGTTGTCCACATGAAATGAATTCTTCACAGTCAGGCAGAAGTCAATATAGTTAAAAATGACAGAAACATGGCTTTCAGACAACATGCTGGACAGGTCCCCTGTGATCACTGAGTACATCCCCTGTATCACTAGCAAAGACCATAAGACCATAACCATAAAACATAGGAGTAGGATTAGGCCATTCAGCTTATCAAGTCTGCTCCACTATTCGATCATGGCTGATTTATTATCCCTCTCAAACCCATTCTTTTGCCTTCTCCCCTTAACCTTTGAAACTCAGACTAATCAAGAACTTATCAACCTCTTCTTTGAATATACTCATTGGCTCGACCTCTATAGCTGTCATAGCGATGAATTCCACAAATTCACTACCCCCAGTGAAAGAAACTCTTCCTCATCTCCATTCCAAAGTTCCAATCTCCATTCTCCCTTCTATTCCACTGCGCTTTCTGTTCCTAACTTGCCCACTATAGGAAACATTCTCTTCACATCCTCTCTGACTAGGCTTTTCAATATTCAATAGGTTCAATGAGATCTCCCCCTCACTCTTCTAAACTCTGGTGAGTACAGGCCCAGAATCAACCAATGCTCCTTATATGTTAACCTTTTCATTTCCAGAATCATTCTTGTGAACCTCTTCTGGATGCCCTCCAATGCCAGCACGTCTTTTCTTAGTGAAGGGGCCCAAAACCTGCTGATTAACCTTTAGGGAATCCTGCGCAAGGACTCCGAAGTCCCTTTGCACCTCAGATTTTTGAAATCTTCTTCTTCATTCTCTCTACCAAAGTGCATGACCATACACTTCCTTACACTATATTCCACCTGCCACTTCTTTGCCCATTCTCCCTTTCTGCCGGGACCTTCCTCAACAAAGACTGGTGAGCAGCAGAAGAACAGCAGTGTGGTGGGAAGAAGTAGTCCTGGGAATCCTCAACATTGACCTCACTGTGGTTACAGATGCACATGAAATTATGCAGATGCTGGAGTTCTTGAGCAACGTGCACAAAATTCTGAAGTAGAGCTGGGGAGGCAGCATCTATCGAGGGACACAAAAATTGACATTTTGGTCTGTAACTCTTCATGCTGATTTAATCACTATATTTCGATGTTTTGCTATGTATGCAACAGATAAACCTAATATTTCTTCTTCTATTTTTTAAAGTACTGAAATTCAAGGACATTTCTTCACTCAAAGGGTGATAATAGGGCAGTGCTCAAATGAAACAAGGCAAGTGATGGGAGTGTTGTACAGGGAACACTTTGGGGACAGTGACCATATTTCTGTAAGTTTCAAAGGCAAAGAGTAAAGATATTAAAGATTAGTTTTATTTATCACGTGTACATTGAAACACACAGTGGAATGCATTGATTGTGTCAAGTCATATCAGCAAGGATTGTGCTGGGCAGCCCAAAGAGTGCCGCTGTGTTTCCGGTGCCCACGTAGCATGTGAAAAACTCAATAACTCTAACCCAGAGGCTCCCAAACTTCTTTATACCATGGACCAATACCATTAAGAAAGGGGTCTGTGGACCTCAGATTGAGAACCCCTTCTCTAACCATTCATCTTTGGAGTGTGGGAGGAAAATGGATCACCTGGAGGAAACCTACACGATCACGGGCAGAACATACAAATTCCCACAGCCGTGGGAAACAAACACTGGCCTTACAACTGGTGTGTGTAAAGCATTGTACTAACCATTACACCACTGTACCACCCCTAGTTAAGACGGTTAATGATGCTCCTCAACTTAGTGTCTTGAATTAGGAGAAAGCTGATTTGGATAACATAAAAGAGGACTTGGCAAAAGTAGATTGGGAGCAGATACTTGCAGGTAAAATGACAGTGACAAGTAGGAGCCTTTTTAAAAGACTCAGTAAGAGTTGTGGACCATCATGGTCCTGTAAGGGTGAAAGGGAAAAGATGGCAAGATTTGGTATTCTTGATTGACGAAGGATATTGATGGACATGCTTTCGTAAGGAGGCACAGTCGGATTCCATTCCCAGCACTGTCTGTAAGGCACTTAGTACCTTCTCACCGTGACTGCGTGGGTTTCCTCTGGGTGCTGCAGTTTCCCCCATATTCCAAAGGCGTGCTGGTTAGTAGGCTAGTTGGGAGTAATAGTACGGTATGGCTGCAAGGGCCTGTTACCACGTTGTAACTCTAAATAAAAAATAAAATTAATTGTTAATGGAAGTTTGATCAGGTAAAAAAAAGGAAACACGTCAACCTGTGACTCTTTAAACCACTGCTGTGCCTAGCAGGTGGGAGGAGCCAAGCGGGAGACATCCAAGATGTCCTGTTTGGGGGTGAGCGAAGTTTAGAGAGGTGTGGCCAGCGGTATCCCACTCAAGGTGAAAAGAACAGTTCAAAGTTCAAAGAACATTTATTATCAAAGTATGTATACATTACATAACTATGAGATTCATATCCTTGCAGGCAGTCACAAAACAAAGAAACCCAATAGAACCCATTACAAAAAAAAGGCCGTCAAACACCCACAAGTACAGAAAAAAGCACAAATCGTGCAAACAATGGAAGCAAGCAAACAGCATTCAGAAGTGACATTTTATAAAAGACACTAAGCCAAGCATCACGACAGCTGGAGCAGGCCGCAGCCTCAGCTGAGTGCAGGGCTGAGTAAACGTTGCAGAGCAGTGCTTGGTATTGTGAATGGAAGATGAGATGTCAAGGTAGCCAGGAAAGCCAATGGGCAGAGTTCTGGGTGCAATATGTGATTGCAGTGCAAACTGTACTCAGTATTGTGTGCTATTTAGTCCAGTGTTTAACACTCTTAACTTTCCACTTCTGAATACTTATATGTTGCCAAATAAGACATCTTGCATGAGTCAGCACAATCAGCCATCTTTCTGAAATGTATTTTTCTGGATGTGAACTGAAGTAATAATTCCTCAATGTATCTCAAAAATGCCGAAATTGGTCTCATCGGCAAACTATTCAGCTCTGTCAGAGTGTCTGACACAGCTCTGTTTACCACCTGAGAATAATCGGATTGTGAAGAAACTAAGAATAAAATACTTCAGAAGAATGTAGAAAAAGACTTTTGCAGTGTCATTTTTGTCTGCTGTTCTCAGTTTCCCAGTAAATTAAGTAAAAATTAACTTCGAGTTTTTAATGTCTGCTCTCGAAATTTAATCTGCTGAGCTTCCTCAGAGACCTACAAATGAGCATAATTAGTGGAAATTTGCACTGGTGATTAATTCAATCTGGTTGGAACTAGTTTTGTGGGTGGAAGCAGTTTCTAACGCGATTTTTTTAAAAAGGTGCACAGAATATCTGAAACGTGTTTGTTTTTGTACTAATTTCAGGTGAATAACACCAAAAAAGAACGCACATTGCGAAAGCTGCAGGTTGCAGTGTTTACACTTGGCTTCTTGGTTCCTTTAAGAAAGTGATTTGCTGCAGAAACCTCTGGAATTTGGCCAAGAAGACAACCATCTCTCAAAGCAGTCTTGCAGTGCTGGTCTGGGATCTGTGGATGGTGTAAGAGATGATGAGAAACACCAAAGGTGCTGCAGAAGGAAGAAATTCCGATTAGGTCTTTACCTTCAGCCCCTTACCTTTTCTACCTATCATTCCCCAGCTTCTTACTTCATCCCCCTTCCCCCACCCACCCATCTTCCCCCTCAGCTGGTGTCACCTGCCACCTGCCAGTTCATACTGCCTCCCCTCAACCACCTTCTTCTCGCTTCTTACCCTTTCCTTTCCGGTCTCGATGAAGGGTGTCAGCCTGAAATGTCAACTATTTATTCCCCTCCATAGATGCTGCCTGACCTGCTGAGTCCCTCCAGCATTTTGTGAGTGTTGCTCGGATTTCCAGCACCCGCTGAGTCTCTTGTGTTTATGATCTCTATAAACATGGTTGCTTTTCCAGAAAGCAGTCACATGACATCCTTCTTAAAAAGGCACCTTCACCCTCACCTGATCTCACCTATTACCTGCCAGCTTGTACACCTCTCCCTTACCCCACCCCCAACCTTCTTATTCTACCTTCTACCCCCGTCCTGTCAAGTTCTGATGAAGGATCTTGGTCTGAAACATTGACTATTTATTCCCCTCCATAGATGCTGCCTGACATGCTGAGTCCCTCCAGCATTTTGTGCATGCACTTCACCAGGAGTTCGTCCACAAAATGACAAAGCAATGAGGATTTCTTTCTCTATAATGGCATGAAAGTTAATGTCTTTCATCTTCTCTTTGTTGGTCTGGAACTCTTACCGTCCCTTGGTAAATTGGATTACCAATCATTTTCAGGTGAAGTTGCACCAGTTCTGAAGTCAGCCTGGGCAACTAATAAATATTTTCCTTGTTTCAGATCTGAACCTCATAACATCAATGACCTTGCACATTTGATGCTTTCTCAACTCTACTTGGAGCTCCCACATCCGGGTTCTTTGGAAATTCCAAAAAAGTGAAGCACTTGTACTTTATTGCTGCAAATGGAATGTCGATGTTCTTCCCAGGATAAACACCGAGAAGATATTTCCCCTCATGGTGATTGCAAAAGTAAGGCATGTCATTTCATAATTCGTTCATTCATGATGTGCTATGTCATATGATGTGGGCAATCATTGTCTTTCCATGACCATGACTGTGCTTGGCAAACCTTTCTACAGAAGTGGTCTGTCATTGCCTTCTTCTGGGCAGTGTCTTCATAAGATGGGTGACCCCAGCCATTATCAATACTCTTTGGAGATTTTCTGTCTGCATCAGTGGTCGCATAACCAACTTGTGATGTGCACCAGCTGCTCATATGACCATCCACGACCTGTCCCCATGGCTTCACGTGACCCTGATCAGTGGAGGAGGGGGAAGGTTAAGCAGTTCGCCCAAGGGTGACCTGCAGGCTAGCGAAGGAAAGGAGGTCCTTACACCTCATTTGGTAGCAACGTATCTCCACCCCACCACCCAAATAGTATTACACACAAAATGCTGGAGGAACTCAGCAGGTCAGGCAGCATCTATGGAGATTGAATAAACAGTTGACATTTTAGGCCAAGAATGAGAATCAGGTTTAATATCACTGGTAAATGTTGTGAAATTTGTTGCTTTGCAGCAGCAGAACCGTACAATATATAATAATATAACAAACTATAAATTACAATAAGAAATATTAGAAAAATAAAGTAAATAAGCAGCGAAAAAGAATGCAAAAAAAGAAAAAAATAGTGAGATAGTGTTGATGAGTTCATTGTCTATTCATCTATCTGATGGCAGACAGGAAGCAGCTGTTCCTGAAACACTGAGTGGTTTGTCTTCAGGCTCCTGTTCCTCTTCCTAGGTGGTAGCAATGTGAAGAGGGCATGTTCTGGGTGATGAGTGTACTTAATGATTGATGTCACCTTTTTCAAACGTAGCCTTTTGAAGATGTCCTTGATGGTGCGGAAGCTAATGTCCATGATGGAGGTAGCCAAGTTTACAACTTTCTGCAGCTTTTGCTGATCCTGTGCAGTAGCCCCTCCATCTCAAACGGTGGTGCAGCCTGTTAGAATGCTCTCCGTGTTACATTAGTAGAAACTTGCAAGCTTTATTGGCGACATACAAAGTCTCCTCAAACTCTCAGAGATATATAGCTGCTGCCGTGCCTTCTTTGTAATTGCATCAATATGTTGGGCCAAGGATAGATCTTCAGAGATGTTCACATCCAGAAGATCTGCTGAGTTCTTCCCGCAGTTTGTGTTTGTGTGTTACTTTGGAATTCTGCCCCCCCCCACCTTTTAATTCTGTCACCTTCCCCCTTCCTTTCCAGTCCTGAAGAAGAGTCTCGGCCTGAAACATCGACTGTTTATTCATTTCCACAGGTGCTGTTTGGCCTACTGAGTTCCTCCAGCATTTTGTGTGCGTTATTCTGGATTTCCAGCATCTGCAGAATCTCTTGTGTTTATAATCTGCAAAGTTTATGCCATTTCATAATAAGGTATCAATCATTTTGTGGAGGAATTCTTCTTTCAGAGGCCGTAATTCTTTCAAATTTTCTCCCATGAAGACTATGGAGACTGTCATCATATTTATTCGAAGCTGTGATGGGCTACATGGGATTTTCTTGGTATGAGATTAGACAGAAAAATGGAATTGAGGCCTGGCTCAGATTTGTCATTATATTATTGATCTTACTGTGCAGGTCTGAAGGATTATAAAGCCTTATGTCTTATTACATTCTTAACTAGAGTCTCAATATTTAAGAAATAATATTTCTATTCATTCTATAAATGTGAATAACCTCATAATTTCTCCATTTTATATTCTATTTCTTGCCTGCTTGTCTGATCTTTATTGATTTGCCATCAGTACCATCAGCAAGCTTCTTAAATTCTGTTCATCTGTCACTAATAACTACAGACTCAGTGTCCTCACTAATCTGATGAAGGCTTATGTACTCATTTCTTGTTTTCTAACTTTGAACTTCAGTAGCAGTAATATGCTTCACTCAGATACACGAGCCCTCATTATCACCTTCATTAATAAAAAGGCTTGGCCGAGGATGTACTTCTTGTAGCAGTTGGTAAAATTCTATCTTGCCCAGAGCATCCTGGTAGAATTCTACATTGCCATCACAGAGAGCACCCTCCCATCAGCCATTACCATCTGGTTTGGTGCAGCATTCTCTTACAATGTACAAAAACTACAGTGAACTGTCAAGTCAGCAGAAAAGCCATTGTCGTTGCAGTTGCACACCTCCACACCATCCGCCACAAGCGGCACTTCCTGCTGGCCAAACATCTTTATTTCCATTCCGAGGTGTTGATCAATGGCCTCCTCTTGTGCCCAGATGAGGCCACACACAGGGTGGAGGAGCAACACCTTCTGGGTGGCCTCCAACCCAATGACATTAATATCAATTTCTCCTTCCCCTCCACCTTTTACTGTTCCCTACTCTGATCTTTCACTTCATCTCACCTGCCTATTACATCCCCCTGGGTCCTCTCCTCCTTCCCTTTCTCCTATTATCCACTCCCCTCTCCTATCAAATGCTTTCTTCTCCCGCCCTTGACCTTTCCCACCCACCTGGCTTCACCTATCACCTTCCAGCTGCCCTCCTTCCCCTCCCCCACCTTTTTATTCTGGCATATTTTCCCTTCCTTCTCATTCCTGAAGAAAGGCTTCGCCCTGAAACGTCGACTCTTTACTCTTTTCCACAGATGCTGCCTAACCTGCAGAGTTTCACTGACATTTTGTGTGTATTGGTTTGCATTTCCAGCACCAGTGTTTATGATTGTCTGTGGTTGACCAACACCGCAGGAGTGGTATGTGTCCAGGACAAAGAAGTAGTTGTTGTGTCTGTACAGCTACATATCAAATAAATGAAGGCTTGCACTAGGGGGTGAAGTTAACTTGCATATTGTAAGGAGTTTCTTCTTTATGTTACTGCATATGTTAATCAAAATGGCTTCTTTGCTTTGTTAAAAGTAAGAATGTTTCTTTGTTATGATAACTGGAGAGAGAGTGCTTTCTCTCACAGCTTGTTTGGGTTATAGTTACTGATAATGGGGATTGTATTCATTTATTAACCAATCAGGATAGATGTTATTCTCTCTTCTGGGTCTGTAAGCTATTGTTGGCGGGCTTCTGGGGAGTCGGCGCGAGGGGGTGAGAGAGAGGGGATGCGATGCTGTAAGCTGGGCGACGGAACGGACCCTGAGTGGGGGTCTGAGGCCAGGGTTTTCAGTGAGGAGAGGAGACAAAGACAGGCGTGCTGGGGGTGCTTGGTTGATCACTTCAGGTGGTCCTGAGCTACGAGTCGAGGAGGCCTGAGGGAATCAAATGGTGACCAGAAGACTTTGTTAACTGAGCTCCAACAGTTGTGCACAAAGTGGTTTGGACTTTGATAAGTTTGGCACCTTTTACCTTTCCTTTTATATTGTATCTCTATTAAATACATAGTTCCAGTAAGATCTATAAAATGAACTCATTTAATCGCATATGGTGTACTGTCTGTTATTTGGCGTGTTGGGGATCACACAGCATCTACACAAGCTGATTACCCAGTTTGGCGGGGCCAAAGGCTGCTCCCCCTAGACGGAAGCAAGCTGAGCGAGCCTGAGCCAGGGGGTTACAATATTCACTTTACAGAGAGAGCAACAAATCATTGCGTATGGTTAAGTTATCAGTCAATAATTAGTGCTAAGGGGAGTCATTACACTTAAAGAAATGGATCCATACATTACACTTCCTCCCGCTTTAGATTAATGTAACATAAAACTGTATATGTACAAAACATTCAATTTCCCTTCAACAGACCCTGTCCAAATAAACATGCTTTCACAATAGCACTGTTTGATTTATTTTTTTAAATAACAGTCCATAACTAACTTTACTGTACTAAAGATTCAGTCTTTTGGGTGGCACTCTGTTTCATTCAGGATAACGCCTCTGAACCTCTGGAGAGGCATCAAGTTTGGCAGGTGTCTTGTCTAAGACAACTTCCTCTGTTGCCAGAGTCACGCTGCTGTCAATGACATGATCATCACTGAGAGGTAAGTCCAGTGACTGCAATGCGTCTGTCTTGATGAATGCAATCGACTCAGGCGTTTCCTTTGGTTGAACATCCAGTATCTGATCCACGTGACGTCTCCATGTCTGAACTCCAACATCCACTGTGGTCCGGTTCTTGTAGTGGACACCAATTGGGTGTCCACTATTCTCGATAATCACACGCTAGGACTTTCTGTCCAAACTCGAAGCTCCTTGATGATTTACGTTGCAACTGTTTATGCTGCACTTCCCTCCATAGATCTGGTTTCATGAGGTCTATGCGAGATCTCAGATTCTTGCTCACAACTGGCATGGCAGCTGTTTGATTTGTTGTCACATTGACTGAATTCTGACAGTTGTCCACTTTGTTCTATAGAGAGATGCTCCTCCTGTCCATTGCTTTAATGAACTTCTTGAAGGTTTGGATAAACCTTTCAGCTAATCCATTTATTGCTGGGGGTGAGGAGCTGACTTGAAATGTCTGATGCCATTTCTCTTCATGAATAGTCTGAACTCTTCTGACATGTATTGGGGTCCATTGCCACTCACAATTTGTTTTGGTAACCCATTTCTGGAGAAAATAGTCCTCAGAGTGGAAATGGTCTTCATTGATATGACCTCTGGCCACTTCGAATGAGCATCTACAGCAGTCAGAAACATGAAGTCTATGAATGGGCCAGCAAAGTCAATAGGCACTCTTTGCTATGGTGAAGATGTTCACTCCCATGGGTGTAACAGTGCACGTAGGGGTGCACTTTGATCTTTGTGGCATCCCCAATAGCTTTTGGTCAAATCTTCAATCTGCTTATCTATTCCTGGCCACCACATGTAACTCCAGGTGAGACTTTTCATCTTGACTGCTCCCAGGAATCCTTCATGCAGATTCTTTAACACCCTGGTGCACAAGTTAGAGGGAACCACAACATGAGATCCACACATCAGAGTACTTTGACATACAGACAATTTGTTGAATGCCTATGGGATAGATTTTTAGAGCAGCTTATGTTCAAGGCTATCAGGGGAAAGGCTACCTTAGACTGGGTGTTGTGTAATAACCCAGATTTTATTAGTCCGCTTAGTGTAAAGGAACACTTAGAAGGCAATAATCATAATATGATTGAATTCATACTGCAATTTGAGATGGATACACATAAGTCACATGTATCAGTATAACAATGGAATAAAGGGGATTACAGAGGCATGAGAGAGGAGCTTGCCTCGGTGGATTGGAGGAGGATACTGGCGGTGATGACGGCAGAACAGAGATGGCTGAGGTTTCTGGGATAGTTCACAAGACGCAGGATAGATATGTCTCACTGAAGAAGAAGTTTACAGACAGCCGGACCAGGCAACCATGGCTGACAAGGGAAGTTAATGATTGCATAAAAGTCAAAGAAAAGGCATATAATGTATCAAAAAGCAAGTGGGAAATTGGATGATTGGGAAGCTTTTAAAATCCAACAAAAGCCAACTAATAAAAGCCACAAGGGAATATGAGGGTAAAGTAACTGATAATATAAAACAGGATTCTAAAACATTTTTCAGTTATATAAAGAATAGAAGGGAGGTGAAGGTTAATATTGAACCACTGGAAAATGATGCTGGCGAGGTGGTAATGGGGGTGGGGGGTGGGCAAAGAAATGGCAGATGAACTTAACAGGTATTTTGCATCAGTCTTCACTGTGGAAGGCACTAGCAGTGTACCAGAGCTCTGTGAGTGTCAGGGAGTAGGAGTGAATACCATTGCTATTAAAAAGGAAAAAGTGCCAGGCAAACTCAAAGGTCTGAAGGTGGATAAGTCACCTGGACCAGTTGGACTACATCCCAGAGCCTGGGAGAGGTTGCTGAAAAGATAATGGATTCATTGGTCATGATCTTTCAAGAATCACTTGATTCTGGCATGGTCCCGGAGGACTGGAAAGTATCAAGTGTCACCCCACTCTTTAAGAAGGGAGGAAGAGAAAAGAGAGGAAATTATAGGCCAGTTAGCTAACCTCTGTGGTTGGGAAAGTGCCGGCACCCATTACTAAGGACAAGGTTTCAATAGGTACATTTCATGTTAGAGAAATGTATACAAAATACATCTTGAAATTCTTTTTCTTCGCAAACATCCATGAAAACAGAGGAGTGCTCCAAAGAATGAATGACAGTTAAACGTTAGAACTCCAAAGCCCCCCAGCTCCCCCTCCCACACACAAGCTTCAGCAAAGCAACGATCCCCCCCCCCCACCCTAACCAGCGTAAAACATCAACACCCTCCACCGAGCACTCAAGCATGCAGCAAATATCAATAAAGACACAGACTTGCAGTACCCCAAAAACTACTTGATCACCTGGTAATTCGACATACCACAGGCTCTCTCTCTCCCTAACAAGAGGAAAAGAGGTGTCCCCGTTTCACAGAGAGAGGGGAGACATAACAAACAATTTGCTGATTCAAGATGTTAAAAGTCTGTTGAGTCTCATTTCCTGAGCTCTGCACCCAAAGAGTCAGACACGATTAAACGATTTAGCTTTACAATTCTTAATCTGACTACAGGGCGAGTGAAGAAACAGCAAAAAAAAAGAAAAGGGAGGGCCCATTTTAATGAAACAGTCTAAAGTGCACAAGTTGGAGCTCACGGTTTCCCCTTCACCGATCCTCCCTCGATCTCCCCGGCCTTCGTTGGACCGTGCCTCCACTTTGGATCGAGTCCTATGATCTCTTCCCTCCAGCATCCTCGCTCTTCATCTCCCTCCAAATAAAAAACCCAGATCACCCTGATGTCAGGCACATGGCACGAAAACACCCTCCGATCACTGGACGGCTCACATTACCCATTATCTCTAACCATAACCCAAACGCTGCTTCTACTGAAAGACCTTTACATTAACAGTGAAACCTTTCCCAGGGTGATACACATAGGTAAGCCATGCTTGTCAATGACACGAGATTTCTCTCTCTTTGCACACAGACCAGACGCACTCAGTCTCGTAAGCACTTTACCAAGTTTCTGGATGTGCTCTTCGTCATTCTTGCCAGGCACAACGATGCCACCAAGGTAACACTGTGTTCCTGGGATGCCTTGGAGCACTTAATCCATTGCTCTTTGCCAAATTGCTGGAGCAGATGTGATGCCAAAGACGAGACAAGATGAGATGCCAAAGACTGGACCAGTTGCTAGTGTGTGTTGATTGTGAAGAACTTTGTGGTTGACACCTCAATCTCCATTTGCAGATAGGCTTATGACAAGTCAATCTTTGAAGGGCTCTCCTTGCCGGCCAAAGATGCAGAAATGGTTTCTATTCAGGGAAGGGGATACTACACAGTGTGCAGCACTGGGTTGATGTTTACTTTGAAGTCCCCACATATGCAAACAGCTCTGGCCTTCTCTTTCTTGATCACCAGGACTATGGGCATCACCTGCTGCTCCACTCAACCTTGGAGAGAATGCCAGACACCTCCAAGCTCTGAAATTCAGCATCCACTTTAGAACATAATGTGTAAGGCACTAGATGTGCTTTATGGAATCTTGGTGTTGCTGCTTCATCAAGTTCAATTCTAGCCTTCTTGCCTTTGAGTTTACCAATACCCTTCTCAAATAGCTTCTCATTAGCATTAAGCAGCTGTGACAGTCTCTGGTTAGTGCTACTATTTGGGCTGCAGTTGCCTGTTGATGTCACACTGAGAGCTTTGATTGTATTCCAGTCTAATTGGATTTTTTCTCAACCAAGTGCTGGCCCTCACTTTTCAATATGTAAAGCTTTAACTTCTGTGTTTGGCTTCCATTCCTAACCTTCACTTTCATTTTGCTTTCGGGAGACACTTTTTCACCCATGTAGGTCTTCAGCATCACTGATACCTTTTCTAATGGTAACTTAGAAACATGATGTAGTCAGCCTCTGAAATTATAGACAAAGCTGACCCTGCATCCAGATCCATTTACAGTTTTACAGCAGCACATCTTTTGTGATCCATATGATTTTGCAATCGGCTTCAGTAATGCTATGGAGTCCTTGGGATGACTGCTCACCTTTTCCACACTCCGTGTTGCCTGATTCAGTTTCAGATTCAATCATTTTATGCATTTGTTTAGTTTTGTGTCTCAAACTTTCACTCTGTGTGATTTTTCTCTTTGGCTGTGCTTTTTCTCAGACTTGCACATTCTCTCTGTGACCTTGTCTATGACACTTCCCGCAAACTTTTTCTTTGAACCAACTGCCATTTGCATCATGGGGGGATTTGCCACATCAAAGACATTTTTGGCTTTTTTCACCATTCAGGGACATTTTGTGCATTTCACATTCTAATTTTTTTTTCTGTAGTTCTGACATATCCTTTGCTGCTGTCTCCATTGATATTACAATGGTTCTAAGGTTAGGTCTCTTTCTGACAGTAGCCTCTTTTGAGTGTTTTGACAATGCATGCCACATACCAGCCTGTCTCTTAAAATCTATTCCCAAAGTCACAGTATTGGGAAAGTTTCTGCAATGTATTCAGAAAAGCTTTTATATTTTGATTGATTCCTTTGGTGATATCTAAATGTGTCAGCTATACCTACTGGCTTTGGGCTCAAGTGATTTTGTAAAATTGCAACAATTTTGTTGAATATCTGGCTTGCTGGCTTTTCAGGAGTTACTAAGTTGTGTAAGAGACTGTACGCTTTAGCACCTATTAAGCTAGGACGTGTGGAGACTTTCTTTTCCTCATCAACATTGTTACCATTACATTACATTACAATACAATTCAACCCTCTCAATATACAATTCCCAGTCCTCATTAGAGCTATCAAATTCATCAACTTTCCTGATGAAGGCCATCGTCACATTATTTTCACTTTATATTTGGTGGTTGTGCACCTCTCACTGTGTACTCTGCACTGTCATTCACGCATCCCTGTGCTAGCATCCATGACTGCCTTCTCTGTACCGGTTCACTCTTTCCTCTCACTGTCTCTCTCCCTTCCTCCGAGTTCTGTCATCTCGTAACTGGTGGTGCAGTTGCTGATATTCACTGATATTCCGGTTCGTACTCGTCGCCAATTTGTTGTGTCTGTGTATGTTAAATAAAGTCTCACACTTGCTAGTGAAGTTAACCTGTACGTTCACTTTACAAAGAGAACAACAAATCAATGTGCAAGGGTAAGTTGTCAGTCAATAATTAGTGCAAAGGAGAGTCATTACACTCAAAGAAGTAGATCCATACCACACAACAGGCAGCATAAATCATCACAGACACTACCCACCCGGCAAACTGCCTTTCCAAAAGCTCCATTCTTGAAAGCACTATTGGGCTGTTAAAACAAAAACTTCACTCTATCTTAAAATTTCTTCCAATGGGCAGTTAATCTAATCAACCACTTTAGTTATACCTCCCCATCCACCTCTACCTGTTACCCCCATCACTGCACAGCACTGTAAAACCTTTAAACCAGTTTTTATAAAACTGTTTACACTGTAAGTACATGCTGACATTTATGTATTTATTCACACTTTATTCTATATCCAGGTTTTAACCTTTGTTTCATAAAATTCTTTCTTCTTTGTAATTGTTAAATTTTGCTGTTTCTGTTGCATGTCACACCCTGACCAACACACCACAGCAAATTCATAATATATGTATATTTACAGTACTGTGGAAGTCTTAGGTGCATATATATAGCTAGGGTGCCCAAGTCTTTTCCACAGTACTGTATTTATTAATATGGAAAGCAAGTTTGTAAATCTTCACAGTGTAGTAAAAGATTTAAACTTGTTCTTTGTAAATCTTGCGGGAGCAAAGGATGTTGGAAATGATGAGGGTGGAGCACTGCAGGAAGGGTATGGGACAGGTGGCAGAGAAGGAGTGTCAGGGGTGAGGTGAGGGGAGTGTGACACAGGTGCAGACATACCCAGCTCTGCGGCACCAGGCAAGTTCATTTACTTCCAAACAATCGCTTTTTGATCTTTACAAAATGCCCTTCTGATGCATCCCACTCCCTACCCTCTCCATTCCCCTTTTCCCAACCATGATTCCCCTCTTCCCACTCTCAGTCCACTTTAGAGACCCATATCAGAATCAGGTTTATCATCACTCACATATGTCATGAAATTTGCTTTTTTTGCGGCAGTAGTACAGTGCAGTACAGGTAATAAAGCATATGGTTAGAAGGCTGGTGCATGGGGTTGAGTGGGATCTGGGATCAGCTGTGATGGAATGGCAGAGCAGCCTTGATGGGCTGAATGGCCTAATTCTGTTCCTATGTCTTATGCTCTTATATAATTAGTACAGTATTAGGTATGGTGTGTGTGTGTGTGTGTGTGTGTGTGTGTGTGTGTGTGTGTGTGTGTGTGTGTGTGTGTGTGTGTGTGTGTGTGTGTGTGTGTGTGTGTGTGTGTGTGTGTGTGCCGAAGACTTGTACAGTACACAGTATTGTATATGGCATATAAAGTTGATAAAGTCGATGAGCCCTTTTTTCCATATAACCATCTTTTGTGCTGTACCTTATCAATCCCAGATGTCCCAGTTCTCTCTTAGCTTTTTATGTACTTATTCATGATTTGGGATGCCAGTAGCAAAGCCAACATTTTATTGTCCTTCCAAATGTGACCCTGAAGGAAGCAATTACATTGGTAGTTTGGAGATTAGAGTCATGTATCAGTAGATAACAGATTTCCTTCCCAGATGGATGTCAGTGAACAAGAGAGGTTTTTACAATTACACTGGACAACAAAGATTTTGCTTCCTCAATACTTCTGTGTGTATCTTATGGAATTTGGGCTGCTGATCATGAGAATCACCATGAAATATCCAATGAGCACCTTTTCTGTCATTTCAATACATAATTTAAGTCAGAATAACTAATGCTACGATTAAGGAAGGCATTTCTGTTGGTCCGCAATTCAAACAGATCATCAATGACAGGCAATTTGAAGAACTTCTACTGGGACCAAAGAAAAGAGCATGGAAGACATTCTAGGATGTTGTTGGAAGTTTTCTTGGCAACCACAGAGCACCAGACCCACAGCTGATTGACAACATACTTCAAGCATACAAAACCACAAAGTGCAAAATGTCACTGAATAGATTCATTTTCTGCTTTCCCATTTAGACTTCTTCCCTACAAGTCTTGGCGCTGTTAGTGACAAGCACGGTGAAAGGTTTCACCAGGACATTGAGGTCATGGAGAAATGGCATCAGGACAACTGGAATCCATCACTGCTGGCTGATCACTGTCAATTTAGTATTAAAGTACATAGATGTCACCATATACAACTCTGAGATTCATTTTCTTGTGGGCATTCACAGTAAATACCAAGAAACACCTTAGAATCAATGAAAAAACAACCAAACCTCAAGGATCAAGAGTCAATATTTACCATATACATTTACATGTATTATATATATTTACATATATATTAGGAATTTGCCTAAGTGTGTTGGCCTGACACAACAAAAACAACAACATTCAGAAATTATAATGAATAAAGAACTATATAAAAATAAAGTTAAAGTACATATACGGAATAAAGTGCATAAATACATAAATACCAGCTTATATTTACAATGTAAGCAGCGTTTGTAAAATTAATCACTTTCAAGTCATATTTCAAGGACTAAGGATCATCTTTATTCACCATATACATTTATATGTATTAACAATTTGCTGCGATGGGTTGCCGCGACATTCAAGAAATATTGCAACATTCAACAATTAGAAAGAATAAAGAATTATATGAGTTGTTAGTTTGCTATTGTATCATTTAACTGTGCGTGTAGCTGCTAACATCTTCAGAAAATGTCATCAGATTTCTTATGCTGGCTTTGCTTCAGGTTGTTATTCCTTTCCAATGGCCCTGGTCTCTGGTGTGTAATAATTAATTCTGACATTCTACTGACAGTGGATCGGACTCACTGGCCAGTGATTCTCTACTACATTACTCCCTCTATTCTGAAACAAGTGGGTCACTCGTGCTACCTTTCAATTAGCTGTGACCATTCCAAAACCTTAGCAATGTTTAAAGACACAAACACGAGGGAATCTGCAACCTTATCACATTCTACAGAGTTTGTGTTGAGAGCATCCTGAGCAGCTGCATGGTTTGGAAATTGCACCATCTCGGATCGCAAGACCCTGCAGCAGATAGTGAGGTCAGCTGAGAAGATCATCGGGGTCTCTCTTCCTGGAATTACAGACAATTACACGACACACTGCATCCGCAAAGCAAACAACATTGTGAAGGACCCCACGCACCCCTCATACAAACTCTTCTCCCTCCTGCCATCTAGGAAAAGGCTCTGAAGCATTCAGGCTCTCACGACCTATGTAACTGTTTCTTCCCCCAAGCTATCAGACTCCTCAATACCCAGAGCCTGAACTGACACCAACTTACTGTCCTCTACTGTGCCTATTGTCTTGTTTATTATTTATTGTAATGCCTGCACTGTTTTGTGCACTTTATGCAGTACTGGGTAGGTCTGTAGTCTAGTGTAGTTTTTTCTGTGTTGTTTTTACATAGTTCAGTGTAGTTTTTGTATTGTTTCATGTAGAACCATTGTCTCATTTTTACTGTGTACTGTGAGCAGTTGTGGTCGAAATGACAATAAAAAGTGACTTGAACTTGGACTTGAACTATCCTGGAGTTGGAGGACTGTCCATGTGTGGGTGGGGGAGGGGAGTTGGGGAGGGAAGAAAGGAGATTGTTTTGTTGTTGTTTTTCTAAAAAAAAACCGCCTCTGACATGCTCAGTACTTTCCTTCAATTAGCTTAAAATTACGTCCTCTCGTATTAGCCCATTTTCTCAGTCAGAAAAAAAGTCCACTTGATTTATGCCTTGTATCATCTTGTACACCTCTATCAAGACACCTCTCATCCTCCTTCACTCCAGAGAGAAAAGCCTTAGCTCACTCAACCATTGCTCAAAAGACATGCTCTCTATTCTGGGTAGCATCCTCTGAATCTCCTCAGCACCCTCAAGACTTTCACATCCTTCCTATAGTGAGGTGATCAGAAATCTCTGTCTTTTGCCACAGTTTTGCTCGATTCTGCTGAGATATTCAATTCCTTCTGTTTGTATGCAGATATGAATCATCTCATATTCATATCTATTTAGAAAAATCATAAAGCAAGATCTGTTTCTTCCGGAGCAAGCGCCTCGGCCCAAAACATTGACTGTTTCTTCCATTCCATAGTTGCTCAATTCCTTTGGCATTTCAGATTCCAATTTAAATTTTATGCAAGATTCAAGTTTATTTTTTCACATGTACATTGAAACATGCCATGAAATTTGACATCTTACACCCGAGGATGTGCTGGGAGCAGCCTGCAAATGCTGCCATAGGCTCCAATGCCAACAGAGCCTACCCACGATGCTCAACAGAACACAACAAGCAGCAAGACAGCAAAGGCAGAACGAGAAACACAAGACATTCTGCAGATGCTGGAGATCCAGAGCAACACACCCCAAATACTGGAGGAACTCAGCAGGTCAGGCAGCATCTATGGAGATGAATAAACAATGATAAACAGTTGACATTTCAGGCCGAGATCCTTCAACAGGAAACGAAGTCTCCGTTCCTCACTTCCACTCATGCACATACACAGTCCACTAACCCCCGGACAGCCTATTTCCTTCGGCCTCCAGTCTCTAGACTCGGACTTGAACTTAACCTTCAGCTCACAGACAATGGGCTTCAAATCCCCCAATGGACTCACACTGTGCAATGAATAAATTAGTATGAACAGTATGCAAGACAAGCTTTTCATTCTGCCTTAGTTCCTTCTTTCATTACCTGCTGTATTGTAAGACGTGGCAATCATTGTCTTGACCTTGATTGTTGTTGGCAAATTTTTCTTCCAAAGTGGTTTACCATTGCCTTTCTGGACAGTAGCTTTACAAGATGGTGAACCCATCCATTATCAATACTTTTCAGAGATTGTCTGCCTGGCGTCAGTGGTCACATAACCAGGATTTGCGATATGCACCAGCTGCTCATACAACCATCCACCAGCTGTTCCCATGGCTTCACATGGTCCTGATCAGGGGGCTAGGCAGATGCTACACCTTGCTCAAGGGTGACCTGCAGGCTATAAGAGATAAGGAGTGCCTTACACATCCTTTGGTAGAGTTGTATCTCCACCCCATCACATGTATTTTGTGCATGTGACAGTAATACTCCGATAAACAATAATGAATAATTCCAGAAAAACGCCATCACGTAGGAGCATGGAAAGGTAGGAGAAGATCTATATGTTCAGTGTTCTATGTAAGAGGTAGACTAGTCAGCCACTCATTATTGGTCAGGTATCCAATCTGTGTCTTCACTTTAATTGGAAGTTTGAAAAATTTCTTCTCCAAAATAAATCACCTACTAAAGGTTGATGCAATGTTTGGTGGAAAATGGCTTTGACACTTTCATGACGTTTTGAGAGAGGACGTACACTCACAAGATGCTTTATTAAGTACACCTGCTTGTTAGGTTCTTGAGCAGTAAGGCTGTGACAGGTCATGGGGAGAAGGCAGGAGAATGGATTTGAGAAGGATGATAGGTCAGCTGGGATGGAATAGTCGAGCTACTCAATGGGCTGGATCTTACATCTTATACTGCTCCTATGACTTATGGCCTTACTGCAAATATCCAATCAGCCAATCATGTGGCAGCAGCTCAATGAATAAAAGCATACAGACGTAGTCAAGAGTTTCAGTTCATAAATAACAAGAGATTCTGCAGATACTGGAAATCAAAAGCAACACACACAAAATGCTCAAGGAACTCAACAGGTCAGGTAACATCTGTAGAACTGATAAAACAGTCGACATTTCAGGCCAAGACCAATCTTCAGGATGGGAAGAACCTACCTCAAGAGGTTCAGCTGTTGTTCAGACCAAACATCAGAATGAGGAAGAAATGTGTTCTAAGTGACTTTGACTTTGGAATGATTGTTGGAGCTAAACGGGGTGGTTTGAGTATCTCAGAAACTACATTTCCCCTGGGATTTTCGTGCAGAAAAGTCTGTCGAGTTTACAGAGAGTGGTGTGAATAAAAAAAAGAGATCCAGTGAGCAGCAGTTCGATGGATGAAAAAGTTTTGTTAATGAGAGAGGTCAGAAGAGAGTGGCCAGACTGGTTCAAGCTGATTGGAAGGTGACAGTGACTAAAATAACCAGACGTTACAACAACGGTGCATCTCTAATCTCACAAGACATTGAACCTTGAAGTGGATGGACTACAGCAGCAGACAACAGTGAACATACATTCAGTGGCCACTTTATTATGTATCGGAGGTGGCAAACAAAATGCCACTGAGTGCGTGTCCTAATCTCTCGTGATACCCTAGCTCAGATTCTCTCAGCTTTTTCCTCAATCTACACCTTCAGTATCTTAAAACAAAACAAATCAAATCATTAACCACCATATATTATAGGGAATTCAAGACTAGAGTCATAGAAAAGTACTGCACAGAAACAAACCCTTCAGCTCGAACTGCCTACACCCTTCAACCTGCACTGGGACCACAGCCCTGCGTACCCCTACCATCCATATACCTATCCAAACCTCGTTTGAATGTTGAAATTGAAATTGCATGCACCACTTCCACAGTTCTACCTTCTCACAACCCACTGAGTGAAGAAGATTCCCCTTAAGCTTTTCGCCTTTCACTCTTAGCCCACAATCAGTAATTGCAGGTTATTTATTCTCCTTCGATCTCTTTTGCAGAGCATTGGTTATATTCTAGTTAACTTTGCTATCACCTTCCTTCTCCCATTCCCCTCGCCATGGATACCTTACTTCCCAAGGTGCATTGCTGCTGCCCAATGAATCTAGAGCTTTGCACGGCTTCAGCTTAACAAAAGGAATTCAATCTGGCTTTAAACTTTCCAGATGGATAAAGCTAAATATATCTCATATAATACTTCACTAATGCTCACCTGATGAGGAAAGAAATTAGAAGAATATCTGTACTGCCTTAATTGGCAATCACTGAAAGAACTCAAGGGCGACAAAGGAAATTTTACCTGTCCAAATTAATGCAATTCCTTAAAAGCATTTCAACTAAGCACAGCAGGAGATTAAAAACAAATGGCTTGCATTTTCACAACCTCAGGAAGTGCCAAAGTATCATTGAATCAGATTGCCCGATGTGCCTGCAAACTGGTGCACAATTGGTGTGATACAATATTATGTGCAAATTTGGTTACCCACCGCCAGGAAAGATGCAAGTAAGGTTAAAAGGGCGCAGAGAAAATTTACAAGGTTGTTGCTGGGTCTGGAGGACCTGAGTTATAAGAAAAGCTTGAATAGGTTAGGGATTTATTCCTTGCAATATAGAAGATTGAGAGGAGATTTGATAGAGGTGTACAAAATTATGAGGGGTATAGACTGGATAAATGCAGGTAGGTTTTTTCCACTGAGGTGGGGAGGGACTACAACTAGAGGTCATGGGTTAAGGGTGAAAGGTGAAAAGTTTTAGACGAACATGAGGGGAAACTGTCACTTCGAGGATCATAGGAGTGTGGAATGAGCTGCCAGCGCAAGTGGTGCTTGCAAAATGGAGAAAGTGATTTCAGGATGGCACTGACAACCTTGAGTCCTTTCACTGGGAGCATGAAGACAGCTGATTAAGAGCACTTGACTGTAGATACTGGGTAAACGAGGTGCTGGAGGAATTCAGTGGGTCAGACAGTTTCTGTGGAGGGACACACACACAAAATGTCAGAGATACTGCCTGTGCTGCTGAGCTCCTCGAGCATTTTTTGTGTGTTGCTCTGCATTTCCAACATCTGTAGAATTGCTTTGTTTCATGGTCTGTAGAGGGAAATGGACAGACAATAAAATTGTGTCAAGACTCTTTATCTAGACAGGCCAACGGTCTCGAGCTGAAATACCCGCTGTCCATTTCATTCCACTGAATAAGACTACTCCGTTCCAAACACTCAGCCACCAACCTTGTGAAGAATGTTCTGCCCCACCTGTGGCAGAATCATCTGCCGCCTATAAACACACAAAACAGAAATGGAAGCAATTCATCCTCAATTCCACTAGAACACTAAGGGACATGATAAGACAATAGACATAAAGCCTGTGGTGTAGCACAAAAAATAGGGCAATTATTGTACTATCACTGTCATCATCATCATCATCATTATGCGTCATGGATGATCATGGTTTTTCCATGACCATGATTGTTCTTGGCAAATTTCTCTCAGGTTCTGTTGGCGGCATTAGTCTAGGGAAGACAATCTCTGGCCCCATCAAACATGTGAAATCTGAGGTGCAAAACCTCCTGTTTGTGTGGATGCTGTGTGATGTGTTCCCGTTACAATTCAGTGCCATGAAATAACAGACAGTACACCATATGCAATTAAATCATTTAGCTTTATAGTTCTGAATTTGACTAAAGGGTTAGTAAAGAAAAACAAAAAGAAAAGGGCCCATTTTAATGAAACAGTCCAATGTGCACAAGTTGGAGCTCACGGTTTCCCCTCCCGCTGGTCCTCCATCGATTTCCCCGGGGTTCATCCACTCCCGGCCCCACCCCTTTCTGGTGTCTATGACCTTTCATTCTGCCATCTTTTCTCTTCATCTTCCACCAAACAAAAGACCCAGATCACCTCAGTGTCAGGCACACAACAAGAAAAAAACACTCCCTTCATTGGACGGCGCCCATTCCAAAGCCCCCGTTACTCCTAGTCATAGCCCAAACACTGCTGCTGCAGAGAAAACATTTTCAGTGCTCTGCAGAAAGACCTTTACATTAGCAGTGAAACGTTTCCCAGGGTGTTGCATACAAAAGTAGTTTACCATTGCCTTCGTCTGGGCATTATCTTTACAAGATGGGTTACTCCAACTATTATCAACACTCTTCAGAGATTACCTGCCTGGCATCAGTGGTCCCATAAACAGGACTTATGATAGCTGCTCCTATGGCTTCACATGACCCTGATCAGGGACTAAGCAGATGCGACACCTTGCCCAAGGGTAACCTGCAGGCTAGTGGAGGGAAGGAGAACCTTACACCTCCTTTGGTAGAGACGTATCTCCAACCCACCACCTATTGTACAGTAAACTCACAGAAAGGCCAATCTGAGAATTAGCTGATATTCATTTAAGGTTGTACGTTGACATCCCTGAACATTTTCAGATAGTTTCATACAATCTCCTCTGTACAAGGGGGTTCTGAAAGAAGATTATCAATTCAGGCCATGCCCTCTTCTCATTACTATCATCAGAGATGAGGTATAGGAACCTCAGGAATAGCTTCAGGAATAACCTCAGGTTTCAGGAACAGCTTCTTCCTCTCCATCATCATATTGCAGAAAAGACAAAGAAACCATGTACAATACCTCTCTATTTTTGCAGGGTTCTGAGGCTTTGCATCCCTGTGAATGAGCTGATTCTATCTGATGCTGCCAACTGAAGCGTCGTGGGAGAAAATGGAACATTGGAAACAGCTGGCGGAGGCTTTGTACTCATAAAATCTCTCAAACTCTCTCTTAATCTCTCTCTCCCCCCCCCCCTTCCCTTCCTGTCATTGGTGGGGGAGAATTTGTTGCCGATCCTTGAGTTGGAGAACTTAAAAAGCGACGTGACAGACTATCACCGCCAATCAGCGAGTTGTTTTGTTATGTCTCCCCTCTCTCTGTGAAAAGGGGCACCTCTCTTTCCCACTATTAGAGAAAGAGAGAGAGAGCCTGTGATATGTCAAATTGTCCGGTGAATGTTTAGTTTTAGTTGTAGAGCATATCATCGTCATTCTTGGGGTCTTGCTTGGTGGGTGGAGGGTGCTGCAGTAAGTGAGGGAGGGGAGGCTCATTGCTTTACAGCTGCTTGTGCGTGGGGGGGGAAGTGGGGAAGGCTTTCGGAGTTCTAACATTTTTATTGTCACTCATTCTTTGGGGCAATCAGTTTTCGTGGATGTCTGTGAAGAACAAAAATTTCAGGATGTATATTGCATACATTTCTCTGATATAAAATGAAACTATTGCAACAATTGGATATATCTTTAAATATATTACTTATTGTAATTTATAGTAAATTTTATGTCTTGCACTGTACTGCTGCCACAAAACAACAAATTTCACAACATCTGTCAGTGACAATAAACCTCATTCTGATCTTCAGAATTGGAAGCAGTAAAAAATCTCAAAGTGCAAAAGTTCAGTGTTCAAAGTAAGTTCATTACCGAAGTACGTCTATGCCATATGCTACCCTGAGATACATTTTCTTGCAGGCATTTACATCTTTGACTTGTGTCAGAATATTTTTGCCTTTGTTACTCACAGTGTTAGCTTTCCAGATAGTCTGCAAATGCATATATCTATCAAGGGGTATATGGGGTGTCCATGGAGTGGTAGGACCTCTGGAGAAGGGGTTTGTCATGCCCATTCCCCGGCATCTCACTCACCTCTGGTCTTTACTTGACACTCAGCTCTCACATGTGGCTCCAAGTAGCTGTGTGCATGCAAAAGCGGCCAAACCCCACTTGAACCGGCAGGTTCTCTTCAATATCATGAAGAGATAGAGACATTGCCTGTCCCAGTGTGTGATGTCAGCTCTGGAGGACCAGGTGCGTGAGATCAACAGTGGGATCCAGTGGCCAGGAAGGTGGTTCTGCAACGCTCCACGGAGAGCGAAGGGCACGACAAGGCACAGAAGACAACATGGTCATCCACTGAGACCAAGGAAGACCCCAGCTGTGATGATTACTTGTACCTCTGGACTCAGACTTCCAAGGTCAAAGGTGTGGAACTGCCCCAGTGCAATGGCTTTTCCACTTTTAAAACGTGGTAAGAAGACTGATGAATAGCACTTTCACATCTAAAAGCTGTAGGTAAACCGACTCTGCTGGTAATGATAGATTGTCAGTGAGATAGCAGATCACTGACATTGCCTGTGTCTCTGCATAAACACTGCATTCACCAGGCCACGCTGAGTGATTTGTGGCAGTAATGTCAACAGCCACAAATACTGGAGGGAAAAATACTGTATACAGTGGTAAATTAATAATCCAGCCATGTTGAATGGCAAACGCATTTGCCTGCTTGACCAGATTGTCATCTTTGATGGACTGATTGTGAGGCAGCTTTTAGCATCATAGGAATATTTAGTACGATTTCATGATGTAACTGTATTTTCGATGAGTTACGCATACAGTTGTGATGCCTGTATTATAAATTGCTTGTATGGATAATGTTCATAATGCGTGCCCAGAAGGGAAAATAAGCTGGAATAGAGAATTATGAATGTGCTCAGGTAATGCTGGTAGTAAAAATAAGGAAAACTTGTTTTTTATATCACATTCGTGTCTTCAGGATATGACAGATCAGATTATAGTGTCAGAAACGAGAGATTTCGGATGGATTGACTGATTGAGCTACAGCACAGAATAGGCCCTTCAATCCACGCTCCCCGGCAACTCCCTGTTTATCCCTAGCCTAATCAACTGACAATTTACAATGACCAATTCACCTACCAACTGGTACATCGAAATGTGGGGGGGAAGACCGGAGCACTGGAGGAAACACATGCGGTCATGGGCAGAACCTACAAACCCTTTACAGATGGCAGCAGGAATTGAACCCGGGTCGCTGGTACTGTAGTGTTGTGCTAACCAGTACACCACCATGCCACAGGGAGGCATGAAGCATTAGTAATGATATTTCAAGAGTCACTTGGAGATTCACAACAATGATCCCAAGACTGAAAGGGTTAACATATAAGGAGTGTTTTGTCTCTGGACCTGTACTCACTGGAGTTTAGAAGAATGAGGGATCTCATTGAAACAAACTGAATGTTGAAAAGAATAGATGTGGAGAGATGTTTCCTATAGTGGGGGAGTCTAGAACCAGTGGGCACAGCCTCAGAATAGAGGGACGTCCACTTAGAACAGAGATGAGGAAACATTTCTTTAGCCTGAGGGTGGTGAATCTGTGGAATTCATTGCCACAGAAAGCTGTGCAGGCCAAGTCACTATGTACATACAAGGCAGAGGCTGATAAGTTTATGATTAATCAGGTCATAAAAGGTTACGGGGTAAAGGCAAGAGAATGGGATTTAGACGGGTAATAAATCGGCCTTGATGGAATGACAGAGCAGAGTCAATGGGTTGAATGGCCTAGTTCTGCTCCTATGTTTTATGGATAAATTTTGGGCAGAAAATCATGAAAATTCTCCAGGTTTTGTTGGGACTTCAGTTTAACACAAGGCTGAACACACAACTCTGCCCAAGAGTTTATTTTATTTTATTAAACAAAATATACTTTATTCAAAAATAAAATGATATACAATAAACCATTCAATGACTTTCAATCCTTTACAACTGTTTCCATTGCTGTCTTTACATTTTCACACTTTTCACCACCCCGGTGGCACTCTGTTATTCCATATTTACATTCCCTTATTGAGGGGTGTACACCCTGCCCCTCCTACCCCTCAACTCCCGCAGGAGAAGAACCCTAGATTGTAGTCCTTCCCTACCGGGCCCTTGTGGTGTGATGCACCATCAATAACTCACGCTGAGACTTAGGAAGTGAGATATCGGCTTTTATTGACTGAAGAACAACACTACATCCTGGGAAAATGAGGGAGAGCAGCAGGCCACAGTCGCCTTTATACAGGGGTCTGTGGGAGGAGCCACAGGAGCAGTCAGCAGGGGGTCTGTGGGAGGAGCCACAGGAGCAGTCAGCAGGGTCTGTGGGAGGAGCCACAGGAGCAGTCAGACAGGTATATCTAGTTCACCACATGGTGGCTGCACCGAGTTTGAGTGCGTCCCTCAGCACGTACTCCTGCAGCCGAGAATGTGCCAGTCGGCAGCATTCCCCCACGGACATCTCCGTGTGCTGGTAGACCATCAAGTTTCAGGCCGACCAAAGAGCGTCATTCACCGAGTTGATGATCTGCCAGCTGCACCGGATGTTGGTCTCGGTGTGCATCCCCGGGAACAGCCCGTAGATCAGAGAGTCCTCTGTTATGCAGCTGCTGGAGATGAACCTCGACTCTGTCCCTTCCATCCTCCTCCACACCTTCTCCACGAACCCACAGTGTGCAAAAAGGTGGGTCACCGACTCCTCCTCTCTGCAGTCCTCCCGTGGGCAGAGGGGTGGGGAGACGACGTTTTGGGCGTACAGGAGGGATCGGACTGGGAGGGCCCCTCTCACCGCCAGCCAGGCGAGGTCTTGGTGCCTGTTGGTGAGGTCTGGCGATGAGGCATTCTGACAACTCTGCCCAAGAGTTTATTGGCCCTCGCCTGACAGCAGAGCTGTTTGGAAATGAGCATAACCATGAAGCATGCTGTGAGTACAGCTGATCCGTACCACGTCAGCAGTGATGATTCAGGATACGGCCACTGTATTAGGCACCTCCTGTGGCCTCTGAATGTGTGTTTGTGGTCTTCTGCCCAACCCCATCAAGCTTCATCGTGTTGTGCATTCAGAAATGCTCTTCAGCACACCACTGTTGTAATATATGATTATTTGAGATGCTGTCGCCTTCCTGTCAGCTTGAACCAGTCTGGCCATTCTCCGCTGACCTCTCTCATTAACAAGGCATTTGCCCACATACACACCACTCGCTGGATTTTTTTTTTGTTTCTCGCACCATTCTCTGCAAACTCAAGAGATTACTGTGTGCAAAAATCCCAACAGATCACAGTTTCTGAGACACTTAAACCACCCTGTCTGACACAAAAAAAATCATTTCCACAGTCAAAGTCACTTAGATCACATTTCTTCCCCATTCTGACAACTGAGTTTTTTGGCCACATCTGCAGCCTTTATGCATTGAGTTGCTGCCACATGATTGGCTTATTAGGTATTTGCATTAACAAGGTGCACAGATGTACCTACCAGAATGCCCCGAGTGTGAGAAGCACTCATCACAGAGCACTAACTCATCTTTCAGATGATGCACAGCTTTATATTGCTCCAATTTTACAATAAACTCAGTGTTTTCCTGCAAACACGAGGAAATCTGCAGATGCTGGAAATTCAAGCAACACACACAAAATGCTGGTGGAACACAACAGGCCAGGCCTGCTGTGTTCCACCAGTGTTTTCCTGTCTTTTTTTTTTCCCTCAAATTTTTGACAATAAATTACTGCTCGGTGAAATACTTTGCTGGAAAAGTATGAACTTAGTCACACTTCCTTTAAAACCAGTCAATTTGGAGATAAATTTTCACACATCCTCTGGAGGTTGACTAAGCGAGTTCAGAGTGGACTGGATTAGCCAAGATTCCTCCAGAGGAAGCAAACTTATTGTTCGTTTTTCATAATTCTTCTCCTCCTTGGGCAGATGTTCTGCGTCATTGGTGGCTTGCTTCCAATCCATAGGATCAGAATAGTCTGAGAAGACCTACGTGACATCACCGAACTTTGCCAAAGTTGGAGCCCCAGCAGCTTGGTGGCCAGTTTGTGTGCAGCTTTCTCATGTTTGTACAAGACGTGTTTGCTCTCAACACATGGACTGAATCTTTCCAAATACTCCTCTGGGTTAAGCACTTGCATGCCAGGGGTTCTTTCATTCTCCAAGGAGGTTTTAAGAACATCCGTGAATGTTCTTCCTCAGTACTTGTGCCGATCTTTACTTGTGTCAAACTTGAAATAGAGAGTCTTCAAAATGTGCAGGAGATTTGATAAAGACGAACAAAATTATGAGGTTATAGATAGGGCAAGTGCAAACAGGCTTTTTCACACTGAGGTTGGGCGGGACTACAACCAGAGGTCACAGGCTAAGAGTAAAAGGTGAAAAGTTTAAGGGGAACACAAGGGGAAACATTTCCCACTCAGAGAGTGAGGTGTGAAATTAGCTGCCAGCACAATTGGTGCATGTGAGCTCAATTTCAATGTTTTAGAGCAGTTCATTTATGTACGTAGGTGGGAGGGGTATGGAGGACTATCATCCCAGTGCAGGTCAATAGGAGTTGACAGTTTCAATGTTTCACCTTGGACTGGATGGGCCAAAGGACCTGCCTCTGTGCTTGACTCTTCTATGACCCTACTACAACTCTGCTCTTGTTGGTGAAACCTTTATCATGCTGTTTCAAGGGCAAATATAGAGGACAGAGATATTTGTCTTCCCACCATGTGCTTCAAAATGAAATCCAATTACCCCAACAAAATGATATAAAAAGCTTACACACAGGAAGAAATATTTTACAAAATGAACTGCATACAAAACAAACTCGACCTCTAGAGGTCAGAACAGTCAGAGAACTACAGCACAGAAATAGGCTATTTGGCCCATCTAGCCAATGCTGACGTGACCATCTACCTAGTCCCATTGACCTGTACCCAGTCCATAGCCCTCCAAACCCTTCCCATCCATGTACTTATCCAAACTACTCTTAAATGTTACAATTAAACTTGCTTCCACCACTTCTGCAGGCAGCTCGTTCTACAGTCCCACCACCCTCTGACTGAAGAAGCTCCCCCTTGGGATCCCTTTAAATGCTTCACCTTGCATGCTAAACCTATAACCTGGAGGCCAACTCTTATCCAAACTCAGGGCTGAGTGAATTCTAATATAATATTCCAACCTGGTTAATAGTACTGTGTATATCAAAAATATATTTTACAGCAGAATGGGAAAGGAGTCATTGTGAGCACAAGAATTAGAAACAGAAAACCTACAGCACAATACAGGCCCTTTGGCCCAAAATGCTGTGCCAAACATGGCCTTACCTTAGAAATTACCCAGGGTTACCCATAGTCCTCTATTTTTCTGAGCTCTATGTACCTGTTCAGGAGTCTCTTAAAAGACCCTATCGTATCTGCCTCCACCACTGTCACCAGTAGCCCATTCCATGCACTTGCCATTCTCTGCATTAAAAAAAACTTACCCCTGACATCTCCTCTGTACCTACTTCCAAGCACCTTAAAACTGTGCCCTCTCATGCTCACCATTTCAGCCCTGGGGAAAAAGCCTCTGATTATCCACACAATCAATGCCTCTCATCATCTTATACACCTCTATCAGGTCACCTCTCATCCTCCGTCACTCTAAGGAGAAAAGGCAATGTTCACTCAACCTATATTCATAAGGCATGCCTCTCAATCCAGGCAACATCCTTGTAAATCTCCTCTGCACCCTTTCTATGGTTTCCACATCCTTCCTGTATTGAGGCGACCAGAACTGAGCACTATACTCCATGTGGGGTCTGACCAGGGTTCTACATAGCTGCAACATTACCTCTCAGCTCCTAAACTCAATCCCACAATTAATGAAGGCCAATGCACCGTATGCCTTCTTAACCACAGAGTCAACCTATGCAGCAGCTTTGAGTGTCCTATGGACTCTGACCCCAAGATCCCTCTGATCCTCCACACTGCCAAGAGTCTTTCCATTAATACTATATTCTGCCATCATATTCGACCTACCAAATTGAACCACCTCACACTTATCTGGGTTGAACTCCATCTGCCACTTCTCAGCCCAGTTTTGCATCCTATCAATGCCCGGCTGTTACTTCTGACAGCCCTCTACACTATCCACAACTTTTGTTGTCTTTTGTGTCATCAGCAAATTTACTAACCCATCCCTCCACTTCCTCATCCAGGTCATTTATAAAAATCACAAAGAGTAGGGGTCCCAGAACAGATCCCTGAGGCACACCGACCCCTATACAGAACATGATTCTTGGCTTCTTTCCTGATATGCCCTAAATTACCAAAATCTACTCAAATAACAATTAAAGTTTACACTTGAGTTGAAGCTCTGCAAGGAAAGAGGACATGTAGTGTCAGTATAGCTCCCACTTGTCTGATGCTTTGAGGAGATACAGATTTAAGGCTGTCTGGAATCTTTGTCACAAGAGATTTTGGAAATCCAGAGCAACACACACACACACACACACACACACACACAGTGCTGGAGGAACTCAGCAGGTCAGGCAGCATCTATGAAGCAATATAATGAGTCAATGCTGCCATAAAACAAGACCATAAGACCTAGGTGCAGAATTAGGCCATTTGGCCCATTGAATCTGCTCTGTCATTCCATCATGGCTGATTTATTATCCCTCTCAACCCCATTCTCCTGCCTGCTCCCAGTATTAGTGATGCCCTGACTAATCAAGAACTTATCAACCTCCATTTTAGATATACCCAATGACTTGCCTTCCACAGCCATCTGTAACAACAAATTCCACAAGTCCACCACCTCTGGTTAAAGAAATTCCTCTGCACCTTGGTTATAAAGGGACAGCCCTCTATACTGAGGCTGTGCCCCCTGGTTCTAGACTCCCCCACTATAGGAAACATCCTCTTCATGTGCACCCTTCAACCAGACTGGAAGGGAAAGAAGACAAGTCCTGTTACAGTGCACACTTGTCCAACTGGACCCAAGAACAGAAGAATGGCAGACTCTCTGTCATGGTGATCACTGGCACCAGCTCATATTATGTCACAGTGAACTTTGGTAACAACTCAACCCAGAGCAGAGGAACAGCATACTCCCCATGAAGTGATGGAAACAAGAAGTTAGACATAGGAATATCAAGAAACACATCATTCTCCCAAATACACAGTAGAATTCTGCTTACAGAGCAAACACCAAGGTTCTCCTTTAAGTAATCATGGAATCTGGGAAACACATGCTGATCAAAATTAACTTGACAAGATTAAATTGAAAACACCTGGGCTTAATGGCTCTAACAATTAGTCAGTACAGGTGCTTGAGAAACCCTGAAGCCCATCGCTCTATAGCTTGCCCTCGAGGCTCATGTCAAAGCCAGAATAAGAAAATGGGCGCAGGTTAGGGGTACAAACTTAAAGGTGAAAGGTGAAACCAGGTGAGCGGGAAGGCAAGTGACTGGGAGGATAGTGGGGGTGGGGGGCGAAGCAAAAATCTGGGAGGTGATAGGTGGAATAGGTAAAGGGCTGAAAGTGGATCATGGGAGAAAGGGAAAGGGGAGGGCATCAGGGGGAGGTGATAGGCCGGTAAGGAGAGGAGAAGAGGAGAGGTGAGAAGGCACTCAGAGTAAGGGATGGAATAGGGGATGAGAAGGGGAAAGGAGGGAACCAGAATGGAGGATAGAAAAAGAGAGAAAGGGCAGGAGATTACTCTGAAATCTTTGATTTGCATTCTTCCCATCTTAGTGATCTTACTGCAGCAGAAAGTATTTTAAAATTAACTAAAAGAATGGACTTATTTAATTTCAGTAACAACTTGAGGAAGTAATTTTAATCTGTCAAGACATACAGTGTGTGGCCACTTTATTAGGTACACCTATACATCTGCTTGTTACTGCAAATATTTAATCAGCAACTCAGCGCATAAAAGCATGCAGACATGGTCAAGAGGTTCGGTTGTTGTTCAGATCAATTATCAGAATGGGGAAGAAATGTGATCTAAGTGATTTTGACCGTGCAATGATAGATGGTGCCAGACGGGGTGGTTTGAGTATTTCAGAAACTCTGATCTCCTGGGATTTTCATGCACAACAGTCTCTAGATTTTACAGAGCATGGTGTGAAAACAAAAAAAAAACATACAGTGAGCAGCAGTTCTGTGAGCAAAAATGCCTTGTTGATGAGAGAGGTCAGAGGAGAATGGCCAGACTGATTCAAGCTGACAGGAAGGCAACAGTAAGTCGGGTAACCTTGGGTTACAACAGTGATGGACAGAAAAGTATCTCTGAATACACAACATGTCAAACCTTGAAGTGGTTGGGCTACAGCGGCAGAAGACCACGAACAGACATTCAATGGCCACTTTATTATGTCAAGAGAATGTAAAAACTGAAGAAATAGGAGCAGGAGTAGGTCATCGGGCCTGTCGAGCCTGCTCCGCCATTCAATAAGACCATGGACTCATCTCCACCTACCTGCCTTTTCCCCATAACCCTTAATTCCCCTAATATGCAAAAATTTATCTAACCTTGATGTGCATAAGAAGTGCATAATAAAGTGGCCAGTGAATATATATGTTAAGACATGGAACTTAAAAAATGTTGTTCTCTCGTCATTGTAACCTTGCTGTGTCTGTGGTTGGTGATCAGACCTGCAAATTCACGTACTGACGATCATGTTTTCTTGGTGTAAATAGATCCAAAATACAATAGCGAGGTTACACAAAATAAAAGAGATGGCATCATATCAAAAATATGCTCCATGCACATTTTGGGGCCTTAACCAGGAGAATTGTTGGCAAGAGTTAACATTTTCCTTTTTACCACAGGGAATATTTCTCAATTTCACCATTTTTGCTCAGAAGTAATGCCAGAGAGGAACGGGAACATGGGACATGAGATTGCAAGCAAAACTCTCCACATGCCAGCACACTGGTGGAGTTAGGAATACAATGAACACTTTGACAGCAGCAGCCAATGTAAATTAAATAATTCTTACCCTGCTGCTTTGTCCATATGCTTAAGAGGCATCATTTTAGATCATCCAGGCTACAATATTAACAAGATATAAAGTGCAAAATATTGGTTAGATATGCAGTTATAAACAGGAAGAAGCAGACAGAAGGAGCAGATTATTTCCATGAAGAACACACAAAAAAATTAACAGCATTTATTTCTAATCTATATACACAGTGGCCATTTTATTAGCCACCTTCTACAGAACAAAATGGCCCCTGAGTGTGTGTTCGTGGTCTTCTGCTGCTTTAGCCCATCCACTTCAAAGTTCAATGTTCTGTGATTTCAGAGATGTTCTTCTGCACACCATCTTTGCAACGCATGGTTATTTGAGTTACTGTTGCCTTCCCGTCATCTTAAACCACTGTGGGCATTCTCCTCTGACCTCTCTCATTAACAAGACATTTTCACTCACAAAACTGTCTTACCCTGAATTTTTTTTTCTCAACATTCTCTGTAAGCTGTAGAGCAGAGGTTCCCAACCTGGGGTCCATGGAACCCTTGTTTAATTTTAGGAGTCCATGGCATAAAAAGGTTTGGAAACCCCTGCTCTAGAGACTGCTGTGTGTGAAAATCCCAGGAGATCAGCAGCTTCTGAGGTACTCAAACCACCCCATCTGGCACCAACAATCATCTCATGATCAAAGTCACTTCCAGGGACCAGAGCCACGTATTCTTCCTGGGAACTTGTCTTCTTTGCTGTCTTATGCCACATGACTTCCAGATCTGTTTTCAGGATTCTCGGTTTAGACCCATTGAGAACACTAATTACCCACATTCAACTGACTGCAACTTCCCAGCTCTTTACTTTAGCCCCACTCCCCTCCCAGTTTCACCTATCACCTGCCACCCTCAACTTCTTCCTCCCCTCCATTCACCATCTTGGTCTGAATCCTTCCCCCTTCCTTTTCAGTCCCGGTGAAGGGTCTTGGCCTGAAATGCTTCAAATTCATTTCCATAGATGTTCCATGCATTTTGTGTGTGTTTTGGACCATGTCAGCATACTTTCATACGTGCCACATGCTCGGCTGATTAAATACTTGCATTAATGAGCAGGTGTACAAGTGTACCTAACAAAGTGGCCACTGAGAGTAATTAAATAGGAAACAAAATCTCCCCAGCCTTTGGATGTTTGTTTTCTTTGTTCTCTGGTTTTCTTTTAAATGTAAAATAGTGGGATGTTCATAAAGTAAAAGTTAACTGTTTGGAATCACATGCTTTGAAAATTAAAGAAAACTGATTGTTTTGCTTTATGCCTACAGCAACAGACTTGGCACCAACATAAGTTGCGCAAAATTTAGTGTATCCCAATAAAATGAACTGGCCAGTAATGTCATTAGAAAAAGCATACCAGCGGCATAATGCAGTAGTATGTTCTTAAATACCTGATTTTTTATGGAATTAGGATTTAGTTAAATACATTAAATTAAGTGCTATATCTTTTATTTCACGTAAGTACAATTTCCCTGCCACTATATAAAAAAACAGTTGTTTAGTTGCCAGTTCCCAAAATTCTTCAAGGTATGATATGGAAACTGATTAAACAAGGACAGTTTCTATTATAAACACGAGATTCCGCAGATGCTGGAAATCCAGAGCAACACGCACAAAGTGTTGGAAGAACTCAGCAGGTCAAGCAGCGTCTGGGGAGAGGAATAAACTGTCGACATTTCGAGTTGAGACCATTCTTAAGAATTGGAAAGTAAGGGGTAAGAAACCAGAAGAAGGTGGTTGGGGGGGAGGAGTGAGGAAGGGAAGGATAACAATCAATAATCAGGGTAAGAGCTGCTTTAGTGACATGACTAAACTCTACGAGCACTCTACACGGGAAATGTACAATTTATCGAGAAAGGCAAGCACAAATCTATTGACAAAGATTACATTTGCTACCTCAGGCAAAATAAGGTAATGCATATATTTCACTTTGTGAAATATTCCTTGTGATAATCAGATAGATATATATTTATGGTCTATTGCATTAAATAAGCTTTTTAATCCTGGTTTCACACTAGGCATTACCTCCAAGATCTGTTTATCAACAAAGCAATGAAAATGTTCAAGTATTTTGTGTGGTTTATGCCTTTTATTAAGCTTTTAGCTGTGTTTTTGATAATTGTGCTTAGGTGACAGTCTTGATCTTAACTCCAGTCTTATTATAATAAAAACAGTACATCCTGGAACTATTCCAGCACCATCTGTGGTGAAAGAGAGAGAATGAATTTTTAAAATTGATAACCTTTCATTAGAGTTGACATTGTAAGATGAAAACAATTGGCTAAAGGAATACAATAAATGCTCTAATATGGGTGTGGGGGTAAACTCCTAATGAAGTCTCGTACAGCCTGTCACCGGTGTGCCTTCTACAAGAGTGTGCTGGATCCAGAACAGATCTTCTGAGATGTTGATATCCAGGAACTTACAGCCTTTTAGGTTCTTCCAACCTCACCTTCCTGAAGTCCATTCACAGCCCAATTCATCAAAGACAAAGCCTCCTGCCCCACCATTGAGCACATCTACACAAGAAAGCAGTATCTATCATCAAGGAGCCCCAGCATACAGGCCATGCTCTCTTCTTGCTGCTGCCATCAGGCAGAAGGTACAGGATCCTCAGGACTTACACAACCAGGTTCAGGAACAGTTCTTACCCCTCAACATTCAGGCACCTGAACCAGCGTGGATAATTTCACTCACCTCAACACTGAACTGATGCCACAACCTACAGACTCTCTCAAGGACTCTACAACTCATGTTCTCAGTATTATTTCTTTATTTATATTTTCAATATATTTTATATTTTAAGTATTTCTAATTGTAACAAAGTAATTTTATGCACTGTATTGCTACCAGAAACTAACAAATTTCATGACATACAGTATGTCAATGATAATAAATGTGTAAAGGAAGACAAACTGTGCAAATAAAAACAAAGAAAATAGTGCAGAAAAGAGCAAGAATAGTCAGCTAGTATTCATGGGTTCGTGGACCATTCGGGACTCTGATAATGGAGGGGAAGAAGCTGTTCCTAAAGAGTTGAATGTACAGCTACAGGTTCCTGTCATCCTCCCTGATGGTAGTAATGAGAAGAGGGCATGTCCCAGATAGTGAGGGTCCTTAATGATGGATGCTGCCTTCTCCAGGCAGCACCTTTTGAAGTTGACCTTGATGTTGGGGGTGGGGTTTGTGCCCATTCATGATGGAGTTGGCAGAGTCTACAACCCTCTGCAATTTTTTTTTCGATCCAGTGCCTTGATGTTTCCATACCAGACAGTGGTGCAACCAGCTAGGATGCTGTCCACAATCCCTCTCGAGAAACTTGCTGGAGTCTGTGGTGACATCCCAAATTTCCTCAGACTCCTAATGAAAATCACCTGAACCTCCTACACTCCAGGGAAAACTATCCAATCTCTATCCAGGAAAAGCTCTGATGAATTTGATCTGAATTCTCTCAAGTACAAATGCATCCTTTCTCTAGCATGTTAATCAGAACTGCACACTGTACTCCAAGTGTGTTTATAAAGGTCCACCATAACACCTCAATATTAATATTGTATGCCCCATCTAATGAATGTGAAGACCCTTCGTCTCCCTTTCCACCAGTGTTTCCACTTACAGGGATCTATTTGACCTCCCAAAATGCACCACTTCACACTTGTTAATGATAATTTCCATCGGCCGACACTCTGACCAATTATTCATCTTATAAAAATTGTGGGATGTCAAAGGTAGTGTTTATTTTACACAGAGAGTGGTGACTACATAGAAATCTCTGCCAGGGATGGTGGTAGAGGCAGATACATTATGGTGCATCTAAGAAACTCTTCGATAAGCTCATGATGATAGAAAAATCATGTGGGATGGAAGGGTTCGATTAATCTTAGAATAGGTTAAAGTTCATCACAAGCACTTACATTGAGTTTCAACAATTTAATTTGGAAACCTGATGATTTATGGGCCGAAGGGCTTGTATGATGCTTCACAGTTGAATGTTCTATGTTCTATATTTATAACCATATAACAATTACAGCATGGAAACAGGCCATCTCAGCCCTTCTAGTCTGTGCCGAACGCTTACTCTCAGCTAGTCCCACTGACCCGCACTCAGCCCATAACCCTCCATTCCTTTTCTGTCCATATACCTATCCAATTTTACTTTAAATGACAATACCAAACGTGCCTCTACCACTTCTACTGGAAGCTCGTTCCACACAGCTACCACTCTCTGAGTAAAGAAATTCCCCCTCGTGTTACCCTTAAACTTTTGCCCCCTAATTCTCAAATCATGTCCTCTTGTTTGAATCTCCCCTACTCTCAATGGAAAAAGCCTATCCATGTCAACTCGATCTATCCCCCTCATAATTTTAAATACCTCTATCAAGTCCCCCCTCAACCCTCTACGCTCCAAAGAATAAAGACCTAACTTGTTCAACCTTTCCCTGTAATTTAGGTGCTGAAACCCAGGTAACATTCTGGTAAAAATTCTCTGTACTCTCTCTATTTTGTTGACATCTTTCCTATAATTCAGTGACGAGAACTGTACACAAAACTCCAAATTCGGCCTTACCAATGCCTTGTACAATTTTAACATTACATCCCAACTTCTATACTCAATGCTCTGATTTATAAAGGCCAACATACCAAAAGATTTCTTCACCACCCTATCCACATGAGATTCCACCTTCAGGGAACTATGCACCATTATTCCTAGATCACTCTGTTCTACTGCATTCTTCAATGCCCTACCATTTACTACATATGTCCTATTTGGATTATTACTACCAAAATGTAGCACCTCACACATCAGCATTAAACTCCATCTGCCATCGTTCAGCCCACTCTTCTAACTGGCGTAAATCTCTCTGCAAGCTTTTAAAACTTACTTCATTATTCACAAAGCCACCTACCTTAGTATCATCTGCATACTTACTAATCCAATTTACCACCCCATCATCCAGATCATTAATGCATATGACAAACAACATTGGACCCAGTACAGATCCCTGAGGCACACCACTAGTCACTGGCCTCCAACATGACAAACAGTTATCCACCACTACTCTCTGGCATCTCCCATCCAGCCACTGTTGAATCCATTTTACTACTTCAATATTAATACCTAATGATTGAACCTTCCATGCGGAACCTTGTCAAAGGCCTTACTGAAGTCCATATAGACAACATCCATGGCTTTACCCTCGTCAACTTTCCTCGTAACCGCTTCAAAAAATTCAATTAGATTTGTCAAACATGACCTTCCGCGCACAAATCCATGTCGACTGTTCTTAATCAGACCCTGTCTATCCAGATAATTATATATACCATCTCTAAGAATACTTTCCATTAATTTACCCACCACTGACGTCAAACTGACGGGCCTATAATTGCTAGGTTTACTCTTAGAACCCTTTTTAAACAATGGAACCACATGAGCAATACGCCAATCCTCCAGCACCATCCCAGTTTCTAATGACATTTGAAATATTTCTGTCAAAGCCCCTGCTATTTCTACACTAACCTCCTTCAAGGTCCTAGGGAATATCCTGTCAGGATCTGGAGATTTATCCACTTTTATATTCCATAAAAGCGCCAGTACTTCCTCCTCTTTAATCGTCATAGTTTCCATAACTTCCCTACTTGTTTCCCTTACCTTACACAACTCAATATCCTTCTCCTTAGTGAAGAAAATAAATTGTTCAAATTCTCCCCCATCTCTTTCGGCTCCACACATAGCTGTCCACTCTGATTCTTTAAGGGACCAATTTTATCCCTCACTATCCTTTTGCTATTAATATAACTGTAACTATATATATATATAGTTTATATATATAGTTTATAACTATAAACCCTTTGGATTTATTTTCACCTCACTTGCCAAAGCAACCTTGTATCTTCTTTTAGCTTTTCTAATTTCTTTCTTAAGATTATTCTTACATTCTTTATATTCCTCGAGCATCTCATTTACTCCATGCTGCCTATATTTATTGTAGATATCTCCCTTTTTCCTAACCAAGTTTCCAATATCCCTTGAAAAACCTGGCTCTCTCATACTTTTAACATTTCCTTTCAACCTAACAGGAACATAAAGATTCTGTACCCTCAAAATTTCACCTTTAAATAACCTCTATTTCTCTATTACATCCTTGCCATAGAACAAATTGTCCCAATCCACTCCTTCTAAATCCTTTCGCATCTCCTCAAAGTTAGCCTTTCTCCAATCAAAAATCTCAACCCTGGATCCAGTCCTATCCTTCTCCATAATTATATTGAAACTAATGGCATTGTGATCACTGGACCCAAAGTGCTCCCCAGCACATACCTCCGTCACCTGACCTATTTCATTCCCTAACAGAAGATCCAACACTGCCCCTTCTCTAGTCGGTACCTCTATGTATTGCTGCAAAATGTATTTATGCACATCCTGTTGTATAACCTTCTTTGATATCCACAGCATCACCAACGTTTGTGTCGACCACAAACTTACTAATCGATACCTTTCACATTTATATCCTCTTGCAAACAGATTACTATTGTGTTTCAGCACCTGGACCCCTGCCAAAATCTCACTGTCCAACAATATGGACATCTTGACCAGAAGGACTGTGGCATTTCTTCTTCAACAGGGACACCCACCATCCAGGACATGCTCTCTTCTCACTGCTGCCATCAGGAAGAAGGTACAGGAGCCTTAGGACTCACACCTCCAGGTTCAGCAATAGTTATTACCCCTCAACCATCAGGGTCTTG
Organism: Hemitrygon akajei; assembly: GCF_048418815.1. Lineage (NCBI taxonomy): Eukaryota > Metazoa > Chordata > Chondrichthyes > Myliobatiformes > Dasyatidae > Hemitrygon > Hemitrygon akajei. The sequence goes on from NC_133132.1 coordinate 170,526,713, forward strand.
AAGCAGAGGGCCAACATCACTCTCACCATCACTGGATTGTTCCCACAACCAATGGTCTCACTTTCAAGGACCCTTCATCTCATGTTCTTGTATTTATTGCTTATTTATGTATTATTATTACTTCTTTATTTTTGTATTTGCACAGGTTGATGTCTTTTTCACTCTGGTTGAATGCCCAAGTTGGTGGAGTCTTTTTTCTCCAGTCCTGCCGAAGGATTTTGGCCCAAACATCAAATGTACTTTTTTTCCATAAATGCTACCTGGCCCCTGAGTTCCTCCAGCATTTGTGTGTGTTGCTCGGATTTCCAGCGGCAGTGTAGTTTCTCTTGTTAGTGTAGTCTTTCACTGATTCTATTATGGATACTATTCTAGCATGTATTTACTGAGTATGTTTACAATAAAATGAATCTGAGGGGTGTAGATCATGATAAAAGTACTTGGTTAATAAATTTACTTTAAACTTTTGTGATTACTATTTTTTTCAACAACTGGTCTCATGCCTTAAGATTACCGGCAACAATATTGTGAGCGCATTTTGACCAGGAATACTGCAGCATTTCAAACTGAGTATTCACCACCAACCACTGAGCACATCTACATGAAACACTGTCACAGGAAAGCAGGGAGTCCGTAATCAGACACCCACCATCCAGGCCATGCTCTCTTCTTGCTGCTGCCATCAGGAAGGTGGTACAGGAGCCTCAGCACTCTCACATTGCTAGGTTCAGGAACAGTTACTACCCCTCAATCATCAGGCTTTTGAATCAAAGAGGATAACTTCACTCAACTTCACTTGCCCTGTCACTGAAATGTTTCCACAAACAATGGACTCATTTTCAAGGGTGTTTCATCTCATCTTCTCGATATTTATTGCTTATTTATTTAATATTATTTCTTTCAGTTTGTTGTCTTCTGTCCTCTGGCTGAACACCCTAGCTGGGTGTTCTTTCACTGATTCTGTTATGGTTATTAGAACAATGGAACCACAGAACACTACAGCACAGAAAACAGGCCATTGGGCCCTTCTAGTCTGTGCCAAAACTTTATTCCACTAGTCCCATTGACCTCCACCCAGTCCATAACTCTCCAGACCTCTCCCATCCATGTATCTATCCAATTTATTCTTAAAACTTAAGAGTGAGCCCGCATTTACCACATCAGATGGTAGCTCATTTCACACTCCCACCACTCTCTGAGTGAAGAAGTTCCCCCTAAACCTTTCCCCTTTCACCCTAAAGCCATGTCCTCTTGGAGTTATCTCACTTAATCAAAGTGGAAAGAGCCTACTCGCATTTACTCTGTCTATACCCTTCATAATTTTGTAAACCTCTATCAAATCCCCCCTCATTCTTCTAAGCTCCAAGGAATAAAGTTCTAACCTGTTCAATCTTTACCTGTAACTCAACTCCTGAAGACCCGACAACATCCTAGTAAATCTTCTCTGCACTCTTTCAATCTTACTGATATCCTTCCTATAGTTAGGTGACCAGAACTGCACACAATACTCCAAGTTTGGCCTCACCAATGTCTTATACAACCTCACCATAACATCCCAACTCCTATACTCAATACCTTGATTTATGAATGCCAAGATGCTAAAAACCTTCTTTACAACCCTGTCTACCTGTGACGCCACTTTCAGGGAATTATGTATCTGAACTCCCAGATCCCTTTGTTCCTCCGCACTCCTCAGTGCCCTACCATTTACTGTGTATGTCCTACCTTGATTTGTCCTTCCAAAATGCAACGCCTAACACTTGTCTGCATTAATTTCCATCTGCCATTTTCTGGCCCATTTTTCCAGTTGGTCCAGATCCCTCTGCAAGCTTTGAAAGCCTTCCTCGCTGTCCACAATGCCACCAATCTTAGTGACATCAGCAACCTTGCTGATCCAATTTACCACATTATCATGTAGATCATTGATATAGACAACAAACAACAATGGTCCCAGCACCGAACCCTGAGGCACACCACTAGTCACAGGCCTCCAGTCTGAGAAGCAATCATCCACTACCACTCTCTGTCTTCTCCCACACAGCCAATTTCGAATCCAGTTTACAACCTCTCCATGGATACCTAGTGTCTGAACCTTCTGAATTAACCTCATGTGGGACCTTACCAAAGGCCTTACTAAAGTCCATGTATACAACATCCACAGCCTTTCCTTCATCTACTTTCTTGGTAACCTCCTCAAAAAACTCTACATGATTTGTTAAACACGATCTACCACGCACAAAGCCATGCTGACTATCCTTAATCAGCCCTTGGCTGTCCAAATACTTGTATACCTGATCTCTCAAAACACCTTCCAATAGTTTACCTACTACTGATGTCAGGCTCACTGGCCTGTAATTACCTGGTTTACTTTTGGAGCCTTTTTTAAACAACGGAACAACATGAGCTACCCTCCAATCCTCCGGCACCACACCCGTGGCTAAGGACATTTTAAATATTTCTGCCAGGGCCCCTGCAATTTCTACACTAGTCTCTCTCAAGGTCCGAGGAAATATCACATCAGGCCTGGGGGATTTATCTACCTTTATTCGCTGTATAGCAGCAAGTACCTCCTCCTCTTTAATCTACAAATGTTCCATGTCACTGCTGCTTATTTCCCTTCCTTCCATATACACTATGCCAGTTTCCTGAGTAAATACTGATGCAAAAAAACTGTTTAAGATCTCCTCCACCTCCTGAGGCTCCACACATAGACGATCACTCTGATCTTCTAGGGGACCAATTTTGTCCCTTAATATCCTTTTACCCTTAATATACCATATAACCATATAACAATCACAGCACAGAAACAGGCCATTCCGGCCCTCCTAGTCCGTGCTGAACTCTTAATCTCACCTAGTCCCACCTACCCGCACTCAGCCCATAACCCTCCACTCCTTTCCTGTCCATATACCTATCCAATTTTACCTTAAATGACACAACTGAACTGGCCTCTACTACTTCTACAGGAAGCTCATTCCACACAGCTATCACTCTCTGAGTAAAGAAATACCCCCTCGTGTTTCCCTTAAACTTTTGCCCCCTAACTCTCAAATCATGTCCTCTTGTTTGAATCTCCCCTACTCTCAATGGAAACAGCCTATTCACTTCAACTCTATCTATCCCTCTCAACATTTTAAATACCTCGATCAAAACCCCCTCAACCTTCTACGCTCCAATGAATAGAGACCTAACTTGTTCAACCTTTCTCTGTAACTTAAGTGCTGAAACCCAGGTAACATCCTAGTAAATCGTCTCTGCACTCTCTCTAATTTATTGATATCTTTCCTATAATTCGGTGACCAGAACTGTACACAATATTCCAAATTTGGCCTTACCAATGCCTTGTACAATTTTAACATTACATCCCAACTTCTGTACTCAATGCTCTGATTTATAAAGGCCAGCATTCCAAAAGCCTTCTTCACCACCCTATCTACATGAGACTCCACCTTCAGGGAACTATGCACTGTTATTCCTAGATCTCTCCGTTCCACTGCATTCCTCAATGCCCTACCATTTACCCTGTATGTTCTATTTGGATTATTCCTGCCAAAATGTAGAACCTCACACTTCTCAGCATTAAACTCCATCTGCCAACGTTCAGCCCATTCTTCTAACCGGCATAAATCTCCCTGCAAGCTTTGAAAACCCACCTCATTATCCACAACACCTCCTACCTTAGTATCATCAGCATACTTACTAATCCAATTTACCACCCCATCATCCAGATCATTTATGTATATTACAAACAACATTGGGTCCAAAACCGATCCCTGAGGCACCCCGCTAGTCACCGGCCTCCATCCCGATAAACAATTATCCACCACTACTCTCTGGCATCTCCCATCTAGCCACTGTTGAATCCATTTTATTACTCCAGTATTAATACCTAACGACTGAACCTTCTTAACTAACTTTCCATGTGGAACTTTGTCAAAGGCCTTGCTGAAGTCCATATAGACTACATCCACTGCCTTACCCTCGTCAACATTCCTCGTAACTACTTCAAAAAATTCAATAAGGTTTGTCAAACATGACCTTCCACGCACAAATCCATGCTGGCTACTCCTAATCAGATCCTGTCTATCCAGATAATTATAAATACTATCTCTAAGAATACTTTCCATTAATTTACCCACCACTGATGTCAAACTGACAGGTCTATAATTGCCAGGCTTACTTCTAGAACCCTTTTTAAACAATGGAACCACATGAGCAATACTCCAATCCTCCTTGAAGATTTATACTTCCTTTATACTTCCTTTATACTTGAAGAAACCCTTCCAGTTTACCTTCACCTTATCTGCTAAAGCAACCTCATGTCTTCCTTTTGCCTTCCTGATTTCCTTCTTTAGTATTTTCTTACATTTTCTATACTCTTCAAGTACCTTATTTGTTCCTTATTGCCTATACCTGCTATACATCTCTCTCTTTTTCTTAACCAGATCGCCAATATCCCTTGAAAACCAAAGTTCCCTATGCCTGTTAACTTTGCCTTTAATCCTGGCAGGAACGTGCAAACTCCGTACTCTCAAAATTTCACCTTTGAAGGCTTTCCACTTACTGAACACATCCTTGCCAGAAAACAACTTATCCCAATCCACTATTCCTTGATCCTTTCTCATTTCCACAAAATTGGTGCTTCTCCAATTTAGAACCACAACTCGAGGACCAGACCTATCCTTATCTATAATTAACTTGAAACTAATGACATTATTGTCACTGGGCCCAAAATGTTCGCCTACACATACTTCTGTCATCTGACCTGTCTGGTTCCCTAATAGGAGATCAAGTATTGCATCCTCTCTCGTAGCTACCTCTATATATTGATTTAGAAAACTTTCCTGAACTTGTGGAAAGTTAAAATCCCCTACTATTGAAACTTTATGTTTCTTACATTGGTCTGCTATCTCTCTGCAGATTTGCTCCGCCAATTCTCTCTGACTATTGGGCAGTCTATAATACAACCCTATTAGTGTGGTCACACCTTTCCCGTTCCTCAGCTCCACCCAAATGGCCTCTGTAGACGAGGCCTCTGGGCTGTCCTGTCTACGTACAGCTGTGATATTTTCCCTGACTAGTAATGCCACTCCCCCCACCTTTCATCCCTCCCCCTCTATCACGTCTGAAACAATGGAACCCCAGAACATTAAGCTGCCAGTCCTGCCCCTCCTGCAACCAAGTCTCACTAATAGCAATAATGTCATAATCCCACATATCATCCACACCCTAAACTCATCTGCCTTACCTACGATACTCCTTGCATTGAAATAGGTGCACCTGAGATCATTTCTATCACATACTAACCTTCGATTTCTGTCTATACGTGCAGTCCTCGCATGACATTTATCCTCCTTCACCTCACTATCTGCTCTAACACTCTGGTTGCCCTCCCCCTGCAAATCTATTTAAACCCCCCAGAGCAGCACTAGCAAACCTTCCCGCAAGGATGATAGACCCCCTCCAGTTCAGGTGCAAACCATCCTGTCAGAACAGGTCCCACCTTCCCTGGAACACTGCCCAATTGTCCAGAAACATGAAGCCCTCCCTCCTGCACCATTTCCTTAGCCACATATTTAGCCGCATTATCTTCCTATTTCTAGCCTCACTAGCACGTGGCACAGGTAGCAATCCTGAGATCACAACCCTGGAGGTCCTGTCCTTCAACTTTGCACTTAACTCCCTAAATTCTCTTTGCAGGACCTCCTCCTCCTTCCTATCCATGTCATTGGTCCCTTCATGGACCACGACATCTGGCTGCTCACCCTCCCTCCTAACAATACTGCGAACTCGATCCGAGATATCGCCAACCCTGGCACCAGGGAGGCAACAGACCATCCAGGATTCTCAATCTCTCCCACAGAACCTTTTATCTGTCCCCCTAACTATCAAATCCCCTATCACTACTGCTCTCCTCTTTTCCCTCCTTCCCTTCTGAGCTGAGGGTCCAGTCTCGGTGCCAGAGACGCAACCACTGCAACTTGTCCCTGGAAGGTCGTCCCCACCCACAGTATCCAAAACGGTATACTTATTGTTGATAGGAACGACCACAGGGGTGCTCTGCTCTTTCTGTCTACTCCCCTTCCCTCTCCTGACAGTCACCCAACTACCTGTCTCCTGACTTTTAGGGGTGACTATCTCCCTGAAACTCCTGTCTATTTCATCCTCTGCCTCATAAATGATCTGAAGTTCATCCAGTTCCAGCTCCAGTTCCCTAACATGGTTTGTCAGGAGCTGCAGCTGGATGCACCTTTTACAGGTGTAGTCATCAAGGACAATTGTGTTCACCCTGACTTCCCACATACTGCATACGGAGCACTCAACTGCCCTAACTGCTGCCTCCATTATCTACTCCTAAGTTAATTAAATTAATTAAAGGAATTTAACCGGCCTTACCTCACTGGGAGCATGTTCATTCTCAGCCTTTGCTCACTGAAGCCTCTCGAGCCAAAGCCTCAAAGCTCCACTCTTACCCTGAGCCAGTCACACACTGGCCCCTCCTCTTCAGTTACCCCTCCTTTCATTTGTCCCTGTCAATTATCTCAAGTACTCACTCCCTCTAATCAACTAATCAACACTCTGTTTAACCCTTCAGTTGCCCTCCACGCTCATTTTAAAGCACACTCACCTCAGCTCCTCAGCTGCTTCCCAGCACTCAGCGCTCTCGCAAGCCCCTCACTCCTCCTCCTGCTGTGAAGGTCCCACGATCGCACTGTCCCGAGCCCCTGCTCCACGCCCCTTTTAAAGCAAACGAGAAAACAAATCTCAGGTTTGTTTATGGTGACATATATGTACTTCGATAACAAATTTACTATGAACTTCGAACTTTTGAAATTAGTATCTTTTCAATGCCTGGTCTCATGCAACAAGGATCATAAGAAAAATAATCTGGGAGCATTTTGACCAGAAGTACAGCAGCAACTCAAATTGGGTGCTTGCTATCAACTATTCAAGGGCAAGTAGAGATGGACAATTAATAGTGACCTCAGTGACGGTAGCTGCATTTGAAAAATGAACAGAGTTAAATAAGTATTCCACTTCATCTCTGCGTGTGCAAAGAGAATATAACGAATGTGTTGACATTGGAGAGAGTTTAGACAAGGTTCACGAGAATGATTCCGGGAGTGAAAGGGTTATAGTATGAGCAATGATTGATGAATCTGGGCCTGAACTTACTGGAATTTAGAAGAATGAGGGGGATCTCACTGAAATCAATCAAATGTTGAAAGGTGTTATGTTACTTCTGTTTAAACGTACCATGGGTTAACAAGGAAGAATCATATTCTGGAAGAATTAGAGAATTTTTATTTACAGTAATAGACAAACATGTCTTAACCCAGCCACGTGCTGGAACATTCTAGCAATCCCACACATGCTCAGTGCTCTGTCCAATCATGTACTGGCACATTATTGCATGTGATATCACCACATCTTCCTTTCCTTAAAAAGAAAAAAATAATTAACAATGTTAATCTAAGCAAATACATAATTCAACAAGTCTCTATCAGTCTCTCTGTGGGTTTACGGACATGAGTAGACCTGGGGATACGAATTGACAATAAACTGGAATGGTCAAAGAACACTGAGGCTGTCTACAAGAAGGGTCAGAGCCGTCTCTATTTCCTGATGAGACTGAGGTCCTTTAACATCTGCCGGACGATGCTGAGGATGTTCTATAAGGCTGTGGTGGCCAGTGCTATCACGTTTGCTGTTGTGTGCTGGGGCAGCAGGCTGAGGGTAGCAGACACCAACAGAATCAACAAACTCATTTGTAAGGCCAGTGATGTTGTAGGGGTGGAACTGGACTCTCTGACGGTGGTGTCTGAAAAGAGGATGCTGTCCAAGTTGCATGCCATCTTGGACAATGACTCCCATCCACTCCATAATGTACTGGTTAGGCACAGGAGTACATTCAGCCAGAGACTCATTCCACCAAGATGTAACACTGAGCGTCATAGGAAGTCATTCCTACCTGTGTCCATCAAACTTTACAACTCCTCCCTCAGAGTGTCAGACACCCTGAGCCAATAGGCTGGTCCTGGACTTATTTCCACTTGGCATAATTAACTTATTTTTATTTAATTATTTATGGTTTTATATTGCTATATTTCTACACTATTCTTGGTTGGCGCAGGTAACGAAACCCAATTTCCCTTGGGATCAATAAAGTACGTCTGTCTGTCTGTCTGTCTATCTAAGTGGTACACATATATCTTGTGTTTCCTTGTTATTATTTACATTTTGTCTCATCTGCATCAGTTAATTGAATCTCTGAAGAATCACATCTTTTTTTCCTTGAAAAGAAAAATCAAATAACAACATTAACCAATAAACAAATTTATATCAGCTAACTGAAACTCTGAAGTTGGCTCTTTGCTGTCTGAGCCATGACTCTTCTTGTGCTTCTTCTTTTCTGCTTTAAGCTTTTCTTCATGTATCTCAACTAAACTTTTTGGTATACTCTCACATGCCTCCTAGTTAGAATCTGGAATTTCGGGTAAGCAGTTCACGCCATCCTCCTCAGTAATCTGCATTCCTGCTTCTGTTGGGACTGTATCTTTCCTAATTTCTTCCACTTCAATTTGTAATGAAATACAAATCTTCTTTTCTTCATCTAATTCATTCATTAGCTGTGTAATCTCTTTTTTATGCTGAAACTTCATCATTTCAATAAAACTTCTCAATTCCGTTACTTGGGCTTTCATTTCTTGCTTATACTGTGCCCTTATACTGAGTCTCTTTCATTATCGCTTTCATTGAAGCAACCTCCTCCCATTGCTTTTTCATATCATCAATTGGCTCCTGTTTGGTCATCTCAGAAACTGCAGCTATTGCTTTTATATTCTCCGCGTCAGCACCTATATAAAATTCCTCACAGTCATCTTCAATCACTGCATTTACTTGTTTCATTTCATTTCCCTTCTTTCTACTTCTACAACAGCATGAAAAATGATTAATCTCACCGCAGTTGTAGCAAATTTTGCCATATGTGAAACATTGATTTGGGCAATGTTTCCACATACAGTGATCACATGACTTGTCTCTTTCAAATGCTGTCTTGCTCCCTGTCGGTTTTGTCGAATTATTATTATATTTCTTGATATATTCACGCTTTTTTACAGCATTTACATTGCAGTTTTCAACAAAAAGCTCTTCAGCCTGTGACGTTAGAGTCTCAGAAGCTTTGCAGAACACGAAAGCTTTTTCAAACTTTAAATCTTGCTCTCTCAACAAACAGCCTTTCTCTCAGAGCATTATCTCGAATGCCACAAACCAGTCTACCTTTAATGAGAGAGTCCATGAGCAATCAAAACTCACACATTCTACTACGCTTTCTTAACTCCGTAACATACTGATCAATTGTTTCAGTAGCTCTCTGCGCACATGTGAAGAATTTAAATTGCTCATACATTAAATTACACTTAGGTATACAAACTACTTCAAATCTGTCCATTATGGACTTAAAATTGAAATTATCTCCATCTTCAAAGACACAATTATTATCATTCCGGATTACATGGATCAGGATTGCAGCTTTGGTTTTGTCCACTTTTCTATTAGCTCCGATCGCTGATAAGTATATTTCAAACTGTTGCTTGAATATCCTCCAATTTTCAGCTACATTGCCAGTCAGCTGCAATTTTTGTGAGGGCTGTAAACCTTCCACCACACCATTTACAGTTCGAACTTTTTCTTCTTTTTTTATTTTTTACTCGATTCTCCCGTATTATTCGTCCAGAACCACTTCTGACACCATGTTATGTTACCTCTGTTTAAATATACCATGGGTTAACAGTGAAGAATTAGAGAACCTTTATATACAGTAATAAACAAACACGTCTTAACCCAGCCACATGCTGGAACATTTTAGCAATCCCGCACATGCTCAGTGCTCTGTCCAATCATATACTGGCACATCATTGCACGTGATATCACCACATAAGGCCTCTATAGAATAGATGTAGAGGACATTTCCTCTGGGGGAGGAGTCTAGGACAAGAGCACACAACCTTAGAATTAAGGGATGTCCATTTAGAACAGGAATTTCTTTAGCCAAAGAGTGGTGAATCTGTGGAATTTGTTGCCACAGGCAGCTGTGGAGGCCAAGTCATTGGGTGCATTTAAGGCCAATGTTGATAGATTTTTGATCAGTCAGGACGTGAAAGAAAAATTGGATCAGCTATGTTGAAATGATGGAGCAAACTCGATGGGCCAAATAGCCCAATTCTGCTCCTATATCTTATGGCCTCAGAGCCTAATATCATTTGTCGAGGGAAGCAAGCACATACATTTTAATACATTTTTGTGGTTAATGGCCCTGAAAGTATTTACATGCCTGAAACATGTTGAAATGTTTAATATAGCGGGAGTTTTTATAACAGCTTTGCAAAGTTTGGAACAAACAACAGAAGGAGACAGTAAATAAATCAGGTCCAATAACTATTTTTGTTGTAAACTAAGCAATGTATTCGATTAAAAAAATGTACACCACTTCAAAAAGGCCCATAAATGATCACTTTAACATGTACATCATTCTTTTATGGAACTTTTTCCTCAAGTTTGATATAACAACATAATTGTTGATGTTCAGGCCAAAGCAAACAATAAAGGCACCAGTGTGGAACGGTGTATTAAGAGTTCATTTTCAGTCACCGGGAAAGTAGGAGATACTATCGTATAAATAATCAGATTTGCTAATTAAATTACCAAACCTCAACGTAAGTGTTTGCAGCTCCAAAGAGAGGTATTCAATATCATGTTCTGCTATTATTACATTAAGGATAAGTTTCCTAAAAGGTTCTTAAGTAGAGCCTGCACCCTGTGATGTTGGTGTGTGTGAGAGAGAGAGTGTGTGTATATGTATTTATGTCTGTTTGTAAGGGAGTACGTTGAAAAATTTGCTGTGTGCCATGATTTAAATTTATTTCTTTTAAGAATGTGTAGCATCCATGCCCCCAATTTACCCCCGTTCGCCTAGGGTGAACTGCCATCGCCCCGCCAACAGAGCAATACTTTGGTGTAATTTGGTGTACTTGGTGTACCAAATACTTTGGTGTACTTTGGTGTACTTGGGACACTGGCACCAGTACTGGGAAGGAGAGAACTGTTCCGGAGGGACGGGCTTCACCTGAACCGGGCTGGGGTTAGTGTCCTGGCGAATCATATAACTAGGGCTGCAGAGAAGTCTTTAAACTAACTAGTGGGGGGGAGGATTCTAGAGAGCAAATAATTAAAAAGGCAATGGAGAAGGTAATGGATGTAGGTAAAAGTGGAGGAATAAAAAGACAGAGTGTGTCAGGAGGGGAAAGAATGTACGGAGATAAGCGTAAAGTTGTACAAAAGGAAAAGGTAGGAAATAAGTGTCAAACATATTTGAAAGTCCTTTATTTGAATGCATGTAGTATTAGGAATAAAATTGATGAGTTGATGGTACAAATAATTACGTATGGTTATGATATTGTGGCAATTACGGAAACATGGCTGCAGGGTGACCAGGACTGGGAATTAAACATACAAGGGTATTCGACAATTAGGAGAGACAGGCAAGAAGGAAAAGGAGGTGGGGTGGCTATGTTAATAAAGCAAGAAATCACTGCAATAAAGCGAAATGATATTGGCTCAAAGGATCAGGATAACGAAACAATTTGGGTAGAAATAAGAAATAGTAAAGGGAAAAAAGCAGTGGTGGGAGTAGTCTATAGGCCTCCAAACAGCTGTAACTCAGTTGGTCGGAGCATAAATCAGGAAATAGTTGGGGCTTGTAATAAGGGAACAGCTATAATTATGGGGGATTTTAACTTTCATATTGACTGAACTAATCAAGTCGGACACGGCAGCCTTGAAGAAGAGTTTACTGAGTGTATTCGGGATGGGTTCCTTGAACAATACGTTACTGAGCTGACAAGGGGGCAAGCAGTCTTAGATCTGGTCCTGTGTAATGAGACAGGACTAATAAAAAATGTCCTAGTAAAGGATCCCCTTGGAATGAGTGACCATAACATGGTCGAATTCCATATTCAATTAGAGGATGAGAGGGTTGGATCTCAGACAAGCGTACTGAGCTTAAATAAAGGAGACTATGATGGTATGAGAGCGGAATTGCTTAAAATGGATTGGGAAAATAGATTAAAGGGTAGATTTGGTACTTGATCAGTGGTGTATATTTAAGGAGTTATTTTACAACTATCAAGAAAAATATATTCCACTGAAGAAAAAAAGGGTGTAAAAGAAAAAATAGTTATCCGTGGCTAAGTAAAGAAATAAAGCAAAGTATACGACTAAAAAGTAAGTTATATAAGGTAGCTAAATCTAGTGGGAAGATTGAAGATCAAGAAGCTTTTAAAGATCAGCAGCAAATAACAAAAAGATTGATTAAGAAGGGGAAGATAGATTATGAAAGTAAATTGGCAAAAAACATAAAAGCAGATAGTAAGAGTTTTTATAGTTACATAAAAAGAAAAAGGGTGGCTAAAGTAAATGTTGGTTCCCTAGAAGATGAGACCGGGAAATTAATGGTAGGGGACATGGAGATGGTGGAAACACTGAACAAATATTTTGTATCAGTTTTTACAGTAGAGGACACTCAAAATATCCCAACACTGGATAAACAGGGGGCTCTAGGGGGAGAGAAGCTAACTACGATTCAAATCACCAAGGAAATGGTACTTGATAAATTAATGGGACTGAAGGTGGATAAATCCCCTGGACCGGATGGCTTGCATCCTAGGGTCTTAAGGGAAGTGACGGTCGGGATTGTGGATGCATTAGTGATAATTTTTCAAAACTCGCTGGACTCGGCAATGGTCCCATCAGATTGGAAAAATGCTAATGTAACTCCTTTATTTAAAAAGGGCAATAGACAGAAGGCTGGGAATTATAGGCCAGTTAACCTAACATCTGTGGTTGGCAAAATGTTGGAATCGATAACTAAGGAAATAGTAACAGGGCATTTGGATAAATATAGCTTAATAGGACAAAGTCAGCATGGCTTTACAAAAGCGAAGTCATGTTTGACAAATTTGTTGGAGTTCTTTGAAGACATAACATATAGAGTAGATAAAGGGGAACCAGTGGATGTGGTGTATTTGGACTTCCAAAAGGCATTTGACAAGGTGCCACACCAAAGATTATTACTTAAAGTAAAAAATCATGGGATTGGGGATAATATTCTGGCATGAGTGGAGGATTGGCTTTCTAACAGAAAACAGAGAGTTGGGATAAATGGTTTATTCTCAGACTGGCAGTTGGTGACTAGTGGTGTTCCGCAGGGGTCGGTGTTGGGACCCCAACTCTTTACAATCTATATTAATGATTTGGAGAAAGGGACTAAGTGTAACGTATCGAAGTTTGCTGATGACACAAAGATGGGAGGGAGTGTAATGAGTGCGGAGGACATTGAAACCCTGCAGGGGGACATAGATAGGCTGAGTGATTGGGCAGACATTTGGCAGATGAAATATAATACTGACAAGTGTGAGGTCTTGCACTTTGGCAGGAAAAATAATAGAGCAAGTTATTATCTAAATGGAGAGAAACTGGAAAGTGCTTCTGTGCAAAGGGATCTGGGTGTCCTGGTGCAGGAAACACAAAAAGTTAGTATGCAAGTGCAGCAGGTAGTCAAGAAGGCCAATGGAATGCTGGCTTTTATTGCTAGGGGGATGGAGTATAAGAACAGGGAGGTCTTACTGCAGTTGTACCGGGTATTGGTGAGACTACACCTGGAGTACTGTGTGCAGTTCTGGTGTCCATATTTAAGAAAGGACATACTGGTTCTCGAGGCAGTGCAGAGAAGGTTCACTAGGTTAATTCCGGGGATGGGTGGGTTGATGTATGATGAGAGGTTGAGTAGATTGGGACTCTACTCATTGGAGTTCTGAAGAATGAGAGGCGATCTTATTGAAACATATAAGATTGTGAAGGGGCTTGATCGGGTGGATGCAGGGAGAATGTTCCCAATGATGGGTGAAACTAGGACTAGGGGGCATAATCTTAAAATAAGGGGATGCCGTTCCAGAACTGAGATGCGGAGAAATTTCTTCACTCAGAGGGTAATGGGGTTGTGGAATTTACTGCCCCAGAGAGCTGTGGAAGCTACTACACTCAATAAATTCAAAACGGAGATAGACATTTTCCTGGATAAAAATGGCATTAGGGGATACGATGAGCGAGCAGGTAAGTGGACATGAGGCTAGGTTTAGATCAGCCATGTGATCTCCTGGACCAGTTTTCGATAGCCTGGATGGGTCGGAGAGGAATTTTCCAGATTTTTTCTCCTCAATTGGCAACTCGGTTTTTTTTCCCCGGGTGATTACATGGGTTTGGGCGGGATGAATAATAAAATAAAATGGGCGGCATGGTGCCCTGTTGGTTGGCACTGTTGCCTTGTGGGATTCGGTGAAAACTAGAGTTAAGATTGGATCAGCCATGATCTTGTTGAATGGCGGAGCAGGCTTGAGGGGCTGATTGGCCTACTCCTGCTCCTTTCTCTTATGTTCTTATGTTAATGCCCCCCCCAGTACACGCTCGCAACACAAATACCAGACAATACACCAAAGGCAAGTAAATAATTGCAACTTTATAGTTATTTCTTAGTGATGGGTTAGTAGAAACAGATTGTGCCAAATCAGTAAGTTTATCAGTTGTGCACATAATATTTTAATACGTTGGAGCTCATGCCTCCGCTTCCATCCATAACGACCTTCCGAGCCTTTGGCCACCGTCCGAACCACCGACATCCAGTATCTGCCACCCTGGAACCACTGTCCACTCCTCACACGTCCGTCCTCCTCGCTCACCTCCTGAAAAAGACCGCGAACCCCCGCTCAGCTTACACATACAAGATAGCATAACGATTCTCCATTGGTTAGTCCCCCCCTTATCTGCAGTTATAACCCAAACATTCCAGATACAGAAACCCATTACAGCATTAAGTAACATTACAGAGAAGCCATTTCATTATAATAATACAGAGAAGCCATTTTGTTAGCCTGAACAGTTAACACCACAGTTACTGGTACTGAGAGCCCTACACTTGGAAAGTCAATTAATAAATAAAAATAAAACTAATTTGGTTACCATTATGGACCTACATTGGGTATTGTGAGCCGGTACCATTAAAGTGCTGATGACTGGGGATTTGCCTATGGCCATCATCCACTATTCCTCTAGTTCCATTGAAAAGTAATTTTTGTCAAACACACACTTCAAGCTATTTTATTAAATGATTACCATAATATATTACTATAATCATGGTTGGGAAAGAATGTTTATGTTTCTAGAATAAGTCATTAATATATGACAGAAAATTAATTATTTTGAATAACTATGCCCTATTCCCCAAATAAATTCTGTAGCAATCTTCCAAGAAGAGGTTCTTTACTGCTGTTATAAAACTTGAATGGTCAATAAAGATGTACTTTTGATCTTTCAATCTACCTCGTCATGCACCCTGCACTTTATTTGTCTCCCTGTATGGTACCTTCTCTGTTCCTCAGAGCATAAAAAATAGAAGTTGGAATACCTGCTGTAATCACCTCAGGTTAATCACCTCTGCATGATCATATCCCTCAGCTCCACACTCATGTCAAAAAATCTATCAATGTTTTGTCATGTTTTGGCCAGATCACCAGGTGGCGCCAGAGCCCTCCAAGCTCCAATGCTCTGCCTCCTTGATTATTAGTTGATTATTTTCTACTGTATCGTGTTTTAGTTAACAGTGCACCTGTGCCTTGTTTTGTTTCTCTGACTAAGTTCTGTCTGTCTTCAGCTTACCTATCAAGTGCTAGTCTGTGTTCTCTACAAACCAATCCTCTAATAAAGATCCCTCATTCAACTCCATCCTCAGCTCTGGTCTCCGCTGTGCTTGGGTCCACCTAGTCTATGTCCCTCATAGTTGTCCATGGGTTAATGATATGGAACTTCACCATAACAATCCTAATTCAACCATCCTGGCAACCACCTTTGTTGCAAGTTTGTCCATAGCATCAACCACAAGGATTGTTATTTAGGTGGCAGGGTGGAGAGATGCCTCCACCAAATGAGATGTAAGGTGCTTCTTCCCTCCGCTGACCTGCAGGTCACCCTTGGGCAAGGTGTAGCACCTGCTTAGCCCCCGATCAGGGTCACGTGAAGCCATGGGAGTAGGTGATGGATGGTCGTATGAGCAGCTGGTGCACATCACAAGTCCTGGTTGTGTGACCACTGGCTCCAGGCAGACAATCTTTGAAGACTCTTGATGATGGCATGGCTCATCCATCTTGTAAAGACACTGCCCAGATGACGGCAATGGCAAACTACTTTTGCAGAAATCTTTGCCAAGAACAATCATTGTCACAGGCCATGATTGCCTGCGGTATATGACATGGCACACGACAATGATGATGCTCTATGTTACATGCATTAATGTCACAGATGTTAATCAGGGAAGTATGATTAGTAAGTTTGAAGACAACACAAAAATTAGTGATACTGTGGTTCGTGGTGAACTATCAGTGCTATACTGGAGGCAAAAATTGATGGTCTGGAACTGGTTACCTTGTCTCTTGGCATAATAAATTGATGTCTATACCATGTCTACCTGTAAGGAGTTTGTACATTCTCCCGTGACCATGTGGGTTTCCTCTGGGCAGTCCAATTTCTTCCCACATTCCAAAGATGTTCCGGTTGGGAGGTTAATTGGTCATTGTAAATTGTCCTGTGATTTAGGTTGATGTTAAATCAGGGGATTGCTGAGCATTGCAGCTCGAAGGGCCGATAGGGCCTATTTCATTGGCCTTTTTGCATTATACCTCAATCAATCAATCAATAAATAACAATATATTAATCAAAAACACGAGAAAATATGCAGGTGCTAGAAATCCAAAGCAACACACAAAAGGCTGGAGGAACTCAACAAGTCAGGCAGCATTCTATTAATCGATGTTTTTTGTCACTGCACTTTTGAAATTATGTAATTTAACAGAAGTTTAATTTCAAAATTGAATCTTTCTCTACCAGTTTGCCTGGTGTGAAGAGTGTTCCAAAGCACTAAAAGACAAAACATAAGCAATCTGCTATATTACAGATGGATTCAATTAGTTAAAGAGAAGACCTCTTTGATATTCTGCAGCTTTTATGGATACATTTTAACATAACTCAGATCCTTACCACCTTTATGTTCATAATTAAATTGAAATGATTAGAAATTAGCAATATCGAATATCATTCACTTTAACATGAACAGCTGTTCTTTGTTCCTTTCTTGGAGACTCAAGAACAACGATATTTCTCAAGGACAAAAATACAGACATGCAATTTGTGAGTTTGCTGCAGTTTAAAAGAACAAGAAGGCATGTGATTGAAAGGTTTGCAGGGGTTTTGAAGGGTGGCTGCAGAGAAGATGGTTTCTCTAGTGCAGGGGGTTTCCAACGTGAGGTCCACGGGCCACTCAGTTAATGGGAGGGGTCCAGGGCATCACAAAGGCTGGGAACCCTCTGCTCTAATGGGAAAGCTAGAACCAGAGGCCACAATTTCTAAATAAGGTACCCTCATACATAACAGAGGGAAGTTGATTTTCTTTTACGGGTTTCCCCCGCTATCCGAAGGTAGAGTGTTCCTATGAAACCGTTTGTAAGCCAAAGTGTCGTAAAGCGAAGAAGCAATGAGCATTAATTTATATGGGGAAAATTTTTGAGCGTTCCCAGACCCACAATATAACCTACCAAATCAAGTCAAATAACACATAAAACCTAAAATACCACGAACATATAGTAAAAGCAGGAATGATATGATAAAGACACAGCTATATAAAGTAGAAATATTGTATGTATGGAGTAGTTTCACTTATCAAAATCAGGAAGACCGCGAGCCAAAATCAATTTGGAGAAAAAAAATTCGGCATGTACGCGTATGCGCACGTACACACATGCGCACACAACTGCCCACACAAGGCTTCATGGTCATGGTAGTCTTTCTCGGGGTAAACACATGTCTAAAATGGGGTGTCTTTTTCGTAAAAGCGAAAATTCTCTTTGGTTAGCGAAAACATACTAATGTAGGTCTTTCATAATAGCGAACTGTCGTAAAGCGAATGTTCGAAAAACGGGGGCCACCTGTATTTATTTTATTTTGATTTGAGACCCTTCTTGTCCAATGGATCTGCACTGCCTATTTACACCTGTGTTACTAATTAACCTACTTTGGAACGTATGAAGCTGTCTGAGGAAACCCATGCAGTCACGGGGAGAATGTACAGGCTCCTTACAGACAGTGGCAAGAATTAAGCCTGGGGTTCTGGCACAGAAATAGCACTATACTAACCACCATGCTACTGTACTACCCGAGAGTCACCTGTGCTCTAGGTAAGGAGAGCAGAATTTCCCCACCGGATACGATCGTGTACCACGCACTAATTGACTGTGCTATTGGAGCCCTCAGATAGCCATGAAATATAGAAGGGCAGAAGAAGCAAAGGAATTGAGTATTTTTAATGCACAAGGAGAAGGACACTTGAAATGTTATTGCAGGCGATAAAGGCATAGAGCACTACAAAACAGAAACAAGCACTTCAACACATCTCATCTGTGAAAAATTCATATTGTTCCAAGTCTCATCAATCTGCACCTGCACCTTAGGCCTCTATGCTCCTCCCATCTGTGTACTAACCAAAACTTTTCTTCAACTTGAAATCAATATGGTATTCACCATTTCTGCTGGCAGCTTGTTCCACACTCACGCCAGCGACTGAGTGAAGGTGGTCCCCCACAGGATCCCTTTAAATATTTCACTTTTCCCCTTAAACCATGACCTCTAATTCTACTCTCACCTAACTTCAGTGGAAAACTGTGGGAAGGTACAGTACTGTGAAAAAGTCTTAGGCACATATATTTTATATAGCTAGGGTGCCTAAGACTTTTGCACAGTATTATAGTAATTTTATTTAGTGTACTGTACTGCTACCACAAAAAAACTAATTTCATGACATGTAAGACCATAAGCTATAGAAGGAGAATTATGTCATTTGGCCCAACAAGTCTACTAAGGCATTTCATCATGGCTGATGTAATTTCCTCCCAGCCCCAATCTCCTGCCTTCTCCCGTATCCCTTCATGCCCTGACCTATCAAGAGTCTGTCAACCTCTGCCTTAAATATACATGCAGACGGTCTCCACAGCTGCCTGTGACAATGAATTCCACAGATTCATCACTCTCTGGCTAAATCAATTCCTCCTCATCTCACTTCTTAAAAGGTATCCCTCTGTTCTGAGGCTGTGTTCTCTGGTTTTAGACTCTCCCACCATAGGATGCATCCTCTCCATATCCACTCTATCAAGACCTTTCACCATTGTAAAAGTTTCAATTAGATCACCCCTCATTCTTCTGAATTCTAGTGAATACAGGCCCACAGCTATCAAAGCCATATGAAGAGCTGTTCAAACCTGGAATCATTTTCATGAACCTCCTTTGAACTGTCTTCAGTTTCCGCACATCCTTTCTAAGATAAGGGGCCCAGTCTGCTCACAATACTCCAAGTGAGGCCTCACCAGTGCTTTGTAAAGTCTCAACATTATATTCTTGCTTATATATTCTAGTCCTCTTGAAATGAATGCTAAGATTGTATTCGCCTTCCTCATCACAGATTCAACCTGTAAATTAACCTTTAGGGGATCCTGAACAAGAACTCACAAGTCCCTTTGTGCCTCGTTTTTTTGTATTTTCTCTCCATTTAGAAAATAGTGAACCCTTCCATTTCTTCTATCAAAGTGAATGACCATACACTTCCCAACACTCTATTCCATCTGCCACTTCTTTGATAATTCTACAAATATGTCTTTCTGTAGCCTCTCTAATTCCTGAAAACTACCTGCTTTTCCACCTACATCCATATTGTCTGCAAACTTTGTAACAACATCATCAATTCCATCATCCAAATCTTTGACATGTGATGTACAAAGAATTGGTTCGAACATAGAGCCTCATGGAACACCACTAGTCACTGAGAGCCAGTCAGAAAAGGCTCCCTTTGTTCCCATTCTTTGTCTCCTGCCAATTAGCAACTGCTTTATCCATCCTATAATATTTCCTGTAGTACCATGGGCCTGTAGCTTGTTAAGCAGCCTCATGTGTGGCACCTTGTCAAAGGCTTTCTGAACATTCAAGTACACAACATCTTTTTCCAATTGATCTATTTCTGCCATGTATTCCTTCTTAATTTTAGATGTATAACTTATAATCTGACCCCTTAAATATGCTTTCATCACTTCCCATAATACAATTTTATCCTCAACTGCATCCTGATCAGCTGCATCACTGCCTGGTTCGGAAATTGCACCATCTCGGATCGCAAGACCCTGCAGCGGATAGTGAGGTCAGCCGAGAAGATGATCGGGGTCTCTCTATGCGCCATTACGAACATTTACACTACACGTTGCATCCACAAAGCAAACAGCATTATAAAGGACCCTACGCACCCCTCATACAAACTCTTCTCCCTCCTCCCATCTGGGAAAAGGAACCGAAGCATTCGGGCTCTCACGACCAGACTATGTAACAGTTTCTTCCCCAAGCTATCAGACTCCTCAATACCCAATGCCTGGACTGACACCTTACTGCCCTATTGTCCTGTTTATTATTTATTGTAATGCCTGCGCTGTTTTGTGCACTTTATGCAGTCCTGGGTAGGTCTGTAGTCTAGTGTAGTTTTTTTTTTCTGTGTTGTTTTTTCATGTAGTTCAATCTAGTTTTTGTACTGTATCATGTAACACCATGGTCCTGAAAAATGTTGTCTCATTTTTACTGTGTACTGAACCAGCAGTTATGGTCGAAATGACAATAAAAGTGATTTAACTTGACTTGAACCACTTCTCTGTTTTGTCTATCCTGATTGTTATTTCTTCAAAGAATTCCAATAGATTTGTCAGGCAAGATTTTCTTTAGAGGAAGCCATACTGACTGTGGCCTATTTTATCATGTGCATCCAAGTACCCCAAAGCCACATCCTTATCGATCAACCCCAGCATCTTCCCAAACACTGAAGTCACACTAACTGGCCTATAATTTCCTTTCTTCCATTGCAGTTTTCCATTCTTCCAGATCCATTCCAGAATCTAGTAATTCTTGAAAGATCACTATTAATGCCTCCCCAATCTCTTCAGTCACCTCGTTCAGAACCCTGGGGTGTACACCATCTGGTCCAGGTGATTTATCTATGTCAAACCTTTCAGTTCCCCAAGAACCTTCTTCCTAGTAATGGTAACTTCACATACTTCATGACCCTTGGAGTGCTGAAGTATTTGGATGCAATACTCCATCACACTTGGAGTATTGTCACCAGTATTGGGAACCATGTCTCAGAGAGGATATGTTCTCATTGGAGAGAGTCCAGAGGAGGTTCACAAAAATGATTCTGGGAATGAAGGGGTTAACATATGAGCAGCATTTGGCAGACTTGGGCCCGTACTCACTAGAATTTTGCGGAATATGTGATGATCTCATTGAAAACTACTGAATGTTGAAAGGACTCGATAGAGTGGATGTGGAGAGGATGTTTCCTATAGTGGGGGAGTCTAGAACCAGTGGACACAGCCTCATAATAGAGGGACGTCCATTTAGAACAGAGATGAGGAAACATTTCTTTAGCTTGAGGGTGGTGAATCAGTGGAATTCATTGCCACAGACAACTGTGCAGTCCAAGTCATTATGTATATACAAGGCAGAGGTTGATAAGTTCTTGATTAATCAGGTCATCAAAGGTTACAGGGAGAAGGGGAAAGGGTTACAAGCTGAATGGCCTACTTTTACTCCTCTGCCTTATGATCTCATTGTTCCCTGACTCCTGGAACTTCAACCGTACTGCTGGTGTCTTCCACAGTGAAGATCGATGCAAAGTACATATTCAGTCCATCCACCATTTCATTGTCCCCCATTACTACCTCTCCAGCATAGTTCTCCAGCGATCTGATATTCACTCTCACACTGTATGTATCTGAAAATACTTTTGGTATTCTCTTTAATATTATTGGCCAGCTTACTTTCATACTCCACCTTTAGCTGACTTTTTTAGTTGCCTTCTGTTGGTTTTAAAAACTTCCCATTAATGTTTGCTCTATTATATGCCCTCTGCTTTTGCTTATATGTTTTTGTGTTGGATTTGACTTCTCACATTAACATCACATTAACCACAGTTATGTCATCTTGCCCTTAGAATACTTCTTCCTCTTTGGGATGTATATATCCTGTGCCTTCCGAATTTCTTCCAGAAATTCCAGCCATTGCTGCTCTGCATCATCCCTGCCAGTGTTCTTTTCCAATCAATTCTGGCCAACTCCTCTCTCATGCCTCTATAATCCCCATCACTCCATTGTAATACTGATATAGCCGACTTTTGCTTCTCTATCTCAGATTTCACAATCTACTTGCGTATTGAAGTCTCCCATGACCGTTGTAAAATTGCACTTTTGGCATGCATCTTCTATCTCCCGTTGTAATTTGTGGACTACATCCTTACTACTGTTTGGGGGTCTCTATATAACTCACTTCAGGGTCTTTTTACCCTTGCAGTTCCGTAGCTCTATCCACAATGATTCAACACCTTCCGACCCTGTATCACCTCTTTATAATGATTTGAGTTTTCCATTTTTTTTTACCATCAGAGCAATCCCACCCCCTCTACCTTTCTGCTTGTCCTTTCAATACAAAATGCATCCTTGGACATTAAGCTCTCAGCTACAGTCTTCTTCCAGGCATGGTTCTGTAACTGTGGTACAAGTTCATCTACTTTATTCTGTATATGTGAGTGATGCTAAACCTGATTCTGCAATGGGTCTCTATTGTGGACTGAGAGTGGGAAGGGGGCAGGGAGAGGGAAATCAAGGTTAGGAAAAGCAGAAGGGAGAAGAGAGGGAGCAGGAAACACCAGAGAACCATTCTATAATGATCAATAAATCAATAGTTTGGAATCAAATAATCTTGCTTGGTGTCTCAGGGCTGGGTGTGTCTGCACCAGCGCCAACCCCCACCATTGGCACTCCTTCTCTGCCACCTGCCCCACAGCACTCCACCATCGTCATTCCCAACACCTTTTGGTCACACCAGATTTACAAACTCTCTCTCCACTCCACGTTGACAAATACAGTACCAAGCAAAGTCTCAGGCACCCTCACTATAACTGTATGTGGCTAAGACTTGCAGTAAGCTGAGGCTACATTCAGAACAGCTCTGAGCTTATTAAATAAATGAGTGGGCTTGAGTGGCGTCTATAAAATGACTTGTGCATGAGGTTGTCAGTATGTGTTCATTCATGTTGGGTGTTAATATGTTTTGGGGATCAGAATCATTTGCATCATTTGGTTTAACGAGAATCGGTGAAATATGAAAGAACAAAGCTGAGTGAAGTGCAACTTTACATAATTGTTTTCCTATGCAAAGCACCAGGAACTCAATTAAATAAGGAATCCATGCTGCCTTGTGACTTCATTCTCAGCTGACTTTTCCTTGCCTGAGGAGCTGAACAAAGGCAATGACAATGTTCCAGACTGATTGATATCTCATGATCCAGCATAATATTTCTAAATTGTTGCTAGTAAATTTAGTTAGTTAAGACTTACTAACTAAACAGCTTGAAGAGCACAACCTCTCATGGTCCCAGTGCACATCGTCCATTGCTGCATTGCAGAGGAGGCTCACGAGAATGATCCCAGGGATGTAAGGGTTAATGTATGTGGAGCATTTGATGGCTCTATGCATGTACTCACTGGAAGTTAGAAGAATGAGGAATCTCATTGAAAGTTACCAAATATTGAAAGGCTAAGATAGGGTGGATGTGAAGAGGATGTTACCTCTCCACAGAGGGGGAGTCTACGACCAGAGGGCAAAGCCTCAGAATTGAGGGACACCTATTTTGAACAGAGATGAGGAAAATTTCTTCAACCAGAGGGGATGAATCTGTGGACATCATTGCCACAGACTGCTGTGGAGGCCATGTTATTGAGTATTTTTAAAGCAGAGGTTGATGGGTTCTTGATTAATCAGGATGTCGAAGGGTATGGGGAGGAGACAGGAGAATGGGGTTGAGAGGCACAATTCTGCTCCAATGTCTTCCGGTTAAGAAAGCTTGCCAACACCTCTACTTTCTAAGGAGGCTGAAAAGAGCTGGTCTCTGCACACAAATACTCACGACCTTCTATATTTGCACATCCTAACGTGCTTTTTTTTTTACAATTTTTTTATTGTGTTCTCTATGCTCATTTTTTATGCTGCATCAGATCCAAAGTAACAATTATTTCATTCTCCTTTACACTGAAGAATGAGAATAAAAAATCATGAATCTTGAATCTTAATCACAATTTAGGGAAATGTCCTATGCTGTGAGGGTGCTTCTTAAGGATAAAATGTGAAAAATCATTAATTTTAGCCGTTATCACTAGCTATCGGCTGTGACATGAGGGCAGGAAGTGACTGTGGAAGAGAAAAGGTGAAAGGATGTGGTACTACTCAAGAGGAGTGGTCAAAATCTGGGTGGTGCAATTTGCTGTCACTGTGGAGGGAATGAAGCCCATGAAGGGGGAGCAGGTAAAAGGATAATGACTTCCCATGAAGCGTTGGAGACATAGCATGCTGACAAGTCATTTGAAATGGCTGATCATGCAGGGCAGGTAGGTGCCTCCCATTTCTAAGGTTAGAACGTCTCCCCTGTTTGTGAATGGGGTGGAACATCAAATGAACAAATTCTGCACAGGGACTGTTTGATAGGCACTTGGATAAAAGAAAAATGGAGAGCAATGTGGGAGGAAGGGCCTGTACTCTTCCGTGATCTATGTTCTATGATCTACCAACATTAATGCTGTATATTAGTTTATTATTTTTACAAAAGTTTAGGCTGGATTGGATTAGGTAAGTATTATTTGTCACATGTACATCGAAACATAGTGAAATGTATAGTTTTGCATTAACAGCCAACGCAGTCTGGGGTGGGCAGCCCGCAAATGATGCTATGCTTCGGGCACCAACGTGGCATACACACAACTCGAGTACCTCGACCCTAGCACGGACATCTCCGAACTGACAGAGGAAACCGGAGCACCCACGTGGAGAACATACAGATAGCCGCAGGAATCGAACCTGGATCTGTGATTGCTGATGCTGTAAAACAATGGTGCTAGTCTGTTGCCCTGCCATTTCATACCCAGATTTCAGACCAAGAGACTCTGCAGATGCTGGAAATCTTGAACAACACACAGGAAGGAAAGTATTGTAGTCCTTTAAATGTAAGTGTACCTTTAAGAACTTATTATACTGAGAGGTATCATGTTTGATCCATTATTGTACCAGCCATTCCCATCTATTCAAATTTACTGCCTTCAATTAAAGTCACTCTTTACCATTATTTACTTAAGTAACAATAACCTCAAAGTTTACAGGAAAAACATAAAAGAGATTATACTGCCTCAGGGAAAGGCAGAACAATGATTCAGTACAGAGTAAATCGAGAACAAGCTGTCTGGGTAGAAAAGTGAATCATGGTAAACAGTGGTTGCAATAAATACTTCTGAAGAGCTCATGAAATATCAGCCAGCTTGTATGCTCAGTGGCCACTTTATTAGGTACACCTGTGTAAAGGGTTTCTTATGTCACTGCGTATGTTAATCAAAATGGCTTCTTTGTTTGTTAAAATTAAAAATGCTTCTTTGTTATGCTAACTGGAGAGAGAGAGTGCTTCTTCTTGCAGAGCATTCTCAAAGCTTGTTTGGGTTATAGTTACTGATAACGGGGATTGTATTCATTTGTTAACCAATTGAGATAGATGTTATTCTCTCTTGTGGGTCTGTGAGCTGTGGTTTCGCGGATTTTTGGGGAGTTGGAGAGGACACCGCGAGGAAGGTGGATGGGTGCTGGAGACGCTGTTGGTCGATCACCGAGAGTGGTCCCAGGTGCGCGGGTCGTGGAGGTCGGAGAAGATCGAATAGTGGACCGAAGACTTCGATGGTTGAGCTCCAACGATTGTGCACTAATTGACTGAACCCTGATAAGTTCTGGCACCTTTGCTTTCTTTTCTTTTCTTTCATATATATTGTATCGTTATTAATCACTTAGTTCTAGTAAGATTTATAAAGTGTATTCTGTAAATGTACATGGTGTGCGGTTTGATATTGTGTGTGCGAGTTTGTACCAGTGTGCATTTCACAGCATCCATGTGTACAGGAGGCGCGGTTTGGCAGGTGGACGAATTTTCCCCTCGACATACACCAGCCGATCGAGTAAGCGTTACACCTGTACACCTGCTCGTTAGTGCAAATATCTAATTGGCCAATCATGTGGCAGCAACTCAATGCATTAAATCATCTGGACATGGTCTAGAGGTTCAGTTGTTGTTCAGATCAAACATCAGAATGGGGGGAAAATGAAATCTAACTGATGTAGACCATGGAATGATCGTTGGCATGGTTTGAGTATCTCAGAAGCTGCTGATCTCCTGGGATGTTCACACACAACAGTCTCTGGAGTTTACAGAGAATGGTGTGAAAAACAGAAACATCCGCTGAGTGGCAGTCTGTGGGTGAAAATGCCTTGTTAATGAGAGAGTTCAGGGGACAACAGCCAAACTGGCTCAAGCTGACAGAAAGGCAACAGATAACCACGCATTACAACAGTGGTGTGCAGAAGAGCATCTCTGAACACAACACGTCGAGCCTTGAAGTGAATGGGCTGCAGCAGCAGAAGACCATGAACATACACACAGTAGCCATTATATTACATACAGGAGGTACCAAATATAGTGGCCACTGAGTGTACAAAGCATTAATATATAAATTATGTAATATTTAAAGCCCTTGCAATGCATTATAAATATTATGTAGTTTCCAGTCAACATCATTGTTATATGCCATTATGTATAAAGTGGGTTTTTTCAGCAGGGTTGTACTTGGCAAATTTTTCTACAGAAGTGGCTTCCCATTGCCTTCTTCTGGGCAGTGTCTTTATAAGACGGGTGTTCCCAGTCACTATCAATACTCTTCGGAGATTGTCTGCCTGGTGTCAGTGGTCACATAACCAGGACTTGTGATAATAGACAATAGACAATAGACAGTAGGTGCAGGTGTAGGCCATTCGGCCCTTCTAGCCAGCACCACCATTCACTGTGATCATGGCTGATCATACACAATCAGTACCCCATTCCTGCCCTCTCCCCATATCCCTTGACCCCGCTATCTATAAGACCTCTATCTAACTCTCTCTTGAATGCATCCAGAGACTTGGCCTCCACTGCCTTCTAGGGCAGAGCATTCCACATATCCACCACTCTCTGGGTGAAAAAGTTTTTCCACATCTCTGTTCTAAATGGCCTACCCCTTATTCTTAAACTGTGGCCTCTAGTTCTGGACTCACCCATCAGCGGGAACATGCTTCCTGCCTCCAGTGTGTCCAATACCTTAATAATCATATATATTTCAATCAGATCCCCTCTCATCCTTCTAAATTCCAGTGTATACAAGCACAGTCGTTCCAATCTTTCAACATATGACAGTCCCGCCATTCCGGGAATTAACCTTGTGAACCTACACTGCACTCCCTCAATAGCAAGAATGTCCTTCCTCAAATTTGGAGACCAAAACTGCACACAATACTCCAGGTGGGGTCTCACCAGGGCCCTGTACAGCTGCAGAAAGACCTCTTTACTCCTATACTCAATTCCTCTTGTTATAAAGGCCAGCATGCCATTAGCTTTCTTCACTGTCTGCTGTACCTGCATGCTTGCTTTCATTGACTGATGTACAAGAACACCTAGATCTCGTCGTACTTCCCCTCTTCCTAACTTGACTCCATTTAGATAGTAATCTGCCTTCCTGTTCTTGCCACCAAAGTGGATAACCTCACATTTATCCACATTAAACTGCATCTGCCATACATTTGCCCACTCACCCAACCTGTCCAAGTCACCCTGCATTCTCATAACATCGTCCTGACATTTCACACTGCCACCCAACTTTGTGTCATCAGCAAATTTGCTAATGTTACTTTTTATCCCTTCATCTAAATCATTAATGCATATTGTAAACAGCTGCGGTCCCAGCACCAAACCTTGCGGTACCCCACTGGTCACAGCCTGCCATTCCGAAAGGGACCCGTTAATCGCTACTCTTTGTTTCCTGTCAGCCAGCCAATTTTCAATCCATGTCAGTACTCTGCCCCCAATACCATGTGCCCTAATTTTGCCCACTAATCTCCTATGTGGGACTTTATCAATAGCTTTCTGGAAGTCCAGGTACACTACATCCACTGGCTCTCCCTTGTCCATTTTTATAATTACATCCTCAAAAAACTCCAGAAGATTAGTCAAGCATGATTTTCCCTTCATAAATCCATGCTGACTTGGACTGATCCTTCTACTGTTATCCAAATGTGTCATAATTTCCTCTTTTATAATTGACTCCAGCATCTTTCCCACCACTGACGTCGGGCTAACTGGTCTATAATTCCTTGTTTTCTCTCTCCCTCCTTTCTTGAAAAGTGGGACAACATTAGCCACCCTCCAATCAGCAGGAACTGTTCCTGAATCTATAGAACATTGGAAAATGATTACCAATGTGTCCATGATTTCTTTAAGTACCCTGGGATGCAGACCATCAGGTCCCAGGGACTTATCAGCCTTCAGACTTAACAGTCTATCCAACACCATTTCTTGCCTAATATAAATTTCCTTCATTTCATCCTTTACCCTAATTCCTTTGGCCACTATTACATCTGGGAGATTGTTTGTGTCTTCCCTAGTGAAGACAGATCCAAAGTACCTGTTCAACTCATCTGCCCTTTCCTTGTTCCCCATAATAAATTCACCTGTTTCTGTCTTCAATGGCCCAATTTTGGTCTTAACTATTCTTTTGCTATTCACATACCTAAAGAAGCTTTTACTATCCTCCTTTATATTCTTGGCTAGTTTA
The DNA here is from genome assembly GCF_048418815.1 of Hemitrygon akajei. NCBI lineage: Eukaryota > Metazoa > Chordata > Chondrichthyes > Myliobatiformes > Dasyatidae > Hemitrygon > Hemitrygon akajei. Next base: position 170,555,623 of record NC_133132.1, read on the forward strand.
CCTTCGTACCTCATTTTTTCTTGGCGTATTGCCTTTTTTGTTATCTTCTGTTGCTCTTTAAAAGCTTCCCAGTCCTCCGGTTTCCCGCTCATCTTTGCTATGTTATACTTCTCTTTTATTTTTATACTGCCCTTTACTTCCCTCGTCAGCCACGGCCACCCCTTACTCTCCTCAGGATCTTTCTTCTTCTTTGGAATGAACCGATCCTGCACCTTCTGCATTATTCCCAGAAATACCTGCCATTTTTGTTCCACTGTCTTCCCTGCTAGGGTATTGTTCCATTGAACTTTGGCCAGCTCCTCCCTCATAGCTGCATAGTTCCCTTTGTTCAACTGTAATACTGATCTGCACCGTCTGCTCATACAACCATCTACCACCTGCTCCCATGGCTTTACGCGACCCTGATCAGGGACTAAGCAGGTGCCAAAACTTGCCCAAGGGTGATCTGCAGGGGGGTGGAGGAAAGAAGCGCCTTGGTAGAAATGTATCTCCACCCACCGCACAAGGTATAAAGCTGTATAATGCATTATAACACATATAGTAAAGAATTATTGATTGATTTATTGGGATACAGAGTGGAATAGGTTCTTCCAGCCCTTTAAACCATGCAACCCAGCAATCCACCAATTTTTAATCCTAGCCTAATCACGGGACAACTTACAATGACCAATTGGCTTACCAACTGGTACGTCTTTGGACTGTAGATGGAAACCCACACGGTCACGGGGAGAACGTACAAACTCCTTACTGACCGGGGCGGGAATTGCCTTTACTGTAAAGCATTGTGCTAACCACTAGGTTACTGGGCCACCCCTTACAGAGAATGCCATTGTAGGAATTATGAATAAAAGTATGCTTTTAATGAAAATATTCATTAAAATTATCATTTTAATGTTTCATTATCTTAAATCATCATTACCTGTTCAATATTTGGGACATTAATTTAGCCATGCAACAAGATGTAGGCTTGTTTTAAAATGGTCAAAAATAAAACACTGAACAGTTTGCCAAGTTGATATGCAGTTATCCTGGATTTGGGACGTGCGCCCCACACATTCAATTTTCCACCTGTGTAAGTTAAAGGAGGTGCAGCCAAATTCAGCGTCCTCCTGGAGACCGCACCTCAGGGATGGAGTCATTGTGCCGTGAGGCAGCTTGTGCAGTTCACAATACTTCATTATAGATAGATAGATAGATAGATACTTTATTCATCCCCATGGGGAAATTCAACTTTTTTTTCCGATGTCCCATACACTTGTTGTAGCAAAACTAATTACATACAATACTTAACTCAGTAAAAAATATGATATGCATCTAAATCACTATCTCAAAAAGCATTAATAATAGCTTTTAAAAAGTTCTTAAGTCCTGGCGGTTGAATTGTAAAGCCTAATGGCATTGGGGAGTATTGACCTCTTCATCCTGTCTGAGGAGCATTGCATCGATAGTAACCTGTCGCTGAAACTGCTTCTCTGTCTCTGGATGGTGCTATGTAGAGGATGACCATAATTGACCGTAGCCTACTCAGCGCCCTTCGCTCAGCTACCGATGTTAAACTCTCCAGTACTTTGCCCACGACAGAGCCCGCCTTCCTTACCAGCTTATTAAGACGTGAGGCGTCCCTCTTCTTAATGCTTCCTCCCCAACACGCCACCACAAAGAAGAGGGCGCTCTCCACAACTGACCTATAGAACATCTTCAGCATCTCACTACAGACATTGAATGACGCCAACCTTCTAAGGAAGTACAGTCGACTCTGTGCCTTCCTGCACAAGGCACATTCTTTGGAAGCATGGCATGGTTGCCCATTCCTCTGAGCTGAAGGCCGTTTTCTAAGAAAAATAAAGACATTTCATATAGATTGAACTAAAAAAAGAAAACCGGGTATTTCTGAAAGAGAATATACATTATTGATAAGGCCTAATTCATTTCTGAGATGCCGTGTATAGAAAATGGACTTTTAAAAATTGTATGTATTTTATTTAGAGATACAGTGCGGAACAAACTCTTTCAGCCCAATGAGCTCACCTATTAAACCCTAACCTAATCACAGGACAATGAACTGACCAACTAGCCCAACTAGCTTACCAACTAGTTGGTCTTTGGACTGTGGGAGGACACTGAAAGGAAACCCAATGATACAAACTTCTTATAGATGGTGTCAGAATTGAACTTTGAACTCTGACATAATAGTATCGCGCTAATCGCTAATCGCATCCAGTTCCTCAGCATCACGAGACCGAGTGCTTTCTATGAGGAGGTTGTACAAACATTAAGAATAACACGGCACAGTAAAATAGTGGTTAGCACAATTGCTTTACAGCTGCAGTGATCTCTGAATGGGGGTTCAGTTTGTGCCGTTGCCTGCAAAGAGTTTGTATGTTCTCCCTGTGACTGTGCGGGTTTCCTCGAGGTGCTTCAGTTTCTCAGACTTACAGACATTGGGCCTGAAACTTCCAGTCATTGGTCTGGGCTCCAAGACCTGACCTTTGAGCCTCTATGGCTGGAATCGCACACTTCGCTTGTGGGCTTCCCCCAGCACAATCATCTCTGATATGATTTGAAACCAATGATACATTTCACTGCATGTTTCAATGTGTATATGGCAAATAAAAGTTAATCTTAAAAAAATTGTTCAGTTCCTGTTATTTTTAAATTCAGTCAATTACTAATGGATGTAACATTTGTTTGTCTACTCTGGACTTCTCCTGGATCGGACATGCATGGAATGATGCCATTCATCAAGCCAAGGGAAACTGGGTCTTAGTTGATTTGCCTAGACTTAACAAGGCCATGTTCAAGAAACCACATTCTTTTTACTGCAGCCCTACAATTTACAGGTTCCTTAAAGATGTTATAACCGGGGGCTTGGTAATGGGGACAAGCCCCCACTACCTATTAAATGCTCCCAGTGGCATACTTCTCAAACAGCTTCTGACAAACAATTCCAACTCCTGGGCTTTCACATGTGGCTTAGCTACAAAGCCTGATAGAACTGCATCTACTGATAGGAGAAGGGCAAAGACGGGGTGCTGGCACCTTAAAATCAGTCACTTCAGGCAGATGGGGCTCATTGGCCATGGTTGGCAGCTCACCTAGGAGAAGGAAAACTCTGATCTCAAACCTGTGCTGTCTTCTGACTACACCTGTTCATGCGGAAGGCTTCGGGAGTAAACTCCAAGTAAAATTCTGGCCTGGGAGTCCCTACATTGGTGCCAAAATGTCTCTGCCGTTCCTTTAGATTCATCAGGTGCATGGAGAGAGGAAGCCTGCTGCATGGACAACAGTTCCAAATTGTACTACCCAGGCTTGCATATCAGCTTATCACGTAGACAGCTGGGAAGCAACATCCATGGTTGACCCCAACTGGTGGAGGTCCTCATTTATATGCATATATACAGTACTGTGCAAAAGTCTTAGCCATATACTGTATATATCACTAGGGTGCCTAAGACGTCTGCACAGCTCTGTATATGTCAATAAGGAGACAAGACGAGAGAGGCAGTTTCTTAATCTAGCAGGAGCAGAAGATGTTGGGAATGGCGAGGATGAACCGCCATGGGAGGGTTGTGGGACAGGTGGTAGAGGGGAGCGCCAGAGGTGGAATTTGGCAAGGGTGCAGACACACCCAGCCCTGAGACACCAGACAAGGTCTCTTGATTCCAAACAATAAGTTTATTGATCATTACAGAATATTTCTCTGGTGCTTCCTGTTCCCTCCCTTCTCCCTTCTCCCTTCTCCTTTTCCCAACCATGATTCCCCTCTCCCTACCTCCTTCCCACTCTCAGTCCCCAATAGACACCCAAATCAGAATCAGGTTTATAATTACTCACATATGACATGAAATTTGTTTTTATTTTGACAACAGTTAAGTGCAATGCATAGAATTACTATGCCACTGTGCAAGTGTTGAGCACCCTAGCTATATACTGCATAAAGCTTTTTCACAATACTGTAAATGTTCGAAGTTTAAAGTTCAATGTCAAATTACATTTTTTATCAAAGTACATATATCATTGACAGCCTTGAGGTTCATCTTCTTGCATGCAGCCACGGAACAAAAAACACAATTCTAAATTAAACTCAACGCAATAAAGACAATCAAACACCCAATGTGTGAAAAAAGTAACAAATTGTGCAAACGATAAATAAACAAGTAAAACACAGAACATTAAACATCAAACTGCAGAGCCCGAAAGTGAGTCTGCAGGCACAGAGCCAATGAGGCGAGTGAAGCCAGTCCAGAGTCAGTTCAGCACTGAAGTGCCTTGATTAAATCGTGCAAATAGTAGATAGTGTGTGAATATGTGTGTGTGTGCATGCGCACACTCTATTTATTCCCGATAATAAATGCTTTATATATTACAGAATCTCTAATGCTTTAAAAGCTTTGTTAGTAACTGCTATAATGGCATGCTTTATAATTTTTTGAGGGGCTGTGCAATAATGTAATGCGGAGGAATAATTTGGTTGGATTATGAAATGATTTTGTGGAACTAAAACTGCCTCGATTCTCTACTGAACCACTGAGACATCATTTACATAACAATGTAACAATTTACAGTGACAGAGATTTCCCTTTGCTGGGGAAATTAGGCACCCTACTGTTCTTGATGTTGATTGCTTTAACTAATAGCAGCAATCTTCCCAGCCAACACAAATCCTTCAGTTCTCCCCATCTCCCTTCCCTGTGCCACTGTTCTTTGTCCGTGAACTGACACAGATACCAGTTACAGAATGCACATACTGTGACAGCTTTGCAGAGAACAAATCACAATAGCATAGGGCAGATGCACTGATCCTGATGTTCAACAGAATTAGTAGGCCGTGCTTCAGACAGATTCAGGAATATGTTCACATTCAAATTTAATTGTTATTCAACAATACACATGTATACAACCGAATGAAACAGTGTTTCTCCAAGGCCAAGCTGAAAAATACAGCACATACAGGCACCACAGCAGTTGTATTTCATTAGGAGTTGGAAGAGATTTGGTAAGTCACCAAAGACATCTGCAGATTTCTACAGAGCATTTTAACTGTTTGTATCACCATCTGGTATGGGTGTGAAGGGGCACTGCACAGGATCGAAGTAAGCTGCAGAAATCTGTAGCTTGTAATTTGTAATCATAGTCAGCTCCATCATGGGCACTAGTCTCCGCAGCATCCAGGACATCTTCAAGGAGCGATGCCTCAGAAAGACGGCATCTATCATTAACAACCATCATCCTGCAGGATATCCCCTCTTCTCACTGTTACTGAAGGCGTACACTCAACAATTCAGGAATAGCTTTTTCCTGTCTACCATTAGATTTCTAGTTTATAGATTTTATTCTGCTGAAGGATCTCGGCCCAAGATGTCAATTGTACTTTTTTCCATAGATGCTGCCTGGCCCTTTGAGTTCCCCCAGTATTTTGTGTGTGTTGCTCGGATTTCCAGCAATGCAGATTTTCTCTTGTTTGTTATAGTTTTCATTATAAGGTATTGCTACAGAACAACAAATATCATGACCTATGCTAGTGATATTAAACCTGTTTCTGATATAATTATGATAGTACATGTAGTCTCAAAAATAACGTTAGCAGAAGCCCCCGAGTGGAGTGGCCGAAAGTCTGGTGGGATCTTGTCCTGGAGCCACATCTCATGCTCATTCAGCAGACGCAGGCAAATCGTTTTGTCTCATGCTGGGTCTGCCAAGGGCTATCAAGATTGCCTACCAGGGAGAGAGCACGGGGCAGCAACAACCAGAGAGCTGGCCAGAATCCTTCGCACCCACTGGCTCTCTGTTCTATCCCATACTGCCTTGAGCACCAGCAACCCTGGTGGCTGTAACAGGTGCCACCATGTCACGAGGGCCTGGAGTGCGCAACAACTGAGGCCACGCAGCTCCTCACAGTCGGACTCTCCAACGAACCAATGAACTGGACGAGGTATCTTGTATTACCAATGTCCAACGGGGTCTTTCTAGTTATAACCATCCTGTCGGCAGATCTGAATTCATCATAGCGGAAGATTTACCCCAGTGTTGCTGCCCATGTTCAAGCATGTTTGAAACTTCCATGTGATGCATTTGAAAAAGGTAGGAGTGGGGTAGGTCACTCATTCAGATGGGCCTATGACAAGAAATCCCAATCACTGCCACACTGTATGCCATGAGATTTGTTGTTTTAAAGCAATGATACGGTACAATACATAAAATACACTTCAGTCTTCTGAACCTCCTATCTGATGGCAGAATTGAGATGAAGGCATGTCCTTTTCTATGTCCTTGAAGTTATAGGTGCCCTTACTGCATATCCCTGGTGGTCACAGTAATGCTGCTCTCATATTTCCTCTCAAGAATCTATCTACTTCAGCCTTAAACATATTCACTAACAAAGTCATTTCTACCAACAAAGTGCATGACCATGCACTTCCCGACACTCTATTCAAACTGCCATTTCTTTGCCCATTCTCCTAATCTGTCTAAGTCCTTCTGTAGCCTCTCTACTTCCTCAAAACTACCTGCCCCTCCACCTATCGTCATAGCATCTGCAAACTTTGCAACAAAGCCATCAATTCCATCATTTGAATCCTTGACATATAATGTGAAAAATCAGTCCCAACACCAGCCTCTGAGGAACACCACTAGTTACCTGCAGCCAACCAGAAAAGGCTCCCTTTATTCCGACTCTTGGCCTCATAACAATCAGCCACTGATCTATCCTTGCTAGAATCTTTTCAGTAATATCATGGGCTTGTAGCTTGTTAAGCAGCTTCATGTGTTACGTCTTGTCAAAGGCATTCTGAAAATCTAAGTACACAACATCAACTGATTCTCCTTTGTACATCCTGCTTGTTATCTCTTCAAAGTCTTTCAATAGATTTGTCAGTTTCCTCACTTTCCCTCAAGGAAACTATGCTGACTGTGGCTTTTTTTCATGTGCCTCCATGGATCCTGAGATTTCATCCTTAATAATCAACTCCAACACCTTCTCAACCATTGAGTTCAGACCAACTGCCCTATAGTTTCCCTCTTCTGCTTCTCTCCCTTCTTAAGCAGTGGAGTGACATTTGCAATTTTCCAGTCTTCTGGAAGCTTTCCAGAATCTAATGATTCTTAAAAGATCATTACTTATGCCTCCACTTTGTCCACCTCATTCAGAACCCAGGGCTGTACACCATCTGGTCCTGGTGACTTACCTACCTTCAGACCTTCAGTTTCCCAAGAACCTTCTCTCTAATAATAGTAACTTCACACACTTCCTGACCCCTGATACCGGGAAATTCCACCATACTGCTAGTGTCTTCCATGGTGAAGACTGATACAAAATACTTATTCAGTTCATCCACCATTTACTACTTCTCCAGCATCAATTTTCAGTGCTCCAATATCCACTCTCACCTCTCTTTTACACTTTATATGTCTGAAGAAATTAATGGTTAGCTTGCTTTCGTATTCCCTCTTTACCTTCTTAATGACTTTTTTAGTTGCCTTTTTGGTTTTTAAAAACTTCCCAGTCCTCTAACTTCCCACTAATTTTTGCTCTATTATATGCCCTCTCTTTTGCTATGATGTTGGCTTTGATTTCTCTTGTTAGCCATGGTCGTGTCATCTTACCTTTAAAACACTTTTTCCTCTTTGAGATTTATACATGCTTTCCTATGCTTTCCAAATTGCCTCCAGAAATTTCAGCCATTGCTGCTCTGCCATCGTCCCTGCCAGTGTTCCTTTCCAATGAATTCTGGCCAACTCCTCTCTCATGTCTCTGTAATTCCCTTTACTCAGTGTAATACCGATACATCTAACTTTTGCTTCTCCTTCTCAAAGTTCAGAGTGAAATTTGACCCCTCACAAGTTGGACAATAGTTGGATTTTGAAGTATGTTATTGGAGAGCTGTTTGGCGGGGAGGAGATACAGTAAGTCTCTACCAAAGGAGGTGTAAGGTACTCCTTCCATCTGCTAGCCTGCATGAGCAAGGTGTAGCACCTGTTAGAAGCCATGGAAGCAGGTGGTGGACGGTCATACGAGCAGCTGGTGTGTATCTCAAGTCCTGGTTATGTGACCACTGACACCATGCAGACAATCTCTGAAGAGTATTGATAATGGCTGGGATCACCCATCTTGTAAAGACACTGCCCAGAAGAAGGCAATGGCAAAACATTTCTATAGAAAAATTTGCCAAGAACAATCATTGTAATAGAAAGACTATGGTCGCCCATGAATCGGAGAGTCCTCAAAGCGAAAGCACATCCAATGGATGAAAATGAGAAAAATCATCAAACCCCAAGTACGTATGTACCAGAGCCAATTATCTTCCTGCAGCCCATGGTCAATTATCTGCAAAATGTATGAGCATTTGTCATAGGGGCAGCCCAGTAGCGCAGTGGTTAGCACAACGCTTTACAGTGCCAGCAAGCAGGGTCCAATTCCCGCTGCTGACTGTAAGGAATTTGTCCGCTTTCCCCTGGGTAGATTTCCTCTGGGTGCAACAGTTTCCTTACACAGTCCAAAGACACACCAGTTGGTAGGTTAATTGGTCATTATAACTTGTCCCGTGATTAGGCTAGGATTAAATTGGGGTATTGCTAGGCGGCCTGGGTCGAAAGACTGAGTGGGCCTATTTTGTGCTGTATCTCAGTAAATCATGGGCTTCTGTTCAAAGTTTACCATGCCAATGGGAGGAATAAATGAGGAAGGAATGCTTTTCAAAGCCTGACAGATTAATTTCACAGAATGACAAGTGGCCCAACCTTTTCAGCAGGCAGAGTACTGTTGAAGGATCAGAATATTTTAATCAATCTGCAGGGAAGATGATATATTAAGCCAGAGGGATTACAATTTACCGATGCTCAGGGGACAATTTCTATTGATTTACTGGAGTCAGAAATCAATAATGTTTTGAAGATTAGATAGTTCTTAAAGGCTAGAGAAGAGATATCATTAACTTATAATCAGAAAACACATCCAAAAAAAATTCTCATGCATGGTTAGAAGATCTGATATCAAATTGATTTGTTTTATTTTGTTTTTTATTTGACTTATAAAGGGTTTCGGTAAATATTAGGCAAGACTAACAGATATGATGCAAATAGAAGCTTCTATAGGAACTGATATGATTATCATTGATGGCTCAGATATTGATATGAAATTTTTATATAATTAGTGCAGAATTATGATTCAAATATATGGAATATTGATCCTATTTCAGATAGTTTAGTTAGTTCTCTTTTAATTAAACATGGCCCCAATAAAAAATTCACCAGAAATAGATTCTACTGCTTCCATATATATATGCCGTTGGTCATGTTCATTGACTCAGGGGGAAAAGGTCAGGAAACTATTTATTAGGATGTCGTTGAGGAAATGAAATCATCCCATTTATCAGATGGTCGCCATTAAGCAAAATCGTATCAATACTAATTTCAAAAGCTCTGTTTTATAATTCTTTCATTGGTAGCAATATGAAGATCGTATCATTACTGTACATTCTTTCTGATGCCTCTGCCAGTCAGGGTCAACCATGGACGTTGCATCCCAGCTGTCTAGATACACAAACCAGGGCAGTACAATATGGAGAACAAGCTGAGGCCCGTGTAACAGGCTCCCCCTCTTCATGCAGCTGATGAATCCGTAGGAACAGCAGGGGCTGATATAGTTTTGCACCAGAGGTGTCACAGGACTTGCCAGTCAGTGTTGGACACAAAGTCAGACTGCCTTAGGGTCTCCAGCTCTGGAATTTTCCCTTGGAGTTTACTCCCGAAGCCTTTCCCATGAGAGTGTATAGCCACAAGGCAGTGGAGATTTGAGTCCAGAGTTTTCCTTCTCTTAGATGAGCTGGCAACCATGTCCAAAGAGCCCCATCTTCTCAAAGTGACTGGTTTTAAGGAATCAATAACCCACCTTTGCCCCTTCTCCTGTCAGTAAAAACGGTTCTGCTGGGCTTAGTAGCTAAGCCACATGTGAAGGCCAGGAGTTGAACTTGGTTGTCAGAAGCTATTTGAGACACACGTCATTGGGAGTATTTAATAGGTAGAGGGCACTTGTCCCTACACCTCCTCCCTCACTACCTTTCAGGGCCCCAAACAGTCCTTCCAGGTGAGGCAACACTTCACTTGTGAGTCTGGTGGGGTAATCTATTGCATCCGGTGCTCCCGGTGCGGCCTCCTCTACATTGGCGAGACCCGACGCAGATTGGGGGACCGCTTCATCGAGCACCTATGCTCCGTCTGTCACAACAGACAGGATCTCCCGGTTGCCACTCACTTGAACTCTCCTTCACATTCCCATTCGGATATGTCCATACATGGCCTCCTCTACTGCCATGATGAGGCTAAACTCAGGTTGGAGGAGCAACACCTCATATACCATCTGGGTAGTCTGCAGCCCCTTGGTATGAACATCGAATTCTCCAACTTCCGGTAATTCCCTCCCCCTCCCTTCCCCCATCCCAGTTTCACTCTGCCTCCTCTTCCAGCTGCCTATCACCTCCCTCATGATTCTGCCTTCTTCCACAACCCATCCACTACATTCCTTCAGAATGTAAGACACCAACAGAATCAACAAACTCATTCGTAAGGCCAGTGATGTTGTGGGGGTGCAACTGGACTCTCTGACGGTGGTGTCTGAAAAGAGGATGCTGTCCAAGTTGCATGCCATCTTAGACAATGACTCCCATCCACTCCATAATGTACTGGTTAGGCACAGGAATACATTCAGCCAGAGACTCATTCCACCGAGATGCAACACTGAGCGTCATAGGAAGTCATTCCTGCCTGTGGCCATCAAACTTTACAACCCCTCCCTCGGAGTGTCAGCCACCCTGAGCCAATAGGCTGGTCCTGGATTAATTTCCACGGTGTAATTTACTTATTATTATTTAATTATTTATGGTTTTATATTGCTATATTTCTACACTATTCTTGGTTGGTGCGACTGTAACAAAACCCAATTTCCCTCGGGATCAATAAAGTATGTCTGTCTGTCTGTCTGACCTCTCCGGCCTTTCCCCTCCCTGCTTCTCCTCCCCCACCCCTTGATCTTTCCTCTGATTGTTTTTTCACCTGCACCTTCCACCCTCCCCCCCACCTTCTTTATAGGGCCCCTGCCCCCTGCCCCCTCCTTCTTCAGTCCTGACAAAGGGTTTCAGCCCGAAACGTTGACTGCTCCTTTCAACGGATGCAGCCTGACCTGCTGAGTCCATCCAGCTTGTTTGTAGGTGTTAATAGGTAGTGGGAATTTATCCCCATTAAAACCCTCAGCTATAACAACCTTAAGGAACCACGCATACATTATTAACAAGCAAATGATAAGCAATATTGATTATATAAGGGCCATAGTATAATCAGGCAGTATTGTAGCAATTGATTGCAGTATATCAGGAATAAATTACTACCATGAAAATATCCCAAGCAACATGCATCTTAATTCTGTTTTCCTTTTACAGATTTAAACTATGGCTTGTTTCCCTCTAATATCAATATAGCTTTGCCCGAAGTATGTACTTAAAGATTTTAGCTGGAATCCAGCTTCCAAATCCTCCTGCAGCTTTTACTGAATCTTATTAACAGCAGACTGTTACAATAATAAATACAAGGACGAAACAGATTGTTGTGTGTTCATTCTGAACAGTGTTGCTAAAGAAAATAGTTTCCAACACAGAAACAATTCTCTCAGTTGTTGATTGAGTATACTGAAGAAGAACCAAAGATCCTGTGTGAGAATGTGTATGCACGAGCTGAATATAAACGTGTGTGACGAAATGGATCTTCTTGCCATCTATCCCCTGTGACTACGGAATGAGATTGCACAAAGAATCATTTGCAAAATGACATATTTAGAATGAGATGAAATTTGGAAGTACATGGGCAGACATCTAAAAATTGAAAAATAAGGGATGAAAATGGTACAAATTTAAAAGTAAATTTATTATTAAAATACTTCATACTACCCTGAAATGTATTGATTCATTATTATTTTCAATATATTATTATTGCTTCAAATTTATTATTAAAATACTTCATACTACCCTGAAATTTAGTCATTCATAGTAGGACAAAGAAATACAATTGAATCAATGAAAAACTACACACAAACAAAGACTGACAAGCTAGAAATGTACAAAAGTAGATAAACCACAGTTGACATCCGCCTGTCCCAAAGGACAATGGATATTGATGATGATCATTATCGCAAGCCTGGGTGGATGGTATGGAGATCCTGAGATGCCCAGTCATCAGGATCCCCCTCTCAGCCTCACCAGTTTAGTCCAAAGAAAAGCATATGAAGCAAAACGTTTGGCACCAGCTTGGCTGCAGGCGCTGCCAGAAGGATGTTCAATGATGTCCAGCCACCTCAGGGACTCCACTCCAGATTTGCTGTCTGGATTTACTCCTGGTGCCTTTGTCTCTCCCGAGGCCGCCCACAAGACAGTGGGACTATTTACCCATAGATGGGGACCTGGTTCATGAGCACTAAGGTGTGTCCACACGCCGGTGGGCTTGCGTGCTACGTGTGCAGGGACCAGACCTTCTCCCTGTCCTCTGCAGTTCAGCCTGAGTCTGAAAGGAGTTTCATTTCCGTGTGTCGCCAGCGAGGAGGCACTACATGAGCCTTGCTGTTGGAGGGACTGTGTACTGGCAGGGAGAGACTTACACATTCAGCTCTCCTTTTCACAAGGCTGCTAGCCCATGGTGGAAGCTGAAAGTGAGAGTGACAAGCACTACCGACACATCACAACTACTTTGAAACCAGGCAAATTGTACAAAAAAAAAAGCAAATAATAAATAAATAAAATGATATATAAAATAGCCCAATGAGAGAGTGTGTGATACTTGATCTGCTATTAGGGAATGAGACAGGGAAGGTGACAAAAGTTTGTGTTGGGGAACACTTGACATCTAGTGACCACAATGCCATTATTTTCAAAGTAAATATGCAAAAAGCTAGGTCTGGTCCATGGGCTGAGATCAGAAATTGGAGAAAAGCCAGTGGTATCAGGAAAGATGTGGATTGGGACAAACTGTTTTCTGGCAAAGGCGTACTTGGTAAGTGGGAGGCTTCAAAAAAGTGAAATTTTGGGAGTACAAAGTTTGTCAGAATGTTATTTTGGATGGCAGGTGTTTTTTCTCTTCACACTTCTAATTGGTTTTTGTCAAGCCACTCATCCATGATGAAGTGTGCCCAGGAGGGGGGCAGACGCTAGTCTGTCTGTGCGGGAGCCAGGGATGGATAAAAGAATGTATGGCATCCGTTAGTCTCGCGAGACCATGGAACTGCGCCTGGAAAGTCTTCTCCGGGGTGCAGGCCTGGGCAAGGTTGCATGGAAGACCGGCTGTTGCCCAAGCAGCAAGTCTCCCCTCTCCACAACACCAACATTGTTCAAGGGAAGGGCAAGGGCCGATACAACTTGGCACCGATAAAAGAGTAAAAGATAAAGATACAGGTGTAGGGAGCCAAGTGATATTGAGGTCTACATTAAGAAAAACAAAAGGAGATGTATATCAGGTATAGGCAGGCAGGAACAAATGAAGTGCTTATGGAGCATAACAAATGCAAGAGAACACTTAAGAAAGAAATCAGGAAGGCTATAAGAAGACACAAGGTTACCATAGCAGACAAGGTGAAGGACAAACCTATGGGATTCAACAGTTATGTTAAGAGCAAAAGAAATGCAAAGGACAAAATTAGTCCTCTGGAAAATCAGAATGGTAATCCATGCATAGAGCCAGAAGAGATGGGGAAGATCTTAAATGAATATTTTGCATTGTTATTTACTCAGGAGTTGGACGCGGAGTCTAAAGAAGTGAGACAAAGCTGCGTCAACTTCATGGACTCTATACAGATTAAAGAGGAGGAGGTGTTTGCTGTCTTGAGGCAAATTAGGGGAAACCTCAGGGCCTGACCAGGTGTTCCCTCTGACCTGTGGGAGACAAGTGCAGAAATTGCTGGGGTCTGAGCAGAGATATTTAAATCATCCTTAGTAATAGGTGAGGTACCAGAGGATTGGAGGATAGACAATGTTGTTCCGCTGTTTAAGGAAGGCTCTAAAAATAAACCAGGAAATTATAGGTCGGCAAGTCTGACGCCAATCATGGGAAAGTTATTGGAAGGTATTCTAACAGAGCTGATATATAAGTATTTGGATAGGCGTGGACTGATTAGGGATAGTCAGCCAGAGAGTGGCAGTAGATGGTTGCCTCTCTGACTGGATGCTTGTGATTAGTTGTGTGCTACAGGGATCGGTGCTGGGTCCTTTGTTCGTCATCTATATCAATGATCAGGATGATAATGTGGTTAACTGGATCACCAGATTTGTAGATGACACCAAGACTGGGGCTGTAGTGGACATTGAGGAAGACTATCCTGGCTCGCAGCAGGATCTGGACTAGCTGAAAAATGGCAGATGGAATTTAGTGCAGACAAGTGTGACAGAAACGTTGACTAGGTTAGGATTTTATTCCCTGGAATGTAGAAGATTGAGAAAAGATTTGATTGAGGGATACAAAATTACGAGGGGTATAGATAGGGTAACTGCAAGCAGGCTTTTTCCACTGAGGTTGAGTAGGACATTTTTCATGATGGAATAGATGGCTTTGTTGCCAAGCATGCAGATATTACAAAGATTGCGGGAGGGGCAGGTAGTGTTGCGGAAACAGGTAGGATGCAGAAGGATTTAGACAGATTAGAAGAATGGGCAAGAGAGTGACAATTAAAATACAGTGTTGGAAAATGCATGGTCATTGATTTTGGTAGTAGAAATAAATGTGTAAACTATTTTCTAAACGTGGAGAAACTCCAAAAATCTGAGGTGCAGAGGAACTTGGGAGTCCTTGCGCAGAACTCCCTGAAGGTTAACTTGCAGACAGAGTGATGGTGAAGATGGCAAATGCAATGTTAACATACATTTCAAGAGGTCTAGAATATAAGAGCAGGGATGTGGCATTGAGGCATTGTAAGGCACTTGTGAGGCCTCACCTTGAGTTTTGTGATAGTTTTGGGCTCCTCATCTTAGAAAAGAAGTGCTGGCATTGGAGAAGGTCCAGAGAGGATGATTCCGGAAATATGAGGAATGTTTGATAGCTCAAGGTCTGTACACGCTGGAATTTAGAAGGATGAGGAGGGATCTCATTGAGTCCTTTAGAATCTTGAAAGCCCTAAACAGAATAGATGTGGAAAGTATGTTTCCCATGGTGGGAGAGCCTAGGAAAAGAGGACACAACCTCAGGATAGAGGGGCGTCCATTTAAAACAGAGATATGGAGAAATTTCTTTAGCCAGAGGGTGGTGAATTTATGGAATTTGTTACCACAGGCAGCCGAGAAGGCCATTTCATCAGGTGTATTTAAGGTTGAGATTGATAGGTTCTTGTTTGGACACATCATCAAAGGTAAGGAGGGGGAAGCCCAGGGTGTGGGGCTGAGGAGGGGAAAGAAGGATCATTCATGACTAAATTGTGGAGCAGACTCAATGGACCAAATGGCTCAATTCTGCTTCAATGTCTTATGGTCTTAAATGTAAAAGTACACGAATGGTATACGGCATTACACCACCTTGTCATAAGTGTCCATCTTACTAAAGTAAAAATCAAAATGTGCATGTTCTCCCAAGCTCCCATCTTTTTCTTTCAATTGCTTTCACGGTTTGGAGTTAGAAAGCATATCAGTGGTGCTGAGGTAGTTTTATATACAGCTGAACATGACCTGATGTTGAAGCACAGCAAGATATTTGAGCTTTAAAAAAAAAGCACAGCTGGGTGTTCGAGTTAATAAAATGAAAAATTATACAAATTCAGTTTCATAAACAGTGAGTTCCAGGCAATAATAACTGCAGATTAAAAAAAAGAGCAGAAATTGCTGGTTACATGGGAAAGATCGGCTCATTCAATCACACAACAGATAACTGGCTGATGATACAGAGCAAATTGCACAGTCGTTTGGAGCAAATGAAATAGCCAATGAAAGGCGAGTATCTGCCCTGCTAAGTGTAGTTGGTGGAAGTGTACACTGTTTGCTTAGAAGTTTAATTGTTCCAACCAAACTAGCCAAAATGAGCCTTGCTGACATCATGAAAGTAAGTCAGGAAAATTTCGAATAAAACCATTGTTGATTGAAGAATGCCTTAGGTTTCATCAGCAGAAGCAAAAGGAAGCAAAGTCCTTTTTCGTGTACATGGCTGAATTGAATAGATTGTCCAAGCATTATCAGTTCAGTGATGGGCTTAATGAAGCATTGACAGACTGTTTAGTTTGTGGAATCTTACAAGAAAGTATTCATAAAATCTTCCTAACTGAAAAACAACTCACATTTAAGAGAGCAGTTGAAATCGCTGTATCAATAAAAAACAGCAGACAGAGTTGCAATCAGGAATGAATGTGAGTGTGGACAAAATTGCAATGAGTAAGTTATGTTACCATTGTGGCAGGGGCTCACACACGCCAGAACAAAGCAGGGTTAAAGGTGAAGCTTGCAGAAAATGCGACAAAGTAGGACACGTGCAAAGAGCGTGTCAGCAGACAAACTGCACAGGGAAGACAAAAAGAAAAAAAAGTCAAGTTGCAGTTTCAAAAAGAGCACTGATTTGTTTGTCGTTGATGAAAAATTTGATAAAGGACAGAGTATCCTTCCGATTTATATTGTGAAAACTAACACGAGACAAGCAATATGGCTTACACAAGTGAATGGCTAATTAATTAAAATGGAATTGAACACTGGCTTGGCTATTTCAGTCATTCCACAAAATACACCCGAGAGGAATTTCAAGGATACTAAACTGCAGATATCTGACCAAGGTCTTATACTGAAGAAAAGACATCTCCAGTAGGAATGACATTCATAAGTCAAGTCAAGTCAACTTTTATTGTCATTTCGACCATAACTGCTGGTAGAGTGCATAGTAAAAATGAGACAATGTTTTTCAGGACCATGGTGTTACATGACACAGTACAAAAACTAGACTGAACTACATAAAAAAAACCAACACAGTGAAAGCTACACTAGACTACAGACCTACACTGGACTGCATAAAGTGCACAAAAACAGTGCTGGCATTACAATAAATAATAAACAGGACAGTAGGGCAAGGTGTCAGACCAGGCTTCGGGTATTGAGGAGTCTGATAGCTTGGGGGAAGAAACTGTTACATAGTCTGGTCGTGAGAGCCCGAATGCTTCGGAGCCTTTTCCCAGACGGCAGGAGGGAGAAGAGATTGTATGAGGGAGTGAAATACAACAACCAACAAGCCACATTGGGCTTGTATGTGGTAAAAACAGGAGGGCCAGCATTGTGGGGTCATGATTGGCTGAGCCAAATACAACTTGATAGGCGATCCATCCACTATTTGCATGCCACATCCCCTGCAATAGAGTCAATTGAAAGCAAATTAAGAAAAGTACTCAATGATTCCACATCAGTGTTCAACAATGGCATTGGAAAGCTGAAATATATCTAGGGTAAAATAGGATTAAATGAAAATGTCACAACCAAGTTTTACAAAGTTCCCCTGGTTCTTTATACTATCCATAATGATGTAACCAGTGAGCTAGATCATATGGCGACGGAAGGAATTCTTTCCATGGTTGAGAGGAGTCCGTGGACAATACCCATGGTCTCCATAGCCAGGAATATTGGGTCTGTCAGAATCAGTGGCGATTTTAAGGTTACCATCAACCCAGAATTGAAAGTAGATCAATGCTTGCTGCCCAGGATAGAGGATTTCTTTGCAAACCTTTCTGGTGGGAAACACTTCAGCAAAGTGGACTTAACTGAGGCCTACCTACAAAAAAAAGTGGAAGAAGTGTCCAAATTGCTTCTCAGCAGAAACACTTACAAACGGCCTTATTGCTATAATAAGGTTATTTTTAGAGCTGCATCTGCACCTGCTTTCTGGCAGAAAGCTATGGACCAGGTGCTCAGTGTTACCCGAATGACATATTTGTTACTGGTAAGGATGGCTAGGAACATCTCCAAAATCTAAAGACAGTGTTGAAAAGACAGGAAGATTATGGGCTCAGAGCATGATGCACCAAGTGTGAATTCTTTAAACCAAGCATCACTTACCCTGGTCACACCATTGCCACTTCACACGAGTGTGCTGAGGAAGACCATGTCACAGTTGTGGTCCTTTTTAGGATTTGTCAATTACAGTAACAGGTTCCTGCTGTGTTCCACCCCTTGAACTCATTACCACAGATCAGGAAGAAATGGCAATGTGAGGTGGCTTTCTAAAGGGAGAAAGCAAATGTGATGCCAGACATTGTACTCACATGTTATAATCCACATTGTCCAGAGAAGCTTGCCTGTGATGCCTTGCCTTGTGGTGTAGGAGCAGTCATGTCACATGTTATGAGTGAAGGAAGTGAATGCCCCATAGCCTTTGCTGAGACTATGGCTGCAGAGAAAAGATATGCACAGATTGATAGAGAGGCCTTAGGTTTAGTCTGGGGTGTAAAATGCTTCAATCAGTACATACTTTCAGTACATACATACATACTTTTAATCAGTATGTACGTGGCAGAGAATTTCTCCTCATTACTGATCATCAACCACTAGTGTCCATTTTCAATCCGCAGAAGTGTGCTCTACTAACAGCAGCAGCATGATTGCAAAGACGGGCTCAACTTCATGAGGACAACTAATTATGGAAATGCAAATGAATTGTCCCATTTTCCCGTCGAAAAGGAAATACAGTACCTCAAAAATGTTCAAAGGGGACCACTCCTCCTGATGTTTTCTCCCGAATGCAAATTGAAAATCTCTCTATTATGTCAGGGATGATCCAAAGAAAACCAGAAAAGACCCCACACTGTCTCAAATCTCCATGGCCGCCCAAAATAGCTGGAATGGTCAACAGAGTCGTCTATTTTTCCCAGCGCCAGGATAAACTTGCCTTTATATGGGGATTGAGTGTTGTTATACCATCAAAGCTGAGAGCTTAAGTGTTGAAGGGCTACATGCTGGTCATCTAGGCCGGGTCAAAATGAAAGCGTTGGCTCAAAGTATTGTCTGGTGGCTTGAGATAGATCAGCAGATCGAGCGGCTTGCCATGCACTGATTGGGATGCCCCGTATGTCCAGAAGAAAGGTGCCCAGAGCTGTCAGAACCACTTTGTGCAGCACAGGGTCAACTCCTATAGCTGGCATGGAGGAGACCCCAGAAGCTGAGATTGTTTCACAGTCACAAGTCTCGCCTGCCAAGCAGAGAAATTCCACCAGCCCACCCCCACCATAGGGAAAGACATTATGCCTCAAGAATAAGAAATCCTCTACAGCAATTGAATCTTTAGCCATGAGTGGGACAATTTAAAATTTACCATGCTGTGGCTGTCCATATAGTAGTTGTATTATATAGTACACTGTGCATATAGTTGAGATGCATTTTATATTGAGTTGGAGTTTACAGTTAAGTAGGAGGAGTGTTAAGTATTTAATATCTCAATGACATTTGAGTAACCCTGTAAATATATTGTTTAGTTAAACATTCTTTTTCTTCCCATAAATCATTATGGATGTATGTGAATACCAAGTGCCATTCAACCCACAACATTATGCCGAACCTCCTGAAAAGCAAATCAAAAACATCCAAACACAATATCTCCTATCCAAATGCCCCTTAAAAGCCTCTAATGTACTTGCCTCTACCACCATACCAGGCAGCGCATTCCAGTCATCCACCACCCTCTGAATAAAAATCTTACTACTCACATCCCCCTTGAACCTACTCACTCTCACCTTCAATGCATACCCTCTGGTATTAGACATTTCAACCCCGCGAAACAGATACACTCTGTCCACTGTCTATCCCTTGACAGATGCTGCCTGACCTATTCAGTCCTTCCAGCGTTCTGCGTTTGCTGCTCTGGATTCCCAGGGCCGGCAGAGTCTCTTATATTTAAAATAAAAAGGATTTGGTTACCATCATGGACTTACATTGTCTGCCTGTTTGCTCATTTAAAATGCTGATGGCTGGGAATTTGTCTATGGTCATCACCCACTATTCCTTCTAGTTCTGTAGAAGAGGTATTCTTGTCCAACACACACTTCATGCTATTTTATTAAATGTTTACCATAATATATTCCCATAAATCATGGCTTGGAAAGAATGTATATATGCCTCTAGAATAAGTTATTAATATGCCACTGAAAATTATGTAATTTGGATTAACTATGACCTATTCCCCAAGTAAATTCAATAGCAATGTTTCATGCACAGATTCTATGACTGATTGGTTATGTGTGGTATCTGACCATAACAGTTAGATTTGCTCAATTCTGTTGCATGTTCGTAGGTGGCTGCCAAGTCCATGTTATAAAACTTCAGAATAGAAAATAAAGATGAATGTTTGCTCTTTCAATCTACTCATCATGGCCTTGCTGTAATGGTACTCACCCAACGGCACCAGACTCCGGCATTTACATGCTCTGATTTTCCAGAGGTTGGCTAGTTGGCACGGTCCGCTAATTCTGGCCTGCTCTGCTAATCAGCAGCCATGTTTTGGCACCAAGATTTGGATATTTAAAACGCACCTGAACTCAGTTGTTGTTGCTCCTTTCCACGCACATTGGCCGGCAACTTTGCCATTTCTTTAGCATTTGTCTGGTTTTTAAGAAGCTGAGTTGCTAGTTCAACACAACGCAGCACAGTTGGAAGCATGCAAGAACAGCCAGATTTGAACCCAGGACCACTCGCCTCAAAGTCCAGTGCGGATGGCACTACACCTGAACTCAGATTCAGTGTTCAATCATCAGCTCAACTTTGGTTCAGCCTGCAATTAGGAATTCTGTCTCATTTGGATTCTTGTCTAGTCTTGTCAGGTTCTTGTTTATCATTTAGTCAAGAACTCTGTTCTCGTCTCTGTCTCGACATCATATCTCGATTCTCGTCTTGGGTACTCCAGTACTTAGGTCCATTACATCCTCACCTGGGCCTCCCAGCATACTTGTACTTTATTTGTATTACACAATCCCTGCACCATGTTTTACATTGTGTTCTCGTTTATTGTACTACCTTAGTGTTCTATCTAGCACGCAAATCTAAAGCTTTTATTGTACACTCCCAGTGGCTAATTTATTAGGTACATCTGTAAACCTGTTCATTAATGTAAATATCTAATCAGCCAATCATGTGGCAGCAACTCAATGCATAAAAGCATGCAGACATGGTCAAGAGGTTCAGTTGTTGTTCAGAGCAAACATCAGATTGGGGAAGAAATGTCATCTAACTGACTTTGACTGTGGAATGATTGCTGATCTCCTGGGATTTTCACACACAGTAATCTCTTGAGTTTGCAGAGAGTGGTGCGAAAAACAAAAAGTAGTGAGTAGCAGTTCTGCGGGTGAAAGTGCTTTGTTAATGAGAGAAGTCAAAAGAAAATAGTCAAACTGGTTCCAGCTGCCAGGAAGGCAACAGTAACTCAAATAACCACACATTTACAACAGTGGTGTGCAGAAGAGCATCTCTGAATGCACAACACATCGAACTTTGAAGTGGATAGGTTGCAGCAGCAGAAGACCAGCAGTTACCAAATAAACTGGCCACTTAATGTACTCATTGCATCCACTGCCTACTGTGATTTACTTTTCTACCTGTGTATATCTCTGTACCTATGACCATCATTTGGCAATTAGAAGGGAGCTAAAGAAGAATGCTTTCACCTAGACGATGGTTGCAATTTGAAAAGTAGTTCCTGAGTCAGCCTTGTAGGCAGGTACTTCCAAAATAATCACCTTGATTAGCGCACCGATTATCCAGGCAGAGGAGGCTCCTGATCGAGGGCCAGAGAATAATCATCATATAAATGATGGGCTGAAGGGCCATCGATGTTGCGTAATTCTAAAATTTTTCATATGGCATCACAAACAGCAGAGTTCATAATACAGTGGTTGACTTTTCATCTAGAAGGGCAATGGTATTGTATTTCTTGGGATGAAGTAGTAACAATTTGGGCAAGTCAACTCCAGGCATAGAAAATTTTTAGGATGTACTTTGGACAGAGAGGTGGGTACAATTATAATGCTTAAAAGACTTGAGGACAAAAGAGGAAAGGGTTAGGAAAGACCAAGGTCCCACACTACCAGGTTCAGGAAAAGTTATTGTCCTTCAACTATCAGGCTCCTAACCAGTGTAGGTAACTTCACTCATCTCAAATCTGAACTGATTCCACAACCTGTGGACTCACTTTCAAGGACTCTACACTCAAGTTTTCAGTGTATGTTTATTTATTTATTTTGCACAATTTGTTGCCTTTTGCACATTGGTTGTTTGTCTGACCTTATTGTTTACAATTTGCCATTGATTCTATTGTGTTTCTTTGTATTTACTTTGAATGCCCAGAAGAAAATTAATCTTAGAGTTGTTCATGATGACGTATATCTACTTAGTTTGAACTTTGAACTTGAAAGGGTTATAGAGGATTCCACAGCTCATGCTCTCAGTATTATTTATATTTATTTATCTACCTATTTATTCTTCACACAGATTATATCTTCACGCAGAGAGTGGTGAGAGTGTGGAATGAGCTGCCAGATGAGGTGGTGAATGCGGGCTCACTTTTGACATTTAGGAAAGACTTGGACAGGTACATGGATGAGAGGGGTATGGAGGGATATGGGCCAGGTGCAGGTCAGTGGGACTAGGCAGAAAAATGGTTCGGCACAGCCAAGAAGGGCCAAATGGCCTGTTTCTGCACTGTAATGTTCTATGGTTCTATTATTATTATTATTATTATTATTATTATTATTATTATTATTATTATTATTATTATTATTATTATTATCGTATTTGCAGTTTGACTTCTTTTGAACATTGATTGTTTATCAGCCTTTGTGTGTGGTTTTCCAATAATTCTATTGTATTTCTATGTTCTACTGAGTATGCCTGTAGGAAAATGAATCTCAGGGTCGTACATGGTGACACACACATACTTAGATAATAAATTTACTTTGAACTTTGAAATTTTGACCAAGTGCAGCCATTCCAGGAAGACATGGATGTGCTGGTCCAAAAGGCTTGTTTCCATGCTGTATCACTCTATGACTCCATGGTAGTGTACAGTTAGTACAATGTTATTACAGCTCGGGGCATCAGAATTCGGAGTTCATTTCCGGCACTTTCTGTCGGGGTCTCCGTACATTCTCCCAGTGGAATGCGTGGGTTTTCCCCGGGCGCTCCAGTTTCCCCCCACAGTCCAACGACATACCGGGTAGGTTAATTGATCATTATGAGTTGTCCCATGACTGGGTTAGGTTGAATTGTGTTTGTTGGGGAGTGCTGGGGCAGTGTGGCTCGAAGGACCTATTCCGCGCTGTACCCCTAAATAGATAAAACCAGCAATCCCCAATACGCAGTGTGAAGAAAACATGATGTGAAATGACAGACTCTGATGAAGCTTCCACCTAAACCCACAGCCAACGTAAGGTAAATATAAATAGGTATTCCTAGTCAACTTTGTGAATCCCATCAGATGACCAATCTTGTTTATTTATTTATTTAGTGATACAGCATGAAGTAGGTAATTACAATACCTATTTCATGATACAGTAAATATAATAGTAATGGGCAGCCATCGATCCCGGGGGATCACAGTTTTGCACCCCTGGTGGACTGTGTCCTCTCCAGGGCACAAGTCTGGGTGGGAAGATTTGAAGAACTGGCTGTTGCCCATGCAGCGGGTTCCCCCTCTCCACATCACTGATGGAGTCCAAGGGAAGGGCAAGCACTGGTACAGCTTGTCATCAGTGATGTCGCAGAGGTTGCCAGAGTGAAGTTGTAAACTGCCTTAGGGACCCCGGCTCTGAATTTCTTCCTCAGGGTTTACTCCCGAAGCTTTTCCCATGGGTGGGTATGGCCGCAAGACAGCGGAGGTTTAAAATCAGAGTTTTCCTTCTCAGATGAGCCCCACCTACCTGGAGCAACTGGTTTTGAGGCACCAGTGATCTGCCTTTGCCCCTTCTCTTGTCAGTAGAAACAGTTCCACCGGGCCTAGTAGCTAGGCCACATTTGAAGGCCAAGATTTGGACTTGGTTGTCAGAGGCTGTTACAGACGCACACTATTGGAGCACTTTATAGGTATCCCCACTACCACCCCCAGTTCTGACGACCTTAGGAACCAGTAAATATAATACCTATTAGTGATACTGCACAGACTAGGCCCTTCCGGCCCATTGAGCCACACCAACGCAGCAACCCTCGACAAACCCGATTAACCCTAACCTAATTGTGGGACAATTTGCAATCACCAATTAACTTACTAACTCGTACCTCCTTGGACTGTGGTAGGAAACCGGGGCACCCAAAGCAAGCATGCGCATCCCACTGGGAGAATGTTCAAACTCATTACAGACGATGCCAGAACTGAACTCGCAACTCTGGAATGCCCTGAGCTGTAGCAGCATCATGGCAACCACTATGCCTCTGTGGTGTCAGTTAGGCACACAGTACATTCCTAAACCTCCTTTGGAAAGTCCAAGATCTTTTTATACTATAGGTGAGGAAAGAATAGACCCTGAGGAGACTGATGACTGTTGCAAGAGTGTATTAATTTCCTTTCCAGAATTAATTACTGTTTTGCCAGTATCACCATCATCCAAACATGAGCCTCTGTCACCTCAGATGGCTACGGTGCCGACTGGGACTGGGGTCTGTGTGTGAGAGTTTGTGGGTGGGTGGGAAGGTGGGAAAAGGGCTTGTTTTCCCGTTGTCTCGTCTTGTTCCATTGCTGTTGTCACTTGTTTTGTTCTGCTGAACATTATGGGCATGCTCTGTCACCACCAGAATGTGTGGCGATACCTGTGGGTGGCCCCAAACTTATTTCTGGGTGTGTAGGTTGTTAACACAAATGACGCATTTCACTGTATGATGTGCACGTGATAAATAAATCTAAATCTGAATCTGATATTAGCACCAGCTTCCTAATGAAGGCATTCAGCACATTCCAACAAGAATTTAAAACACCATCACTTCCAAATCTGGAACAGAATTAACAGGATTGAATAATCAGCACAGGGGGGGGGGGGGGGGGGGGGTGACAACTTCATCTTTTTCCTATTAATATTAATTCCTTATTTTCCATTATTATACGGAAGGACTTGATGTACAGCTGTCCCCCACTTTACGAATGTTCACTTTACGCCACTTCGCTTTTACAAAAGACCTACCGGTACATTAGTAACCTGTTTTCGCATTACAAAGAGGATTTTCGCTTTTACGAGAATTTTTCCCATATAGATTAATGGTTCTTTGCTTTACGCCATTTCGGCTTAAGAAAGGTTTCATAGGAATGCTCTACCTTCGTACGGAGGGGGGAGGGCGGGGGGGGGAACACCTGTATTTTGCGATCAATAAATTAAAGATAAAATGCTTCTGAACTGGAATTGTCAAGTTTGCTGATAACATGACAGTGGTGAGTCTCAGCACCAACGATGATGGGACTTTCTCCCTGTGGTTTTCCTCCCGATGCTCCTGGTTCCTGCCACATTCCAAAGATACGGGTTGGGGTTGGGTTACTAAGTAGTGGGCGTGCTATGTCAGTGCCAGAAGCACGGTGAGACCTGCAGGCTGTGAAAGAGTAAGCAACTTAAATCCCTGGCTATCTACATCTCTGAGGATCTGTCTTGGACCCAACATATCGATGCAGATATAAAGAAGGTATGACAGTGGCTACATCTCATTAGGAGTTTGAGGAGATTTGGTATGTCGCCAAACACTCTTGCAAATTTCTACAAATGTACCCTGGAGAACATTCCAACTGGCTACATCATCATTTGCTATGTGGTGGTATTCTGATTCCTGGATGGACATTGATCCCACGCACAGGCAGCGACTCGAGGATCGGCAACAGACACCGAGAGAAAGAGCGCGAGTGCGCGATTTGTCAAGTACACCACCCCCGACGGCTGACCCACTGTTTCCGATGTTCCATTTTCTCCTGCGATGCTTCAGTCAGCAGCACTGGCATTGAATCAGCTCATCCACAGGCCTGTGAAACCTTGGAACCCCAAAGGTGCGCTCGTCTTCCAGACCACGTCCATGGAATATCAAAAAATGGAAGCAGGTCTCACCGCCGTAAAGAACTGAAGTCTGAGAGACATTTTTTATTTCTATTTTTGCACTACTTATTTAATTTAAATATTTAATATATACAATGCTCCCGGACACGCTTTCCATCCGTGCCGGGTTGAGTGCCGAGCTCGCAACTCGGCCTCATAAAAAAAAACACTGCGCTGTGAGAAGGACGTGGGGGAGCACTCACAGACTCTTTCCTCCAAGACAACCACTAGAAAAAAAAAGTGGTCGCCGAGGCTCTGGGAGAGTATGGCACACAAAAAAATTTTATATATATATATATATATTTACTGTAATTGATAGTTATTTCTGTTATTGTGTATTGCATTGTACTGCTGCCACAAAAACAACTAATTTTACGACATATGTCGGTGACATTAAATCTGATTCTGATTCTTTTGGTCATTGGGGTCATTCACTGTGTTGAATCCGAGTGTTTTTGTGATCCAGATCCAGATCACTGAAGGTCAAGAATGAAGAACAAAACTTGATGGTTACAATTGTTTTATTAAGTATTTCAAGAAAGTAGAATTAAAAAAAAGAAAAGAGAACAAAGAAAAAACAAACAAAGGAAAAGAAGTTGTAGTTCTTTCAGCCTCAGACTAGAGATGAACAACATTCCACTGATAGCAATAAACCTATAAAATAGGTTATCCAAGAGGTGTGACACTTGATACAGAAAACTAAGAAGCTTTAGAAAAAATTATAGTACTGGAAAATTCAATGAACAGTTACACATACAATATGTAGGTAATTATATAAAAGTACAAGCAAGCTTAGAAAAGTTAATCTACAAGAAAAAATAAAGGCAACAATAATTCCACACCCCAATCGAACAACTGTGTGTTTTAATGTGCCCATGTACATGTGACAAATAAAACCAATCCAATCTAATCTATGGCCAGTGGAGTAGAGATATGTCTCTACCAAAGGAGGTGTAAGGAGCTCCTTCCCTCCACTAGCCTGCAGGTCACCCTTGGGCAAGGAGTAGCACCTGCTTAGCCCCCTCTCTCCTCCATCAGGGTCACGTGAAGCCATGGGAGCAGGTGGTGGATGGTCGTACGAGCAGCTGGTGCATATCACAAGTCCTGGCTATGTGACCACTGACACCAGGCAAACAATCTCAGCTATTGATAATAGCTGGAGATACCCGTCTTGTAAAGATACTGCCCAGAAGAAGACAATAGCAAACCACTTCTGTAAAAAAAATTGTCAAGATCAACCGTGGTCACTATGATCGCCCACACCTTATGACATGGCACACAATGATGATGATGGTGACCCTAATCTAGTATTTTCTATGAATTTGAGATGAAACACTTCTGGACTAGAACAGAAAGCTATAGCAAACTGAGGTTTAAACTGGAGCCATTCTCATGTTGATTAGAAGATATAAAATTAGTTTCAATGAGAAAAGAATATACAGAATGTATAATGAGTAGATGATTCCCTGGACACGTACCGATGTAATGATAGCTTTATGTCCGATAGTCAGTAGCTAATCTATCCAAATGTGCAAATTCTAAAAAGGCCCTCATCAGATCACCACCAATTTAGAATCAATTTTGTAAATTAGCCCTTTTCAAAGAAGCAGTTTTTATTTAAGTTTCTAATTATTGGACAAAGCCTACTTAAAATGTTGTTTTTGTGAAAATCCCAAATACAGTAATTGGAGTCTCAAAAAGATAACTTGCTTAAATTATAGGGAAAATTAACTTCCAATTAACTTGTTGTGAATATTCAGAGTGGTGTTTGTCACTGTAAGTCATCTATGATGTGGTTAATTATGTAATTGGATTTTGATCATCTTTAAGACAGTAATTAAAGGGGAAATTCCCACTGCCTGGCAACAATATTTGAATGGCTGTACATGACAACTAAAGAGATGGCAGGTGCTACCATGAAAATGGAAAGGAAAAAAACTATATTTTCATGCAGCTGGTATGCATCTGATGTGGCTTGATTGTCCTGTGCACTGAGATAGAGTGAAGAACCTTGTTTACAGATTATGTACTACATTCTGGTCATAAATAGAAAACAAAATGGGGAGTGCAGCTAAACAGGAAATTCAAAGTAAATTTATTATCAAAGTATGAATGTGTTACCATATGCAACCCTGAGATTCATTTTTATTTAACGATGAAGTGTGGAGTAGGCCCAGCAGCCCCACAAACCCAATTAAACCTAACCTATCCACGATACAATTTACAATGATCAATGAATGTACCTGGTACCTCTTTGGACTGCTGGAGGAAACTGGAGAGCCCAGAGAAAACCCACAGGGAGGAGATACAGAGACTCCATATATTCTTGCAAGCATTCAAGGTCAAGCAGAAACATACAATTGAATCAATGAACAACTACACACAAAGACTGACAATCAATAAGCAAAAGTAGGTAACCTGTGCAAATATAATAATAAATGAATAAATAGACAGACAGATAGATAGAGTAGATAGATAAATAAATTAATGAATGAATTAATTATTAATAAGTAAACAAACAAAGTACAAGATGTAAAAGTCTGTGACAAAGCTCATTGGGAGATCAAGAGTGACGTTAGTGAATGAGAGATCCATTCAAAAATTTAACTTTATTTATCACAGGTACCTGTAGTAAATGATTTATGGTTAGGTTAATGAAAAAGAAAAGATGTGCTGGCATTGGAGAGTTCAGAGGAGGTTTACAGGAATGATTCCAGGTATGAAAGTGGTTTCATATGAGGAACTTTTGATAGCTCTGGGTCTATACTCACTGGAATTTAGAAGGATGAGGGTGATCTCGTTGAAATCTTTCAAATATTGAAAGGCCTAAATGCCAGAGGGTGGTGAATTTGTGGAATTTATTACTACACGCAGCTGTGGAGGCAGATCATTGGGTGTATTTAAGGCAGAGCTTGATAGGTTCTTGATTGGACATGACATCAAAGGTTATGGGGAGAAGGCCGGGGAGTGAGTCTGAGGAAAGGAAATAGGATCAGCCATGATGGAATGGTGGAGCAGACTCGTTGGGCCAAATGGACTAATTCTGCTCCTATGTCTTATGGTTTTATTAAACAAAAAATATGAAGATGATCACCTATTCTGGAATTACTGGTAAATCCTGTACTTCGGCAAGTACTGCACATCTGGAATAAAATCAGGGATGTAATGTTGAGACTTTCTAAAGCACTGATGAGGCTTCACTTGATGTACCGTGAGCAAATTTGGGCCCCTTACCTTAGAAAGGATGTGCTGAAACTGGAGAACACTGGAGCACTGGAGAAACTGGAAAAGGAGGTTCATGAAAATGATTCCAGGGTTAAATGGCTTGTCATATGAAGAGCGTTTGAAGGCTCTGGGCCTGTATTCACTAGAATTCGGAAGAATGAAGGTTGACCTCATTGAAACTCATCGAACAGTGAAAGACCTTGATAGAGTGGATGTGGGGAGGATGTTTCTTGTGATGGGAGAGTCTAAGTACAGAAGAGACAGCCTCAGAATAGACGGGCATCATTTTAGAATGGAGATCTTTAGCCAGAGAGTGGTGAACCTGTGGAATCTTTGCCACAGTCGACCTCTTGAAAGTGTTCACAGACAGGTGATTGATAAGTTTGTGGCCTAAGGTAGAATGAGATGAGTTATACATCTCTCGTTACATGCACGCAGTTCAAATCTTAAGAGTATGGACATGCCAGAGGCAGGAAACATGTTCCTGATGTTAGGGGAGTCCAGAATCAGAGGCCACAGTTTAAGAATAAGGGGCAGGCCATTTAGAACGGAGTTGAGGAAAAACTTCTTCACCCAGAGAGTTGTGGATCTGTGGAATGCTCTGCCTCAGAAGGCAGTGGTGGCCAATTCTCTGGATGCTTTCAAGAAAGAGTTAGATAGAGCTCTTAAAGATAGCAGAGTCAAGGGATATGGGGAGGAGGCAGGAATGGAGTACTGATTGTGGATGATCAGCCATGATCACAGTGAATGGCAGTGCTGGCTAGAAGGGCTGAATGACCTACTCCTGCACCTATTGTCAATTGTCTATTTATGTATGTTTAAGGCAGAGGTTGATAGATTCTTGATTGGTGATTCTTGATTGAAAAACAATACTATACTGTATCTTTTTCCACTGATACTCCCTTACAACATATTCTGTTTTCAATTATAAACATGTTCAGCAAAGAGCACATTTTGGTCTCTGTGGTAGAGCTGGCTAGGTCTGCAGCCTCTGATGAAGCTGTGCATTGGAGCCTCCTGCATAGCTTCTTGATTGATTCTTGATAGGATGCAACCAGTCATAGCAAAATACAGCACAAAACTGTCCCTTTGGCCCATCTAGTCTGTGCCAAACAACTTAAACTACCTACTCCCATTGTCCTGCACCTGGACCATAGCCCTCCACACTCCTCTATAACCCTACCACCCATCTACCTATCTAAACTTCTCTTATATGTTTAAATTAAACCCACATCCACTTGCATCTCGTTCCACACTCTCACCACCCACTGACTGAAGAAGTTTCCCTTCATGTTCCCTTTAAACTTTTCACCTTTCACCCTCAACCCATGACCTCTACTTGTAGTACCCCCCCCCCCCCATCTTCGGTGGAAAACTGCATGCAGTCAGAATGCTCCATTGAAATTTACTGTAGACTTTGGGCATGTACAAAATCTCTTCAATTGTTTTCTGCTTAACATGGTCAGAACTGATTGCTCTAAGCACAGTGTCGTGTCTAATGGCTACTCGGGTAGCTGTGGAACCCAAGTCATTGGGTTTATTTAAGACAGAAGTTGATAGATTCTTGATTAGTCAGGGCATGAGGGATAAAGGAAAAGGCAGGAGACTGGGGCTGAGAGGGAAATGACTCAGCTATCATGAAATGGCGGAGCAGACTCAATGGTCCAAAAGGCCGAATTCTGCTCCTACATCTTATGGTTTAATGTGCATGTGACTGACGCTAGTTAGACACTGTTCAGCAATACAAATAAACTCTTCTTGTGCTTCCAGCCAGGTAAAGGTATTAATTATAACCGGCATTTCAATGACAAACTCTGCCATCTTCTTCAGGGATGGTGACTGGGCCAGTCTAGTCCAGTGGTATTTGTACCCCCATAATCCAGATTGGTTAGACCTCATCAAATCAGGTTTTGCTCTCCCACCTTGTTGACAAACGAATTCCAGTTCTTACTTAGAGTGAGGTCTTCACCTTTGTTAAAACTCTTTTCCTCTAGTTTGATTTCAAGGGCTTCTTTCACCAGCCGGTCTCAAAAGCCATGGGCAAAGCACAGTAGTTTTGTGCCATTAAAGACAATCCTATGGCCATTGTGAATGCAAGGTTCTGCTACCGCCAATTTCTCTGGGTGATCCAGACGGATACTCCTCCTCGTTGTGTGTTTCCACCGTGCACCCATCTGGCCAATATACGTTGCTTTCCTCTGCATTCACAGGGAGTCCTGTAAATGCCAGTCAACGTAAGTCTTAGGCCATCTTGGATTTGAGCTGTCTTATGGATTTGTGGATGCTATTAATCCAGTATTTCTTCAGGATGCTGGCAGTCCATCCAGAACAGTGGAAATATAGGGAAGACAGGTGGTAGCGATGGGTTCCTCCTAGTTGTTAGGTTTCCTGGTTTTTCCATCGGCCTTTTTTCCTTCACCTTTTAGCCATTCTGTAGGAACATCATGCATAATCGTCTTAGTTCCTCAGGGAGATTCTCTGGGTTCAAAATAATTCCCGTACATTTAATCAAAGTACAAAGAACCGCTCTATGTTGGGAGGTGTGATGGTGGCTGTTACTGTTGGTGTATCAGTCCGTGTGAGTAGGTTTCCAATAGACGCCACGCCTGAGGCTACCGTCTGGCCTCTGTTATATTAGAATGTCCAGGAATGGGAGGCAACCATTCTTCTCCATCTTCATCATAAATTGAATGTTTGGATGTTTACTGTTCAGATGGCTGTGGAACTCTTGGAGTGCCTGGAGTCCATCAGGCCACACTACGAAGGTGTCATCTATATATCTGAAGAAGCATTTGGGGTGATGAACTCAGAGCCCCCTCTTCAAAGTCCTCCATGTAGAAATTAGCAATAGCTGGCATCAAAGGCAATCCCACGGCCACTCCATCCGTGTGTTCACAGTAGGGCCCCTTACAGAGAAAGTACGTTAATGTAAGGGTATGTTCAAAAAGGTCAGTGGTACCCCTATCAAACCCTGAGCACAGGAGGACCAAGCTGCCCTGAATGGGAACTCTTGTGAACATCCCAAATAAATGGCTGCCTGGGTTAACCAGAATCCACTGTACTTACTTTCTTCCTTGTGCATTTTGTAAGTGCGACCAGTGCAACAGTTTGCTGTTGTTGTAAAATTTTGTGAATTAACCATAACTAAGCAACACCATAATGGGTGGAACTGCATATTATCTATGCAGCCATATTGAAATCCTAATATCCATTTCTCCAATCACTTTCATTGGCTAAACACATCTAAAAAATTATATATGTGCTACTATTGATTTCTGAGTGACAAGGTTGAGATATGTCTCTACCAAAGAAGGAGTAAGGCACTCCATCCCTCCACTGGCCTGCAGGTCACCCTTGGGCAAGGTGTAGCACCCCATAACTTTTGCTGCCCTGTCTTATCAAGAACATATCAATCTGTGTTTTAAATATGCTGAACTTGGTGTCCACAGCCATCTGTGGCAATGAATTCACTACCCTCTGGCTAAATAAATTCCTCCTCACCTCTGTTCTAAAGAGATGCTCTGTGTCCATGCCCTCCGGCCCTAGACTCCACCACTACTGGAAACACCCTCTCCATGTCTACTTTATCAAGACCTTTCCATATTTGGTAGGTTTCAATGAGATTCCCCCCTCCCACCCCCATTTTTCTAAACTCCAGTGAAGACAGGCTCAGAGCCATCAAATGCTCCTTGTATGTTAACCCTTTCATTCCTAGGATCATTCTCATGAAGCTCTTCTGGACCCAGAATGTTTTCAATTTATATCCAGCATGTTTTTCTGTTAAAGAAGAAAGTGTAGATGATGAAGGAATACTGAATCAGCAATCTGATTTTCATTTTGATTATCATTTCTATTGCTTCTATTTTCCTTCTGTCTAAATTGCATTTTCAAAGCCAAAATTAGGTTTGTCATGCAGAAGGAAGAATGACTGAGAACAGTATGTGGTATGGCTTTATTGTTTCCATCTGTGTGTTCATACATTTGCCAATATTGTGTTATCTACATACATTGCCAAGATCCTGCTAATCCAAAATAGAAACAGAAACTGCTGTCAACCCTCAGTGAACGAGGTGGCATCTGTGAAGAGAGAAATAGAACTTACTGATGACATCTGTACAACTGCCCAGTTGTAGCTCATTTGGTAGTATTCTCACATAAGGATTTTGAGGAGATTTGCTATGTTACTGAAGATTCAAACACATTTCTACAGGGCTGCAGTGGAGAGCATTCTGATTGTTCACATCACAGCCTCGTGTGGAGGCTTCAACATGCACAGGATGGTGTTACGAAAACCCCGTAACCAGGTAACTTACCAGCAAAGATAGATGGATCAGCTGAGTCGGATGCTACTATTTTCAAGCGTTTTATTCAATAAGGGCACAAACGTATGGTTAATACAAAACATTCAGATCATATACATCGTCAAAACTCAATCTAAAACACCGGTGTAACCATAATCAATCAGAAATAAGCTCTACAGTTGTCTAGGGGTTAATACTGAGTCCAACGGAAATATAAAGAGTCACTCAGAAGTTTGCAGGCTTTTCCTTTTTGGGAACCGCTGGGGTTTTCACATTGTAGAGAGAAAGAGGTGATTTAGAAAAGATAAACACTTGCCCGTCGTCTTGGCAGAGCAAATCCTTGGAATCAGGGGAGCAGACATCCCCGTTGTTATTTAAAAGCAGTCTTTCGTTGGTTTTAACCACAGATTCAAATTCGGAATCTAACGCACGTGGCTTCCTTCAACATGGCGTCCCGCTCCCACGGGAATCGGTATCGTGTTTCCTTGGTGTCTGCTGGGTGCGTCTGAGGGTTCCCCCCCTCAGACCCGCCTTTATACTTTTTCACGGGATCGCAGGTGTCAATCAAGTTGCAGGTAATGCGATCTCTCTCTCAACCAGCCCACTTTGCCCGAGGGCTTTTCACGTGGTCTCCATGAGACAATAGTCAAGGTCACCTTCATTCTACTTCTTGGGAGAACATGGTCTCTCTCTCTTTTTGGGTCAGTTGACCCCCCTTAACTAGGGTTCTTGCGATTTTCACAAAGGAGGGGGCCAACGGCATAACACCTCCCCCCATAATGGGTTTTTAACCAGCGGTTAAAAACAGGTTGACACAGGATTTTTTTTTGAATCTACATACTACACAAGCTTTTCTCTTCACAGAGTACTACTGTTATTCATTCAAGTCAGTATCTGAACAGGTAACAAGTACAGTGCCCCTTTTCTTTAATACCTTAACCTCACGTGCCATACTAACGCCTGGTAGCATCAAACTTCAGCTCAATAACCACCTTATTTATTTGCTTTCTTCAGCAACATAACTACGGAGGTGTGATCTTAGCTTACATACATCTACAAAGGTTCATGCAAAAGACAAATTTTTATGTTACTTTCAAACTTAACAGTCAAGCTTCCATGGGTGTTGTCTTTATTATTCACATACTTTGTCAAAATCCCTTAAAACCGGCTTCTGCTATTTTAAAAATCGCGTCCCCATTAACCCTTGCCTCTTTTCCGGTTAATTCCCTCGTGACGATCTTGGGCACCCTGGCGAAATAGGCTTTCGCCCGCTCCTTTCATAGGAGTTATTTTATCAGCGTGTTCCAAACTTAGACCACCCAATTCCTTAATTTTAGGCCATTTGTCGTTTTTCTCTTCAGGACCCGTCATGCTATTAGTTTCCAATTTAAGATCCGCAAGCGATCCCGCTTTGTTCAGACAGCATTTCAAATTCTGCCTTTTCACACCACACTCTGGAATAACAATAGCGTGTGGGGCCCATTTACCTTCCAACTCAACCTGTAATTGATTCACAGGCTTTGTGGTACCAGCCATTGTCTCTGTAGCCTGGTTGTTGCTTTTGATATCAGTCCAGCCTTTAAATTTTCTTCATTCAATTTGGGAACTACACATTCCCCTTTCCCTTGAGTTCCGTGACTAGGTTCAGCACCACGTGCATCCCCATCTTGGACACACTCAAACGGGACATTGGCCTCTTCCAGGCTTTCAACAGCTGTACCTTTTTCAAATTCAAACGTCCCCCCCTCCTTCCAGTTACTCTCCAGGCAGCCCCCTGTTGGGGAAGGCGCAACCCTGCGAGCTGAAACAACCTCCTCGGCCATGTCAGCTGACTTCTCCACAGCAAGGATACCCTTCCTCTCTAAGACTGCCCTCATTTCACTCTCGGGACCATCGAGAACATCTTTAGAACTCTCAACTTCTCCAAACAATTCTGCCAAACCAGACAGATCAACCACGTCCAACTCTGGACGTTTTAACAGCTTTATCCGTTTCTCATCTTTATTTCCTACCTCTAGGACCTTTCTCTTCACTAAGGGGGGAGCTATGTCCTCGCCCTTACCCCCTTTTACTTTACTACCTTCCGTTTTACCACCCTCTGAACCCTCGTGGTGTAGGGTCGGTAAAAACGTCTGGGCCAATTTCAAACTGCACGCTGTCCCAGCCGCCGCTCTCGACAGGCTGCGAGTGACCGCGCATGCGCGATAGCTTGGGGACTCCATGGGCGGGGCCTCAACTATCAGGGCGGTTCCCATCTTCCCACCCGCGAGGTCATTACCCAACAGAAGGTCCACGCCCTCCCCCGGTAACTCCGGCAGGACTCCTAGCTCCACAGGTCCCGACACCAACTCGCAATCGAGAAGGACCCTATGCAAAGGCACGACCTCGGTCTGGTTCCCGATACCTCTCAGGGCTACCTCGCCCGTGCGAGGGCCAAATTTTAACACATTACAGCTAATTAACGATAGTTCCGCCCCCGTGTCTCTCCAAATTCGTACGGGGATGGGGGGGTCCCCTTCCCTCAAAGACACGGTTCCTTCGGAACTAAATGTCTCCCGCCCCTCCGGTACTCCATCTACCTGGGACCCTCTTATCCATTTCCTGATTACCACTGCACACCCGATAGGGGTCGCTGCTCTCTCCCTCTCTGGCTCCTTTCTCAGAGCAAAGCAGTTTGATGCGATATGACCCACCCTCCCACAATTAAAACAGGTTAAACCAGGAGATCTCCAGGTTTCCTGTCTGTTATCCTCACTTTTTCTGCTAGCTCCCGGCGGGATCTCCGCCTCAGCCGGCGGACTTTCCCTACCATTCCGACGGTCTCTCGGGCAACTTTTTGGCGAGGAAAACTTTGTCTTGTGGGTTAGGGCATATTCATCTGCGACCCTTGCCATCTCTGAGATAGACTGATTCGTCCTCTCATTTAAATACATTCGGATCTCTTCCGGAACGCAACCTTTAAATTCCTCAATCAAAACTAACTCCCTGAGACGCCCATAGTTCTCGGCCACCTTTTCAGCTGTGCTCCAACGGTCCAAGAGCACACCCTTCTCATGGGCTAGCTCGGTATATGTTTGATTCCACCCTCTTCTTAAATTTCGGAACCTTTGTCTATACGCCTCAGGTACTAACTCGTAACCTCGGAGAATGGCCTCCTTTACTTGAGCATAATTTCCGTCCCTTTCTGGGGGCAGCGCGGCATATACCCGCTGTGCCTTCCCTCGTAACACACTTTGTAACAACGCCACCCACTGCTCTCTGGGCCACTTTTGATTCCTTGCCACCTTCTCAAAAATCAAGAAATAACTATCAACATCCGTCTCCTCGAACGGGGGGACCAACCTCAACGCCCGGCTAACATCAAACCCCTCCTCTCTCTCTTCCCCTTGATCTCTTCGCTCTTGCTTTCGCCTGTTCAGCTTCAATTCATGGCTCCTTTGTTTCTCTTTCTCTTCTGCTTCTACTTCTAGCTGCTTTAGCTGGAGTTCACGATCCCGTTCTATCTCTAATTCCTTTAGTTTGAACACATGCTCTCTTTCCACAGCCCTTTCCCTCTCAGCTCTCTCGGCATCTTTTTCCCTCTCAGCTCTCTCCGCAGCCTTCTCAGCTGCTTCTACGTCTAGCTGCTTTACTTTAAGCTCATGGTCCAGCCTTGCTTTCTCCAACTCTACCTGATCTGTCCCACTTGCTAATCTCTTTTCGGGGATATTTTCCAAATCCTCAGCTGCAAACACCTTTTTCCCAACGTAATGCTGGTGTATGACCCTTCGCACTTCCTGCTTTTTCATTGCTGGTTTCACCGCTGTGAGGTCTAACGACTGCGCCAAATTTACCAAGTCTGATTTTGTAGCCTTCCCTAGCGCCTCTACCGTCGGGTTTCTCATAAATTCATCCACATCCATCTTTGCTGGTTTCCCGTCTGGCTACCTGCGTAACCAGATTTAAGTTTGGACTTACAGCCCGATTCACTGACCCTCCCGTTTGGTTTCAAATCCCGGACGAGCCCCCACTTGTTACGAAAACCCCGTAACCAGGTAACTTACCAGCAAAGATAGATGGATCAGCTGAGTCGGATGCTACTATTTTCAAGCGTTTTATTCAATAAGGGCACAAACGTATGGTTAATACAAAACATTCAGATCATATACATCGTCAAAACTCAATCTAAAACACCGGTGTAACCATAATCAATCAGAAATAAGCTCTACAGTTGTCTAGGGGTTAATACTGAGTCCAACGGAAATATAAAGAGTCACTCAGAAGTTTGCAGGCTTTTCCTTTTTGGGAACCGCTGGGGTTTTCACGTTGTAGAGAGAAAGAGGTGATTTAGAAAAGATAAACACTTGCCCGTCGTCTTGGCAGAGCAAATCCTTGGAATCAGGGGAGCAGACTTCCCCGTTGTTATTTAAAAGCAGTCTTTCGTTGGTTTTAACCACAGATTCAAATTCGGAATCTAACGCACATGGCTTCCTTCAACATGGCGTCCCGCTCCCACGGGAATCGGTATCGTGTTTCCTTGGTGTCTGCTGGATGCATCTGAGGGTTTCCCCCCCTCAGACCCGCCTTTATACTTTTTCACGGGATCGCAGGTGTCAATCAAGTTGCAGGTAATGCGATCTCTCTCTCTCAACCAGCCCACTTTGCCCGAGGGCTTTTCACGTGGTCTCCATGAGACAATAGTCAAGGTCACCTTCATTCTGCTTCTTGGGAGAACATGGTCTCTCTCTCTTTTTGAGTCAGTTGACCCCCCTTAACTAGGGTTCTTGCGATTTTCACAAAGGAGGGGGCCAACGGCATAACAATGGCAAGAGGCTACACATGGTTGTAGACACATCCAGCTCCTTCACAGGCACAACACTTGTCCCACAACCTATGGATTCACTTTCAAGGACTCTTCATCTCATACTCTCTATATTTATTGCTTATTTATTTACTATTGTAATTTTTCTCTTTTGTATTTGCACTGTTTGTTGTCTTTGGCACATTGATTGTTGTCCGTCTCGTAGGTCTGGTCTTTTATTGATTGGTTCTTGGGTTTACCGTGTATGCCTACAAGAAAATGAATCTCAGGGTTGTATATGGTGACATATTCTGTGTGTACTTGGATAATAAATTTACTTTGAACTTTGAACCCTCCCCACCAAGGACACCTTCAAAAGGTAGCATCCATCATTAAGGACCCCTACTATCCAAGGCATGCCCTCTTCTCATTACTCACATCAGGGAGGAGATACAGGGGGACAAAGCCCCACATTCAATCTTTTAGGAGCTTCTTCCATTTTACCATCAGACTTTTTCTACAGAAGTGGTTTGTCACTGCCTTCTTCTGGGCAGTGTCTTTACAAGGTGGATGACCACAGCCATTATCAATACCTTTCAGAGATTGTCTGCCTGGCAAAACCAGGACTTGTGATATTCACCAGCTGCTCAAATGGCCAAGCACCACCTACTCCCATGGCCTCATATGACCCTGATTGGGGCTACCGGTTGGTCTACACCTTACCCAAGGGCGACCTGCAGGCAGAGGGAAGGAATGCCTTGCACCCGCTTTGTTAGAGATGTATCTCCATCCCACCACTATAGTTGAAACTTATAGTGATTTTTTTTTAGGCATTGCACTGTACTGCTGTTACAAAGCAACAAAACATATATCAGTGATAATAAACCTGATTCTGACCTTTCAGTTTAGAAACCTGGTGGCAAGGTCAAGGCCCAGAGCATATCGATGTGACAGTGCGCAGGTCCTAGGGTGAGGAACAGCCTGTAGTTTGGATGA
Organism: Hemitrygon akajei; assembly: GCF_048418815.1. NCBI lineage: Eukaryota > Metazoa > Chordata > Chondrichthyes > Myliobatiformes > Dasyatidae > Hemitrygon > Hemitrygon akajei. The sequence goes on from NC_133132.1 coordinate 170,594,948, forward strand.
TGTAGATACTGGGTCTGATACATTGAATAGGCAGGGTGTTAGGACAAGAGACAAGGGTTGGCCAGTTCTGCTCGCTGCTCTACCAGGCTCACTTTTGTTCTGAATTCTATTTGCTTACTTTTATCGTTTGCATGATTTGGTTTTCTTCTCTCTGCACATCGTGTGTCTGACTGTCTTCTGTATTTTAATGGTTTCTTCTGGATCTCTGTGTCTTGTGTAAGGAGACAAATCTCAAGGTTGTATATATACTTTGATAATCAATGTGCTTTGAACTTTGAAGCCTTGCTCCTGTCACCAAATACTCCTGCACTACTTACTGATGGAGTATTGCAGCGTTCAGTGAAGGCGTTACACCAAGGTCCTGTCCAGCCTTCCGGGTGGATGTAAAGGACCTACAACACAATTTCAGCAGGAGATTTATTCCTTTCTTTTCTTAACCAGTCTCCGATGGCCATTGTTAAATAAGTGTCGGTATTTTTTCATTCTGTGCTCTTCACCCATGAGGTTTTTCTCTCTCCCCCTGGAGATGCACATAAATAAATCACTTCAGCACTGAACAGAATTGAATTGCTATTCTAACTTTGCTTGCTCTGCTTGAACCAATCAACGGAAAAATGAATACTTCAACCCATTTTTACCACCTTATATTAAATAAATTTTTATCTGCACTTGATTCTATCAGTAGAAGTGATAGCAGTCTAAATTGTGCAATTCCTAAACCCATTTTCTTCTGGTTCACTGCTGAGAATACGGCTTTAAAATCTTGATTTTGCATTATATCGTATTATTGATGTGTTTTTAAGGTCATAGCGTTTTCAGCATGTTGATATATTTGTTATTGGATGTGCAGTGAACAAGTCATCAATTTTGCTGCTTCTTTCTGAAGGCTCTGATTTGGTAGCGTAGTGGTTTGCATGACGCTTTATAGTACAGGTGACCTGGGTTCAATTCCCGCTGCTGCCCATAAGAAGATCATACCAGAGTTACAAAGACACCAACAGAAGCTCCAAAGTTCTCATCCCTGGGAGAGAAAGGATAAGCCTAGAAGATGGGTTACATGGGGGAGAGCTTGTAGACTGGCTGGGAAAAGAGGACCCTGGCAAGCTGCTGTCGGCAGACCACACCCCAGGAAGGGTGATGGGTTTAAGGAAGGAAGTACTTGATCAAAATCTTTCAGTCATTTTAGCAGATTTAATCTATTTGGTATAAAACACAGGTTGAGCACAGCAACTGTAATATGTGACATATTAATACCGGAATACAATGACTGCCAAAGCATACTGTAACAGTACAGTGGCATAGTGGATAGCACAATGCTTTACAGTATTGGCGACCCGGGTTCAATTCCCGCCGCTGTCTGTAAGGAGTTTGTATGTTCTCCCTGTGACCATGTGGGTTTCCTCTGGCAGCTCTGCTTTCCTCTCACTGTCCAAAGACAGACCGGTTGGTAGGTTAAATTCCCCATGGTTAAACTGGGATTAAACAGGAGGGTTGCTGGGTGGTTGAGCTCAGAAAGCTGGAAGGGCCGATTCCATGATGTATCACAATAAAATGAATAAAATAAAATTCTCTCAGAGATGCTGTTCATTTGGAACCAGATAGCTTCTGGAACAGAAGCTTTGGCCAGATCACCCTTGCTTTATCAGAATCAGAATCAGAACCAGGTTTAACATCACTGGCATCTGTCATGAAATTTGTTAACATTGCAGCAGCAGCACAATGCAATACACGATATAGACAATAGACAGTAGGTGCAGGAGTAGGCCATTCGGCCCTTCTAGCCAGCACCACCATTCACTGTGATCAAGGCTGATCATACACAATCAGTACCCCGTTCCTGCCCTCTCCCCATATCCCTTGACCCCACTATCTATAAGACCTCTATCTAACTCTCTCTTGAATGCATCCAGAGACTTGGCTTCCACCGCCTTCTGGGGCAGAGCATTCTACATATCCACCACTCTCTGGGTGAAAAAGTTTTTCCGCATCTCTGTTCTAAATGGCCTACCCCTTATTCTTAAACTGTGACCTCTAGTTCTGGACTCACCCATCAGCGGGAACATGCTTCCTGCCTCCAGCGTGTCCAATCCCTTAATAATCTTATATGTTTCAATCAGATCCCCTCTCATCCTTCTAAATTCCAGTGTATACAAGCCCAGTCACTCCAATCTTTCAACATATGACAGTCCCACCATTCTGGGAATTAACCTTGTGAACCTACGCTGCACTCCCTCAATAGCAAGAATGTCCTTCCTCAAATTTGGAGACCAAAACTGCACACAATACTCTAGGTGGGGTCTCACCAGGGTTCTGTACAGCTGCAGAAGGACCTCTTTACTCCTATACTCAATTCCTCTTGTTATAAAGGCCAGCATGCCATTAGCTTTCTTCACAGCCTGCTGTACCTGCATGCTTGCTTTCATTGACTGATGTACAAGAACACCTAGATCTCGTTGTACTTCCCCTTTTCCTAACTTGACTCCATTTAGATTGTAATCTGCCTTCCTGTTCTTGCCACCAAAGTGGATAACCTCACATTTATCCACATTAAACTGCATCTGCCATACATTTGCCCACTCATCCAACCTGTCCAAGTCACCCTGCATTCTCATAACATCGTCCTGACATTTCACACTGCCACCCAACTTTGAGTCATCAGCAAATTTGATAACGTTACTTTTAATCCCTTCATCTAAATCATTAATGTATATTGTAAACAGCTGCGGTCCCAGTACCGAACCTTGTGGTACCACCCTGGTCACAGACTGCCATTCCGAAAGGGACCCATTAACCCGTTAAACTCTTTGTTTCCTGTCAGCCAGCCAATTTTCAATCCATGTCAGTACTCTGCCCCCAATACCATGTGCCCTAATTTTGTCCACTAATCTCCTGTGTGGGACTTTATCAAAAGCTTTCTGGAAGTCCAGGTACACTACATCTACTGGATCTCCCTTGTCCATTTTCATAGTTACATCCTCAAAAAACTCCAGAAGATTAGTCAAGCATGATTTTCCCTTCATAAATCCATGCTGACTCGGACTGATCCTTCTACTGTTATCCAAATGTGTCATAATTTCCTCTTTTATAATTGACTCCAGCATCTTTCCCACCACTGACGTCAGGCTAACCGGTCTATAATTCCTTGTTTTCTCTCTCCCTCCTTTCTTGAAAAGTGGGACAACATTAGCCACCCTCCAATCAGCAGGAACTGTTCCTGAATCTACAGAACATTGGAAAATGATTACCAATGCGTCCACGATTTCTAGAGCCACCTCTTTAAGTACCCTGGGATGCAGACCATCAGGTCCCGGGGACTTATCAGCCTTCTAATATAAATTTCCTTCAATTCATCCTTTACCCTAGTTCCTTTGACCACTATTACATATGGGAGATTGTTTGTGTCTTCCCTAGTGAAGACAGATCCAAAGTACCTGTTCAACTCATCTGCCATTTCCTTGTTCCCCATAATAAATTCACCCGTTCCTGTCTTCAATGGCCAAGTTTTGGTCTTAACTATTTTTTTTTTATCCACATACCTAAAGAAGCTTTTACTATCCACCTTTATATTCTTGGCTAGTTTACCTTCGTACCTCATTTTTTCTTCGCGTATTGACTTTTTTGTTATCTTCTGTTGCTCTTTAAAAGCTTCCCAGTCCTCCAGTTTCCCGCTCATCTTTGCTATGTTATACTTCTCTTTTATTTTTATACTGACCTTTACTTCCCTCGTCAGCCACGGCTGCCCCTTACTCCCTTTAGGATCTTTCTTCCTCTTTGGAATGAACCGATCCTGCACATTCTGCATTATTCCCAGAAATACCTGCCATTGTTGTTCCACTGTCTTCCCTGCTAGGGTATTGTTCCATTGAACTTTGGCCAGCTCCTCCCTCATAGCTCCATAGTTCCCTTTGTTCAACTGTAATACTGACACATCCGATTTTCCCTTCTTCTTCTCAAATTGTATGTTAAAACATATCATATTATGGTCACTATCTCCTAATGGTTCCTTTACCTTGAGGTCCCTGATCAAATCCGGTTCATTGCACAACATTAAATCTAGAATTGCCTTCTCCCTGGTAAGCTCCAGTACAAACTGTTCTAAGAATCCATCTCAGAGGCACTCCACAAACTCCCTTTCTTGGGGTCCAGTACCATTCTGATTCTCCCAGTCTACCTGCATGTTGAAATCCCCCATGACAACTGTATCATTACCTTTGCGACATGCCAATTTTAACTCTTCATTCAACTTACACCCTACATCCAGACTGCTGTTTGGGGGCCTGTAGATAACTCCCATTAGGGTCTTTCTACCCTTAGAATTTTTCAGTTCTATCCATACTGACTCTACATCCCCTGATTCTATGAGCCCCCTCACAAGGGACTGAATATCATTCCTCACCAACAGAGCCACCCTACCCCCTCTTCCAGTCAGTCTGTCCTTTCGATAAGATGTATATCCTTGAATATTCATTTCCCAGGCCTTGTCCGCTTGAAGCCATGTCTCTGTTATTCCCACATTGTACTTGCCAGTTTCCAACTGAGTCTCAAGCTCATCTACTTTATTCCTTATACTTCGTGCATTCATATATAATACTTTTAATTCGTTACTCCCCTCTCCTTTCATATCAATTCCTATTTCACTTGGCCATACTGCACGATCTCTTCTTGAGCTTTCTACTCCATTGATTCTGTTGTCCTTTTTAACTTTTCTTATTTTCACTTTCCCTTTAACTCCATCCTTATATTTCCAGTTCATCCCCTCCCCCCCACTACTTAGTTTAAACACATCCGTGTTGCAGTGGCAAACCTGTCTGCCAGAATGCTGGTCCCCCGCCTATTAAGGTGCAACCCGTCCCTTTTGTACAATTCATCCCTACTCCAAAACAGATCCCAGTGGTCCAAGAATGTAAACCCTTGCTTCCTGCACCAGTTCCTCAGCCACACATTCAGATCCATTATCTCCCTGTTCCTGCCCTCTCCAGCACGAGGAACTGGAAGCAAACCAGAGATGACCACCCTGGAAGTTCTGCTTTTCAGCCTTCTTCCGAGTTCTTTGAAGTCCCGCTGCAGAATGTCCTTCCTCTTCTTCCCGATGTCATTTGTGCCAACATGCACTACCACTTCCGGATGTTCACCTTCACCCTTGAGGATTCCCTGCAATCGGTCCGTGATGTCCTGGATCCTTGCACCAGGGAGGCAACACACCATCCTTAAATCTCGCCTGTTGCCACAGAAATCCCTTTCCGTACCTCTTACTACGGAGTCCCCTACTACCATGGCTCTTCCTGATGTCTGACTCCTCGGCTCTGCTTCTGCACCAATTTTCGGCTCGCAGACCTGTCCGCCTCTCAGACTGGCAGTATCTTCTGTCCTGACAGCTTCCAAGAGGGTAAACCTGTTTACGAGAGGTACATCCCCTGGGGTGTCCTGTACTTCAAGCATCCTTTCCTTCCTCATCGTCACCCCCTTTCTCTCTTCCGGTATCCTCGGTGTAACAACCTCACTGTAGGTCCTGTCCAGAAAACACTCGTTTTCGCGGATAAACCTGAGGTCATCCAGTTCTTTCTTCAGTGCTGCAACATGCTCCTTCAGAAGCTGAATCTGGACACACTTTCCACAACTGTAGCAGCCGGGGGCACCATCAGTGTCCCTGACCTCCCACATCATGCACGTAGCACACTGAATCAGCTTAGCGGTCATGTCTTCACCCTGTCCAATTGTGCCTGGCGTAGTCTCCTCCCTCAGCCTCCTCGCCGAAGACTCTCGAGCCAAAGGCTAGCACTTTTCACACCAGGCACTTCCCTCGACCAGGCCACTTCCTGATATTATGGAGAAGAAACTGTGAAGTATAATGGATGTATAATAGCATCCAGGAACAGCTTCTTCCCCTCTGCCATCAATTTCAGAATGGACATTGAACCCATGAACACTATCTCACTACTTTTATAATCTGCTTCTTTTTGCACTACTTAATTAATTTAAGTATATATATTTAGTGTGATTCTTAAACACTTCATCCTTATATAAAGTACCTGTCACAAAATACAACAACCTAAGTTGAAGGTGAATGCTGGCTGCCTGACTTTGATCGCTGGTGGGATCACTCTGCGACCAGAGAGGGGAGACTGGTTTTTGATCGCTGGTGGGATCACTCTGCGACCAGAGAGGGGAGACTGGTTTTTGATCGCTGGTGGGATCACTCTGCGACCAGAGAGGGGAGATTGGTTTTTGATCGCTGGTGGGATAACTCTGCGACCAGAGAGGGGAGACTGGTTTTTGATCACTGGTGGGATCACTCTGCGACCAGAGAGGGGAGGCTGGTTTTTGATCACTGGTGGGATCACTCTGCGACCAGAGAGGGGAGACTGGTTTTTGATCGCTGGTGGGATCACTCTGCGACCAGAGAGGGGAGACTGGTTTTTGATCGCTGGTGGGATCACTCTGCGACCAGAGAGGGGAGACTGGTTTTTGATCGCTGGTGGGATCACTCTGCGACCAGAGAGGGTAGACTGGTTTTTGATCGCTGGTGGGATTGCTCAACTGGAGAGCGGAGAGGCTGCCACTGTGCCTGGAGAATGTTACCTGGGTTTTCTGCATTTTCGATATGGACTTGGACTTATAGTTTTTATATTTTGTGTTTTTCACCTGATCTTTCTTATTTTTAGTGTGTGGGGGGGGATTGGGGGGTTCGATGTGACTGTTCCATTTTTGTTTGATTTTTTTTGTGCGTGGAGGGGGATTTGGGGGGGGGAGGGAGATCATAGTACATCACAGGCCCCCTGCTGGACCCCCTGCAGTTTGCTTATCGGGCAAATAGGTCAGTGGATGATGCGGTCAACATGGGACTGCATTACATTTTACAACACCTCGACAACCCAGGAACTTCTCTGAGGGTCCTGTTTGTTGACTTCAGCTCGGCGTTTAACACCATCGTCCCAGAAATCCTCCACTCCAAACTCACCCAGCTTACTGTCTCCCCCGCCATCTGTCAGTGGATCACAAGCTTCCTGACTGACAGGGTGCAGCAAGTGAGGCTGGGGAGCATCATCTCTAGCACCCGGACAATCAGTACCAGTCCCCCCCAGGGATGTGTGCTCTCCCCACTGCTCTTCTCCCTTTACACCAATGACTGCACCTCACAGGATCCATCTGTTGAACTCCTGAAGTTTGCAGACAACACAACTGTCATTGGCCTTATCCGAGACGGTGATACAGACGGGAGGTGGAACAGCTGGCCCTCTGCTGTGGTCAGAACAATCTGGAGCTAAATACGCTCAAGACTGTGGAGATGACAGTGGACTTTAGGAGGAGCCCCCCAATACTCCCCCCACTCACTATACTCAACAGTATTGTGTCTGTTGTGGAGACCTTCAGAGTTCTGGGTGTCACAATCTCCCAGGACCTGAAGTGGACACCCAACACGGACACTCTTATCAAAAAGGCTCAGCAGAAGTTGTATTTCCTACGTCAACTCAGGAAATACAACCTGCCTCAGGAGCTGCTGATTCAATTCTATTCAGGATAATCCAGTCTGTTCTCTGTTCGTCCATCACTGTCTGGTTTGGATCAGCTACCAAACAAGACAAGAATAGACTCCATAGAACCGTCAGGGCTGCGGAAAGGATTATTGGTGTGAAGCTGCCCTCGATCCAGGACTTATATGCATCTAGAGTCAAAAAGCGAGCAAGCAGCATTATTGTAGACCCATCACACCCTGGACATCACCTCTTCCAACTCCTTCCTTCTGGTAGGTGCTTTAGATCACTGTAGGCCAGGCCAAATAGGTACAAGAACAGTTTCTTTCCGTATGCCATCAGTCTTATGAACACTTGAATTTTAGTCTATTATAAATCAAGTCCACCTGTACATTCAATGAGGTGGACCTCATTGTATATAGTTTATGTTTATTTGCACTATTGTTTTTGTTTGCTTTTAATTCTGTACAGAGAGAGCTCAGGGAAACCGGCATCAAATTCCCTGGATGTGTCCTCATGCTTGGCGATAGTAAAGGATTCTGATTCTGATTCTTGGTTTCATGGCTCTCTGGAGAAGAAGAATTTCACAGTTGTATACTTTGACAATAAATGAACCTTTGATAAGTTTGTTAAGAGGTGTATAGTAATTTGGCTTCATTAGCCAGAGTGTTGAGTTGAAGAGCCACAAGGTAATGTTGCGGCTCTGGTTAGATCCGAGGCTAAGGCCTCCATTGGTCCGAGTCAACCACGGATATGGCATCTGAGCTGTCTAGACATGCAAGCCGGGACAGTACAATATGGAGAGCCCATTCAGCAAGCTCCCATCTGCTGGATCCAAGGGAACGGCAGAGACCGATACAGTTTGGCACCAGCAGCGTCGCTGGAGTTGCCAGTCAGCAGTGAACTCAATGCAGGACTGCCTTAGGGACTCCAGCTCTGGATTTTTCTCTTGGGGTTTACTCCTGAAGCCCTCCCCAAGGGTAAGGTGACAGAGGTTTGAGATCAGACTTTTCCTTTCCCTGAATGAGCTACGAACCAAGGCTGATAAGCCGCAGCTGCCCGAAGCAACTGGTTTAAAGGCACCAGTAACCCACTTTTGCCCCTTCTCCTGTCAATAGAAATGGTTTCACCAGGCTAAGTACCTAAGCTACATGCAAAGGCCAGGAGCTGGACTTGGCTGTCAGAGGCTTCAATATTTAAGATGCATGCTATTGCGAACATTTACTAAGTGGTGGGAACTTGTCCCCACTACCAACCCCAGCTATAACAACCTTAAAGACCCTTTAGTTAAACTACACTAGGAATATTGTGTTCAATTCTGGTCACCTCACTATAGGAAGGATGTGAAAGCTTTAAAGAGGATGCAGAGGACATTTATCACTGTGCTGCCTGGGCTCGAGAGCATGTCTTATGAAGCCCAGGTTGAGCAAGCTGGAGTTTTTCTCGTTGTAGCAAAGGAGGTTGAGAGGTGACTTGAATATTGCAGGAACATGTTATGCTTCCAGAATTAAGTGCGGTCGGTGAAAATCAGAAATTGATTGCTGGACCAAATGCAATATTGAAGTTGCAGTGAGCTAAAGCCTGAGACAATGCCCAAGGAGCAAGATGGAGCAGGTGACTAGGAAGCAGAGTTTGTGTTCAAAGTTCAAAGTACATTTATTATAAAAGTCTGTATACTATATACAACCATGAGATCCGTCTCCTTACAGGCAGCCACAAAACAAAGAAACCCAATAAAATCATCAAAACAGAAGTCTGTCAAGCTGCCAATGCGTAGAGAAAAAAGCAAATCATGCAAACAATAACATTCTGAACTGAAGTTCAAAAATGTGAATGTACAGCTATGAACCAGTCACAGTCAATCCAGGAGCCCATCAGCACAAAGACAGGTAAACCTCGTGAACAGTGAGCTGAACACCAGCCTGTGGTTAAGTCTGCCAAGAACAATCATGGTCAAGACCATGATCAATCACGTCGTATGACACGGAACTTAACAAACGAATGAATGAGAATATAACAGCAAGAATGTAATGCTGATGTTTTATAAGGCATTATCAGAATGCATTTAGAGCATTGTGAGCAATTTTGGACCCCATATCTAAGAAAGGGTGTGCTGTCATTGGAGAGGGTCAAGAGGATGATCTCAGGAATGAATAGGCTCATATATTGAGGAGCATTTCATGGCTGTAGTCTGTTCTGACTGGAGTTTAGCAGAATGAAGGTGGTTCTCATTGAAAGGCCTAGCGGACAGTAGAGGTGGAGAGGTGGTTACAATATTTGCCGAGTCTAGGGAGAGAGGGAGCAGCTTCAGAATACAAGGAAATGCCTTTAGCCAGAGGGTGCTGAATCAGTGGAATTCATTGCCACAGTGAGCTATTGTGGCCAAGTCATTGGGTATATTTAAAGTAGAGTTTGATAGGTTCTTCCTCAGCAAAGGAATCAAAGATTATGGGAGAAGGTATGGGAATGGGATTGTAGGGATATCAATTTCTCCTACCAGTGAACAAATTTCCCCCCATTTTCCACTTTGACCTTATACTTCTTCTCACCTGCCTATTACTTCTTCCTGGGTCCTCTTCTCTTTCCCTTTCTCCTGTAGTCCACTCTCCTCTTGGATGAGATTCTTTCTTCTCCAGCCCTTGACCGTTCCCAATCACTTGGCTTCACCTATCACCTTCCAGCTAGCCCCTATCCCCTGCCCCCAGCTTTTTATTCTGGCATCTTCCTCTTTCCTTCTCAGTCTTGAAAAAGGGTCTCAGCCAACTCATTTATTCATTTCCATAGGTGCTGCCTGACTTGCTGAGTTCCTGCAGCATTTGGTGTAAGTTTCTCTGGATTTTCAGCATCAGCAAACTTCCTCATGTGTATAAAGGTTAAGTCTTGATCTCTCAAATTTATCTTGTCATGGCCCTTCCATCTTACTTGTCTTCCTGCACTGCACATTCTTTCTAAATGTAGCACAATATTCAAACGAAAGCTTTTCATTGTATCTTGGTATTTGTGACTGTAACAAACAATTTCTTAATTGCCAATTACCTAGTGAAGGCCACTGAGACTTTTTTATTAAGTGAATTTGAAAAGAAGTGTTTCTGCATATTCAAATAATTCAAAGAAAATAATACACACTTCAAAGTTATTTTAGTTATTTTCATTCATTACTAGCCTAATCTTTATTTATTTGGAGATACAACATGGAGTTCCTTCAGGTTGTTATAGCCAGGAGTGGTTGTGGAGATAAACTCCCACTATGAATTCATTGCTCCTAAAGGCATGCATCTCAAATAATCTCTTAGACAAATCCAGCTCCTGGCTATCACATGTGGTTTAGCTACTAAGCCTGGCAGAACCATTTCTACTGACAGGCCAAGGCAGATTACTGGTGCTTTAAAACTAGTGGCTTTGGACAGATGGGGCTCATCAACTGTGGTTGAAAGTTAATACAGGAGAAGGAGAATTCTTGGAACCTCCACTGCCTTGAAGCTACACCCACTCATGTGGAAGGCTTTGGGAGTAAACTCTGAGGAGAAATCTGGAGCTGGAATCTCTAAGGCAGTCCTGCGTTAAGTTTAAGGGTGACTGGCAACTCCTGCGATGCCACTGGTGTCAAACTGTATCAGACTCTGCCATTTTTTTGGATTCATCAGCTGTGTGGCTAGAGGGGGAGTCTGCTGCATGGGCAACAGCTTGCTCTCCATATCGTACTGCCCTTGCTTGCATACTGACTTATGTATGACAGCTAGGATACATTGACCAACGGAGGGTCCCACTGTGCGAAACAGACCCTTTTGGCCTAATGAGACACACCACCGAGCAACCCTAGCCACCATTACAGGACAGTTTACAATGACCAATTAACCTTCTACCCGGTACATCTCTGGACTGTGGGAGGAATCTGGAGCAGCCACGTGTATCATGGGTAGGGCGTACAAACTCCTTACAGACAACGTCAAAATTGAACTCCAAACTCCAGCCCTCTGAGATGGAATACCACCTCAGCTGGAATACCATTACATTTCCGTAATGCCTGATGTTGATTATCAGTCATTGCATCGATGCATTAGTTATTAACAACTCCCCATATTATTTACAAATTGCAGGTGTTTACATGGACTGGTAATTCCAGCTGATTAGTTCCTGCAGACATTCGTCAGGATCAAGGATAAGAGTTACTAAAATTAGTTTGTGTTTGGCTGCCTGGCACTCTGAGTGTCATAGAAATTTTCAGGCTAAAATCTATTTGGATCTGACAGTTATAAAGCAATTAGCTTAACTGAACCAAGACAGTCACCCTTCTGTCCTTGTAAAAGACTTGCCAAGAACAGCAATTAAGGAATCTTGAAGCATTCAGGCAAATTGACTGCCGCTTTCCACAACTCAATGAATTTTGAAGTTTAAACTTTTCAACTAAATGACCTGAAACCATTAATTAATGATGCGATTGTCTCTAAACTGATCTGGTGTTGATGTTTCACTTTGGGGATTTACTACTTTCACCAAAGACATTAAAAACATTATCTCTTTTCAAATTTACTGCATTCACTTCTGCAGTGGATATCTTGGATTACTAATTCTGAAAATCACTAATTCTTCGGGAGCAAAGTTTACAGGAGTCAAATAAGAATCGGGTTTATTATCACTGCCATACAGTACTGTGCACATACGTCTTGGGCACATATATACACATTTGCACATTACTGTCGTAACTTTATGTTACACTGTGCTGCTGACACACACAAAATAACAAATACTGTGACATATGTGAGTGATGATAAACCTGATTCTGAAATGAGTCTCTATTGTGGACTGAGAGTGGGAAGGGGACAGGGAGAGGGGAATCATGGCTGGGGAAAGGAGAAGAGAGAGGGGAGGGAGTGGGAAGCATGAAAAAGACATACTGTAATGATCAATAAACATTTATTTAGGATCAAATTACCTTGTTTGACGTCTCATGGCTGGGTGTATCTGCACCTGTGCCACACCCTGCCCCTGGCATTCCTTCTCTGCCACCTAAGTCATGCCCTTCCCATAGCACTCCACCCCAGCGTTCTGTGCTCCTCCTGGATTTACGTACCCATTCTCCACTCCACGTTGACAAATACAGCACTGTGCGAAAGTCTTCGGCAACCGAACTATAGATATGTGCCTAAGACTTTTACACAGTGCTACGTGTCATGAAATGTGCTGTTTTGTGCCAGCAATACATTAAATAAAATAAATTAAATAAATTAAAGAATATAAAGTACAATAAGAAAATATGCCCAATATGTTATTGCAATTACAAAGAAGGCATGACAGTGGCTATATTTCATTAGGAGTTTGAGGACATTTGGTAGGTCACCAAAGACTAGCAAGTTTCTACAGATATCACAATCAGAGAGTGCATGCAAGGGAGCCAGAGTTAGTGGAAAGATAAAGGATTGGGCAGCTTTTAAAAACTTGCAGAAGGAAACTAAGAAGGTCATTCAGAAGGAAAAGATGAATTGTGGAAACAGTTTAGTGTTAAGGTGTTTAGTGTTTAGTGTTGAGGTGAGTGAAGTTACCCACAATGGTTCAAGACCCTGATGGCTGAAGGGTAATAACTGTTGCTGAGCCTGCAGGTATGGGTCTTGAGGCTCCTGCACCTTCTGTCTGATGGTAATAGTGAGAAGAAAGCATAAGCTGGATGGCGGAGGTCCTTGATGATGGATGTTACTTTCTTGTGGCAATGCTCCATGTAGAAGTGCTCAGTGATGCGGAGGGCTTTGCCTGGGATGGACTGGGCTGTATCCATCACTTTTTGTAGACCTTTCCATTCCTGGGCATTGGTGTTTCTATACCAGGTCATGATAGACCCAATTAGGATAATCTCAACTGTGCATCTATAGAAATGTTAGGTGACATGTCAAATCTGTACAGACATGAAATAACACCTCTGGCACACTGACAATCAACACTGGTGCACCTCAGGGATGCCGCTTAGCTACTGCTCTACTCTGTCGACACTATGACTGTGTAACTAATCACAGCTCAGATGCCTTCTATAAATTTGCAGATAACACAACCATAGTTGGCAGAATCTCAGATGGTGACAAGAGGGTGTACAGGAGTGATATATACCAGCCAGTTGAGTGGTGTTGCAGCAATAACTTTGCATTCAACGTCAGCAAGACCAAAGAGCTGATTGTGAACTTGAGAAAGGGTAAGATGAGGGAGCATATACCAGTCCTCATAGAAGGATCTGAAATGGAAAAAGTGAGCAACTTCAATTTCCAGGGTGTCAATATCTCTGAGGATCTAACCTGGACCCAACATATCGATGCAGCAACAAAGAAGTGGCTATATTTCATTAGGAGTTTGAGAATATTTGATAGATAGATAGATAGATAGATAGATAGATAGATAGATAGATAGATACTTTATTCATCCCCATGGGGAAATTCAACTTTTTTTCCAATGTCCCATACACTTGTTGTAGCAAAACTAATTACATACAATACTTAACTCAGTAAAAAAATATGATATGCATCTAAATCACTATCTCAAAAAGCATTAATAATAGCTTTTAAAAAGTTCTTAAGTCCTGGCGGTAGAATTGTAAAGCCTAATGGCATTGGGGAGTATTGACCTCTTCATCCTGTCTGAGGAGCATTGTATCAATAGTAACCTGTCGCTGAAACTGCTTCTCTGTCTCTGGATGGTGCTATGTAGAGGATGTTCAGAGTTATCCATAATTGACCGTAGCCTACTCAGCGCCCTTCGCTCAGCTACCAATGTTAAACTCTCCAGTACTTTGCCCACGACAGAGCCCGCCTTCCTTACCAGCTTATTAAGACGTGAGGCGTCCCTCTTCTTAATGCTTCCTCCCCAACACGCCACCACAGTTGGTATGTCAACTGAAGCACTCACAAATTTCTATAGATGTACTGTGGATAACATTCTAACTAGCTTCATCACCACCACCTATGAGTGAGGGGGCCACTAAATGGGATTGAAATAAGCTGCAGATAATTGCATCATGGGCACTAGCCTCCACAGTATGCAGGACATCTTCAAGGAGCGATAGCTCAAAAAGGCGGCATCCATCATTAATGACCCCCATCACCCAGGACATGCCCTTTTCTCACTGCTACCATCTGGAAGGAGGTACAGAAGCCTAAAGGCACACATTCAATGATTCAGGAACAGCTTCTTCCTATCACCTTCCTGTCAGCTTGAACCAGTCTGGCCATTCTCCTTTGAACTCTCTCATTAACAAGGTGTTTTTGCCCACAGAACTGTGGCTCACTGAATGTTCTTGTTTTTTTGCACCATTCTCTATAAATTATACAGACTGTTATGGGTGAAAATTCCAGGAGATCGCGCTTTCCGAGATACTCAAACCACCCCATCTGGCACCAACAATCATTCCATAGTCAAAGGCATTTAGATCACATTTCTACCCTATTCTGATGTTTGTTCTGGACCATTCCTACATGCTTTTATGCATTGAGTTGCTTCCACATGATTGGCTGATTAGATATTTGCATTAAATGGATGAACTTATAGTGCAGTTGGGGGTTGGAAGGTATGATGTTGTGGGCATCACTGAGCTGCGGCTGAAAGAAGATCATAGCTAGGAGGCTAACATCCAAGGATAAACATGGTATCGAAAGGATACATAGGTAGGCAGACGGGTTCAGCTGTCTCTGTTGGTAAAACATAGAATTAAATCCTTAGAAAGAGGTGATGTAGGATGAGAAGATGTAGAATTCTTGTGGGTAGAGTTAAGGAATTACAAGGGTAAAAAGACTCTGATTTGAGTTATATTCAGATCCCCAAACAGTATTAAAGATGTGGTCTACAAATTACAACTGGAGACAGAAAAAGCATGCCAAAAGGGCAATGTTACAATAGTCATGGGGGATTTCAGTTTGCAGATAGATTGGGAATATTCAGTTGGTGCTAGATCTCAAGATAGAGAATTTGTCAAATGCCTGCGAGATGGCTTTCTAGAGTAGCTTGTGGTTGAGCCTGCTCGGGAAAGGTAATTCTGGATTGGCTGTTGTGTAATGAGCCAGACTTGATGAGGAAGCTTAAGGTAAAGGAACATTTAGGAGTCAGTGACCATACTATGATAGAATTCACTTTGCAGTTTAAGAGGGAGGAGCAAAAGTCAGATGGATCAGTATTACAGTGGAAGAAAACAAGTTATAAAGGCATGAGAGAGAAGTTTACAGCGTTGGTTAAAAGGAGACACCAGCAGGGGTGACAGAGAGCAGCAAAGGCTGGAGTTTCTCGGGGCAATTTGGACGTTGCAGGATAGATACATCCCAAACATGAAGTTCAAGAGTGTCAGAGGGCAGAAGCGAGTGCAGTTGCTATTGCTCGGGAGAAGAGGCACTTGGGAAGCAGAAAGGTCTGAAGGTAGATAAGTCACTAGATTCCAGAATGGTTCTGGAGGGCTGAAAAATTGCAAATGTCACTCCACTCTTTAAGAAGGGAGGGAGGCAAAAGAAAGAAAACTGTAGGCCAGTTAGCCTGACTTTAGTGGTTGGGAAGTTGTTTGAGTCCATTATCAAGGATAAGGTTTCCGGTACTTGGAGGCACTTGAAGCAGGGAGATGGGAATTGGAGTGGTAGTGCCGAAGACAGTGCACAAACAGAGGCTGTGTGTAATGAGACTGCTAGCACGGATAGGCAAACGATAGTGTAAAATCGTAGTCAACATGATGAGTTGCAATGTTAAAGGGGGACAAAATTGAAAAGGGTGAATACAAGAAAATGCTGTTATATTTGAATGCCCACAGTATACGGAGTAAAGGAGGTGAAATCGTAGCACGGTTACAGGTTGGCAGGGAAGATGTTGTGGGCATTAATGAAATGTGGCTGGAAGAAAATTATAGCTGGGAGCTTAACATCCAAGGATACACATTGAATTGAAAGTACAGGCAGGTTGGTAGATGGTGTGGTGTGGCTCTGTTGGTAAAAAAATAAAATTATATCCTTAGAAAGAAGTGACATGGGATTGGAAGGCGTAGAAAGTTTGTGGGTAAAGCTAAGGAACTGCAAGGGTTAAAAAAATCCCTGTTGGGAGTTACTGTATATACAGACCCTGGAACAGTAAAAAATGTGTCTACAAATTACAATGGGAGATAGAAAATGCATGTCAAAATGGCAAGGTTACAATAGTCATGGGGGCTTTCAATATGCGCATAGATTGTGAAAATCAAGTTGGTGCTGGATCACAAGAGAGAGAATTTCTACTATACCTACAAGATGTTTGCTTTAGATCAGTTTGAGTCTAATTTCATGAGGGGATCAACTATTCTGGATTGGGTGTTGTGCAATGGATTAGAGAGCTTAAGGTAAATGAATCCTTAGGAGTCAGTGATCATAATATGATGGAATTCACCCTGAAATCTGAGAAGAAGCTAAAGTCAGATGTATCAGTATTACAGTGGAGTGAAGAGAATTACAGAGGCATGAGAGGGGAGCTAGTCAAAAGTTGATTGAAAGGGAACGCGAACAGAGATGACAGCAGAGCAGCAATGGCTGGGATTTCTGGTAGCATTTCAGAAAGCACAGGATATATACATCCCAAAGAAGAAGAAGTATTCTAAAGATAAATCAAAGCTAACATAAAAGCCAAAGAGAGAGCATATCATTGAGCAAAAAATAAAGGGATGTTGGAGGATAGGAAGTGTAAAAGAGATATTGGACCACTGGAAAATGATGCTGGGGTGGTAGTAATAGGAGACAAGTAAATGGCAGACAAAATGAATGAGTATTTTGCACTAGTCTTCACCATGGAAGAATCTAGCAGTATGCCGGAAGTTTGAGAGTTCACGGGGCAGAAGTGAGTGAAGTTACCATTACTAGAGAGAAGGTATTAGGAAAACTGAAAGGTCTAAGGGCAGATAAGTCACCAGGACCAGATGGACTACACCCCAGGCTTCTTAAAGAGCTGGCTGAAGACATTGTGGAGGCATTGGTAATGATTTTTCAATAATCAATTGACGCTGGACTGGAAAATTGCAAATGTCACTTCACTCTTCAAAAAGGGAGAGATGCAAAAGAAAAGAAATAATAGACCAGTTAGTCTGACCTACGCGACTCCCTTGTCCATTCATCCCCCCCCCCCCAATCCCTCCCCACCGACCTTCCTCCAGGCACTTATCCCTGCAAACGGAAGAAATGCTACACCTGCCCCCACACTTCCTCCCTCACCACCATCCTAGGCCCCAGACAGTCCTTTCAGGTGAGGCACCACTTCACCTGCGAGTCAACTGGGGTGATATACTGTATCCGGTGCTCCCGATGTGGCCATTTATACATTGGGGAGACCCGCCGCAGACTGGGAGACTGTTTCGCCAAACACCAGCGCTCAGTCCTCCAGCAGTGGCGGGATCTCCCTGTGGCCACACACTTCAATTCCACAGACCACTCCCACTCCGACATGTCTGTCCATGGCCTCCTCTACCATCAAGATGAGGCCACACGCAGGTCGATGGAGCAAAACCTTATCTCCCGCCTGGGTAGCCTCCTACCTGCCGGCATGAACATTCAACTCACAGACCTCTGTTGATACCCCTGCCCCCCCTTACCTCATCCCCATCTATAATTTTAGTCTGGTTCTCTTCCTCTCTCTTTTTCCCCCCTCACTATAATCTCCCCCCAGCCCTACCTTTCTTTCTCTTTTATTTCCCATAATTCTCCACCTTCCCCCTAGCCCATTTCCCTCTGGCCTATCACTTCCCAGCTCTCTACTTCATCCCTCCCCCCACTTCTTATTCCCCCTCGACCATCCCATGTTACTTCACTCCTGATGAAGGGTTTCGGCCCGAAACGTCGTTATTACCTCCTCCCATAGATGCTGTCTGGCCTGCTGAGTTCTGCCAGCATTTTGTGTTTTTATTAGTCTGACTTCAGTCATTGGTAGGGTGTTGAAGTCAATTGTTAAGGATGTGGTTTTGGGGTACTTGGTGGCACATGATAAAATAGGCCACAGTCAGCATGGTTTCCTCGAGGGAAAATCTTGCCTGACAAATCTGTTGGAATACTTTGAGGAAATAACAAACAGGATAGAAAAAAGAGAGTCAGTGTAAATTGTATAATTGCTTCTTTAGAAGACCTTCGATAAGAGCCCATCGAATTACAGCAAAAATACTAGCATGGATAGAAGATTGGCTGACTGGCAAGAGGCAAAGAGTGGGAATAAAGTGTCAGTGAAGGCAAATGGGATGTTAACATTCATTTGAAAAGGACTAGAATATAAAAGCACAGATGGGATGTTGAGGCTTTATAAGACACTGGTCAGACAGCATTAAGAGTATTGTTAAAAGTTTTGGGCCCTTTATCTAATTAAAGATGTGATGGCATTGGAGAGGGCCCAGAGGAGGTACATGTGAATGATTCTGGGAATGGAAAGATTAATGCACGAGGAACGTTTGAGGTTCTGTGCCTGTAAACTCTGGAGCGAATGAGGTGAGATCTCATTGAAACCTATTGAATAGTGAAAGGCCTAGACAGAGTGGATGTGGAGAGGGTGTCTCCTATAGTGGGTGTGTCTAGGACCAGAGAGCACAGACTCAAAATAGAGGGGCGTCCAATTAGAATTTCTTTAGCCAGAGGGTGGTGAATCTGTTGAGTTCATTGCCTTAGACGACTATGGAGGCCAAGTCATTGACTATATTTAAAGCTGAAATTGATAGGTTTTTGATTAGCTGGGACATCAAAGGTTCCGGTGAGAAGAGAGGAGAATGAGGTTGAGAGGGAAAATAAATCAGCCATGTTGGAATGACAGAGCAGACGCAAAGGGCTGAATGGCCTAATTCTGCTCCTATGTCTTATGATCTTAATGACCATGTGTACAGTTGTACCCAATAAAGTGATATGGAGTTCATATATGCTATGGGTTATTCAGATATAAAGCAGACTTTCATCTCAAATGTGATACTTCAGTGAAATTAAAAAGATTCCTGCCTAAGTTTGCAGGTATGAAGTTGAGCATAGAAGCATCTGCAAGTATCCGCCCCTTTAGGTCCCTCCCCACCGTACCTGAGTGATTCTAACACCCCACCTCAATGACCCACATATTGATTCTACTAAGGCTCTTGGATTTATTGAGAATACCCGCAGGAAAACAAATTTCAAGTTTGTATGTGGTGACATATATGTACTTTGCTTAGAAATTTACTTTTAACTTTGAACTTTAAGCACATCACAAACCCGATCCCTCTCAAAGCAGCTGACCACAACAACTCAATGTAGTCCTGTGAGATTTCCAGGCAACCTTGACTGATCTTCCGAACTCAGTCTCATCTCCACAACTCATGATCCACAACTACCATAGTTTGTCTGCATGTTGTGGGGGGCCATTATACCTGTTCTACACTGCACAATACATTCGGCCTCGGGTGCAATGGGATTTTGCAAATGACAGGCCCTCACAAAATACAAGTAGTTATGTAGGAACTTTCCTGACAGGAAGAAGCTGTAGATTTATTATCATTTGGTGTTAATAATGTGCAGTCAGTAATATAACTCAGCACCACAATACACTCTGAAACAGACTCCAATTCTCAGAGAGGAGAACCAAGAGCAAAATGCTATTAACTTCAAATTAATGACTCGCTATTCATAGATCAATGCCACTGATCTGAATCCCTTCCTTCTCTGGGAACAGATCCAATTGTCTCCTGCAAGATTTAATGTGGTCTTTTCTGATAACATGGGATGGACTGAACTCTTTGGAAAACAAATGTTCAGAATCAGAATCAGGTTTATTATCACCGGTATGTGTCATGAAATTTGTTATCTTAGCAGGAGCAATTCAATGCAATACATAACATAGAAGAAGAAAAAAATAATAATAAATAAATAAATATGCAAATCAATCACGGTATACATATATTAAATAGATTTTTTTTATTGTGTGAAAACAGAAATAATATATATTTTTAAAAGTGAGGTAGTGTCCAAGAGTTCAAGGTCCATTTAGGAATTGGATGGCAGAGGGGAAGAAGCTGTTCCTGAATCACTCAGTGTGGGCCTTCAGACTTCTTTACCCCCACCTGATGGTAACAGTGAGAAAAGGGCATGCCCTGGGTGCTGGGGGTCCTTAATAACAGACACTCCTTGAAGATGCCCGGGGTACTTTGAAGGCTTGTACCCAAGATGGAGCCAACTGAATTTATGACCCTCTGCAACTCCTTTCGGTCCTGTGCAGTAGCGCCCCTCCATACCAGACAGTAATGCAGGAGTTCAGTCTAGTTGTGGCCAACCTCTGAAAGCATTTCATCAATGTCGATGTGAATCCCACTTAGTGACGGTCATTAAGGCAGCCCACATTATTCCTTATAGACACTGGTATAATTGTTGCCTTTTTGAAGCAAGTGGGAACTTCCACCAGTAGCAGTGAGAGACTGAAAATGTCCTTGAATACTCCTGCCAGTTGGTTGGCACAAGTTTTCAGCACCTTACAAGGGACTCCGTCAGGACCCTCTGTCTTGCGAGGGTTCAGTCTCTTGAAAGACAGCCTACAATTGGCCCTGGAGACAGAGATCACAGGGTCACCAGGTGCAGCAGGAATCCAGTGCAGCCTTAAGAGCACTTCAGCACCAGTGAAAATTTGAGGAGGTCAGAAAACTGGAAATGTCTCTGAGGCAGCCAATGTCTCAAATACATTTCTGAGTCCTTTTGGAGAGGATGTGATATTGTGAAACGCTGGACAGACTTCGGTTTTCTTTAGATCTGGAAGATCTGATAGACAGACAGACAGACAGACATACTTTATTGATCCCGAGGGAAACTGGGTTTCGTTACAGTCGCACTAACCAAGAATAGTGAAGAAATATAACAATATAAAACGATAAATAATAATGTTAATCATGCCCAGTGGAAATAAGTCCAGGACCAGCCTATTGGCTCAGGGTGTCTGACACTCCGAGGGTGGAGTTGTAAAGTTTGATGGCCACAGGCAGGAATGATTTCCTATGATGCTCAGTGTTACATCTCGGTGGAATGAGTCTCTGGCTGAACGTACTCCTGTGCCTAACCAGTACATTATGGAGTGGATGGGAGTCATGGTCCAAGATGGCCTGCAACTTGGACAGCATCCTCTTTTCAGACACCACTGTCAGAGAGTCCAGTTCCACCCCCACAACATCACTGGCCTTACAAATGAGTTTGTTGATTCTGTTGGTGTCTGCTACCCTCAGCCTGCTGCCCCAGCACACAACAGCAAACATGATAGCACTGGCCACCACAGACTCGTAGAATATCCTCAGCATCATCCAGCAGATGTTAAAGGACCTCAGTCTCCTCAGGAAATAGAGACAGCTCTGACCCTTCTTGTAGACAGCCTCAGTGTTCTTTGACCAGTCCAGTTTATTGTCAATTCGTATCCCCAGGTATTTGTAATCCTCCACTATGTCTACACTGACCCTTTGGATGGAAACAGGGGTCACCGGTGCCTTAGCCCTCCTCAGGTCTACCACCAGCTCCTTGGTCTTTTTCACATTAAGCTGCAAATGATTCTGCTTGCACCATGTGACTAAGTTTCCCACCGTAGCTCTGTACTCAGCCTCATCTCCCTTACTGATGCATCCAACTATGGCAGAGTCATCAGAAAACTTCTGAAGATGGCAAGACTCTGTGCAGTAGTTGAAGTCCGAGGTGTAGATGGTAAAGAGAAAGGGAGACAGGACAGTCCCCTGTGGAGCCCCAATGCTGCTGACCACTCTGTCTGACACACAGTGTTGCAAGCACACGTACTGTGGTCTGCCAGTCAGGTGATCAATAATCCATGACACCAGGGAAGCATCCACCTGCATCACTGTCAGCTTCTCACCCAGCAGAGCAGGGTGGATGGTGTTGAACGCACTGGAGAAGTCAAAAAACATGACCCTCACAGTGCTCGCCGGCTTGTCCAGGTGGGCGTAGATACGGTTCAGCAGGTAGACGATGGCATCCTCAACTCCTAGTCGGGGCTGATAGGCGAACTGGAGGTGTCTAAGTGTGGCCTAACCATAGGCCGGAGCTGCTCTAGAACAAGTCTCTCCAGGGTCTTCAAGATGTGGGAGGTCAATGCCACTGGTCTGTAGTCATTGGAGCCACTGGGGCACGGCGTCTTCGGTACAGGAACGAGGCAGGATGTCTTCCACAGCACAGGAACCCTCTGGAGACTCAGGCTCAGGTTGAAGACATGGTGAAGTACTCCACATAGCTGGGGGGCACAGGTTTTGAGCACCCTGGGGCTGACAACATCTGGTTTGAGAGGTTTATGAGATAATGAGAGTAATTGATAGAGTAGACAGAGACTATCTGTTTCCCAGGGCATAAACGTCTAATACCAGAGGGCATGCATTGAAGGTGAGAGGGGGTAGGTTCAATGGTAATGTGAGAGGTCAGTTTTTTTCACTCAGAGAGTGGTGGATACCTGGAATGCATTACCTGGTATGGTGGTAGAGGAAAGTACATTTTAGGCTTTTAAGAAACATTTGGATTGGTACATGAACATGAAGACTAAGGATGGATGTGGACATCGAATAGGTAGGAGGGATTAGTTTAGAGGATTTTTGATTTAATTTTTGCTAGTTAGGCATAACATTGTGGGCCAAATGGCCTGTTCGTATGCTGTACTGTTCTATGCATAAATCCGTAGCCTTGTTTCCATCATTTTTGAGGAGAAGGGCATTTCAGGGGATTGGAAGTGACCTAACTTTAAACATTATTAAGAAAGAATACTTCAGATACTGTGGATGGGTCTCACTGCTCTTTCCTTCTGAGATGAACACCAGTATCTTCTTCTCGTTCCTGTGGCTGTAGAGTTCCTCCTAGATATAGTGTGAGTTTACATATCAAGGCGAGGCCTCAAAAATGCTGCCTCCATCATTGAGGATCCCCATCAGCCAGGACATGCTCACTTCTCATTGCTTCCATCAAGGAGGAGGTACTGGAGCCTGAAGACACTCACTCAACATTTTAGGAAGAGCTTCAGCCCCTCCGCCATCAGATTTCTGAATGGGTAATGACCCCATGTGCACTTCCTCACTTTACTTTTTTATTTCATTTTTTAGATTTTTTATTACGTATTGCACAGTATGTTGCCACAAAACAACAAATTTCACAGCATATGCCAGCGATAATAAACTTGATTCTGATTCTGACTTTGACACTCAGTGGACAAAGAAACAGAAAATTAAGAGCAAGTCAGCCATTCAGTCCACTGGCGCTTCTCCACCGTTCAATTTAGTCATGGATGAAGCCATACAGGAGCCAGGTAGATCAGCTAGCTGAGTGGTGTTGCAGTAATGACCTTGCTCTCAGTGTCAGTATGAACAAAGAACTGATGGTGGACTTCTGAAAGGGTGAGACGATGGAACATACACCAGTTCTTGTTGAGGGTTCAGCGGTGAAAATGGTGAGCAATTTCAAGTTCCTAGGTGTCAACACCTCTGAGGATCTATCTTGCACCCAACATATTGATGCAGTTACAAAGAAGCATGGCAGGGTCTATATTTCATTGGGAGTTTGGGGAGATTTGGTATGTCACCCCAGACATCTGCAAATTTCTACAGATGTAGCATGGAGAGCATTCTAATGGCTACGTTGCTGTCTGGTATGGGGGAAGGCACTGCATAGGATTGAAAGAGGCTGCAGAAAGTTGTAAACTTAGTTCCATCAGGGGGACTAGCTTCCCCAGAGTCCAGGAAGTCTTCAAGGACCAATACCTCAGAAAGGCTGCATTCATCATTAAG
The DNA here is from genome assembly GCF_048418815.1 of Hemitrygon akajei. Lineage (NCBI taxonomy): Eukaryota > Metazoa > Chordata > Chondrichthyes > Myliobatiformes > Dasyatidae > Hemitrygon > Hemitrygon akajei. Next base: position 170,619,137 of record NC_133132.1, read on the forward strand.
GACCCCCGTTACCCAGGACAGGCCCTCTTCTCATAGCTTCCATCAAGGAGGAGGTACAGGATCCTGAAGGCATACATTCAACATTTCAGCTTCTTCCCCTCTGCCATCAGATTACTGAATGGGCATTGAACCCCTGAACACTACCTCACTACTTCTTTTTTCTCTTTGCACTACTTATTTTATATATATATATATATATATATATATATATATATATATATACACACACACCTCTTACTGTAATTTACAGCTTTTATTGATATGTATTGCAATATACCATTACCGCAAAACAACTAATTTCACAGCATATGCAGGTGATATTAAATCTGATTCTGATTCTAAAACATGACCATAATACTCTCTATATCTTTTGATGCCCTTTGTGTTGACAAATCACACTATATCCTTACATGTAGAGCATAGAACACACAGTGCAAGAAAGGCCCTTTGGCCCAAGGGATATGTGCTGTACTAGTTAAGGTAATAACACATAACCCCTTGCACAATGTCCGTATCGCTTCATTCTCTGTACATTCCTGTGCCTATCCAGAGCTTCTTGAAATCCTCTGTCATATCTGTTTCCACCACCACCACCACCACAGGTAATACCCATAGTGGACATGCTTTCCAAACAGAGGTTTGAATTTGACTGTTTTACACAGACATCAGAATAAAGTTGTTGAGTCCTCCACTGGCCAGCGTCAACCATGGATGTTGTGACCTAACTGTCCAGATTTGTAAAGCTAGGGCAGTACAACATGGAGCACAAGCTGTTGTCCATGTAGTAAGCTGCTCCACTCCACGCATCTGATGAATCCAAAGAACAGCAGAGACTGAAACCATTTAACATCAGCAGCACTGCAGGAGTTGCCAGTCAGCATTGAACTCAATGTAAGACTGCCTTAGGGACTCCAGTTCCAAAGTTTTCCCTCTGGGTTTACTCCCAAAGCCTTCCCCATGAGTGGGTATATCTTCAAGGCAGCAGCGGTTTGAGATCAGAGTTCTTCTTCTCTGAGATGAGCTGCCAACCATGGCTGATAAGCCCATCTGCCCTAAGTGACTGGTTTTAAGGTGCCAGTAACCTACCTTCACCCCTTCACCTGTCAGGAGAAACAGTTCTACCAGGTCATTAGTTAAGACACACGTGAAGGCCAGGGGCTGGGCTTGGTTGTCAGAGGCTATTTGAGATGCACGTCACTGGGAGCATTTACTAGATAGTGGGAGCTTGTCCCCATTACCACCCACACTCCCCTCCCCCACTTCCCTGGCTATGACAATCTCAAGGAACCTCAAGAATTAGAACTCAATCAATGTTTGGAAAACGGATTGTTTCTGGATCAAGTTTACACTTAAGTAAGATTATGAGCACAAAAAGATTCTGCAGATGCTGGAAATCCAAAGCAGCACACACAAAAGGCTGGAGGCACTCCGCAGGTCAGGTAGCATCTATGAAAATAAACAACAGTCTGAGATTTGTGCCGAGACCCTTCATCAGGACTGGAAAGGAAGAGGGAAGAAACCAGAATAAGAAAGTGTGGGGAGGGGGAGCAGGTGAAGCCAGGTGGATGGAGGAGGAGGAGATGAGGTGAGAAGATGGGACATGATAGGTGGAAAAGGTAAAGGGCTGAGGAAAAAGGAACGTGATCAAAGGGGAGAGTGCACCATAGCAGAAAGGGAGAAGCAGGGATGCAGGTAGGAGATGATGGGCAGGTGAATAGGGAAGAGTGGATCCAAAGTATGGAATGGAAGAAGAGGGAAGAGAGGGGTAAAACTTACCAGGAATCAGAGAAAACAATGTTGTTGCTTAAATAAGATTATCTCCTCTTCTCTCTTTTTCACTGTGTATCCAGCCTTTTACTGAGCCCATCAGGAGTGAGGAGAGCAGTAGAGAGCTGAGAATCTCTCCGTCTGCTCAGATCCACTGTCAGTCAGCAGTCTGGTGTGCACCTGATACCAGTTTCAGCTCAAATACCAACTGCTGATGAGAACTCTCAACTCAGAGAAAGATGTACTTTGGACTCTGGTTTGCCCAAAATCCCTTAGTATTCGAGTACTAAAAGTGAAATCTAGCATGATCCAGTGACCAGGACCATACTGAAGCTTGGGAGCCCCACGCAATGCTCTACTTCAGGGTTTCCCAACCTCAGTTAATCGTAAGGTTCAATGGCATAAAAAAGGTTGGGAACTCCTGCTCTACGAGGAAAGCGGTACAGTTTAAGAATCTTTGTAAAACTCAGGACGTTGCGGAGTTCAGAGTTCAATTCCAGCTCAGTCTATAAGGAGTTTGTACCTGCTCCATGTGGTGGCGTGGGTTTTCTCCCACAGTTCAAAGACGTACCAGCTAGTAGATTAATTGGTCATTGTAAATTGTCATGTAATTAGGGTGGTGTTAAATAGGTGTGTTTCTGGGCGTTGCGACTCTTTGGACTGCAGAAGCCTGGTCAACACTGTATCTCTAATTGAATGACATGGCTTGTACTGAGACCAGCAATGCCCAAATGTGCTGTATTTGATATTTGGTAATTTTAATAATAAGGTCATATTTTTGAAATGACAGGGCGGCATGGTAGTGTCACGGCTAGTATAACACTTTACAGTGCCAAATGTAAGATCCGGGTTCATTTCCTGCCTCTGCCTGTTAGGAGTTTGTAAGTTCTCCCTGTGACCACATGTGCTTCCTCTGGGAGTTCCGGTTTCCTTCCACATTCCAGGACAGGGTTGGTGAGTTGTGGGCATGCTGTGTTGACACTAGTATTCATGGAGACACCTGTGAGCTCAATGGATTCTTCAGAAGATGTCGTGGTAGCTTAATGGTTGGCATGATACTATTTCAATTCTCTCGCTGCCTGTAAGGAGTTTGTACATTCTTCCCTTGTGTGCATGGGTTTCCTCCGGGTGCTCTGGTTTCCTCCCATATTCCAAAGACACACAGGTTAATAGGTTAATTGGTCATGGTAAATTGTCCTGTGATTAGGCTAAGGGTTAATTTGGTGGGTTGCTGGGCGGTGCAGCTTGCTGAGCCAGAAGGACCTGTTCCTTGCTATATCTCTAAATAAATAAAATAAATAAAAAACTAAATAACTTAAAGTGTCGGCATTGTGCTCTGAGTCCCTTCATACAGGCTGCCGACAGCACATTTTGGACTGTGTTAGTTACTGATGCAAAAGAACACATTTCACAAAATGTTTCAATACACACATGAGAAATACAGCTAATCTTTCTCTTTTAAAACATCTGCAAATATCACTTCATGGGTGTTGTGAAGCAATGTAATTGAAAGGCCAGGGAATCTGATACGGAGTGAGTTCTCTACATCAACAATGCTCTGCTATTTTGCATTACAATGTCACCGAGGCTGAGTTGCATTTAATCAGCTCCGTTTGTTTAGCAAGCCACAGGAGGAGATCGCTGTCCCAATGTCAATTTGCAATAGCTGCCTTCCTCTTTGTGGGGGTCAGGTCATTGATGGCGTGAGACCCGTGTCTTGACAGTGAAAAGAACTTTAGCAACATTAAATTGCTCTTCATTTCATTATCCACTGCAATTTACTGGGGACATGCTCTAACCATGGGCTGAACTTATTCTTCCTGCCTCTCCCCCACCCCACACCTCTTTAATATTTGGTAAATGTTCTCTCTCTTTGAACTACTTTTTGGCTACCTGTGTTATTATCTCTTCATATGATTCATTCTTAATTTTCAATCTGATGCTGTTCCTACTGTGGGAGGCTAATAGCTTCAAACCACCTGTAATCCGATTAAGGTTAATAGCAACTGGTTCCTTAAGGTTGTTATAGTGTGGGGGTGGTAATGGGTAAAATTTCCCACTACCTATTAAATACTCCCAATGGTGTAGCCTCTGACAATCAAGTCCAGCTCCTGGCCTTCACATGTGGCTCAGCTACTAAATTCAGTGGAACCATTTCTACTGACAGGAGAGTGGGCAAAAATGGGTTACTAGCACCTCAAAAACAGTCACTTTGGGCAGGATGGGGCTCATTGGCCGTGGTAGAGGCTCTTCTAGGAGAAGGAAATTCTGATCTCAAACCTCCATTGCTTTGTGGCTATACGCACTCATGGGGAAGGCTTCAGGAGTAAACCGCAAGGGAAAAGTCTGGAGCTGGAGCCCTACATTCAGTTCCAAGCTAACTGGCAACTCCTGCAATGCTTCTAGTGCCAACCTGTATCAGTCTCTGCCATTCCTTTGGGTTCATCAGATTTGTGAGAGAGGGCGCCTGCTGCATGGGAAATATCTTGCTCTCCATATTGTACTGCCCTGGCTTGCGTATCTAGACAGCTGGGATGCAATATCCGTGGTCAACCCTGATTAACAGAAGCTTCAGAATAACAAACTGTTGGCTTCACTCAGAAAAATAAAGATCAGGTCAATAACAGGAATGTCCACTCACATTTTAGACATTTTTTAACACACTTAAAGATGTCAGCTAGGTTTCTCCCACAAACTGTTGGAGGAACTCAACAGGTCATGCAGCACCTATGGCGAGGAATTAAACAGTGGATGTTTCTGGCTGAGACCCTTCAACAGGACTTGATGAAGACTCTTGGCCCGAAACATCAACGGTTAATTCCTCTCTGTAGAAACTGCCTGACCTGCTGAGCTCCTCCACAGTTTGTGTGTGTTGCTCTGGATTTCCAGCAACTCCAGAATCTCTTGTGTTTATCTAAGGTACTCCTCCAGTCACTGATACCAATCCAGTGAAGAATATTGGAATAGTTTGCATTCATTTTGTGTTGACAGATCTTACTTATTTCTTTCTTTAGTGATACAGTATGGAGTAAACCTTTCCAGCCCTTCCAGACCTTCGAGCCACCCCTCCCTAGCAACCCTGGACAAACCTAACAACAGTTTACAATAACCAATTAACCTTCTACCCAGTACATCTCTGGACTGTGGGAGGAAACAAGAGCACCCAGGGAAAACCCATGCTTTCCACGGGAAAGATGAACAGACTCAGAACTGAACTCCGAACTACAGAATCTCCCAAGCTGTAATAGCATAACTTGCTTTTACTGTTCACGAAACTATGGTACCATTAGCATATATTTATCAGTAATTAATTATTTGGGAAATCTCAATCATCATCGTCGGCATTATGAGCTGTGTCATATGACATGGGCGATCGTGGTCTTCCATCTGTATTTAATAAGCTAATAAGCTCTTCAAAAAAGAGAAAAAAGAAAAAATTTGTATAGATGAAGCAGTGTGAGTGGGGTAGGGGTGATGACGAACATGCGAAGCTGGGAGGTGAGAGGTGGAAATACCAGGCGGTTGGGGAGGTTGATTTGGGTATTTAATATATTTTCAATATAATCAGAATCACATTAATTCTCACTGATGTATAATCTGAAATCTGTTGTTTCACAGCAGAGTTACAGGGTAACAACATAACAATCTATAGATTACAACAAATAATAAACAGAACAAAGTAGTGGAAAATGAGGTAGGATTCATGGGCTCATGGACTATTCAGGAATCCGATGGTGACAAAGAAGAAACTATTACTAAAACATTGAGTTTGGGTCTTCAGGCTCCTGAACCTCCTCTCTGATGGTAGTAAAGAGAAGAGAAAATGTTTCAGATGGTGACATATTTCTTTATTTTCCTGTAAATGCCTTTCAGAAATCGCATTGCAAGGGAATGGTGACATATACAGTGAGTGGCCACTTTATTAGATACACATGTGACAGCTGCTCATTACTGTAAATATCTAATCAGCCAATCACACAACAGCAACTCAATGCATAAAAGCATGCAGATGTTCGCAAGAAGCTCAGTTGTTGTTCAGACCAAACATCAGAATGGAGAAGAAATGTGATCTAAGTGACTTTGACCGTGTAGTGATTGTTGGTACCAGATGGGGTGGTTTGAGTATCTCAGAAACTACTGATCTCCTGGGATTTTCGCACACAACCGTTTCTAGAGTTTACAGACAATGATTTGAAAAACAGAAAGAGACATCTAGTGAATGGTAGTTCTGTGGGGAAGAATGCCTTGTTAGTCAGAGAGGTCAGAGGAGGATGGCCAGACTGCTTTAAGCTAACAGGATGGCAAAGGTAACTCAAATAACCATGCGTTACAATGATGGTGTGCAGAAGAGCTTCACTGAATACACAGCACGTCAAGCCTTGACGTGGATGGGCTGCAGCAGCAAAAGACCACAAATATACACTCAGTGTTTTGTTTTTCACACCACTTTATTAGGTACACCTGTACACCTTCTCATTAATGCCAATATCCAATCAGCCAATCACATGGCAGCAGCTCAATGCATAAAAGCACGCAGATGTGGTCAAGAGGTTCAGTTGCTGTTCCGACCAAACATCGGAATGGGGAAGAAATGTGACTTTGACCATGGATTAATTGTTGGTGCCAGACAGGGTGGTTTGAGTATCTGAGAAACTAATCTGCTGGGGTTTTCATGCACAACAGTCTCTAGAGTTTATAGAGAATAGTGTGAAAAACAAAAGAAAAATCAGAGAGTGGTAGTTCTGTGGGCAAAAATGCCTTGTGAATGAGAGCGGTCAGAGGAGAATGGGAAAATGGTTCAAGTTGACAGGAAGGCAACAGTAACTTAAATATCATTTACAACGGTGGTTTACAGAAGAGTACCTCTGAGTGCTCAACACGTCGAACTTTGAATTTTGGCAGCAGAAAACCATAAGCATATATTCAGTAGCTGTTTTACTAAGTACAGAAGGTACCTAATAAAGTGGTCAATGATAGTACATACTTCGATAAGTACTTTGACTGACTTATAGTAGAACTCTCACTTCCCTAGCCTTGACTCAATAGGTTCTCTGTTATTCAACTCTTGCTTGTTTAGAAAGTAATGCAGTCCTCCTTTTCTCCCTTTGTGTTATGGAAGGCCTATCATATATCTCAATGTAAAGGACCCTGATGATTGTCAAGTGTCCTTTGGTTCATTTCAATATAAACAGTGCTAACAGTCAGTTTTCTAGGCAATCTAGAATACTACCAAAAATTCCATGTTAATGTGCACTAAAATAGTACTTTTGGCAATCATTAGGAATGAAAAAATCCTTCCCAATTTTGAGAAGTGTTTTTTTTGAGGGAATCTCAGAAACATCACTCACCATCATTATGTGCCATGTTGCATGACATGGGTGATTATGGTCTTCCATTTGTTTTTAATCTGAGAGGTTCTAATAAGCTCTTCAAAACTTTTGCCTGTCCATTCCTTGATGTAACTCATTAATATAATGCATGTGGTGCAGAGGAGATTTACAAGGATGTTGCCTGGATTAGAAAGCATGCCTTATGAGAATAAATTGAGTGAACTCGGCCTTTTCTCCTTGGAGCGACAGAGGATGAGAGGTGACCTGATAGAGGTGTATAAGATGATGAGAGGCATTGATCATATGGATAGTCAGAAGCTTTTTCTCAGAGCTGAAATGATTGCCACAAGAGGACTCAGGTTTAAGGTACTGGGGAGTAGGTTCAGAGGAGATGTCAGGGGTAAGTTTTTTACGCAGAGAGTGGTGAGTGCGTGGAATGGGCTGCCGGCAATGGTGGTGGAGGTGGATATGATAGGGTCTTTTAAGAGACTTTTGGATAGGTACATGGAGCTTAGTAAAATAGAGGGCTATAGGTAAGCCTAGTAATTTCTAAGGTAGGGACATGTTCAGCACAACTTTGTGGGCCGAAGGGCGTGTACTGTGCTGTAGTTTTTCTATGTTTCTATTTTTCTCGACTCTGCAAGATTTTCAAACTTTTCTTTCCTCAGTATATATCCCAGAAATTCCAGCTGCCTTTTCCTGTTTGATGGTGACAGTTCTCTTCTTATTCTGGCTTTTCACAACACTTCCTCAGCTTGTTACTCCATTCCTCCATGATATCGTCACCATTCCTCTCAAAAAACCTCTTTCTGCAGCCTCATGTCTTCCGACATTTTGATTTGATAGTGTCCAACATGTGCTTCCATATGTTAGTGTGGAATGAACGTAGCACTACAACGCTCCAACTCTGGCACCCACAGAAGCTCTATTATTCTATAGTATCTTGTTCAAATGCTCCAACATGCATTTAGTTATTCCAATCCTAACATCAGATGTTATCGTGCTCCCCAAGCAGTTGAACTTCCATGTTTATTTAATTGTTTTGTTGCCCACTTTCACTTTGCATTTCTGTATTTCTATCTTCTTTGTGACAACCATCCGATCGGTCTTCTTGCAGTTGATTGTCAATCCTCTCTTTGCACTTTCCTCAATGACTTCAACCTCTTTCCTGGAGCCCCTCTTTCAAAGTAGGTATCAGCACTGTGTTGTCAGCATATCATAGATTGCTCAAATTTTATCCACCAACTATCAAATCTGGAATACTGTTAACTTCTCTTAGAATCTACTCGCCATAAAGGTTGAATAGGTTGGGCAAGAGAACACAACCTCGCCTGACTCCCCTTCTAACCTGGACAAGATCATTTGTCTCATCTAGGGTTGCCAAATCAGAAAGCTAGGCTTGCAAGTGACCAGAGGAAACAAATTTCTCTACTCCAGTGTACAGAAGCATAACATGCACACAGGAGATTCAGCAGATGCTGGAAATTCAGAGTAACACACACAAAATGATGGAGGAAGTCAGTAGGTAAGGCAGCATCTATGGAGAGGATTAAACAGTTGACATTTTGATCCTGTCATTAACTGTTTATTCGTTTACATGGATGCTGCCTGAACTACTGAGTTTCTCCAGCATTTTGTGTGTGTTGTTTCAGAAGGACAACCTGATTTCTTTCCCTTGTCCAGTCTCCTTACAATTAATAAACCTCTTAGTAAATATGAATTGACAGCATAATAGCGTTGCAGTTAGTGCAATGCTTTTGTTGTCGTCGTGGCTATCCCTCGAGGTCGAGGATGATGGTCTTCATTCCGTTGATCTATCACAGAGCGAAGACACCTGTGCATGTATTTGTTTAACGTGTACTTGATGTTGCACTCCAAGAAGCACCTGATAATTCACAAATCAACCAACTGATTCCAATGGCATGGAAACCACGACGATTGGAGCTGATGGATTTGTTGCAGCCTTCATCCACCTTCACAGCCATTGAGTTTGAAGTAACTTTGTTCACCTGTTCCACCGTTGAGGTCTTGGTTGGATCGTTCTTTGTCAGGGACCTCACCCTCGACCTTACCGCCGTGGGTGACCCTACCAGGAGCATGGCTCCAGACAGCATCGCTCTCGGGATCTCAGGACCACACAAGCTTCTCCACCACGACAAGGTGACAATCCACGGAGAAGATGCAATGCTTTACAGGACCAGCTGAAAGATTGGGGCTTAATTCTCACTGCTGCCTGTAAGGAGTTTATATGTTCTCCCCATGACTGTGTGAGTCACCTCTCATGGCTCCATTTTCCTGCAACATTCCAAAGAGACACGAATTAGAGTTAGTAAGTTGTGGGCATGCTACATTGGTACTGGAAGTGTGGAGGCAATTGTAAGCTGTCCCTGCACATCTTTGGTGCAAACAATGTATGTTCGAATGTTTCGACATACATGTGACAAATAAAGTTAATCATCATAGTTGAATGATGAACTGAAGTCAAGTGAAGTTATCTCCTTTGGTTCAACGGAGCTATTAATTGATCTTGAACCTAATGGAATGAGCCCTGTGGCTCCTGTACCGTCCTCCTCTTAGCAGCAGAGAGAAGAGAGAATGACCTGGGTGGAGGGGGTCCCTGATGATCTTCATCTTAATCTTAATATTAAACTTTTCAGATATCTCACAGGACATATCCTCTAATTCATCTGCTCATACTTAAGATTTCTTCACTTTTTTGGTATATTCATTGGATGATTTTTGTTTTTCAAAATTTAGCAAAACGTTTTTTGGTGATAACAGTTTGAAACCATCAGCAGTGTGGGATGTTAAAGGGAATCTGATTAGCAGGCTGTCCATCAGCATTTCACACTCTCAGTACTGAATAACAGTACTGAAATGTTCTCTTCCACAGCACCCAATGCAATGCTTTTCTACATTAAAATCTCTTCTGCACAGGTTCCAGATGTTATTATCGGATACAATGGACACCAAATCATCATGACAGCACTGATTTTCCCACATCGCCCACACTTTTATTTCTCTAAACAAGATTTAGAAAAAAAGAAAGATCCACAGTTTTTGTCACATGTACATCAAAACATCGAAATGTACAGTGGAATAAATTATTTGCATCAAGGACCAACACTGTTTCAGAATTATATTGGGTCAGTCTGCAAGTGTTGCCACTCCTCTGGTGCCCACAATTTACTAATCCTAACCTATACATCTTTGGGAAAAGGGACCTACAGAGGTAACATTCATGGTCAAGGGGAGAATGTACAATCTGCTCACAGACGGCCTCATGAATTGAACCACAATCAGTAATGGCTGGAGCTGTCAAGCACTGAGCTAATTGCTGGGCTTTCACGCTGCTGGCTTGACACTAACCCATTCTGAGCTTCCAGGTGATCTGAGGTAAACTAAGAGGAAAACAGTAATAACACAAGTTTCACAGAGGATCAGTTTAGAGCAGTGGAGAGGAATGAGGCCATTCAGCACATTGACCCTGCTCCACCAGAGGGCGCAGCATCAGAGTAGTGGGACGTCCCTTTAGAAGAGAGATGAGGAGGAATTTGTTTAGCCAGATGGAGGCGAATCTGTGGAATTCATTGCCTCAGATAGCTGTGGAGGCCAAGTCATTGGTTATACTTAAAGTGGAGATTGATAGATTCTTGATTAATCGGGACATCAAAGGTTACAGGGAGAAGGCAGAGAATGGTTTTGAGAGGTATAGCAAGTCTGACAGATGGAATGATGGAGCAGACTCGATGGGACAAATGACCTACTTCTGCTCCTAGGTTTTATGTTTTATGTTCTTATCGGTCATTTGATCTTGACTGATTATTTAAGAGAAGTTGTTTCCTCAGCATGGTCTGCTCCATTGTGGACAAATTCTGTCTGCCTGCTCAAATACAGTACTGTGCTAAAGACGTAAGCACACACACACACACACACGCACACACACACGCGCACACACACACACACACACACACACACACACACACACACACACACAGACACACACACACAGACACACACACACACACACACACACACACACACACACACAGACACACACACACAGACACACACACACACACACAGACACACTCACACACACACACACACACACACACACACACACACACAGACACACACACACACACACACACACACGTATAGCTAGGTTGTCTCAGACTTTCGCACAGTACTGTTGTAATTTTCTATATTGCACTATACTGCTGCTGTGAAAAATAAATTCATGACGTAGCTGAGTGATGATAAACCTGATTCTGATATGGGTCTCCATTGTGGACTGAGAGTGGGAAGGGCACAGGGAGCGGGGAATCATGTTCTAGATTGTTGTTCTTATTCTTGTTAAAGGCTAATGTTTGTTCACACTATCTTCCTGTCAAGGCACAAAGCTAGTTTTTTAAACATCACATTTTGTTGAATAGATTTGGATTTGAACACTGTAATACTGTTACAAAAACTCAACAAGTTTGGTTATAATCTGAGAACACGTACTCAGTTAACTTTAGAGACAACCATCTTGAAATATATCCTTTTGCGATCAGGTCCTGGGTATTTTAACCAGCTTTTGTTACTTGCAGGGAAATGGAGAATCTTTCCCTGGTTAACCCAGTTTAATCTTGTCAGACATCAAATTAATTCTGTTTGAACACCAACAAGGATCTCTAAGATGCCAGCAAGTGTTTACAGAGAAGCAAAGTCTACAGCAGAATGAATCAGTCACCCAGGAATTCACATAACAGAGTGCTGGGTGTGCGGTATTCAATAAAGGAATCCATTGCCACTGAGGCAAACAATCTCACAGCACCAAATCCTCCTCTATGCTGACACAAAAGAGTTATCACTTCAGGAATCTTGCTTTGATTTCCAACAGAATAAGACGTCACCTAAGGCCAGAGTTGACTGGCTGATCATCTAATGAAATTAAAACCAGAGATTTTAGTTGAGTTGCATTCTGAATTTTGTTCCAACCCATTAAATGCCTGGTAGAATTATCCAGAAAGTAATGACCCCTTGGCTTCTGATGATTACTGAGCAGACTGATTTTTGCAAGTTCCTATCAGGGAAGTGAAAATCAGCAACATTGGTTGTGACACGGCTTGCCTTGCCTGTGCTTTTTTTGTGTAATTGTCTTTTTTACCTGTTCCGAAGAATGGCAGCAACGTACAGGTTTTAAGTGTCTGATGGCACTGAGTATGACTTCGTTACTGAGAATGAAAGAAAAGCGGCAATCTCAACTTGCTTTTACAAATCATCCTTTGAACCTCCTCAAAAGGGCTGAGTAGCGATACTAATGGCAGAGCTTAGCCCATTCCTGTGGGACTGCCTTTCTTTTCTTTAGGGCAAATGGACTGTATCCTATTTTTGCCGGCTTTTTCTGTTTCAGTTTCTGATATGATCTACAGGCTGCAGATCTATTCTTGGGTTACCTCACACTGCTTTCGTGACTCACAGGGCTTTGTCCCTCTCTTGGCTTTAATTTCTATCCCATATCAACCCACTCATCTTTGCCTCTTGTGTTTCTTAAGCAGGTTACATAAGATGTCGCTCTGCCCCACCATCTGCACCCTTTGTTCTCATTCGATTAAAGAGCTTGTTCATCTTTCATCTTTTTTTCCATTCCAATGACGTCCTTTGCTCCTGAAACATTCACTTATCCATTAGATTCAAATTGTTCTTCTGTGTGTTTCTAGTGTTCAAAAGTTCAAAGTAAATTTATTATCAAAGTACATATACAGTACTGTGCAAAAGTCTTAGGCGCATGTGTATGTATACAGTAGCTTGGGTTCCTAAGACTTTTGCACAGTATTGTAATAATTTTATGTATTGTACTGTACTACTGCCACAAAAAAAACAAATTTAATGACATATGTGAGTGATGATAAACCTGATTCTGATATGGGTCTCTGCTAAGTACTGAGAGTGGGAAAAGGACAGGGAGAGGGGAATTGTGGTTCGGAAAAGGGGAGGGGGAGCGCAAAGCACCAGGGAGACATTCTGTAATGATCAATAAACCAATTGTTCGGAATCAAATGACCTTGCCTGATGTTTCAGGGCTGGCTGTATCTGAACCTGAGCTATCCCCCACCCCTGGCACTCCTTCTCTGCCAGCTGTCCCACACCCCTTCCATGGCGCTCCACCCTTGCCATCCGTTGCTCCCGCCAGATTTACAAACTCACTGTCCACTCCACATTGACAAATACATTACTGTGTAAAAGTCCTAGGCACCCTAGTTTTATGTATGTGTGTGCCTAAAACCTTTGTGCAGTAGTGTATGTCACCCCAAGAATTCATTTTTTGTGGGCATTCACAGTAAATACAAAGAAACGCCATAAAATCAGTGAAAAAACACATACAACATGGAAGGACAAACAACCAATTTGCAAAAAAGACAACAAATTGGGCAAATGCAAAAAAAATCCAAGTAATAGTTGTAAATACTGTAAATGATAAATATTAAGAACATGAGACATACATGAACTTTAACACTTCATATCTCACTCACCCATGTACTTCTCTTAGTTTAAGGTGAGAGGGGAGATGGTACTACATAGATGTGTGGGGTAAGTTTTTTTATACAGAGAGTGGCAAATGCCTGAAGTGCAATTCTGGGGCGGCAGTGGAGATATATACAACAGAAGCATTTAAGATTCTTGTTGATTGGCACATGGATACGAAGATAATGAAGGGCTACGGACTTAGGACAGCAGGTCGGTTTCTTCTGTGCAACATTGTGGGCTGAAGGACCTGTTACAGTGTTGTGATGGTCTATGTTTTATGCTAGTCACATGACAACATAGACTTTAATCCAGGGGTTCCCAACCTGGGGTCCAAGGACCCTTTGCATAATGTTATTGCTCTGTAGCATAAAAAAGGTTGGGAACTCCTGCTTTAATCTTATTTTAAATGCCAAGCCAGCAACGTCCACAACCTGACAGTGGGGTGCATTCTGACTGGTTGAGTCACTGTCAGGTGTGGAGGTTCCAATGAACAGGATCGACAGAGGGTGCAGAAGGTTATAGACTCAGTCAGCTCCATCACTGCAGAAGCCACCACATGACTGAGGACATCTTCAAAAGGTGGTGCCTCAAATAAGTGGCATCCATCACTACAGACCCTCGCCATCTGGGATATGAACTCTCCTCATTACTACCATTTGGGAGGAAGTGCAAGAAAACACATCTGTCAGATCAAAACTGCCATGGGATCAGCAGCACTCCAACCTGCAGGACATCCCTCATTCCACCATTACCAGAAGGTCATAAACTAAACAGGCTTCAAAGGAAAGCTGAGCTGGAACAGCCTTGGCTTCTGTGAAGAGTTAAGAATTTCAGGTTATACACTGTACACAGTCTTTGAGATTAAATCAAACAATTTGAACCATTTGGTATGGCTTAAAATGGTCCGTAAAATGAGCAAAGGTGCAATCCAGGTGACATCCGACAACATAAACCAGAACTATTTGGATGTCCGGTTTGGTCCGTGTACATAAATGACCGAGGAAGAGCAACACACACAAAATGCTGGAGGAACTCAACAGGCCAGGCAGCATCCATGGAAATGAATGAACAGTCAACGTTTCAGGCTGAGACCCTTCATCAGGACTGGAAAGGAAGGAGGGAGATGACCATTGTGTCAAATACCTCTGCTCCAGAATTTCCTGGTGGCTAACCAAATTAATTCCTATCCCATTCCTGTTCTGACATATCAGTCTATGGCCCCCTTTTCTGACACACTCAGGGTTGAGGAGCAGCACCTCATATTACACCTAAGTAGCATCTAACCTATTGGCTTGAATATTGATTTCTCTTTCCAGTAAGTTTTTCTTAGTTCCCTCTCCCCTCTTCTTCTATTCCCCACTCTGGCCTTTCACCTCTTCACATCATTTCCCCCATGACCCTCCTTCCCTTTCTCCTATGGTCCAGTCTCCTCTCCTGTCAGATTCCTTCCTCCCCAGCCCTTTACCTTTCCAAACCTCCTGTCTTCACCTGTCACCTTCTAGCGATTCTCCTTCCTCAGCCCCCACCTGGCCTCGTCTATCATCTTCTGGCTAGCCTCCTTCCCTTCCCTTCCCCCTTTTTATTCTGACATCTTCCCCTTTCCTTTCCAGTCCTGATGAATGGTCTTGGTCCAAAACATCAACTGTTTATTCAATTCAATATACGCTGCCCAACCTGCTGAGTTCCTCCAACATTTATCTGTGTTGCTTTGGATTTCCAGCACCTGCAGAATCTCTTGCATTTGTGATTTAGGAAGAGTAGGTGAGACATGAGCAGTGAAGATGTCAGCACATGGCCCACTCATTCCTCCTGAGAAAATTCACTTTATCAACCAATGCATTGAGAATTGTGATTAAAAACCAAAAACTACAGATACTAAAGATGTCAAATTAAAAGCAGATAAGGCTTGAAATATTACGAGAAGCAGAGTCAATATTTTGACAGTTTTCACAATCAAACTGTGAACACCAAATAAAGATTAGCTTTTTTTTTGTCACACACATTGAAATATTGAAAAATACAGTGAAATATGCCGTTTTACATCAACGACCAACACAGTCGGAGGCTCTGCTGGGTGCAGCCAGGAAGGGTTGCTGTGCTTTCAGTGCCAACATAGAATGCCCGCAGTTTACTAAACCCAACCCAGACATCTTTGTAGTGCAGGATGAAACCGGGGTATTCAGAGGAAATCCTTGCCCCACGGAGAGAAAGTGTACACTCCCTGCAGACGGTGGCGGGAATTGAATTCCAAGCAGTAATTTCTGGTGCTGAAAAGCGATAGCACTAGCTGCGATGTTACAGTACCACTTGCAAAAGAGTAGCTTTATTTGTCACATGTATGCACACTGAAACATTGAAACAGGCAGTGAAACGTGTCATTTGTGTCAAACCAAATCTATCAGCATTGTACTGGGGGCAGCCCCCAAGTGTCACCACATTTCCAGCACGAACATCTGGAGGAAACCGGAGCGCACGCGGTCATGAGGAGAACTCCTCACAGACAGCAGTGGGAATCGAACTCTGATCAGTAATCACTGGCGCTATATTAACGTTATGCTAACTGCTATGCTATCTTGCTGGCCTAAGTGAAAGAAATCCATCTGGAAGGAATTTCTATGTTGCTGGATGGAGGGAAGGGTAAAGATGAATAGGCAGCTGTAATATCTCCTACAGTTGCATGAGGAGATGCTGTGAAAGAGGAATGAATTAGAGAATAGATTGAACCACAAAATCAAGTAGGAAACCATTCCCTCCCTGTGCAGGAAGAGGAGGAAAGAATGTTTCTGGTGATTTGAAGGACATCGACCCAAAATGTTAACTCTTTTTCTTTACTCGCAGGTACATTGACTGTTTAGTCCTCCCCTTTATTGCTGCCTGGCTTGCTGAGTTGCTCAGCATTTTGTGTTTCTCCCTCTGCAGAATCTCTGCAATGCCGCCTTGTTTCTGGCACCAACACAGCATGCCCACAACTCACCAACCCAGCATGCCCACAACTCACCAACCCAGCATGCCCACAACTCACCAACACAGCATGCCCACAACTCACCAACACAGCACGCCCACAACTCACCAACCCAGCATGCCCACAACTCACCAACACAGCATGCCCACAACTCACCAACACAGCATGCCCACAACTCACCAACCCAGCACGCCCACAACTCACCAACCCAGCATGCCCACAACTCACCAACCCAGCATGCCCACAACTCACCAACACAGCACGCCCACAACTCACCAACACAGCATGCCCACAACTCACCAACCCAGCACGCCCACAACTCACCAACCCAGCACGCCCACAACTCACCAACACAGCATGCCCACAACTCACCAACACAGCATGCCCACAACTCACCAACCCAGCACGCCCACAACTCACCAACACAGCATGCCCACAACTCACCAACCCAGCATGCCCACAACTCACCAACACAGCATGCCCACAACTCACCAACCCAGCACGCCCACAACTCACCAACCCAGCATGCCCACAACTCACCAACCCAGCATGCCCACAACTCACCAACACAGCATGCCCACAACTCACCAACCCAGCATGCCCACAACTCACCAACACAGCATGCCCACAACTCACCAACCCAGCATGCCCACAACTCACCAACCCTGTCCTGGAACGTGGAAGGAAACCGGAACACCCCGAGGAAGCACATGTGGTCGCAGGGAGGACTTACTAACTGCTACACCTTTGGACCGTGGGAGGAAAATGGAGTGCCCAGAGGAAACCACGTGGTTCAAGGGGAGGATGTACAAGCTCCTGACAGATGACTAACTGACCCATTCAGCATTTTCTGCCAGAAATGTGATCCACCCACAGCTGGGCAAAGAGAAAGTAAGAACAAAAATAGTAGCAGTATAATTCAAAAAGCCAGAAGGAAAACAAATGGTTTAAAAAAGGAAAGAAATTCACTTTGGATTGCAAGCTTAAAGTTGATGCAAGGATATTGACTATCAAAATTTATTATCAAAGTTGATGTATGTTACCATATACTACCCTGAGATTCATTCTCTTGCAGGCACTTGCAGGGAAATCAGGAAATACAAAGATCAAGGATCATATACACACAGAGTACTGGAGCAACTCAGAATGAGAATCAGGTTTAATACCATGGGAATATAGAAACATAGAAAACCCACAGCACAATACAGGCCCTTCGGCCCACAAAGCTGTGCCAAACATGTCCCTACCTTAGAACTACCTAGGCTTTACTGATAGCCCTCTCTTTTTCTAAGCTCCATGTATCCATCCAGGAGTCTCTTAAAAGATCCTATCGTTTCCACCTCCACCACCGCTGCCGGCAGCCCATTCCACACACTCACCACTTTCTGTGTAAAAAACTTACCCCTGACATTTCCTCTGTACCTACTTCCAAGCACCTTAAAACTATGCACTCTCGTGCTAGCCATTTCAGCCATGGGGAAAAGCCTCTGACTATCCACACAATCAATGCCTCTCATCATCTTGAACACCTCTATCAGGTCACCTCTCATCCTCTGTTGCTCCAAGGACAAAAGGCAGAGTTCCAGGCAACATCCTTGTAAATCTCCTCTGTGCCCTTTCTATAATTTCCACATCCTTTCTGTAGTGAAGGGACCATAATTGAGCACAGTCCTCCAATTGGGGTCTGATCAGGGTCATCTGTAGCTGTAACATTACCTCTCGACTCTTAAAATCAATCCCACGGTTAATGAAAGCCAATGCATCATATGCCTTCTTAACCATAGTGTCAACCTGTGTAGCAGCTTTAAGTGTCTTATGGACTCGGACTACAATAACCCTCTGAACCTTCACACTGCCAAGAGTCTTACTATTCTGCCATCATATTCGACCTACCAAAATGAACCACCTCACACTTATCTGGGTTGAACTCCATCTGCCACTTCTCAGCCCAGTTTTGCATCCTATCAATGTTCTGCTGTAACCTCTGACAGCCCTCCACACTACCCACAACACACCCAATCTTTGTGTCATCAGCAGAGTTACTAACCCATCCCTTCACTTCTTCATCCAGGTCATTTATAAAAATCACGAAGAGTAGGGGTCCCAGAACAGATCCCTGAGGCACACCACTGGTGACCGACCTCCATCTACACGACCCATCTACAACTACCGGTACTCTTTGTCTTCTGTGGACAAGCAAGTTCTGGATCCACAAAAAAAAATCATGACATTTGTTGTCTAGCGGCAGCAGTACAATGCAATACATGATAATAGAAAAAAAACTGAATTACAGTAAGTATTTATACATTAAACAGTTAATTTTTTTTTAAAAAAATTAAAAAGTGGTGAGGTAGTGTTCATGGGTTTAATGTCCATTCATAAATCTGATGGCAGAGGAAAAGAAGCGGATCCTGAATTGTTAAGTGCATGTCTTCAGGCTCCTGTACCAATTTTCTGATGGTAGCAATGAGAAGAGAGCATGTTCTGGGTGATGGGGATCCTTAATGATGGATGCCGCCTGTTTGAGCCATAGTTCCTTGAAGCTTCTCTGGACACTACAGAGGCCAGTGCCCATGATGGAGCTGAATAAGTTTAAAACTCTCTGCAGCTTATTGTGATCCTTTAGCAACCCTGCACCCTGCCCCCCCCCCCCGCCTCCCCATACCAGACTATGATTGAGCCAGTTAGAATGCTCTCCTCTGTACATCTGTAGAAATTTATGAAAGTCTTTGGTGACAAACGAAATTTCCTCAAACTCCTAAAGAAATATAGCCTCAGCAGGTCAGGCGACATTTATGGAGAGAAATAAACATAAAAAATTCTACGGATACTGGCAATCCATCTACATTTACATGTATTAAGAGTTTGCTGTGGTGTGTTGGTATGACATGCAACAAAAAATTATTTTTATTTTTTATTTAGAGATGCAGCACGGTAACAGGCCCTTCTAGACAGTAAACTTCAGCTGTCTAATTACAAACTCGTGACCAATTAGCCTACTAAACTCATTACCTTTTGAATGCAGGAGAAAACTGGAGGACCCAGAGGAAACTCATGCAATCACAGGGAGAATGTACGCTCCTTGTAGACAGTAACGGGATTTAAATCCAAGTCACTGGTGCTGTAATGGCATTACACTAACCACTACAATACCATGCCACCCCAACAGCAACATTCAACGTCTGTAAAAAACAAAAAGATAAATAAAAATAAGTTGGAGGTTAAACTATGGATATGGCATAAGATGCACATAAATACATAATACAGTATACTTGGGGCAGCACAGTAATGTAGTGGTTAGCACAAAGGTCTATAGTACAGGTGACACAAGTTCAATTCCCACCACTGCCTGTAAGGAGTTTGTACATTCTCCCTGAGCCAGCATGGGTTTCCTCCCAGTGCTCCGGTTTCCTCCCACAGTCCAAAGGTGTACCAGTTGGTAGGTTAACTGGTCATTGTAAATTGTCCTGTGATTAGGCTAGGTATGAACTGCACAAAATGAATTGGTTGCACTTGCATCCGAGGGAGACCAATATTCTTACAGGCAAAAACCTACCAAATGTTAAAAACTCTAGATAGGGTGGATATGGTGAGGATATTTCCTATGGTGGGGGTATCCAGAACTAAAGAGTACAGTCTCAAAAAATGAGGGGCGACCTTTTAGAACAGAGTTAAGAAGGATTCCCGCCCCCCCCCCCCCCCAGAGAGCAGTGAATCTGTAGAATGCTCTGCCACAGACTGCAGTGGAGGCCAAGTCCGTAAGGGTATTTAAAGTGAAAGTTGTTCATTTCCTGATCAGTCAGGGCATAGCGAGATATGGCGAAAAGGCAGGTGTATGGGGTTGAGTGGGATCTGGTGGGATGGCAGAGCAGACGTGATGGTCTGAATAGCCTAGTTCTCATGGTCTTATGGTCTTAAATCAGGGGATAGCTGGTTGGCACGGGTCGAAGAGCTATTCCGGGCTGTATTTGAAGAAATAAATAAATAGAACAGAACTTATGGAAAAAAATCTATGCATATACAAAACTGACAAAAACACCAGTTTGCTTACTTTTGCTCAAAATGGGTCCATTAGGTACATTACAGTGAAAAAAAATAATTATAATCCTAACAGTCCTGTGGACCTAATGGATGACAATATGTTCCACACTAATGTGGTGCATCGCATAATAGACCCATTATACCCTGCAACTGGCCTTCTTAAGGGGAGAATGTAGAACTGAGAAACTTAATGCTCATCGCAGATAAGCCTGTGTCATTTAGAGTAATACGTGTCGCTGCAAAATGGAACATATTGAAGGGGTAGACTTCTCAAATTGCGATTAAAATGGTGCCACAGTGCGTCGAAGTTGCTTCTTGTGTTTAGTACAGAGTGCATCTTGCTTAATCAACATTAACACCATTACCCATCACTTACTCAGCTGATTAGGTTTTCAAGTGTGAAGTAGTTTCACTCCAAATGTTATCTACAGCTTCTTCTACATTCAAACTGCCCTGAAGCGTACAAGTAATAGTTATTTCAATTTGTATGGACTGGCAAATAGAATGGTTACAGAATGTGAACATCCTGTAAGTCTCAGTAAATACATTCAGGGCCACGATGGCGTACCAAGTTCAAAGTAAATTTATTATCAAAGTACATATACAGTATGTCACCCTATACAACGCTGAGATTCATTTTCTTGTGGGTATATTCAGCAAATCTAGAGAATAGTAACTATAACAGGCTCAATGAAAGATCAACCAGAGTGCAGAAGACAGAAAACTTTGCAAATGCAAATATAGATAAATAGCAATAAATAACAAGAACATGAGATAAAGAGATAAAGAGCCCTTAATGTGAGATCATTGGTTGTGGGATCGTCTCACTGTTTGGGCAAGTGAGTGTGGTTATCCCCTTTTGTTCAAGAGCCTGAGGGTTGAGGATGGTACCAGTTAGTGCAATGCTATTACATTCTGGGGTGTCAGAGTTCTGAGTTCAATCCCAGCATCCTCCGTAAGCCATTTGTACCTCCTCTCCATGGCATGCATGGGTTTCGTCCGGGTGCTCTGGTCCTCTCCCACAATCCAAAGAACTACTGGGTAAGTTAATTAGTCATTGTAAATTATCTCGCGATTAGGTTAGGGTGCAGTTAGGTGGTGCATCTCAAAGGACCAATAAGGCTTATTCCAATGCTTTATCTCTACATAAAAAAACAATTCTTAAAATAAACATTAGCTTTAAAGATAAGGATTAGCTTTATTTGTCTCATGTACATCAAAATATGCAAACATCAATGAGTCACAGGATGTGCTGGGGGCAGTTTATAAGCGTCGTCACATTTCCAGCACCATAGCATGCCTACTACGTACTAACACTAACCCTACACAAAATGCCGGAGAAACTCAGCAGGTCAGGCAGCATCGATGGAAAAGAGTGAACTGTCGACGTTTCGAGCCAAGACCCTTCTTCAGGACTGCGAAGGAAGGAGGCTAGCTGGCAGGTGACAGGTGAAGGCAGGCAGGTGGGAGAGGGAAAGGGCTGGCGAAGAATGAATCTGATAGGAGAGAAGAGTGCACAAGATGGCAGCGTAGACAAGCTACCAGAGAGTATAGGTGGCTGTGGTAACGGGTCTGGGTGAGCATGTGGTCGAAGCATCGGCTGCAGTCTTTCTCACGTTTGTGATCCCTCATCCTTAACTGCGCATCTTTGGAATGTAGGAGAAACCGGAGAATCCAGAGGAAACTAACGTGGTTATAGGGAGAATGCTTAAACTCCAGATAGCAGCGGGAATTGTCCTATCGGTGATTGCTGGTGTTATAAAGTGATTGCATGAACCGCTGTGCTCCTGTGCCATCCCCATGAAAGCTCATTATCCCAGGAGAGAGTCGGCCTGTACAACAAATAATCTAACAGCCCTCTCAAACTTCTGCTTTTCTCCCCTGTAACAAGAAAACAGAATTAAGGTTAGCTTTTAAAAAGGAAGGTAAACATTGTCAGGATGCCAAAAAAACAGATAAGCCCCTTCAGACAATAGGCCTTCCCCTCCCTGGCTCCAAATGCCATTCAAAGTCCTTGAGTGCATTTGCTGTCTAAGTTCTTCCCACAGCCAGAGCTGGGAGTTATGAATGAGCCACAGAATCTCCTCTAATTATGTCAACCTTTGACGGATCTGGAGACGGGGCCGGGGATGTTCTCGTTTACTTTCTTCAGCTTCCTGGCATGCTAGTCAGTAAAGCCAGGATTAGATTAAAAGGAGAGGTCCCCAGAAATAGATTGAGCTCTGGCCTCAACAAGTCCGATGTAACTGCGCATTATCTCCAACTGAATGGAGATTCCTAGCATAATGTCTCGCGGTAATAAGCAAAAAGGCCCAGTCAGTGGCCACCCATTGTCTGACTTTTGTTGTAGGAAATAAGAGAATGCAGTCTTTCAGTTTAGGTTTATCAAGCAGGCTGAAGGGGAATGCGGCTTGAATCCAGCTGAGGTTTTGATGTCTTCATTTTCCTCTCTTTCTCATTCTTATTCAGTTAAAGAAGCAAAATCTCCTCAGCAGGCCCATGGGGTGCTGGTGGATTTGAAAACAGCACACACTAAAGCAAAACTAAACGCTATATATTTTCCCTCTCCCCCACAGCCTTATCATCCACTTATCTTAAGTAGCTTTTGATAGGAAAAATGCCAGTCATATCACAATGGTTAGCAGCTAGTATTTAATTACTGAATTAAACCATCTCTTTTGTAGCATTCAGTGACATTTTAGACTAAGCAACATTACAAATCCTCGTGTAAGACCAAAATAAGAGAAGTACAAAAAACTGCATTTTCATAGCTGTGGCTTCTGAACTACAGTCTCGTTATCCCATTAAAGACTAGATAGCAATTACAACAATGTATTAAAATTAACTGCAGACTTTATTTCACGCAAATGAGAATAGCAATATCACTGTATCCATTTAATTGACTTTCATTACCATGGCAAAGCTAATAGCTGTGTGATAACCTCACACCTGCAGCCACAGAACAGAAAGCCACCATGAAATCTCCCAGTGGGCTGTAGGTGTCCGCAGATGTAACCAACGCACTGTGGAGCTGATAGATAAAGCATTTGACAGTGATATATTGCTTCAGGTCCGAAATAAATGACTGGAATTTTAAAGCGTGCTCTTTCTTTCCTCTGGAAGAAATTATATCTTTAGAAAATGATTTACAAAGAGATTAGAGTATTTGTATCCTGCTTCCCCTTTTGTTTGCTGATAAAAGAATGTCAGCTATCTCTTTAGACACACCTCCCTGGATACTGATGTTTCCGCAAGAAATTAATGTCTGCCCTACACAGTTGATGATCGCTTAGGCTTGTGGAATAGAAAGAGAATGCTTGGTCAACTCCTAACACGTGCTGAATTTAGTTAAAATGTTGTAGCTTATGGAATCAAAAATATTGGATTCGAGTCATGAAAGATTTGGGAAACCATTCATTCTAACTCAAGATTCATGTGTTTTCAGTGGTTCCTAACTTGTTACAATCTCCTTTACATTAAACTTTATATAAATGAGAATGGCTGAAAGTCAAAGCTAAATGTATTAGTTTGGAGTACTGTGTGCAGTTTTGGTCAGATAGCTACAGGAAAGATGTAAGTACGGTTGAAAAAGAACAGAGAAAATTTCGAAGGATTTTTGCTGGGTCTGGAGGAACTGAGTTGAAAGGAAAGATTGAGCAGGTTAGGACTTTATTACTTGGAACGTAGAAGATTGAGAGGAGATTTGATAGAAGTATACAAAATTATAAGGGGTATAGATAGGGTCAACGCAAGCGAGCTTTTCCCACTGTGGTTGGGAGGGATTCCAGCTGCTCCGGGCTGCGTGTCTGCAAACTCCACTGGATGAACTGAGGCTGTGGGTCTGCTCCGGGCTGCATGTCTGCAAACTCCACTGGATGAACTGAGGCTGTGGGTCTGCTCCGGGCTGCGTGTCTGCAAACTCCGCTGGATGAACTGAGGCTGTGGGTCTGCTCCGGGCTGCGTGTCTGCAAACTCCGCTGGATGAACTGAGGCTGTGGGTCTGCTCCGGGCTGCGTGTCTGCAAACTCCGCTGGATGAACTGAGGCTGTGGGTCTGCTCCGGGCTGCGTGTCTGCAAACTCCACTGTGTGATGAACTGAGGCTGTGGGTCTGCTCCGGGCTGCGTGTCTGAATGTTGTTTGCTTGCTTTTATTGTTTGCGTGATTTGTGTTTTTTATCTCTCTGCACATTGGGCGTCAGTTGGTCTTTCTTTAATGGGCTCTGTTGGGTCTCTTGTGGCTGCCTGCAAGGAGACAAATCTCAAGTATAATTTATACAAACTTTAATAGTAAATGTATTTGGAATTTGTTTCAACTTTGACTGCAACTAGAGGTCATGTGTTAAGAGTGAAAAATGAAAAGTTTAAGGGGAAACTTACAGGGATGTTGCCTGGATTGGGGAGCATGCCTTATGAGAATAGGTTGAGTGAACTCAGCCTTTTCTCCTTGGAGCAACAGAGGATGAGAGGTGACCTGTTAGAGGTGTATAAGATGATGAGAGGCACTGATCGTGTGGATAGTCAGAAGCTTTTACCTAGGTTTGAAATGGTTGCCACAAGAGGACACAGGTTTAAGGTGCAAACACAAGGAAATCTGCAGATGCTGGAAATTCAAGCAACACACACAAAATGCTGGTGGAACGCAGCAGGCCAGGCAGCATCTATAGGAAGAAGCACTGTCGACGTTTCGGGCCGAGACCCTTCGTCAGGACTAACTGAAAGGAAAGATATTAAGAGAATTGAAAGTAGGAGGAAATACAAAATGTTAGGAGAAGATTGGAGGGGGTGGGGTGAAGCTAAGAGCTAGAAAGATGATTGGCAAAAGGGATACAGAGCTGGAGAAGGGAAAGGATCATGGGATAGGAGGCCTAGGGAGAAAAAAGGGGGAGGGGAGCACCAGAAGGAGATGGAGAACAGGCAGCGTGATGGGCAGAGAGAGAGAAAAAAAGGGGGAGGGGGGAAAAACTAAATATATCTGGGATGGGGTAAGAAGGGGAGGAGGGGCATTAGCAGAAGTTAGAGAAGTCAATGTTCATGCCATCAGGTTGGAGGCTACCCAGCCGGTATATAAAGTGTTGTTCCTCCAACCTGAGTGTGGCTTCATCTTGTCAGTAGAGGAGGCCCTTTGATAGACATATCAGAATGGGAATGGAATTAAAATGTGTGGCCACTGGGAGATCCTGCTTTCTCTGGCGGACAGAGCATAGGTGTTCAGCGAAATGGTCTGTCCAGGTCTGTTTCAGGTCTCACCAATATATAAAAGGCCACACCGGGAGCACCGGATGCAGTATACCACACCAGCTGACTCACAAGTGAAGTGTCACCTCACCTGGAAGGACTGTCTGGGGCCCTGTGAGAGAGGAAGTGGAAGGGCAGGTAGAGCACTTGTTCCGCTTACAAGGATAAGTGCCAGGAGGGAGATCAGTGGGAAGGGATGCGCGGTTTAAGGTGCTGGGGAGTAGGTGCAGAGGAGTTGTCAGGAGTAAGTTTTTTACACAGAGAGTGGTGAGTGTGTGAAATGGGCTGCCGGCGGTGGTGGTGGAGGCGGAAACGATAGTGTCTTTTAAGAGACTCCTAGATGGCTACATGGAGCTTAGTAAAATAGAGGGCTATAGGTACAGCCTAGGGACATGCTTGGCACAGCTTGGTAGGCCAAAGGGCCTGTATTGTGCTGTAGATTTTCTATATTTCTACGTTTCTTCACTCAGACGACCATGAGAGTGTGGAACGTGCTGCCGGCACAAGGGGTGCATGCGAGCTCGATTTCAATGTTTGAGAGAAGTTTGAATAGGTACATGGATGGTTTGGGTATGGAGGGCTGTGGTCTGGGTGAATGCCGATGGGAGTAGGCTATTTAAATTGCTTGGCATGGACTAGATGGGCTGAAGGTCCTCTTTCTGCGCTATGACTCTATTCTCATTTATTAAGGTTAGCATAAAGGAGGCTTATTGAGAAGTTAGGAACTACTGTAATCACATGACTTTCTGAATCACTGACAAGACCACTTTGCATTTCTCTGGAATTGCAGTCTCAAACTCAAAGGGATGATGCAAAATTGTTTTAAATGAATTATAAAGTCTTTTTAAAATAAACAAGCTAACAATGGTAGATTTGATGGGTGTGTTTGTCACATTTGCAATTCAAAGCTCTGATTCTTGCAGTAATGCTTTAATTCATACTGAAGTAAAAACAGATACCTACACTTTTATCCAAATTGTTGTCATGTGAACAAATTCACTGGAGAGATGCAGCTGGTAGGTATGAGTTTTATTTGACAAAATGAGGTACAGCAGGCATCGTATTTGACCCTTTCGGAGGAAGAGGCCTGTTTGACCCAATATTGCATGACATTTTATATGCTGAAGATCAAAGGGCAATTCTACATTTACAACGTATCTACAATGCTTCCTTTGAATTGCATATAACTTTCACACTTCCTTCTTCACACCCACAATCCAGACAGCCTAAATGAATGTTAATCGACGTGACTGTTTTTTTCAATTAACAGCTCTAGGAACCTATTGCCCAGAGCTGCATTTTAAATGTAATGTACAGACAATGTTCAGGTCTAAAGATTGGTGGCTGAGGTTAGCTGCTGAAATTAATAATTTATGCCTGAATCCCATAAACCCCCTAACACAAATCACTTAAAAAGATTTCACCTACAATTTAGTGGAAAGTGTAAATTATAATGTAAAATAAACACTGAACTATATTTTTAAAATAAACAGCAGTTCGTTAACAAGCCTGATAGATTTCACAACATCATGCATTCCATTAAAACTAGCACTGTGAGGAATTTATAACGTTGGTGAGCACATGTGTGTGGGTTCATCTGTGTGATAAGCCATAGATAATTGTAAGAGTGTCAGGAATTCAAATCCAGCAGGCCAACATCCTCTTTCAACAACACTACATGTGGAAAAACCCCACGAGAGAGACAGGTTGTCAGTTCCAATATCTTAATTGCTCAATTACAACAAAATTAATTTGGCATTTGGACTCACCAGAGAGAGTAAGAACCTAGTGGTAACATCACCATTTAGAACAGAAATGAAAGGGAATGCCTTTTGCGAGAGGATGGCGAATCTGTGGAATTCATTGCCACAGCGGCTGTGGAGGCCAAGTCACTGGGTGCATTTAAGATGGAGATTCATAGATTCATGATTAGTCAGGCATGAAGGGATATGGGGAGAAAGCAGGAGAATGGGGCTGAGAGGGAATGGATCAGCCATGATGAAATAGAGAGCAAGCTTGATGGGCTGAATGGCATAATTCTGCTCCTATATCTTTTTTATTTGCGCAATTTGCTTTCTTTTACACAATAGCTGTCCATTTTTTATGTCCGATCTTTCATAAATACGATTATATTTATTTTTCTATAGATGTCTGCAAGACACTAAAGGAAGTGTACGGTGACATGTATAATGTTTGAAATTTGATCTGTACGTTTGATCTGCACTTTGTTGCTAAGACTGTACATCAGATGGGAACAAAGATAAGTCTCATTGACAAGCTACAGTAGCTCAAACAGGAGGCCATTAGTGGAAAGCGTCAGACTCACAGTGCTGAGATCATTGGCAAAGTCCATCTCTGTCTATTTTGTGCGATTTTGATCGGGGCAAGCTGGCTTTGTAGCCTGCAGTCAATAACAACACAGAACTAAATTGGACTAAACTGGACATTCCTACACTGTTTCAAAGACTCTGTGGTTTGATGCTTATGTTCTGTGCATTTTCCCGTGTTTTTATGCCACTTGCATGATTTGTTCTTTTTTTTGGAATAGGTTTCATGGTGTTTCTTTGTTTTATACCTGTCTGCAGGACCACAAATCCTAGGGCTGTACTTTTTGATAATAAGTGTACTTTGAATCTTTCAACTTTTGAATGATTTCAATGCTGATGAAGGGTTTTGGTCCAAAACTTTGACAGTTCATTTCCATCCATAGATGCTGCCTGGCCTGTTGA
Organism: Hemitrygon akajei; assembly: GCF_048418815.1. Taxonomy (NCBI): domain Eukaryota; kingdom Metazoa; phylum Chordata; class Chondrichthyes; order Myliobatiformes; family Dasyatidae; genus Hemitrygon; species Hemitrygon akajei. The sequence continues at coordinate 170,647,717 of NC_133132.1, forward strand.
GTTTCACGAGCATTCTGCATGTGGTTTCCAGATTTCCAGCATTTACAGTCTCCCTCATGTCTATGTCTTCACTGTATCCTGCACAGGTTCATTCATGGAGTCATAGAACACTCCAGCACAGAAACAGGCCCTTCAGCCCATCTAGTCTATGTCGAACTATTAGTCTGCCTAGACCCATTGACCTGCACCCAGACCATAGCCCTCCATACCCTTCTGTCCATGTACTTATCCAAATTACTCTTAAATGTTGAAGTTAAACTTGCATCCACCATTTCCGCTGGCAGAACGTTCCACGCTCTACCTCCCTCTGAGTGAAAAAGTTCCCCTACATGTTCACCTTAAATATTTCACCTTTCACCCTTAATTCATGACCGCTGGTTCCAGTTTCACCCAATCCAAGCCTGCATGTATTTAGAAATGAAGAAAATCTACAGCACATTACAGGCCCTTCTGCCCACAATATTGTGCCAGCCATGTAACCTACTCTAGAAGCTGCCTAGAATTTCCCTACCACATAGCCCTCTGTTTTTCTAAGCTCCATCTATAACACTCATAATTTTGTATACTTCTAACAACCCTATCTATACCCCTCATAATTTTGCATACTTTTATCAAATCTCCTATGCTGTATGGAATAAACTCCTAACCCATTCAACCTATCCCTATAACTCAGGTCCTCAAGTCCCAGCAACATTTTTGTAAAAAAAATTATTCCTCTGAGCAGTAAGGAAGAATAATTCCAGAATGGATCTTATGGCCCTAAAGCAGCTCGAGCAATGTAGCATGATGAAGAAGTTTGTCTTCCTCATAGTGCTGGACCTTTCTACTGCAGACACAGGAATTTTGAATCAAAACTTCTTTTTTATTTCCACAGTACAATAAAAATCATGTGGCATTGTGGAAATACATCTCTACTAAAGAAGGTGTAAAGTGCTCCTTCATTAGCCTGCAGGTCACCCTTGGATGAGATGTAGCACCTGCTTAGTCCCCAATCAGGATCACTTGAAGCCATGGGAGCAGGTAGTGGATGGTTGTACGAGCAGCCGGTGTATATCACAAATCCTGGTTATGCGACCACTGACACCAGACAGACAATCTCTGAAGAGTGTTGATAATGGCTGGGGTGACTCATCTTGTAAAGACACTGCCCAGAAAAAGGCAATGGCAAACCAATCCTGTAGAAAAATTTGCCAAGAACAATCAATGTCATGGAAAGACCATGATCGCCCACATCATACAACATAGCACATAATGATGATGTCATAGAACACAGCACACAATGATGATGTCATAGAACACAGCACATAATAATGATATCATGCAATGCAGCAAATAATGATGATGGTGATGACAATGAAAAAAATTAAATAGCTCTGTTTAGAAAGAAGACCGGTTCATTATTTTAAACATAAGTGTGGATGATTCACCAATGTCAAAACCCAAAAACCAAAGTTCAGTTGCTTGTGATCTGTGTCATTCTGCCGAGCCTTGTGGGCACACTGTGCTGACACTGGAATATGCGGCTGCACTTGTGGGCAGCCCCCAGCACGTCCTTAAGTTGCATTGGCTTTTGAAACAAATGACACATTTCACGTTTCCATGTGTCACAAATGACACGTTTCCATGGATTGAGATAGATAATTGAATCTGTATCTGAGTTTGAATATTAGCATTGGTGCTGTCTCTAACAAAGAGACCAACCAGAGCAAGCATGTTTAGTTCGTATTAGTTTTGAGTATCGAGTATTCTCCTCTCCTTTCTACATTAGTGATTAAGGTGCTGCTCAAAATAGGGTCATCATTCTGGGGGAAGAATATAAGGGTTTATACATTACACCAAGCAACTCAGACAAAATGCTGGAGAAGTCAGCAGGTCAGGCAGCATCTATGGTGGGAAATAAACAGTCGATGCTTTGGGCCAGTTTAAAAATGTGCAATAAAAGGATCAAGAAGATTAGTTTTATTTGTCACAGGTACATTGATACATAGAGTGAATTGCATTGTTTGTACCAATGACCAACACAGTTTGAGGATGTGCTGGGGGCAGCCCACAAGTGTTGCCATGCTTCCAGTGCCAACACAGAATTCCTACAAACTAATAACCTGCATATCTTTGGAATGTCAGAGGAAATGGGGGGGGGGGGGGGGAAGAATGCCCATGCAGTCATGGGGAGAGCAAACAAACTCCTTACAGGAGATGAGAATAGAACCCAGATTGCTGATGTTCTAAAGCATTAAGCTAACTGTTACACTACCACAGGTGATATGCAGCTTATGAGGGTAGGGGAAGGGAAGTGAAGGGCGAGAGTATCTCAGACCAAAATATCGACTATTTATGCCACTCCCTGACCTGCTGAGTTCCTCCAGCATGTTGTGTGTGTTGTTCTGGATTTTCAATATCTGCAGGATGTAATTATGTCAAGGTCTTCATATTGGGGCCTGCTCCAGTTGCCAGCAGTGCCTCTCTGTTCCTTCCCAAGGAAATTCAATGCATGATGCCTGCAATTAGCTTCTGAATAGGGTAATGAAGCAAAAGGCTTGATCATGCTCAGAGATCAGTGGCTTCGTCGGGAAAATTAACTAACGTTATAAAGAGATGTTTACTTGGAACACTGACAACAGCAATCTTAACTATAATTTAGTAGTTAAAAGGCGCAGTTGCAGTACATATGTCAAATAAAAAAATCAATCTTGCACTTTGCAACATAATGTATTCTTAGAAAAACATGTCCTGAAAATTCATATGCCAACCATTATAACAATTAGACCAGAATCATTCTTGTATAGAAATCTCTTCCATATATCTCTTGGGACTTCCTAAAACTAGACCACCAAGGAAAACCAGAGAGAAAGGCAACTTTTCTTGATGGAGGATGGATTGGGCTTTATAACTGAGTTGTACACAGTACTGTCATTCCTCAACTTGACTACTGATTTCCAGTAACCTGCCCAATACCCATCCCACCAGCAATATCACTATAATAAGAATCTGATATTGCTGTTTGTGGGAGATGGTTTTGCAGAGATTGACTGCTGCATTTTCCATGTGGAAGATTACACTACAGATATATTTAATTTTCTGTAAAGCCCTTTGGAAGATTCCCCAGGTCTTGAAAAGTCCCAGCGGGTTTAAAGCTCTTTCACCACATGCTTTCTCTATCCCACGTATAATCTTACACAACGCTCTGTGGACCTGTCTCATTTGCTTCCTTTCAAACCAGAACAAGTTTTATACATTTTCCTCATAACTCAGTCTTATCACAGAGATCAGCCTCATTATCTACCTTTTGGTCACTGCTGAAGCTTGGAGTTATCCTCAGTGTATTGGTGAGCAGACAGTATGGATTTAGTATTCATCTTCAGTCTGCATTGCACAAATATTCCAGTCCGATTATTATTTTCTATTACTTTAATCAGAATCAGAACCAGGTTTCACATCACTAGCACATGTTATGAAATTTGTTGTATGTGGCAGCAGTGCATTTCAATACACAATAATAAAAAGTGATAAATTACAATAAGAAAAGAAATATAACTTAAATAAATAAGTAGTGCTAAAAGAAAGCAAAAAAAATAAATTAGGAGGTGTACGTGGCTTCGTTGTCCATTCACAAATCTGATGGTAGAGGCAAAGAAGCTGTTCCTAAAATGTTGTTTGTCTTCAGGCTCCTGTACCTCCTCCTTGATGGTAGAAATAAGAAGAGGATATGTCCTGGGTGGTGGAGGTTCTTAATGATGGATGCTGCCTTTTTGAAGCATCCCCTCAAAAATATCTTAACTGGTATTTTTGCAAAGTGAATGATGAGAAATGAATGAGAAAAAGGCATGTGACGTTAGAAAACTGGAACAAGCTGAATATTAGACATTTAAGGCAGATGAGGAAACTATACCAGACAAAATCGGGACATTCAAAGTCAAAGTAGAAACATAGAAAACCTATAGCACAATACAGGCCCTTCAGCCCACAATGCTGTGCTGAACATGTACTTAGATTAGAAATTACCTAGGGTTACCCATAGCTCGCTATTTTTCTAAGCTCCAAAGTAAGTTTATAATCACAGGACATCTATGTCACCATATACTACATTGTGATTCAATTTCTTGCAGGCATTTAGAGGAAAATAAAGAAATACAACAGAATTTATGAAAATGATATTCCAACAAAGACTGGCAAACAACCAAATGCAAATATCAAAAAGTAAATAACTTGAGTTGTGGAGTCATTGCAAGTCAGACTATAGACTCTGGAATCAGTTCAGAGCTGAGGTGAGTAAAGTTACCCATGCCAGTTCAGGAGCCTGATAGTCAAGAGGTAATGACAGTTCCTGAGCTGGTAGTGTGGGATCTGAGGCTCCTGTACCTCCTTTCTGACAGCAGCAGCAAGGAGAGACCACGGGCTGGCTGATGGTGATCCTTGATGATGGATACCGCTTTCTTGTAGTAGTAATTGAATGGCTTGTCATATGAAGAGCGTCTGATGGCTCTGGGCCTGTATACTCTGGAATTCAGAAGAATGAGGGGTGACCTCATTGAAACCTATCGAATGGTGAAAGGCCTTGATAGAGTGGACGTGGAGAGGATGTTTCCTATGGTGGGAGAGTCTAAGGCCAGAGGTCACAGGCTCAGCATAGAGGGGTGTCCTTTTAGAACAGAGATGAGGAGGAATTTCTTTAGCCAAAGAGTGGTGAATCTGTGGAATTTGATGCCACAGGCAGCTGTGAAGGCCAAGTCTTTATGTATATTTAAGGCAAAGGTTTGATGCACCATCAATAACTCACTCTGAGACGTAAGAAAAGAGGTATCGGCTTTTATTGACTGGAAGAATGAACAACACTACATCCTAGAGAATGAGGCCGGGCATCAGGCCTCAATCGCCTTTATACAGGGGTCTGTGGGAGGAGCCACAGGAGCAGTCCAGACAGATATATGTAGTTCACCACAAGGTTGATAAATTCTTCATTGGTCAGGGCATGAAAGAATACGGGGAGAAGGCAGGAGATTTGGGCTGAGAGGAAAATTGGATGAAAAACGATGAAATGTTTGGAGCAGACACGATGGGCCAAGTGGCTAATTTTGCTCCTATATCTTATGGTCTGCACTGCTTGTAGATTTGTTCAGTGGTGGGTAAGGCTTTGCTTGTGATGGAGTGGGCTGCGTCCATTACTTTTTGCAGACTTCTCCAGAACGTGGTACAGCCTAGTAAGTCATTCAACTTTGTTCCACTTTACTGCCCTTGGCCTTTACCCTCTTAGGGCATCTGTGCAGGCAAGTTCTCTATGTGATAAGCTTCCACCATTCTCCCAACTAGCCATGTTCTAGCTCCCACAAACAACTTAGTCAAAATCATTTTCCTTTAATTCACATTGGCTGATAGTATAATCACATCAGCATGAGTGTACATATTCTATTTCTGAGCTCCTCCCGAACTTTCTATGTGGGTGAGCCTTCCAGTGCATCCTGTCTGGGTGCTGAGTCTTATGAGGGGTATAGATAGGGTAAATGCAAGCAGGCATACTTCCACCAAAGTTAGGCAAGACTTCATCGAGCACCTCCGCACCATCCACCATAAGTGGGACTTTCCAGTGGCCAACCATTTTAATTCTCATTTCGACGTGTCGATCCATGGCCTCCTCTTGTGCCATGATGAGGCCACCCTCATGGTGGAGGAGTCACACCTTGTATTCCACCTGGGTGCTCTCCAACCCGAAGGCATGAATATCAATTTCTCCTTCTGGTGAACGTATTCCCCATTCCCCACTCTGACCTTCTACTTTTTCTCACCAGCCTATTACTTCCACTTGGGTCCCCTCCTCCTTCCCTTTCTCCTATTGTCCACTCTCCTGTCCTATCAGATTCTTTCTTCTCCAGCCCTTGACCATTCCCACCCACCTGGCTTTGCCTATCACCTTCCAGCTGCCCTCCTTCCACCCCTCCACCTCTTTATTATGGCATCTTGTTCTTTCCCGGAAGAGGGGTCTCAGCCTGAAACGTCCACTGTTTGCTCTTTTCCATACATCTTGACCTGCTGAGTTCCTCCAGCTTTGGGTACGACTGAAACTAGAGATCAGAGTAAAGCATGAAAAGTGAAATATTTAAAGGGAGCATGAGGTGGAATTTCTTCACACAGAGGATGGTGTGGAATGCCTTGCCAGTGAAAGTGGTGTATATGGGTTCAATTTCAACATTTCAGAGAAATCTGGATGGGTATATGGATGGGCGAGGTATGGAGGGCTCTAGGCCAGGTCAGGTCAATGGGTCTAAGCAGATTAATAGTATAGTATGGAATAGGTGGGCCGAAGGGCTAGCTTTTTTGCTGCAGTGTTCTATGATTCCATGCTGTGACATTCTCCCCCCAGCTGATCTACCTCTGCACCCCCTCCTTCATCATATCAAAAACAACAAATTCCAGGTACATTGAGCTGCCAATCCTGTCATTCACAAATCCAGGTCTCTGTAATGATAATGAAATTGTACTTCCACGTACTGATCTAGGCTTCAGGTCCTCAGCCTCAAACATGACCCTTGTGCTCCTTCCTTTCCGTCTTACTTGTCAGACCATCTTTCTTGCCCCCAACTCTACCACCAGCCACTCTCATTTAAATGCTCTTGAGAGCAGCAGTGGGGTCTCAGCCAGAAATGTTGACTGTTTACCCCCCTCCATAGAAAAGACCATAGGACATAGGAGCAGAATTAGGCCATTTAGCCCAACGAGTTTGCTCCACCATTTCATCATGGCTGATCCCGGATCCCATTTAACCTGTCCTCTCATTATATTCCCTGATGCTCTCACCGATCAGGAAACAATCAACTTCCGCCTTAAATATACCCATGGATTTGTCCTCCATCGCAGTCTGTGCAAAGCATTCCACAGATTCACTACACTCTAGCTAAAAAAATTCCTTCTTACCTCCGTTCTAAAATATCACCCTTCAATTCTGAGGCTGTGCCCTCTACTTCTGAGTACGCTCACCACAGGAAACATCCTCTCCACATCCCCCTATCTAGTCCTTTCAATAATTGATATGTTTCAATGAGATCCCAGTGCATTCTTCTAAATTCCAGTAAGTACAGGCCCAAAGCTGCCAAATGCTCCTCATTTGTTAATCCCATTCACTCCCAGAATCATCCTCATGAACCACCTGTGGACTCTCTGCAATGATGACACATCTTTTCTGAGACATGGTGCCCAAAACTGTTGACGATACTCCAAGTGTGGCCTGACCAGTGTCTTATAAAGATTCAGCATTATCTCCTTGCTTTTGTATTCTATTCCCCTTGAAATAAATGCCAACATGACATTTGCCTTCTTTACCACAGACTCAACCTGTAAATTAACCTTCTGGGAGTCTTGCACGAGGACTTCGAAGTCCCTCTGCACCTCTGATGTTTGAACCTTGTCCACATTTAGATTACAGTTCACACTATTGTTCCTTGATGCTGCATGAGTTTTTCCAGCATTTTTTGTGTGTTATCATGTTTTTTAGTTCACCCAAATTTCAAACCCAAACACTGAGAATAAGCAAGCAATGATTAACACCTACAGCTGGCAGGATCACTCATTACCACCTTATTGGGGGAGTGTTTAACAAATTTGAAGTAAATTAGTCACTGTAAAGGATTTCATGAACAGATGTAGGCAATTTGAAGCTTTTCTGAGCTGCTTTCACCAATTAAGGTTATAACTGAGCTACCAGTAATTCCACTTTCCTATTCTCAGCCCCGATCATTTCATACCGATCACTAAAGTAAATCACAAGCAAGAAAAAATCTGCAGATGCTGGAAATCCAGGTAACACTCTCAAGTTGCTGGAGGAACTCAGCGGCCAGGCAGCATCTATGGAAAAAAGTACAGTTGACATTTCGGGCTGAGATCCTTGGTTGAATGTATCTTTTTTCATAGATGCTGTCTGGCCTGCTGAGTTCCTCCGGTATTTTGTGTGCATTATCAAAAGAAATCAGTGCTGTTGAGTGCCCCTCATCAGTAATTCCAAAATCCAAAAGCCTCCATAGTCCAAATTCTTTTGAGCGCTGTCACAATATCAAAAAAGGGAAAATTCTACAAGGTGCTGAGAAGGTCTCGAAGAACCACAAATAGTTCAAACAAGCAACCTCACCTATGCAATGAACAGAATTTAATGAAAAAGAGAAAAAACACGGACAAATCAGCAGGCTGGTTAAAAAAAAGGCTCAGTATTAAATTTTTAAAGATTTGTGATGATAAAGCATCTGCTCTTCACGAAAGAGCAGAGAGATTTACTGATGAGTTTGGCAAGATCATTGCTGAAGAAAATCTAACATGCTGAATGGCTGTATCAGGGCATATGTGTGATGAGAAAGGTTAAGGCAAAGACTGCCTATCAGTAGCACATAAATTCAGAGTCGGAAATGTAGACAATCCAAACAGCCACTGGCTGTCAAGCAGGGCAGCCAAGGTAGTGATAGCTTACCTTTCTGACGGTTCAAAGTACACATTATTGTTTCATGCACAAAATTATTAAAACTAATCCCTCCTGTTGTAGTTGGTGTGGAACGGATGGCTGAGTGAAATCGATGGTAGATATGCAGTCAATCACAGCATTAGGACTCAGTAATAGATGCAGTCGGGGGCAAGTCATTCAACTCTGACAGTCTGATGAACCCAGGTCTATCACATCAGACTATGCTTTGACTGCAGACTGTTCACTCTGTCAGCTTCACATCAGCTGAATATGTATGCAATAAAAATGCATTTTGTGTTTACAATTGGATCCCACTCCCAACGTATATCATTATCACTAATTTGTTCTGTGCCGTGTCGTATGACATAGGCGATCGCGGTCTTTTCAGGACCATGACTGTTCTTGTCAAATTTTTCTACGGAAGTGGTTTGCCATTACCTTCTTCTGGACAGTGCCTTTACAAGACGGGTGACCCCAGCCATTATCAACACTCTTCAGAGATTGTCTGCCTGGCATCAGTGGTCACATAACCAGGACTTGTGATTTGCACCGGCTGCTCATACGACCATGTACCAATTGATCGCATAATTTCACATGACTCTGATTGGGGGCTAAGCAGGAGCTAAATCTTGCCCAAGGGTAACCTGCAGGCTAGCCGAGGAAATGAGCACCTCCTCCCCCCGGAAGAGACATGCCTTCGCCCCTCCACCCCATATCTCATTAAATAGATGAAAATATTCCAAAATCCAAAACACTTCCAAACCCAAAAGCATTTTGAATAAACATACTGAGAAGCAGATGGTCCTACTTCCTATTCTGCTCTCTTCCCCCTTCCTTTCCAATCCTGATGAAGGGTCTCAGCTTGAAACATCATCAGTTTATTCCTTTCCATGGATGTTGTCTGACCCATTGAGTTCCTCCAGCATTTTATAGACAATAGACAATAGGTGCAGGAGTAGGCCATTCGGCCCTTCGAGCCAGCACCACCATTCAATGAGATCATGGCTGATCATCCACAATCAGTACCCCATTCCTGCCTCCTCCCCATATCCCTTGACTCCACTATCTTTAAGAGCTCTATCTAACTCTTTCTTGAAAGCATCCAAAGAATTGGCCTCCACTGCCTTCTGGGGCGGAGCATTCCACAGATCCACCACTCTCTGGGTGAAAAAGTTTTTCCTGAGCTTCGTTCTAAATGGCCTACCCCTTATTCTTAAACTGTGGCCTCTGGTTCCGGACACCCCCAACATGTTTCCTGCCTCTAGTGTGTCCAATCCCTTAATAATCTTATATGTTTCAATCAGATCCCCTCTCATCCTTCTAAATTCCAGTGTATACAAGCCCAGTCACTCCAGTCTTTCAACATATGACAGTCCCGCCATCCCAGGAATTAACCTTGTGAATATTTTGTGTGTGTCCTGTCCTTAAGTCTATTTCCTCCATCTATCCCTGCCAACCTTCCTCTCTAACCTTTCTAATTGGGTAGTCTGATTACATAGTTCAAGATCCAAGAACCCCCCCAACATATATTTATGTCACCTCCAGCTATTTATTTACTGTTGGAAGTTCAAAGAGGACATTTTAAGCAGGGAAATACTTGGCACATTTTTTTCCCCTGGACTCTGACATGATCAAGATTTATCATGGAAACTCTCTGAAGATTTCAACTCAACAACTACGGAGGTGTTCTGCTTTACACAAGACATCAGTTGCTGCAGGAGAGACAGGGGCATCTCCATTCCACAGAAACACACAAACATCACTTTGTCCTATTCCCTGAACCATGATGCATCGTCTTCTGTGGAGCTGAGGCTATGTCCACATTAGACCGCATAAATCTGTAACCAAAGATTTTTCTCTTCGTTTTGACCCTCCGTCCACACTGAAACGGCATTTTCCACCCCCGAAAACGGAGCTTTTCTAAAAGGCCCTCCAGAGTGTGTAAATTTGGAAGCCCCACTTGGGCAAAAGTAGTGTGGATGGGGTAACCAGAGATTTCTAGAAACGCTGTCATGACGTGCCGGAACAGATGGCGGCATTTCATTGTTTTCCTGAACAAAACCCCCCACACCACCTAACAATTTCAGAACAGACAGCAATGAGACTGAAGCCAGAAGAGTTAGAAATGTACTCACCAAATACTTTGACCCATAACTTACTGAATAAATAAATATACTCACTTTGCCCTGTTTTCTGTCCTTGCTTGTATGAAGGTGGTTTACCTCTTTATGCAAGTACTTCTCTGACAATAGATGTGTTACAGCCTAATGTAACATTGTATGGAAATACAAGATAACACTGATGCAGACATGTTTTATACATTTAACAAGGTGCTTTATTAATGCAACAGAGTTAGTCAGTTTTTCAATGTTCGTCGTCAGCCAGGTCATACTGTCTGTGAACTCACTGTCAGTTGCCTCCATACGCTCCAGTATTTGGTTTTTTTTTAGTTTTAAGTCCTCCTGCATGAGAGCCAACAGCTGTCTGTTGTTTGGCAATTTCCTTTTAAGTTTTTCTAGTCTGGAACTGCGCAAACGCGCACTTTCATAGCGAGATTCGACACCAAACATGTCGCTTGTTTTCTGTAGATGTGTCCTGCGCATGCCCAGTAGGAGGAGATTTGCCCAAATATCCGTTTTAATGTGGATGGAGGTATTTTCAAAAACGGTTGGTGTGGACACCTATCATTTTCACGCGAAACCGGCATTTTCAAAATTATCCAGTCTAGTGTGGACGTAGCCTCAGTATGGACAGTCTGTTCCATTCAAACTGATCTAGGAAAGTTGCATCCACACAACATTTACAACTGCTCTCTTAACAGGAAAGTTCAAATTGATGACAATTGGCAATTAGGATCAAAGTTCTGTATTTAAATAAAAATCAGCATTTTCAAATAGGTGTGATTTATTAGCACAAGACCTACTCAAAGCACATCTTTTTCTCCTGTATTTTGAATGACCAACACCACAGAAATAAATTGTTTGTAGATGTCTGTGGGCTGGTCTAAATATTGCTATTTTTCCTTTTGCTCATCATCCAATTAGAGAAATAGAAAGTACAGCACAGAAACAGGCCCTTTGGCCCATCTAGTACATGCCAAACCATTTAAATTGTCTACTCCTATCGACCAAGACCATAACCCTCCATACCCAGACCAACTGTGTATCCATCCAAACTTCTCTTAAACGTTGAAATCGAGCTCACATGCATCACTTGTGCTGGGTGCTTGTCCACACTTTCACCACCCTCTGAATAAAGAAGTTTCCCCTCCTGTTCCCCTTAACCCATGACCTCTAGTTGTAGTCCCTCCCAACCTCAGTGGGAAAAGCCTGCTTTTATTGACCCTATCTATACCCCTTATCATTTTGTACACTTCTAACCAATTTCCCCTCAAACTTCTCTAAGCAATAAAGTCAGAATCAGAATCAGGTTTATTATCACCAGCATGGGACATGAAATTTGTTAACTTAGTAGTAGCAGTTCAATGCAATACATAATATAGAGGAAGAAAAAATAATAATAAATAAATAAATCTTATTTAGTATACCATATGCATGTATTGAATAGATTAAAAATTCTGCAAAAAATGAGAAATACTATATATTTTTTTAAAAAGTGAGGTAGTGTCTAAGGTAATGTTTCTTTAGGAATCAGATGGCAGAGGGGAAGAAGCTGTTCCTGAATTGTTGAGTGTGTGCCTTCAGGTTTCTGTACCTCCTACCTGATGGTAACAGTGAGAAAAGGGCATGCCCTGGGTGCTGGAGGTCCTTAATAATGGACGCTGCCTTTCTGAGACACCGCTCCCTAAAGATGTCTCGGGTACTTTGTAAGCTAGTACCCATGAAGGAGCTGACTAAATTTACAACCCTCTGCAGCTTCTTTCGGTCCTGTGCAGTAGCCCCTCCATACCAGCCAGTGATGCAGCCTGTCAGAATGCTCTCCAACATACATCGATAGAAGTTTTTGAGTGTATTTGTTGACATACCAAATCTCTTCAAACTCCTAATAAAGTATAGCTGCTGTCTTATAGCCACTAATAAAGTATCATGGCTTGGCTTCGCAAACGAAGATTTAGGAAGGGGGCTGCCCACGTCTGCTGCAGGCTCGCTGGTGGCTGACGAGGCCAATATGGGACAGGCAGACCCGGCCGCAGCGGCTGCAAGGGAAATAAACATGGGTGTGTCCTTCGGCCTGCGCAATGGTTTTCTTTTAGGTGGAGTGAAGTGTGCGCGGTACTGGCCCCACCCTTTACACCCGGGGTTCATTTGCCATAGCCTAGCAAGCTGGGAAGGTGACAGAGAGGTCCTCGGGTCGTAGGAGTTACGTCGGACTGTCCTTCTCCTAGGTGGATAGACTGACGAGGCTGACGAGCCCCACCTGCCCAGGTTTGGAGTCAGAGTTGTCCTTCTCTTAGGCTTGCTGCCAACCAAGGCTAACGAGCCCAGCCTACCCATCCAATTACACCGCCAGACACTCGGTCACACCATGACGTAGCAAGCTCGGTGGAAATGGGGGGGGGGGGCACCGACGAGAAGGTGTTGCTATGGATGCAGTAGTGTAGGAGACCATCTGCAGTGGCCTCCTGCCTAGAAAGCCAGACAGTGACCACGTGGCGATCTACATCGGGAAAGGAGAGGCAAAGTATTGCGCATGCACTTTCCCTGGGTGAGTGGGACATCAGGCCCAGACCTTACCCGCCCTCCAAAGTATAGTCCTAATTTATTCAATCTTTTCTTATAACTCAGGCCCTCCAGACCCCTCAACATCTTTGCAGATTTTCTCTGTACTCCTGCAACCTTATTGCCATCTTTCCTGTAGGTAGGTGACCAAAACTGCACACAATACTCCACATTAGACCACATCAACATCTTATACAACTTCAACGTAACATCCCATCTCCTATGCTCAATACATTGATTTAAGAAGACCAATGTGCCAAAAGGTTTCTTTATGACCCTATCAACTTGTGACATTGCTTTCAATGAATTATGGACCTGCATTCCCAGATATACACACTGTGTTCTTTGTAGGCTTTCCCTTAATACAATCTCGCTATTCATTGTTGATTTGTTCATTTTCTTTATTTTATTTAGCGATACAGTGTAGAATAGGCCTTCCCAGCTGCTGCAGCCACACTGCCCCAGTAAACTCCGACAACCCCAATTTAACACTAACCTAATCACCAGGCAATACACAATGACCAACTAACCATAAAACCATAAGATATAGGAGCAGAAGTACGCTATTCCGCCCATCGAGTCTGCTCTGCCATTCAATCATGGGTTGATCTAATTCTTCCAGTCATCCCCACTCCACTGCCTTCTCCCCATACCTTCTGATGCCCTGGCTAATCAAAAACCTATCTCTCTCTGTCTTAAATGCACCCAATGACTTGGCTTCCATAGCTGCTAGTGGCAATAAATTCCACATTTTAACCACCCTCTGACGAAAGTAACTTCTCTGCATCTCTGTCCTAAATGGCCATCCTTCAATCCTGAAGTTGTGCCCTCTTGTCCTAGACTCCCCTACCATGGGAAATAACTTTGCCATATCTAATCTGTTCAGGCCTTTTAACATTCGGAATGTTTCTATGAGATCCCCCCCCCCTTATTCTCCTGAACTCCAGGGAATACAGCCCAAGAGCTGCCAGATGTTCCTCATATAGTAACCCTTTCATTCCTGGAATCATTCTCGTGAATCTTCTCTGAACCCTCTCCAATGTCAGTGTATCCTTTCTAAAATAAGGAGCCCAAAACTGCACACAATACTCCAAGTGTGGTCTCACAAGTGCCTGAAAGAGCCTCAACATCACATCCCAGCTTTTATATATTCTATATCTCTAGAAATGAATGCTAACATTATATTCGCCTTCTTCACCACCAACTCAGCCTGGAGGTTAACCTTCAGGGTATCTGGCACAAGGACTCCCAAGTCCCTTTGCATCTGTGCATTTTGAATTCTCTCCCCATCTAAATAATAGTCTGCCTGTTTATTTCTTCCACCAAAGTGCATGACCATCTGCAGCTTAATGTGAAAAAGACTAAGGAGCTGGTGGTGGACCTGAGGAGGGCTAAGGCACCGGTGACCCCTGTTTCTATCCAAGGGGTCAGTGTGGACATAGTGGAGGATTACAAATACCTGGGGATACGAATGGACAATAAACTGGACTGGTCAAAGAACACTGAGGCTGTCTACAAGAAGGGTCAGAACTGTCTCCATTTCCTGAGGAGACTGAGGACCTTTAACATCTGCTGGACAATACTGAGGATGTTCTATGAAGCTGTGGTGGCCAGTGCTATCATGTTTGCTGTTGTGTGCTGGGGCAGCAGGCTGAGGGTAGCAGACACCAACAGAATCAACAAACTCATTCGTAAGGCCAGTGATGTTGTGGGAGTGGAACTGGACTCTCTGACGGTGGTGTCTGAAAAGAGGATGCTGTCCAAGTTGCAGGCCATCTTGGACAATGACTCCATCCACTCCATAATGTACTGGTTAGGCACAGGAGTACATTCAGCCAGAGACTCATTCCACCGAGATGTAACACTGAGCGGCATAGGAAGTCATGTGGCCATCAAACTTTACAACTCCTCCCTTGGAATGTCAGACACCCTGAGCCAATAGGCTGGTCCTGGACTTATTTCTACTTGGCATGATTAACTTATTATTATTATTTAATTATTTATGGTTTTATATTGCTATATTTCTTCACTATTCTTGGTTGGTGCAGCTGTAACAAAACCCAATTTCCCTCGGGATCAATAAAGTATGTCTGTCTGTCTGTCATACACTTTCCAACATTGTATTTCATTTGCCACTTCTTTGCCCATTCCCCTAAACTATCAAAGTCTCTCTTTTTCCTCAACACTATCAGCTCCTCCACCTATCTTTGTATCATTGGCAAATTTAGCCACAAATCCATTAATCCCATTGTCCAAATCATTGACATACATCGTAAAAAGCAGCAGTCCCAACACCAACACCTGTGGAACTCCACTTGTAACTGGCGTCCAGCCAGATAAGTTAATTCCCATTCTCCGTTTTCTGCCAATCAGGCAATGCTCCACCCATGCTAGTAACTCCCTTGTAATTCCATGGGAACTCATCTTCCTAAGCATCACCTTGTCAAAGGCCTTCTGAAAATCCAACTACACAACATCAATTGCATTTCCTTTGTTTATCCTGCTTGTAATTTCCTCAAAAAATTGCAGTAGGATAGTTAGGCAGGATTTTCCTTTCAGGAAACCATGCTGGCTTTGGCCTATCTTGTCACGTGCCTCCAGCTACTAAGTAATCTCTTCGCAAACAATGGATTCCAACAACTTCCCACTGATGTCAAATTAACAGGTCTATAGCTTCCATTCATCTGGTACAATGCCAGAATCTTACTTCAATGGTTGGTAAGTTGATGGAGAAGATCCTGAGAGGGAGGATTTATGAACATTTGGAGAAGTATAATACGATTAGGAATAGTCAACATGGCTTTGTCAAAGGCAGGTCATGCCTTACAAGCCTGATTGAATTTTTTGAGTTTGTGGCTAAACGCATTGATGAAGGTAGAGCATTAGATGTAGTGTATGTGGATTTCAGCAAGGCATTTGACAAGGTACCCCATGCAAGGCTTATTGAGAAAGTAAGGAGGCATGGGATCCAAGGGAACATTGCTTTGTGGATCCAGAACTGGCTTGCCCACAGAAGGCAAAGAGTGGTTGTAGAAGGGTCATATTCTGCATGGAGTTTGGTCACCAGTGGTGTGCCTCAGGGATCTGTTCTGGGACCCCTACTCTTTGTGATTTTTATAAATGACCTGCATGAGGAAGTGGAGGGATGGGTTAGTAAATTTGCTGATGACACAATGGTTGGAGGTGGTGTGGATCGTGTGGAGGTCTGTCACAGTTTACAGCGGGACATTGATAAGGTGCAAAAATGGGCTGAAAAGTGGCAGATGGAGTTCAACCCAGACAAGTGTGAAGTGGTTCATTTTGGTAGGTCAAATATGATGGCAGAATATAGTATTAATGGTATGACTCTTGGCAGTGTGGAGGATCAGAGGGATCTTGGTGTCCGAGTCCATAGGACATTCAAAGCTGCTGCGCAGGTTGACTCTGTGGTTAAGAAAGCATATGGTGCATTGGCCTTCATTAATCATGGGATTGAGTTTAGGAGCTGAGAGATAATGTTGCAGCTATATAAGACCCTGGTCAGACCCCACTTGGAGTACTGTGCTCAGTTCTAGTAGCCTCACTATTAAGGTTCATCCACCATCATTGATGAAGACCTCAACAGCATTAGTACTTTTTACGAGGTCAAGTTGCTAGCTCGACGCTCAACCCAGCACGGAAGGAAAGCCTGCAAGGGAGTCGGCCGGATTCAAACTTGGGACCTATCTCACCCCGAAGTCCAGCGCTGCTACCACTATACCACCAGCCAGCTATTGATGGTGTCGAGACTGGTACTTGATTTGGATCTAAGTGAGGGAAAGTTGTGCAAGCCTCACTACAGGAAGGATGTGGAAGCCGTAGAAAGGGTGCAGAGGAGATTTACAAGGATGTTGCCTGGATTGGGGAGCATGCCTTATGAGAATAGGTTGAGTGAACTCGGCCTTTCTTCCTTGGAGCGACGGAGGATGAAAGGTGACCAGATACAGGAGTATAAGATGATGAGAGGCATTGATCATGTGGATTGTCAAAGGCTTTTTCCCAGGGCTGAAATGGTTAGCATGAGAGGGCATAGTTTTAAGGTGCTTGGAAGTAGGTACAGAGGAGGTGCCAAGGGTAAGTTTTTTTACGCAGAGATTGGTGAATACATGGAATGGGCTGCAGGTGACAGTGGTGGAGGCAAATATGATAGGGACTTTTATTAAGAGACTCCTGGACAGTATATGGAGCTCAGAAAAACAGAGGGCTATGGGTAACCCTTGGTAATTTCTTAGGTAAGGCATGTAAGGCACAGCTTTGTGGGCCAAAGGGCCTGTATTGTGCTTTAGGTTTTCTGTGTTCTATTATCTATCGGTGCTTGAAAGATCATTGTTTATGCCTCCTCAATCTCTCCAGCTACTTCCTTCAGAACCCGAGGGTGCATTCCATCAGGTGCAGGAGATTTATTCACCCTTAGACCATTAAGCTTCCTGAGCACCTTCTCAATTGTAATTTTCGCTGCACATACTTTACCTCCCTGCCACTATTGAATATTCGGTATACTGCAGATGTCTTCCACGGTGAAGATTGATGCAAAGTATGCATTGAGTTCCTCTGCCAACTCTGCGATTTCATTACAGTATTTCCAGCATCATTTTCTGTTGATCCTACTTCTACCTTGATCCTCTTTTACCCTTTATATGTATGTAAAAAAGCTTTTAGTATCTTCTTTGCTATTAGTCACCAGCTTCCTGTCATAATTCATCTTTTCCTTCCTAATGAACTTCTTAGTTTCCTTCTGAAAGTTTTTAAAAGCTTCCCAATCCTCCATCTTCCCCTTAGTTTTGGTTTCATTGTATGCCATCTCTTTTGATTTTACTTTGGCTCTGACTTCACTTGTCAGCCACAGTAGTGTTCTTCTTCCATTTGAAAATTTCTTCTTATGTGAAATTTCACTGTCTTGCACTTCCCTTATTTTTCACAGAAACAACAGCCATTGCTAGTCTTCTGTCCTTCCTGCTAATGTCTCTTTCCAGTGAACCTTGGCCAGTTCCCTTCTTATGCCATTGTAATTTTCTTTATTCCACTGAAATACCAACACATTGGAATTTAGTTTCTCCTTCTCAAATTTCAAAGTGAACTCAATCATATTATGATCACTGTTCCCCAAGTGTTCCTTAACCTTAAGCTCTCTTATCACCTCCGGATCATTGCACAACACCCAATCCAGCACAGTCCTATCGGACTGCCCCTTCTCCAGCCCTGTGTCTCTTTCACAGATCAGCTTTCTAGCTCTTTAATTCAGACCTCCCGCCCCCCTCCCCAGTGTATCTTTGGACTATGGGAGGAAACTGGCACACTGAGAGAAAGCCCACAATTCCACAGGGGTGATGTACAGAGACTCCTAATAGAATGGCACTGGAATTTAACTACAAATTTGGGAATGCTGAGCTTGGGTGGGACTACAACTAGAGGTCATGGGTTAAGTGTGAAAGGTGAAAAGTTTAAGAAGATCATGAGGGGAAATTTCTTCATTCAGAGGGTGGTGAGAGTGTGGGATGAGCTGCCAGCATAAGTGGTTCATGAAAGCTCAATTTCAATGTCTAAGGCCCTGCTTCGGTGCTGTACTTTTCTATGACTATGTGACTCTTTTAGTCAAAGAAATTCCCAGTGGATTTTACAGTTTAATGCTCTGGTTTTTAACCTCGTATATATGAGAAATACTAGTCCCATGTTATGATTTTAGATGTGTGGTCTTCTTCAGCTTTCTCTCCCTGATGTGAGTTAAACACACCTTTCAGCCTTTGCCGGTAAGTAATCCTTCACCTGTGTTAATTATTTCTGTACATTCAGTGTCTCATTATAATTTCCATATTAGTGTAATGAGAGCTTTGTACATGAATCTAAATCGGGAGTTCAAAGTCAAAGTCAAATTTATTGGTAAAGTACGTCTCTCTGCAGCCCATTACTCTGCTGACGTTTAGGGCAGCGATGAAGTTCCTCCATCTCTGGCGGTGTTCAGGGCTTCCTTCATCGTGTCAGTAGCTTCCTTTCGGTTTTCAGTTCTGTCAGTCATGCAAGTTCCAGATGGAGGCTCAGGAATACCATCGCACTCAGATGTAGAAAGGTTCTTCATTTCTGTCTCTGTTGCAATTTTGTTTTACCAGTCAGGGTTGTTAGCCCTGAGCCACATCCTCAAACCTGGAGGTCCGGTGGACCACTCTTAGTCTGGCCTCTACCCTTTGACCCTTTTGGCAAGGATGACCCGACCAAGAGCTAAAGCATAAAGCACGTAGCTCTCTGGGTCACTGAGGCACGCAGGCCTCCAAACCACAACGAGGTTGTGGTCCTCATGGAGCATTAAAGTGCGTAGCACTTAGAATCTATTATTAAAAAACATGCTCTTCATTCAATTGAACACCGGCCTATCACCTCCCCCTGGGTCCCTCCTCCTTCCCTTTCTCCTATGGTCCTCTCCACTCTATCAGATTCCTTCCTGTCCAGCACTTTACCATTTCCACCACCTGGCTTCAACCAACTTCTGGCTATCCTCATTCTCTTCCCACCACCTTTTTGTTCTGGCATCTTCCCCCTTCCTTTATAGTCCTGATGAAGGGTCTTGGCCTGAAATGTCGACTGCTTATTCATTTCCATAGGTGCTGTTCCTTCAGCATTCTGAGTGTGTTGTCATTGAAGTGTTCCCACAACCAATGGACTCACTTTCAGGGACTCTTCATCTCATGTTCTTGATATTTATTGCTTATTTATTTATTATTATTATTATTACTTCTTTCTGTATTCGGTCAGTTTGTTGTCCTCTGCACTTTGGTTGAATGCCCAGTTAGTGCGGTCTTTCATTGATTTTGTTAAGATTACTATTCTGTAGATTTACTGAGTATGCCCACAAGGAAATGAAATTCAGGGTAGTATATAGTGACATATATGTATGTTGATAATAAATTCACTTTGAACTTTGGAATTTGACTTTGATATGTTACCATATACTGTACTGCACTATTTATTTTCTTGCAAGGATTTACAGGAGAAGAAAGAAATACAATAGAATTTATGAAAAATATACATAAATTAAATATGGGGGGAAATTAAACATAAATGAAAAGTATACATACATAGCAGAAAATTATACATAAAACCACATGCAAATGAAAGAAAGCTTTAAAAAGCAATACCTAAGCTTTCCTGTCCTTCACCTGTATGCCTTTACCAACCTCCAATTTATCTATTCCGTCCGATCTGGTGATTAGATCACAAGGTATAGGAGCAGGATTAGGCCACTTCGCTCAGAGAGTCAGCTCCACCAATTCATCATGGCTAATCCACTTCCCCTCTCAGCCCCAATCGCCTGCCTTCTCCTCGTATCCCTTCATGCCTTGACTAATCACGAATCTAGCAACCTCTGCCTTAAATATACCCAATAACTTGGCCTTCACAGCTACCTGTGGCAATGAATTCTACAGATTCACCACTGACTGCCTAAAGAAATTCCTTCTCAACCCCATTCTAAATAGACATGCCTCTATTCTGCTGCTGTGTCCTCTGGTCTTGGACTCTTCCACCATAGGAAGCATCTCCTCTGTCTAACGAAACTTGTCCTTGCTTTTACTAATCTCTCCTTTGGCTCCTTAAACTTCCTTCAAAAAAAGGAGTAGCCATGCATCCAAGCTATGCCTGCCTTTTTGCTGGTGACATGGAACAGTCTATGTTCCAAGTTCACACTGGTGTCCATTCTCCACTTTTCCTACGCTATGTCAATGACTGCATTGATGCTGCCTCCTGCATCCATGGAGCACGTCAACTTCATCAACTTTGCCTCCAGCTTCTACCCTGCCCTCAAATTTACCTGCTCCATTTCCAACAAACCCTTCCCCTTTCTTGATTTCACTGTCTCTATCTCTGGAGACAGCTTGTCTACTGATGTCTATTATAAGCTCACAGATTCTCACAGCTACAGTCTTCCCACCCTGTTAACTTGTAAAAATGCCATCCTAATTCCTCCATCTCCACCACATCTGTTCTCAGGATGAGGCTTTTCATTCCAGAATGAAGGAGATGTTTTTTTGAAGAAAGGGGCTTCCCTTCTTCCACCATCAATGCTGCCCTCAACCACATCTCTTTCATTTCACGCACATCTGCTTTTACCCTGTCCTCCCGCCACCCTACTAGGAACAGGATTCTTCTTGTTCTCACCTACCACCCCACCAGCCTCTGCGTTCTCACCTACTACCCCACCATCCTCTGCGTTCTCACCTACCACCCCACCAGCCTCTGCGTTCTCACCTACTACCCCACCAGCCTCTGCGTTCTCACCTACCACCCCACCAGCCTCTGCGTTCTCACCTACTACCCCACCAGCCTCTGCGTTCTCACCTACTACCCCACCAGCCTCTGCATCTAGCACATAATTCACCAGAACTTCTGCCACCCCAATGGAATCCCACCACGAAGCACATCTTTTCCTATCCCCCACTTTCTGCTTTCTGTGGGGATTGGTTCCTCCATGACTCCTTTGTCCATTCATCCCTCCCCACTGATCTCCCTCCTGGCACTTATCCTTGCAAGTGTAACAAGTGCTCACCTGCCCCTACCCCTCCTCCCTCACTACCATTCGGGGCCCCAAACAGTCCTTCCAGGTGAGGCAACACTTCACCTGTGAGTTTGTTGGGATGATATACTGTGTCCGGTGCTCCCAGTGTGTCCTCCTGTATATCAGTGAGACCCGACGTAGATTAGGAGACTGTTTTGCCGAGCACCTACGCTCCGTCCGCCAGAACCAGTGGGATCTCCCAGTGGCCACCCATTTTAATTCCACTTCCCATTCCCATTCTGATACGTTGTGATGAGGCCACACTCAGGTTGGAGCAACAACACCTTATATTTCATCTGAGTAGCCTCCAACATGATGGCATGAACATCGATTTCTCGAACTTCTAGTAATGCCTCCCTCCTCCTTCACCATTCCCCATCCCCTTTTCTCTCTCTCACCTTATCTCCTTTCCTGCCCATCACCTCCCTCTACTGCTCCTCCCCCACTTTTCTTTCTTCCATGGCCTTCTCCAGCCCTGTATCTTTCACCAACTTCCCAGCTCTTTACTTCATCCCTCCCCCTCCCCATTTCACCTATCACTCTGTGTTTCTCTCTCCCCTGTCCCCCACCTTTTAAATCTACTCCCCATCTTTTTTTTTCTTCAGTGCTGCCAAAGGGTCTCAGCCTGAAACGTTGACCGTACTTTTTTCCGTAGATGCTGCCTGGCCCGCTGAGTTTCTCCAGCATTTTGTGTGTGTTTCTTGGATTTCCAGCATCTATAGATTTTCACTTGTTTGTGATAGGAAACATCCTCTCCACATCCAATCTATCAGGGCCTTTCAGTATTCAATACATTCAATGAGATCTGCCCTCCACCCCCTCATTCTTCAGAATTCCAATGAGTACAGGCCCAGAGCCATCAAACACTTCTCTTATGATAAGCCTTTCAATCCCAGAATCATCTTCATGAACCTCCTTTGAACATTTGTTAGGTAAGCGGCCCAAAACTGCTTACAATACTTCAAGTGAAGTACTACCTGTGCCTTATAAAACTGTCAAACTACTTTGGAACCAAAACATCTATCAGTTTGCTAATACTTCAGCTGAGTAGACATTAAGCGCAAAATCTAGACATTTTATTTCATTGAGTTCATGTTGTATTTGAACCTGAGTCTTTCTTCCTCAAATATCCAACGCAAACACTTCTTCTGATATCAGCAATGCTATCGGCAGTGCTCTCACTCGCCAGCGGTGCAGTTTTCCGAGAAGGAGTCAATATTTCACATGTTCCTGGTGACTAAAAATAGCACCTTGTTTCCTCTTTGCCTGTATTTCCCACGAGGTTCAATAGTCTGACAGGTTTAGTTCTGCTCTCTACCCAATAGAATACTAAGATGTGCTATAAACAGATAGAGTGCCCAAACACTTAACATTGCTAGCTTGCTCTATGTAGCCACAAGCACCTCAAAAAGATCAACATAATAGCAGAATGGAATAATCTTTCAAAGTTGATTGCAAGCAGGATAAGTCTTGATGGGATTTATCTGATACATCAAAGGTTTTTAGCAGACTTACACCTGCTGATCTGAAGCAAGCATAATTCTCCCTCAGTCCTGAAGAAAGGTCTAGCCTAAAAGATCACTGTTTATTTATCTCCATAGATGCTGCCTGACCTACTGAGTTCCTCCAGCATTTTGTATGTTTTTCTTCAGATACATCAAGTGTAAAAGAGAGGCGAGAGTGGATATTGGACCATGCTGGAGAGGTAGTAATGGGGGGCAATGAAATAAATAGCAGACAAACTGAATAAGTATTTTGCATCAGTCTTTGCTGTGGAAGACACTAGCAGTATGCTGGGAAGTTCCAGGTGTCAGCCGGCATGAAGTGTATGAAGTTACCATTACCAGAGAGAAGGTTCTTGGAAAACTGAAAGGTCTGAAGTTAGATAAGTTCCCCTGGACCAGATGGCTTACACCCCGGAGTTCTGAAAGAGATGGCTGAAGAGATCATGGAGGCATTAGTAATGATCTTTCAAGAATCATTAGGTTCTGGAATGGTTTCAGAAGACTCTTCAAGAAGGGAGAGATGCAGAAGAAAGGAAACTATAGGCCATTTAGTCTGACCTCAGTGGTTGGGAAGATGTGGAGTCGATTATTAAGGATGAGATCTCGGGGTACTTGGAGGCACGGGATAAAATTGGCCATAGTCAGTATGGCTTCCTCAAGGGAAAATATTGCCTGATAAATCTGTTGGAAGTCTTTGTAGAAGTAACATTCAGGATAGATAAAGGAGAATCAGTTGATGTTCCGTACTTGGATTCTCAGAAGGCCTTTGACAAGGTGCCACACATGAGACTGCTTAATAAGCTACAAACCCATGGTTTTGACGGAAAGATTCTAGCATGGATAAGGCAGTGACTGATTAGCAGAAGGTAAAGAGTGGGAATAAAGGGAGCTTTTTCTGACTGGCTGCTGGTGACTAGTGGTGTTCCACGGGGTCTGTGTTGGGACCATTTCTTTTCAGGTTATATGTCAATTATTTGGATGATGGAATTCATGGCTTTATTGCAAAGTTTGCAGATGATATGAAGATAGGTGGAGGGGCAGGTAGTTTTTAGGAAGTAAAGAGGCTACAGAAGGACTTTGATAGATTAGGAGAACAGGCAAAGAAATGGCAGATGGAATACAGTGTCGGGAAATGTTCAGTCATGTACTTTGAAAAAGTTGACTATTTTCTAAAGGGAGAGAAAATACAAAAAACCGAGGCACAAAAGGACTTGGAGTCCTTGAGCAGAATTCCTGAAATGTTAATTTGCAGGTTGAGTCTGTGGTGAGGAAGGCAAATGCAATGTTAGCATTCATCTCAAGAGGACAAGAACATAAAAGCAAGGAGGTAAAGTTGAAACTTTATAAAGCACTGGTGGGGCCTCACTTGGAGTATTGTGAGTGGATTTGGGCCCCTTATCTTAGAAAGGATGTGCTGAAACTGGAGAGAGTTCAAAGGAGGTTCACAATAATGATTTCAGGATTGAATGGTTTGTTATATGAAGAGTGTTTGATGGCTTTGGGCCTCTACTCATGAGAATGCAGAAGAATGAGGGGTGACCTTATTGAAACCTGCCAAATGGTGAAAGGACCTGATAGAGTGGATGTGGAGAGGATGTTTCCTATGATGGGTGAGTCTAAGACCAGAGTACACAGCCTCAGAAGAAAGGCTGATCTCCATCCTTTTAGAATGGAGATGAGGAAGAATTTCTTCAGACAGAGTGGTGAATCTGTAGAGCTGTGAAGGCCAAGTCTTTATGTATATTTAAGGCAGAGGTTGATAGATTCTTGATTGGTCAGGGCATGAAGGGATACGGGGAGAAGGCAGGAGATTTGGACTGAGAAGAAAATTGGATCAGCCATGATGAAATGGTAGAGCAGGCCTGATGGGCCAAATGGCCTAATTCTGCTCCAATATCTTATGGTCTTATGGCATTGCTCCAGATTTCAGCATCGGTAGAATCTCTGGTGTTTATACTTATTCTTCTTCTACCTAAGAACATAACCCCTGCTGGGGTATAGACCACCGAGAGCACCTCATTACAGGCCTCTGTTTGATTGGCCCTGTGGCTTCTGCTTTCACCCCATGACTTCATCTCCCAGTGAAGAGGACTTCTGCTGGCATTTCAGTAGCTCTGTGCTTTTACGGGATAAGGCTGCTAGCCCCATGCCCAACCCTTCTCCTCTTGCAGCCAGGTTTCGAACCATCCGTGGCAGCATTCAAGCATAATAGCTTCGAAGAAAATGAATGGTTGGTTAATATTTGCAACAGAACTGATATAGAAAACAAAGTTCATGAGTCTGGGCTGCTCATAAGTATTGGCAGAAAGAGACCAGTGTGATGACTGTTTAGCAGCTGTGAAGAGACCACTCTCCGGTTGGAGGAGTAACACCTCATATTCCGTCTGGATAATCTACAACCTGAAGGCATGAACATCAACTTCTCCAACTTCTGGTGATCTTTTATTCCCTCCCCCTTCCCTCATCTTCAATTCCCTCCTCTGACCCCCTCTTATCTTTTCTTGTTACCTACCTATCACACCTGGCGCTCCTCCTCCTTCCCTTTCACCATGATCCACTCCCCTCTCCTATCGGATCCCTTCTTCTTCAGCCCTTTACCTCTTCCACATGTCACCATCCAGCTTCTTATAATATTGATTGCCATCTCCCTAGAGTGAGGGGTTTAGATGGTGTGCAGTTTGTTAGGTGTGTTCAGGAAGGCTTTCTGACACAATATGTAGAAAGTCTACAAGAGGAGAGGCTTTGCCTGATCTAGTATTGGGAAATGAAACTGGTCAGGTGTCAGGTCTCTCTGTGAGAGAGCATTTTGGAGATAGTCATCACAATTCTATCTCCTTTACCATAGAGTTGGAGAGGGAAAGGAGCAGACAAGTCAGGAAAATGTTTAATTAGAGTAAGGGGAAATATGAAGCTATCAGACAGGAACTTGGAAGCATAAATTGGGAACAGATGTTCTCAGGGAAATGTACAGCAGAAATATGGCAAATGTTCAGGGGATATTTGTGTGGCGTTCTACATAGGTGCATTCCAATGAGACAGGGAAAGGATGGTTAGGCACAGGAACCATGGAGTACAAAGGCTGTTGAATATCAAGTCAAGAAGAAAAGAAAAGCTCACGAAAGGTTCAAATAACTAGGTAATGATAGGAATCTAGAAAATTATAAGGCTAGCAGGAAGGAACTTCAGAATGAAATTAGGAGAGCCAGAAGGGGCCATGAAAAGGCCTTGGTGGACAAGATTAACGAAAACCCCAAGGAATTCTACAAGTATGTGAAGAGCAAGAGGATAAGACATGAGAGAATAGGACCAAACAAGTGTGACAGTGGAAAAGTATGTATGGAACTGGAGGAGGTAGCGGTGGTACTTAATGAATACTTTGCTTCAGTATTCACTACGGAAAAGGAACTTGGTGATCGTAAGGATAACTTAACAGCCGACTGAAAAGCTTGAGCATGTAGACGTTAAGAAAGAGGATGTGCTGGAGCTTTTGACAAGCATCAAGTTGGATAAGTCACAGGGACTGGACGAGATATATCCCAAGTACTGTGGGAGGTGAGGGAGGAGATTGCTGAGCCTCTGGCAATGATTTTTGCATCATCAATGGGGACAAAAGAGGTTCTGGATGACTAGAGGGTTGCAAATGTTGTTCCCTTATTCAAGAAAGGGAGTAGAAATAGGCCAGGAAATTATAGACCAGTGAGTCTTACTTCAGTGGTTTGTAAGTTGATGGAGATGATCCTGAGGAACAAGATTTATGAACAGTTGGACAGGCATAATATGATTAGGAATAGTCAGCATGGCTTTGTCAAAGGCAGGTTGTGCCTTCCGAGCCTGACTGAATTTTTTTGATGATGTGACTAAACAGATAGATGAAGGTTGAGCAGTAGATATAGTGTACATGGATTTCAGCAAGGCATTTGATAAGGTACCCCATGCAAGGCTTATTGAGAAACTAAGGAGGCATAGGATCCAAGGGACATTGCTTTGTGGATCCAGAACTGGCCTGCCCACAGAAGGCAAAGAGTGGTTGTAGATGGGTCATATTCTGTGGGGGGATAGGCTAGTAAATTTGCTGTTGACACAAAGGTTGGGGGTGTTGTGGATAATGTGGAGATCTGTCAGAGGATACAGTGGGACATTGATAGGATGCAAAACTGGGCTGAGAAGTGGCAGATGGAGTTCAACCCAGATAAATGTGAGGTGGTTTATTTTGGTAGGTCAAATATGAAGGCATAATATAGTATTAACGGTAAGACTCTTGACAGTGTGCAGATCAGAGGGATCTTGGGGTACAAGTCCATAGGATACTCAAAGCTGCTGAGCAGGTTGACTGTGTGGTTAAGAAGGCAAACGATCTATTGGTGTTCATCAACCATGGGATTGAGTTCAAGAGCTGACAGGTAAAGTTACAGCTACAAAGGATCCTTGGAGTACTGTGCTCAGTTATGGTCCCCTCACTACAGAAACAATGTGGAAACTATAGAAAGGGTGCAGAGGAGATTTACAAGGATGTTCCTGGATTGAGGAGATGCCTTATGAGAATAGCTTGAGTGAACTCGGCCTTTTCTCCTTGGAGCGACGGAGGATGAGAGGTGACTTGATAGAGGTAAATAAGATGATGAGAGGCATTGATCATGTGGATAGTCAGAGGCTTTTTCCCAGGGCTGAAATGTTGCCACAACAGGGCACAGGTTTAAGGTGCTGCGGAGTAGGTACAAAGGAGAGGTCGGGGGTAGGTTTTTTACTCAGAGAGTGGTGAGTGCGTGAAATGGGCTGCCGGCAACGGTGGTGGAGGCGGATACAATAAGGTATTTTAACAGACTCTTCGATAGGTACATGGAGCTTAGGAAAATAGAGGGCTAACGGTAACTCCAGGTAATTTCTAAAGTAAGCATATGTTGGGCACAGTATCATGGGCCGAAGGGCCTTTATTGTGCTGTAGGTTTTTTATGTTACTATATTACTTCACTTCCCCTCCCCATCATCCACTGGTTCACCCACCTCCTTCCACTCCCCCACCCCCACCCTATTCTGGATTGTTTCCCCTTCCTTTCTCATCTTGAAGACACGTCCTGGCAGCAACATTTCCATGGATGCTGCCTGACCTGCTGAAAGTTCCTCCAGCATTTTGTGTGTGTTGCTTAAGCAGCTACGATGAGCTTGCTGTGCATTTTCACCACTTTTCCAGAAGATCTGCAGTATTCCAAGTGCTCTCACTTTATCTCTCCGTTCAAGTGGACCCTCCACAGTTCAATATTTTGCAGTGTCATATTAGAGCACTTTTTAAAAGCTAGTTCTTGTAAACCTGTGTCTGACTAATCTTCATGCTAATTATCATAATAACCTAAATGAGATCCTGAAGCTGTGAGAGAAATGATCTCATATTATTATAACAACCTCTACCCTAATCACGGCAATTATTTTCTCCGTGCAATAACAGTCTTGGATTCCAATGAATATTAGTGTGTCTCATTTTAATTTCACTTTGCTTTATACCTTCAGTACAGTTTGCTTATTTTAAGCAAAGTCAGAAATCTCAAAATCAGAAGTTCATTGTTAATGTCAAGGAGAAAGTATAGGAGAGTGAAGACACACACTCAATGTTTTCGAAACAGCTTCTTCCCCTCTATCAGATTTATGAGTGGTCCATGAACAAACCTTCACTTCTTGCAATACTATTTTGTGTCTTCCTCTCAATCATTGTAATTGTATTGGTATTGCATTGTTGGCTCCTCAAGGTTGTCGAATCTGGAAATGGTTAGAGGGGATGAGCTCCCACTACCTATTAGATGCTCTCACAGGTGTCTCAAATAGCCTCTGACAACCAAGTCCAGCCGCGGACTTTCACGTGTGGCTTAGCTACTAAGCCCAGCAGAACCGCTTCTTTCAGCAGGAGAAGGGGCAAAGGTGAGTTGCTGGCACCTTAAAACGAATCACGTCGAGCAGATGGGGCTCATCAGCTGAGGTTGGTGGTTCATCTAGGAGAAGGAAAACTCTGATTCAAACTGCTACTGCCTTGCAGCTTATACACACGCATGGGGAAGGCTTCAGGAGTAAAGTCCTAGGAAAAATCCAGAATTGAAGTCTCTAAAGCAGTCCTATGTTGATTTCAACGCTGACTGGAAACTCCTGCGACACCGCTGGTACAAAACTGTACGGGTCCCTGCCGTTTCTTCATCAGCTGCTGGAGAGGGGGAGCCTGCTGCTACTGCCCTGGCTTGTGTATCATGTAGACAGCTGAGATGGAGCACCACAGATATGGGCTCCAGCCCCCAGCGGGCCATGAACTCTCTCTCTCTGGACTCTGACCACAGATTTGATGCCCTGCGGGCTATAAGCTCCGGAGGCCCCAGCTCCGGGTCCGGCTCAGACCGGGATCCTGTGGCCGGGACCATCGGTGCTGCCGCGGGGTCCTGCCGCCCACCCTATTCCCCTGCTACCTCCTATTCTCTTTGTAACTCCCAGCCTTCCCTTCATCCCTTATCCCCTCTCCATCCCTCCGTCCCTCATCCTCCCCTCTGCCCGCTCTCCCTGAACATCCCAACACCCCTCCTCCTCCTGAGGCTTCCCACTCCTTACCCTCCCTTAACCCCAGTCCCAACCCTTGCCGTGTCTTCACCATCCCCCCTGACCTTCCCCTATCTGAGGCAGAACGCTCTGTCCTCAGTAAGGGCCTCACTTTTGTCCCCCTCCACCCCCACCTCAGCGAGTTCTATGCCCGCCATGATGCTGAGCTCTTCTTCCACCGCCTACGTCTCCGAGCCTACCACTTCAACAAGGCACTCTCTCCAAGGATCCCCCCAGTGATGATCCATTCTCCCGACTTCTACGCTCCTCCTCCTCCTGGACACCCCCATCGGGCCTTCTACCTGCTCTCGACCTTTTCATCTCTAACTGTCGCCGAGACATCAACCGTCTCAACTTCACCACCCCTCTTTCTTATTCTAACCTCACTCCCTCTGAACGCACTGCCCTCCACTCTCTCCGCACTAATCCCAACCTCACCATCAAACCTGCAGAGAAAGGTGGTGCCGTAGTAGTCTGGCGGACGGACCTCTACCTCACTGAGGCCAAACGGCAGCTCTCCGACACTTCCTCATGCTTACCCCACAAAAGAACATCAATTCACTGTCTCCCGCACCATCTCCACCCTCATCAACTCCGGACACCTTCCTCCCTCAGCCAAAAAACTCATAATTCCCACACCCCGCACAGCTCGGTTTTACCTCCTCCCCAAGATCCACAAGCCTGACTGTCCGAGCAGACCCATAGTTTCAGCCTGCTCCTGCCCCACCGAACTTGTGTCTGCCTACCTGGACTCCATTTTATCCCCCATAGTTCAGTCTCTCCCCACCTACATCCACGATACATCCCATGCCCATCACCTCTTCAATTACTTCCAATTCCTCGGCCCCGACTGCTTCATTTTTACCATGGATGTTCAATCCTTATACACCTCCATCCCACATCAAGAAGGCCTCAAAGCCCTCCGCCACTTCTTGGATAACAGACCCCACCAGTTCCCCAGCACCATCACACTTCTCCGGTTGGCGGAGCTTGTTCTAACTCTCAATAACTTCTCCTTTGGTTCTTCCCACTTTCCCCAGATCAAGGGTATAGCCATGGGCACTCGCATGGGCCCCAGCTATGCCTGCCTCTTTGTGGGTTATGTGGAACAGTCTATGCTCCAAACCTATACTGGCACCACTCCCCAACTTTTCCTCTGCTACATCGACGACTACATTGGTGCTGCTTCCTGCACCCATGCTGAGCTCGTCAATTTCATCAACTTTGCTTCTAACTTTCACCCAGCCCTTAAATTCACTTGGTCCATCTCGGACACTTCTCTCCCCTTTCTTGATCTCTGGGTCTCCATCTCCGGAAACAGACTATCCACTGACATCTTCTACAAACCCACTGACTCCCATAACTATCTTGACTATACCTCTTCCCACCCTGCCCAATGCAAAAATGCCATTCCCTATACCCAGTTCCTCCGTCTCCGCCGCATCTGCTCCCAGGATGAGGCTTTCCGTTCCAGGACTTCTCAAATGTCCTCTTTCATGATTGTGGTTTCCCTTCTGGCGTCATCAAAGATGCCCTCACTCGCATCTCCTCCACTTCCCGCACTTCAGCCCTTAACCCATCCTCCCGTCACCACAACATGGACAGGGTTCCCCTTGTCCTCACCTACCGCCCCACCAGCCTCCGGATCCAACACATTATCCTCCGCAACTTCTGCCACGTTCAACAGGACCCCACCACCAAGCACATCTTTCCCTCCCTATCCCTCTCAGCTTTTCACAGGGATCGTTCCCTCTGCGACTACCTGGTCCACACGTCCCTCCCCACAGAACTCCCACCTGGCACTTATCCCTGCAAGCGCAAATGCTACGCCTGTCCCCACACCTCCCCCCTTACCACCATTCCGGGCCCCAGACAGTCCTTCCAGGTGAGGCAACACTTCACCTGCGAGTCTGCTGGAGTCGTCTATTGCATCCGGTGCTCCCGGCGCGGCCTCCTCTACATCGGCGAGACCCGACGCAGATTGGGGGACCGCTTTGTCGAGCACCTACGGAGCGTCCGTCACAATAGACAGGACCTCCCGGTTGCCACCCACTTCAACTCTGCCTCTCATTCCCATCTAGATATGTCCATACATGGCCTCCTCTACTGCCATGATGAAGCCAAACTCAGGTTGGAGGAGCAACACCTCATCTACCATCTGGATAGCCTCCAGCCTGGTGGTATGAACATTGAATTCTCCAATTTCCGGTAATTCCCTCTCCCTCCCCCTCCCCCTATCCCAGGCCCCTCTCTGCCTCTCTCCCCTTTCAACTTTCTGCTTCTTTATCTCTACAGTTTTTTCATGCTTATCCCCTCCCCCTCCCCCTTTATCTTGCCTCTGATTGGTTTTTCAGCTGGCGCCTCTAGGCCCTACCCCCTCCCCTATCTCTATTACTGGGCTTCGACCCTCTCTTACCCCCCACTCCTGATGAAGGGTCATGGCCCGAAATGTTGGCTACTCTTTTCTCACGGATGCTGCCTGGCCTGCTGAGTTCTTCCAGCGTTGTGTACGTATTCTTTGATCCACAGCATCTGCAGTTGTATTTTTGTGAGATGGAGCATCCATGGTTGATCTCGAGCAATGGAGGCCTTCACTGTACTGTTGCCACAGAACAGCAGATTTCCCAATAGACGTCAGTGAAAATAAACCTGATTCTGATTCAACCTACTCTCCCTTTCAAATCACTACCTTCCCTATGTCGTTGTGCTTTCAGCTTTGAATGTATTCAATTTTCCTTTTCCCCCAAAATTTCTTATTTATATTCCTATTCAGTGTCTTATCCACTAGTATTTATTCTCAAAGGTATCAGTTCTAAACAATTTCCTCCCAGAAGTTTCACATCTCGCCTGGATTTGTCGCTTCAAAGGCTAGCATTTGTCTCGTTGCCGCACTTCCCTTTTAGACGGCAGTACCGTGCCCCACGGGCTTAATGAATAATTATACTCTGATGTTTCCTCTGCCGTTCAGGCCAGCAGTGTGCCTCCATAGTGACGAGCTGCTGAAGTTTTTTTTAAATACTTGATCTCAGGAAAGACAAAAGCTACAGTACAGTTAAACACAAGAGATTCTGTAGATCTTGCAAATCTAGAGTAACACGCACAAAATGTTGGATGAACTCAGCAGGTCTGGCAACGTCGATGGAGAGGAATAAACAGTCGAAGTTTCAAGCCAATACTTTGCACTGGGCCCGAATCATCGACAATTTATTCCTTTCCATAGATGCTATCCGACCAGCTGAGTTCCTCCAACATTTTCTATGTGTCACCAGTCTGAGTAATGTCTAACCTGAATTGAATTGACTTTATTACTAACATCCTTCACATACATGAGGAGTAAAAATCTTTACATTATGACCCCATCTAAATGTGCAATGTGCAACTTAAAGTAATTTGTAATAAATAGTATGTACAACAGGACAGTCAATATAGCATAGAAATACAATTGTACCAGCATGGATTCAACAGTCTGATGGCCTGGTGGAAGAAGCTGTCCTGGAGCCTATTGGTCCTGGCTTTTATGCTGCAGTACCATTTCCCGGATGGTAGCAGCTGGAACAGTTTGTGGTTGGGGTGACTTAGGTCCCCAATGATCCTTTGGGCCCTTTTTACACATCTGTCTCTGTTAATGTCCTGAATAGTTCACATCTACAGAGCCAGTACGTACAGACCACGTGAGATCTTCGGTGATGTTTATGCTGAGGAACCTAACACAGTTCACCCTCTCAACCCAGATCTATCGATGTCAATAAGGGTTAGCCTGTCTCCATTCCACTTGTAGAGGAATGTCCTACCACACATTGATTCCTCTAGCTTCTGATAATTTCTCCCCCTTCTCTCATTTTCCATTCCCCTTTCTGGCTCCCCTTTTACAGTTTCTCTTCTCCTCACCTGCCCATCACCTCCCTTTGGTTCCCCACCTCCTTCCTTTTCTCCCACAGTCCACTCTCCTCCCCTATCAGATCTTTTCTTCTTCAGCCCTTTACCTCTTCCACCTATCACCTCACAGCTTCTTACTTCATCCCCCTCCTTCACCCACCCACCCACCTTCCCCCTCACCTGGCCTCGTCTGTCACCTGCCAGCATGTACTTCCCCTCCCTTGGCCTTTGTATTCTGGCTTCTGTGCCCCCTTCCTTTCCAGTCCTGATGAAAGGTCTGAACTGGAAACATCAACTGTTTATTCCCCTCCATAGATGCTGCCTGACCTGTTGCATTCAGTGTGTGTTGCTCTGGATTTCCAGCATCTGCAGAATCTCCTGTGCTTATTGATTAGTCTGTTTTTCATTTATATTCAGTGGCCACTTTATTTGCTTCCTCTGATGCCTGATAAAGTGGCAATTGGGTGTCTGTTCATGGTCTTCTGCTGCTGTAGCCCATCCACTTCATGGTTGGATGGATTGTGTGTTCAGGGAAGCTCTTCTGCACATCACTGTAGTAACACATGGTTATTTGTGTTAGTGTCACCTTCCTGTCAGCTTGAACCAGTCTGGCCATTCTCCTCTGACCTCTCTCATTAACAAGGTGTTTCACCCACAGAAATGCCGCTCGCTGGATTTTTTTTTTTTGTTTTTTACACCATTCTCTGTAAACTCCAGAGATTGTTGGGTGAAAATTCCAAGTGATCAGCAGTTTCTGAGATACGCAAACCGCCCCGTCTGGCACCAACAATTATTCTGTGGTCAGAGTCACTTAGATCACATTTCCTCCCCATTCTGATGTTTGGTCTGAAAAAGACTGAAACTCCTGACCATGTCTGCATGCTTTTATGCATTGAGTTGCTGCCACATGCATTTCCCATCCATTTTCAGCCTGATAAATGGATCTTGGTATCACATTAACTCCGTATGCTTCTTTGAAAAGCCACTGAGCGATCCTCATCTGATTAGATATTTGCGTTCATCGGCAGGTGTATAGGTGCACCTAATAAAGTGGCCATCGAGAGTATCTGTTGTGATTACATTTTAGGCGGTTACACATTTGATAAGAGGCTTTTCTTCCTTTTCCTGACGTGCCGACAATAACCACCATCTGTCTGATTTCACAACGTCAGGCTGCACCAAAGTCTCAAAGAAAAGTTATGTTTGAGTTGAATAGTTTAATGACCTCCCTTCCTATAACATTTCTTTATCCTGCTGAATATGGACTCTACCTAAGGAAATAATTATGGCAATCAAACTTTACAATCCAACAATATTACTGTATAATTCAAAACACCGGGTAATTTACTGTCCTTTTTCAGAAGTTAAGACAGATGAATGGTTCTTGGCATCACATTAACTCTATCTGCTTCTTTGAAATGCTGCTGACAGCAATCTTCAACAGTCCAATTTTGGTCACAGATAATAAGACCATAAGACATAGGAGCAGAATTAAGCCATTTGGCCCAATGACTCTGCTCCACCATTTCACCATGACTGATCCCGGATCCCATTTAACCTCATACACCTGCCCTCTCATCATATCCCTTGATGCCACATCAGATCAGGAACCTATCAACTTCTGCTTTGAACCTTCCAACGGACCTGGCAGATCATTCCCCAGATTCATCAGTCTGGCTAAAAAAATCCTCCTTACTCCTGTTCTAAAAGGTTGCCTCTTAACTTTGAGGCTGTGCCCTCTAGTTCTGGATACTCCCACCATTGAAACATCTTCTCCACATCCACCTTATCTAGTCCTTTCAACATTCGGTAGGTTCAATGAGATCCCCCCCACATTCTTCTAAATTCCAGTGAGAACAGGCCCAAAGCTGCCAAACATTCGTCATGTTAACCCATTCATTCCCAGAATCATCCTCGTGAATCTCCTCTGGGCTCTCTCCAATGACAATACATCCTTTGAGATAAGGGGCCGGAAGCTGTTGACAATACTCCAGTATGGACTGACTAGTGTCTTATAAAGCTTCAGCAACATCTCCTTGCTTTTATATTCTATTCCCTTTGAAATAAAAACCAACATTGCATTTGCCTTCTTTACCACAGACTCAACCTGTGAATGAACCTTCTGGGAGTCTGCACAAGGACTCCTAAGTCCCTCTGCACCTCTGGTGCTTGAATTTTCTCCCCATTTAGATAATAGTCTGCACTTCTGTTTCTTTTACCAAAATGCATTGTCATGCATTTCCCAACCCTATTCCATCTGCCCATTCTTCCATTTTGTCTAAGTCCTGCTGCAATCGCATTGCTTCCTCAGCACTACCTCCACCTCCTCCTACCTTTGTATCATCCATAAACCTTGCCACAAAGCCGTCAATCCCATTATCCAAATCACTGACAAGCAATGTGAAAAGCAGCAGTCCTAATACTGATACCTGAGGAACACCACTAGTCACTGGCAGCCAACCAGAAAAGGCCTCCTTTACTCCCACTCACTGCCTCCTGGCTGTCAGTCATTCTACTATCCATGCCAGTATCTTTCCTTTATCTTGTTAAGTAGCCTAATGTGAAGCACCCTATCAAATGCCTTCTGAAAATCCCAGTAAGTGGCACCCACTGACTTTCCTTTAGAATCAATTCTAACTGATTTGTGAGGCAAGGTTTCCTTTCACAGAAAACTTTCTGACTTGAATCATTTCATCATTTAGATCTCTCTATCCCTTCATGCCCTGACTAATGAAGAATCTATCAACCTCTCCCTTAAATATATGTAAAAACTTTGCCTCCACTTCTGCCTGTGGCAACAAATTCCACAGATTCACCACCCTCTGGCTAAAGAAATTCCTTCTCATCTCTGTTCTAAAAGGACACCCTTCTATTCTGAGGCTGTGTCCTCTGGCCCGAGACTCTCCCACCGTAGGAAACATCCTCTCCACAGTCACTCTATCACCACTCAATAGATTTCAATGAGGTTACCCCTCCTTCTTCCTAATTCTAAGAATCTTTTATAAAATGATACAGTCAAGGTCATCTTAAGGGTCTAGTTACGCCATAGGATTTATCAGGACTTTTCACCTGCACTCGACCCAGTCAGTCTTTGGAAAAGTGATCCATCTTCTGCCACCTGAGTGAGATGCCAGTATTAGATTGGATTTCTTTGCATAACGTAGCAATCAATCATCTTTCCTCTGAAAAGTGATAGCCTCGTGTCAAAAAAGCAATGCCCTTTGTATCACACACTAAATGCTGGAAGAAATCAGCAGGCTGCACAGCATCTAGAGAAAAGAGTAAACAGCCAACTCTTGGGCCCAGACCCTTCCTCAGGACTGAAGAGAAAAAGATGAGGAGTCAGTGTTAGAAGATGGGGGGAGGGGAGGAAGGAATTTCTTTGACTAAAAGAGTCACATAGTCATAGAAAAGTACAGCACCGAAGCAGGGCCTTAGACATTGAAATTGAGCTTTCATGAACCACTTATGCTGGCAGCTCATCCCACACTCTCACCACCCTCTGAATGAAGAAATTTCCCCTCATGATCTTCTTAAACTTTTCACCTTTCACACTTAACCCATGACCTCTAGTTGTAGTCCCACCCAAGCTCAGCATTCCCAAATTTGTAGTTAAATTCCAGTGCCATTCTATTAGGAGTCTCTGTACATCACCCCTGTGGAATTGTGGGCTTTCTCTCAGTGTGCCAGTTTCCTCCCATAGTCCAAAGATACACTGGGGAGGGGGGCGGGAGGTCTGAATTAAAGAGCTAGAAAGCTGATCTGTGAAAGAGACACAGGGCTGGAGAAGGGGCAGTCCGATAGGACTGTGCTGGATTGGGTGTTGTGCAATGATCCGGAGGTGATAAGAGAGCTTAAGGTTAAGGAACCCTTGGGGAACAGTGATCTCAATATGATTGAGTTCACTTTGAATTTTGAGAAGGAGAAATTAAATTCCAATGCGTCGGTATTTCAGTGGAATAAAGGAAATTACAATTGCATGAGAGGGGAACTGGCCAAGGTTCACTGAAAAGAGACACTAGCAGGAAGGACAGCAGAGCAGCAATGTCTGGAATTTCTGCAAAAAATGAGGGAGGTGCAAAACAGATAAATTCCAAATAAGAAGAAATTTTCGAATGGAAGAAGGACACTACCGTGAAGTCAGAGCCAAAGTAAAAGCAAAAGAGGAGGCATATAAGGAAGCCAGAGCTAATGGGAAGATAGAGGAATGGGGAGCTTATAAAAGCTTGCAGAAGGAAACTAAGAAGGTCATTAGGAAGGAAAAGATGAATTATGGAAGGAAGCTGGCGACTACTATCAAACAAGGTACTAAAAGCTTTTTTATATACATATTAAAGATAAAAGAGAGTTGAAGGTAGATATAGAACCACCAGAAAATGACACTGGAGATATTGTAATGAGAGACAGAGAGATGGCAGAG
Source organism: Hemitrygon akajei (assembly GCF_048418815.1). Classification (NCBI taxonomy): domain Eukaryota; kingdom Metazoa; phylum Chordata; class Chondrichthyes; order Myliobatiformes; family Dasyatidae; genus Hemitrygon; species Hemitrygon akajei. The sequence continues at coordinate 170,685,761 of NC_133132.1, forward strand.
GAACTGAATGCGTATTTTGCATCAGTCTTCACAGTGGAAAACATCTGCTGTATACCGGACATTGAAGAGTGGCAGGGAAGTGAAGATTGTGCAGTGAAAATTACGACTGAGAAGGTGCTGAGTAAACTTAATGGTCTGAGAGTGGATAAATCTCCTGGACCTGATGGAATGCACCCTCGGGTTCTGAAGGAAGTAGCGAGAGAGATTGCAGAGGCATTAACAATGACCTTTCAGGAATCGATAAATTCTGGCATTGTACCAGATGACTGGAAAATTGCAAATGTTACTCCGCTATTTAAGAAGGCTGGGAGGCAGCAGAAAGGAAACTATAGACCTGTTAGCCTGATGTCAGTGGTTGGGAAGTTGTTGGAATCCATTGTTAGAGATGAGATTACTGAGTACCTCGAGGCACATGACAAGATAGGCCAAAGCCAGCATGGTTTCCTGAAAGGAAAATACTGTCTGTCTAACTTACTGCAATTTTTTGAGGAAATTACAAGCAGGATAAACAAAGGAGATGCAGTAGATGTTGTGTACTTGGATTTTCAGAAGGCCTTTGACAAGGTGACGCACATGAGGCTGCTTAGCAAGATACGAACTCATGGAATTACAGGGGAGTTACTAGCATGGGTGCTGTATTGGCTGATTAGCAGAAAACAAAGAGTGGGAATAAAGGGATCCTATTCTGATGGGCTGCCAGTTAGCCACAGGGGTCGGTGTTGGGACCGCTGCTTTTTACAATGTTAGTCAATGATTTGGACGATGGGATTAATGGATTTGTGGCTAAGTATGCTGATGATACAAAGATGGGTGGAGGAGCGGGTAGTGTTGAGGAAACAGAGAGCCTGCAGAGAGACTGAGATAGTTTAGGGGAATGGGCAAAGAAGTGGCAAATGAAATACAATGTTGGAAAGTGTATGGTCATGCACTTTGGTGAAAGAAATAAATGGACAGACTATTATTTAGATGGGGAGAGAATTCAAAATGCAGATATGCAAAGGGACTTGAGAGTCTTTGTGCCAGATACCCTGAAGGTTAACCTTCAGGTTGAGTCAGTGGTAAAGAAGGTGAATGCAATGTTGGATATAAAATATAAGAGCAGAGATGTGATGTTGAGGTTCTATAAGGCACTTGTGAGACCATACTTGGAGTATTGTGTGCAGTTTTGACTCCTTATTTTAGAAAGGATATACTGATATTGGAGAGGGTTCAGAGAAGATTCATGAGAATGATTCCAGAAATGAAAGGGTTATCGTATGAGGAACATCTGGCAGCTCTTGGGCTGTATTCCCTGGAGTTCAGGAGAATGAGGGGGGATCTCATAGAAACATTTCAAATGTTAAAAGACCTGAACAGATTAGATATGGCATAATTATTCCCCATGGTAGGGGATTCTAGGACAAGAGGGCACAACTTCAGGATTGAAGGACGTCTATTTAGAACAGAGATGTGGAGAAATTACTTTAGTCAGAGGTGGTAAATCTATGGAATTTGTTGCCACGAGCATCTGTGGAAGCCAAGTAATAAGGCAGAGACAGATAGGTTCTTGATTAGCCAGGGCAACAAATGGCATGGGGAGAAGGCAGGGGAGTGGGGATGACTGGAAGAACTGTGATAGCCCATGAGTGAATGGTAGAGCAGACTTAATGGGCTGAATGGCCTACTTCTGCTCCTATATCTTATGGTATTATGGACAGAAGACTATGGAACAAAGAAGAGGAGTTAAGAGAACCAGAGGGAAGCGATGGGCAGGCAAGGTGAGAAAGGGCAATGGGAATGGGGAGTGGTGAAGGGTGGGGGGCTTACCAGAAGATCGAGAAGTCGTTCATTCCATCAGATTGAAGGTGACCCAGATGAAATATAAGGTGTTGCTCCTCCCATCTGAGTGTGGCTCATTGTGACAGTTGAGGAGGCCATGGACTGACATGTCGGAATGGGAATAGGAAGTGGAGCTGTTCAAACTGAGGAAAGATTATACCGATTCTTGGTTACAACAAATAAATCAATGCATTGAACACAGGACAGTACAGCACAGCAGCAGGACCTCTGCCCCACAACAATAAAATTAGTGATCAAATGGCCAACTAAACTAATCTCTTCTGCCTACACAATGTCCACATCCTTCAATTTTCCTCACATTCACATGCCAATATAAATGTCTCTTATGTTCCTTATCTAAAAGTTCCTTATGTACCTGCCTCTACCATCACCTTACAGAGCACATTCCAGGCCAATCTGTGTACAAAATAACCTTGACTCTCACATCTCATAAGAACATAAGAAAGAGGAACAGGAGTCAGCCATTTGGCCCATCGAGCCTGCCCCACCATTCAATAAAATCATGGCTGATCTCCACCTACCTTCCTTTTCCCCACAACTCGTACTTCCCCTACTATGAAAACATCTATCCAACCCTTTCTTAAATATATTTACTGAGGTACCCTCCATTTCTTCCCTGGGCAGAAAATTCCACAGTTTCACCACTCTCTGGGAAAAGCAGTTCCTCCTCAACTCCATCCTAAACTTACTGCCCCAAATCTTGAGACTATGTCCCCTCGTTCTAGTCTTGCCTACCAGTGGAAACAACTTTCCTGCCTCAATCTTATCTACCCCTTTCGTAATTTTATCTGTTTTGAAATTACTCCCTCTCACCATTAATTCATGCCCTCTGGTTTTGGGCATTTCAAACCTGGGGAAAATATACAGGCTGTCTGCACTATCTGTGCCTCTCATAATCTGATAAACCTCTCTCAGATCTCCCCTCAGCCTCAGCCACTCCAGAAAAAACAACTCAAGTTTGTCGAACCTCTCATGATAGCACATGCAACCTTTCCAAAGCCTTGACGTATCTCCTATAGTGGGGTGAAGGGGAATTTTGGAATTGATAATTAATTTTATTTGTTTGTCTCTTTGTTTATTTATTTATTTAGTTGCAGTGCAGAATAGGCCTTTCTGGCCCTTTGAGCCATGTGGCCCAGCAACCCCTAATAGACAGACAGACAGACAGACATACTTTATTGATCCCAAGGGAAATTGAGTTTTGTTACAGTTGCACCAACCAAGAATAGTGAAGAAATATAGCAATATAAAACCATAAATAATTAAATAATAATAAGTAAATTATTCCAAGTGGAAATAAGTCCAGGACCAGCCTATTGGCTCAGGGTGTCTGACACTCCAAGGGAGAAGTTGTAAAGTTTGATGGCCACAGGCAGGAATGACTTCCTATGACGCTCAGTGTTACATCTCGGTGGAATGTACTCCTGTGCCTAACCAGTACATTATGGAGTGGATGGGCGACATTGTCCAAGATGGCATGCAACTTGGACAGCATCCTCTTTTCAGACACCACCGTCAGAGAAACCCTACCCTACTCACAGGACAATTTACAACAACCAATTAACCGAGCAACTGGTACATCTTTGGACTGTGGGAGGAAACCAGAGTACCCGGAGGAAACCCATGCAGTCACAGGGAGAATGTACAAATGCCTTGCAGACAAAGGTGGGAACTGAACCTGGGTCGTTGGTACTGTAAAGCAGTGTACTAACCACTCAGCTACGATGCTGCCCCCATAAGGTCTTGGTCTTGTGACCATCTGGACAAGAAAAATTTCTGAGTTGTACTCTTTGATAATAAATGAGCCTTTGAACTTCACTCACTCTAACATTAAACTGTTTTCATAACCTATGGACTCACTCCTAAGTATTCTTTATCTCATCTTCACAGTATTTATTTGTTTTTTTCCCTTTCTTTTAGTATTTGCACAGTTTGTTTGTTTTTTTTTTGCACATTGGTTGTTGTCTGTCCTGTTGCTTATGGTCTTTCATTGATTCTGTTGTGTTTCTATTGTTATGCCGTTGGCCCCCTCCTTTGTGAAAATCGCAAGAACTCTAGTTAAGGGGGGGGTCAACTGACCCAAGAGAGAGAGACGTGCGGAAGACCACGTTCTCCCAAGAAGCAGAATAAAAGTGACTTTGACTATTGTCTCATGGAGACCACGTGAAAGGCCCTCGGGCAGGGTGGGCTGGTTGAGAGAGAGATCGCAATACCTGCAACCTGATTGACACCTGCGATCCCGTGAAGAAGTATAAAGGAGTGTCTGAGGGGAGGACCCTCAGACGCACCCAGATGCACCAAGGAAAACACACGAAGGAGAAACGCTAGAAATCCTGCGACAGCGTTTTAATAGCTACAGCCAGTGGTGGGGTTCGTGTGCGTCCTTCCCTTGCCTGGGATTGATGACTTCACCACGGAAGACGGCCTAGCTACAGGGGAAGCCACAGATGAGAGTCCATTCCCCCAACGAGACTTCCGACTACCTCCTACAGGTTGGAAAACCTGTCGGGTAAATGCTTCATGTTCTCTGTCTTTCTAACAAAAGTGCACCAACGCGACACTTCCGCCGGCAACTAAGTGAAACTGCCGTGATCTAAAAGACTTTTAGATATCCAGCGAACGATATAAAATCTACATTACCCCTTGACGACGAGCGAGCTTGTGTTTTGAATGATTATTATTACACCGGTGTTTTAGATTGAGTTTTGACGATCTGAATGTTTTGTATTAACCATACGTTTGTGCCCTTGTTGAATAAAACGTTTGAAAATAGTAGCATCCGACTCAGCTGATCCATCTATCTTTGCTGGTAAGTTACCTGGTTACGGGGTTTTCGTAACACTATGTATTTACTGTGATTGCCCACAAGAAAATGAATTCAGGATTTGATAATAAATTAATGTTGACGTTAATTTTACTGTCCTGAATTTAAAGACTTCACAACTGGCAGCCATATTTTCTCCTTCAGTTGTTTCTTAAATTCCTTCACTAAACAGCACCTCTTTCCTCTTTTAAGACATTGCTTACATCTGCACCTTTGACCCTGTGTAGCTTGTTGTCAAGCATCATTTGATAAACCTGTTGTTAAATATTTTGTTTTCCAAAGTGAGCCAGTGTAGAAATGAACATTGTTGGTGAAAATGAAAAGATGGCAAATATTCTGCATGGTAACTGTGTCAAAGTACTCATGAAGGACAACATGAACAAGATGTCATCCCTTGAAAAGAGCAGCAAGCCAAGGGGCACATTCTTGATGTACATGAGAATGAGGTCCCAGACAAGCTGAAAGTCTCAAAGAAAGAATCCCAATGATAGAAAATATGGAGTAAAGACAGATAAAAGAAGTTGAGATACAGAACACCAAGATTAAAATTGAAAAGCAAATTGGACTGAGTAAAGGAGAGGGCATACACTCAGTGGCCACTTTATTAGGTACCATATGACCATGACCTTAAGACTATAAGATGTAGGAGCAGAATTAAGGCATTTGACCCATCAAGTCTGCTCTGCTATTTCATCACTGCTGATGCAATTTTTCTCTCAGATCCAGCTTGCTGCTTACACATTTATCCCTTCATGCCCTGACCAATCAAAAATCTATCAACCTCTGCCTTAAATATACATAAAGACTTGGTCTCCAAAGCTGCCTGTGGCAAAGAATTACACAGATTCACCACTCTCTGGCTAAGGAAATTCCTCCTCATCTCTGTTCTAAGAGGACACCCTCCACTCTGAGGCTGTGTCCCCTGATCTTGGAGTCTCCCACCACAGGAAACATCCTCTGCACATCCACTCTATCAAGGCCTTTCACCATTCGATAGATTTCAATGAGGTCACCCCTTATCTTTCTGAATTCGAGTGAATACAGGCCTAGAGCCATACAACACTCCTCAAATGACAAGCTATTCAATCCTGGAGTCATTTTCATGAACCTCCTCTGAACCCTCTCCAGTTTCAGCACATCTTTTCTAAGATAAGGGATCAAAACTGCTCACAATTCCTCAACTGAGATGCTTTTTAAGCTTCAACATTACATCCTTACTTTTATAACTTACTTGAAATAAATGCTAACATTGCATTTTGCCTTCCTCACCACAGACTCAACCTGCAAGTTAACCTTTAGGGAATCCTGCACAAGGACTCTTAAGTCCCTTTGCACCTCAGTTTTTTTTCATTTTCTCTCCATTGAGAAAAAAGTCAACCTTTTCATTTCTTCTACCAAAGTGCATGATCATGCACTTTCCAACACTATATTTCATCTGCCATTTCTCTGCCCATTCTCCTAATCTGTCTAAGTCCTCTGCAGTCTCTCTGCTTCTTCAAAACCACCTGCCCCTCTGCCTATCTCCATATCACCTGCAAACTTTGCAACAAAGCCATCAATTCCATCATCAAAATCACTGACATATAAAGTAAAAAGGATTGGTCCCAACACAGATACCTGTGGAAAACCACTAAACACCAGCAGCCAACCAGAAAAGGCTCCCTTTATTCACACTCTTTGTCTCCTGCCAATCAACCCCTGCTTTACCCATCCTACGATCTTTCCTGTAATCCATGGGCTCATAGTTTGTTAAGCAGCCTCATGTGTGGCAGCTTGTCAGAGGTCTTCTGAAAATCCAAAGTACGCAACACCAACTGAACTCCTTTGTCTACCCTGCTTGTTACTTCTCCAAAGAATTCCAGCTGATTTGTCAGGCAAGATTTTCCCTTGAGGAAGCCATGCTGACTATGACCTATTTAATCACGTGCCTCCAAGTACCCTGAAACCACATCCTTGATAATCAACACCAACATCTTCCCAGCCACTGAAGTCAGATTAACTGGCATAGGCCAGTTTCCTTTCTTCTGCCTCTCAAAGAGTGAATGACATTCACAATTTTCCATTCTTCTGGAACCATTCCAGAATCTAGTAATTCTTGAAAGATCATTACTAATGCCTCCACAATCTCTTCAGCTACCTCTTCCAGAACTCTGGGGTGTTCACCATCTGGTCCAGGCGACTTATCTAACTTCAGACCTTTCAGCTTCCCAATAACCTTCTCTCTAGTTGTGGTAACTTCACACACTTCATGACCCCTGACACCTGGAGCTTCCACCGTACTGCTAGTGTCTTCCACAGTGAAGACTAATGCAAAATACTTGTTCAGTTTGATCAGCATTTTGTTGTCCACCTTTGCTACATCTCCAGCATCGTTTTCCAGTGATCCAATGTCCACTCTCACCTCTCTTATACATTTTATATCTCTGAAGAAACTTTTGGTATCTTCTTTAATATTATTGGCTAGCTTAGTTTCATATTCCATCTTTACCATCTTCATGACTTTATTATTGCTTTATGTTGGTTTATAAAAGCTTTTCAAAGTTTAAAAAAATGTTTTTATAAGTCTATAAAAGATCACTCACCCCTTAGGGTTATTTTACCTTAAGCTCTCTGATCAATTCTGGTTCATTGCACAACACACAATCCAGCATAACTGATCCTCTAGGGGACTCAAACATGAGCTGCTTTAAAAAGCCTCCTCATCGGCACTCTAGAAACTCCTCCACCTGTAATCTAGCACCAACCTGGTTTTTCCAAAGTACCAAACCCCTAAGACTATTAAAACATTGCCCTTTTGGCATGCATTTTCTATCTTCTGTTGTAATTTGTAGGTTACATTCTTACTAATATTTGGGGCTTGGTGCACATCTCCCATCTGGATCTTTTTACCCTTGCAGTTCCTTAGCTCTATCCGCAATGATTCATCACCTTCCGACCCTACGTCACCTTTTTCTAATGATTTGAATTAATTTTTTACCAACAGGGCAATGCTGCCCCCTCTGCCTTCCTGCCTATCCTTTTGATACAATGTTTTCCCTTGGACGTTACACTCCCAGCAACAATATTTCAGCCATGATTCAGTGATGGCTAAGACATCATATCTGCCAATCTGTAACTGTGCTGCAAGTTCGTCTACCTTATACTGTATACTGTACACACTTCCAAATACAACACCTTCAGTCCTGTATTCACCTTTTACGTTGCAACTTATCCTGTTGACTACAATTTTGCCCTGTCAACAGCCTCTCCTCACTACACATTGCCTCTGTTTGGAAACCAGCTACCTCATCTTCAGCACTGTTATCTCTCTTTCCTATGGTACATCTTGCATTGAAGTATAGGCAGCTCAGAATTGTCACACCACGCTCAACCTTTTGTTTCCTGACTTTATCTGAGGTCTTACCAACATCTGCCTCCACAGCCTCTCCTCTAACTGCACTGGCACTCTGGCTCCCATCCCCCTGCAACTCTAGTTTAAACCCCACCATGCAGCATTAACAAACCTTCCCGTTAACCTTCCCTCTCCAGTTCAGGTGCAAATTGTCCTTTCTCCACAGGTCCCACCTTCCCTGGAAAAGAGCTCAACCATGCAGAAATATTATGCCCTCTGTCCTAAACCAACTCCTTAGCCACATATTAAACTGTATAATCTTCCTAGTTCTAGCCTCATTAGCACATGACATGGGTAGCAATCCTGAGATCACAACCCTGGAGGTCCTGCCATTTAACTTAGCACCTAACTCCCTGAACTCCCTATGCAGAAACTTGGCACTCATCTACCATTTCATTGGTACATACATGGACTGTTCACCCTCCCTCTTAAGAATGTTGAGGACTCGATCAGAGATATTCTGAACACTGGCACCCAGGAGGCAAGATACCATCCTGGAAGCTTGTTCTCGCCCACAGACCCTCCCGTCTATTCTCCTAACTAACGAGTCCCCTATCACCACAGTGTGCCTTTCTCCTCACTTTCCTTTTGAGCCATGGAGGCAGACTCAATGCCAGAGACACAACCTCTGTGACTTTTCTCTGTTAGGTCGTCCCCCCTGACAGCATCAGAAGTGATATACCTGTTGTTGAGGGGGATGGCCACTGGGGTACTCTGCACAGGCATCTTTCCCCTTCCTGACTGTCACACAGTTTCCTGCGTCCTGCACCTTGGATGTAACTACCACTATATATCCTCTCTATCATCTCCTCAGCCTCCGGAACGATCCAGTGTTCACCCACTTCCAGCTCCAACTCCTTAATGCATTTTATTAGGAGTTGCATCCGGATGCACTTCTCACAGTTGTAGTCATCAGGGACACTGGAGATCTCCCTGCCTACCCACATCCCACAAGAGGAGTATTCCACTATCCTACCTGTCACCTCTACTGTCCTAACTGAGTAGATATAAAGAAGAGAAGGAAAAACACTTTAGCTTTTCTTTCCTTTGCTTTCTCTAAGGCCCTCTTTGATGAAGCCTTGAAGAGCTAAAACGTCAAGATCACCACTGTGACTACGCTCACTCTAACGACGGCTGCTGCACTTACCCCTGCCTTTCTCTATTTTGCTCTTACTAATCAATCCCAAATGCCGATTGATCACTGGTCGAAGCATTTCCTGCTGCCGCAACCCACTGCTACTCTTTTACCCTCGGGCATTGGACCTAAGAGAAGTCTCCTCCTCTCCAAACTTTGGATTGGCCGCTGGTCAGGTATACCAGAACACCTGCTCATTAATGCAAATACCTAATCAGCCAATCATGTGGCTGCAACTCAATGCATAAAATCATGCAGACATGGCCATGAGGTTCAGTTGTTGTGCAGACCAAACATCTGAATAGGGAAGGAATGTGATCGAAGTGACTTCCACTGTGGAATGATTGTCGGTGCCAGACAGGGTGGTCTGAGTATCTCAGGAACTGCTGATGTCCTGGGATTTTCACAAACAACAAGTTCTACAGTTTACAGCAAATGGTGTGAAAAACAATGAAAACAATCCAGTGAGTAGCAGTTCTGTGGGTGAAAAGGTCAGAGAAGAATGGCCAGACTGGTTCAAGCTGACAGAAAGGCGACATTTACAACAGTGGTGTGCAGAAGAGCATCTCTGAAAGCACAACATGTCGAACCTTGAAGTGGATGGGCTACAGCAGCAGAAGACCAGGAATATACACTCTCCGGCCACTGTATTAGGTACAGCAGATCCCAAATAAAGTGGCCACTGTGTGTAGAAAGGGTACACAGCCATTATCCTTTATGCCTAATACTAGAGGACATGCATTTAAGCTGAAAATGAAAAGGTTCAGAACCATTTCTGCTGACAGGAGAAAGGGTAAAGGCAGCAAAAACCAGTCACTTCAGGCCAGTGGGGCTCATCAGCTGTGGTTAGCAGCTCATCTAGGAGAAGGAAAACTCTGATCTCAAACCTCTGCTGCTTTGCAGCTATGCCCACTCACGGGGAAGGCTTCGGGAGTGAACCCCAAGGGAAAAATCCCAAGCTGGAGTCCCTACAATGGTCCTACATTGAGTTCAATGCTGAGTGGCAACTCCTGCGACATTACTGGTACCAAATTGTTTTGGTCTCTGCCGTTCCTTTGGGATCATCAGATGCATGGAGAGGGGGAGTTTGCTACATGGGGCAACAGCCTGCTCGCTGTATCATACTGCCCAGGCTTGTGTATCTAGACAGCTAGAACGCAATATCACCGGTCAATTCTGACTGATGGAGGCCTCAGACAGACAGGAAAGGTTCAAAGGTTCAAGGAGATGTGTGGAACAGAACATAGAACATAGTACAGGCCTTTGAGCTGCTGTGACTGTGATCGAAGTCACTGGAGAGAGACTGAACCTGGTGAATACCGAAGTCTTTATTCAGCAAAACAAATACACAGCATACTCTCGACACTCTTGGAAGAGGAGGCCCTTTTGACCCAATATTACGTGACATTTTTATATTCTAAAGATCAAAGGTAATGGCAGGACAATCCTATAGTTACACTGTATCTACAAAGTAGCCTTTGAATTACATATAATTTTCAGACTCCTTCTTCACATCCACATTCCAGACACCCAAAATAAATGTTAATCAGCACTGACTCTGGGCTGCACTTACAGACATCTCGGGTCAATGGTGTGTTTCGTGGTTTCAATTGACTCCAGTCTGCAGCTCCAAGAACAGTACTGTTCAGGGCTGCATTTTAAACTCAATCTACAATCCGCGTTCGGGTCTGAAGATTGGTTGCTGTTGTACTTAATATTTGAAATATACCATAATTCCAGAATATGCCCATGTTGTGTCATCCTTTTAACCTCACTTAAGATCAATCTAAGCCTTCTCTCCTATATATGTGCCATTTTTCTATCATCCATCTTAGAGTATCTTAAATGCTCCTAGTGTATCTGGCTTTACCACTACCCCAGCAGTACAGTCCATGTACCCACCACTCTATTTGAAAAGAAAACTTAACTCTGACATCTTCCCTGTACTTTCCTCCAATTATCTTAAAGTTATGCCCCCTCATATTGGCTATTTCCATCCTGGGAAAAAAATTCTTGCTGTCCACTTGATCTATGCCTCCTATCATCTTGTACACCTCTATCAAATCACCCCTCATCCTCCTTCACTCTGAAGAGAAAAGCCCCAGTCACTCAGCCTATCCTCATTGGACAAGTTGTCCAATCCAGGCAGCATCCTGGTAACTCTTCTCTGCAATCTCCGTAAATCTTCCCTAACCAGTCAGTAGTACATATTGAAGAATCCTGAGGAAGGGTCTCGGCCCAAAATGTCGTCTGCTTACTCTTTCCCATAGATCCCATAGATGATGCCTGACCTGCTGAGTTCCTCCAGTATTTTGCGTGTGTTGCTCTGAATTCCCAGCACCTGCGGATTTTCTTGTGTTTAGAATTGTACATGTTTGCTTGTTTGTTTGTTCATTTATTTAGAAATACAGAACGGAACAGGCCCTTCCGGTCCAACGAGCTGTGCCACCAGCAGTCCACAGATCTAAATATGGGAAAATTTACAATGACCAATTAGCCTATGAACTGGTACCCCTTTGGACTGTGAGAGGAAACCGTAGTACATGGAGAAAACCCACGTAGTCCACGGGGAGGATGTACAAATTTCTTACCTGGAACCGAACTCCCAGCTCCTCAAGCTGTACTAGCATCGCACTAGCCACTATACTACCGTGGGGCCTGAATATTCTGAACTATTTGCGTGTGTCAGTTGATCCATTATTGCTGGCATTCTGGAGACCCACAAATTCGAAAGCACCAGAGAAGAGGAAATTACTTTTCTCCTTCAAAAAATAAGTTAACGAGTGGACGGAGCCAAAGTTACCCAAAGACATCCCATGAATAAACCAGAATGTGTATCCTGGCTCCAGCCCAGAACCTCTACCACTTGATATTGTTTTTATTCAAAATCTGAAACATAGCTCTTTTCTTTTCCAGCATATTAAAATATGTTAATGCTTCAAGTGTCTTCCCCAACAGGAAGTGAAAGGCTGGATTTATTTCCCTCTGCCTAAGGCTTCAGAGGGCAACGCTACAAACACACCTGTTGTCGACCACTATCAGATTACAGTCTGATGCACATGCTGTGGATTATCGTGGGGTACTCAGAATAGAGTGGAGATTCAAACCAGATTCTTTATATTAGGGTGATTTACGGCTCGTTAAGCACAGTTGTTCACCAACTGAGTTGCGGATATGCAGAGTTATGATTGTTTTACGGACACACAAGAGACTGCACATGTTGGAATCTGAAACAACAAAAGACAAGCTGAAGGAACTTGGCAATTGGGCACCTGGGAAGGGAATTGGGGGAGGGTTGGGGGGGGGGTGGTACTGTGGCGTAGCAGTCAGCACGATGCTATTACAAACCATTGGAGTTCGGAGTTCAATTCCCGCGTTCTCGGTGAGGGCATTCATCCCCACGTCCTCCTCACGGATACACAGGTTTTCTCCAGGTGTTCTGGTTTTCTCCCACAGTCCAACTAAGCAAGGGTTGCTGGGTTAATTGGTCATTATGAATTGTCCCGTGATTAGGCTGGGGTTAAACCGAATCACGAGAGTCTGTAGATGCTGGAAATCCAGAGCAGCACACACAAAATGCTGGAAGAACTCAACAGGGCAGGCAGCATCAATGGTAATAAATAACCAGTCAATGTTGCAGGACAAAAGCCTTCTTCAGTCCTAAGTTTTCCACTGCTGTAGACCATCCACTTCCAGGTTTGGTGTGTCTTGCATTCAGAGATGCTCTTCTGCACGCCACTGAGGTAACTCATAGTTATCTGAGTTACTATTGCCTTCTTATCAGCTTGTGCCAGTGTGGCCATTCTCCTCTGACCTCTCTCATTGACAAGGTATCTTCACCCACAGAACTGCCTCCCACTAGCTGTTTTTTTTTACTTTGTTTTGTTTTTCGCACAATTCTCTGTAAACTCTAGGGAGTGTTGTTTGTGAAAATCTCAAGAGATCAGCAGTTTCTGAGATACTGAAACCACCCTGTCTGGTACCAACAATCACTCCACAGTCAAAAGTAAATTAGATCACATTTCTTCCCCATTCTAATGTTTGGCCTGAACAGTAACTGGCTTCAGCTGGAGCCTGTATTTCTGTTAGTATCTCCAGTTGAATTTTGTCTTTTTGTGCGTTTTCCCCCTAGCCGTCAGTCTGTGGTTTTGTATTGCCATGTGATCTTGTTTGTTTTCATGCCCCATGTGTTCCTGTCCCTGCTCCTGCTCTACTCCGGCCCCTGTATTACTGAGTACCCCGTCTCTCACCTGTTTCTCATTGTTACCTGTATTTCTGCCTCCTGTGTCTCACTGTGCTCCACCTATCATCTGCCTCTCTGTTTATTGCTCAGTGTGTTTCAGTCCTGTGCTTTCACCTGTTTGTTGCCAGGTTGTGCCAGTGAATTTTCCTGAGTGTTTCCAGCATTTGTATCTGCACTCTGTCCGTCTGAATATCGACTCTGTCTGTTTCCCGATTCTGATTTTTGGATTTCTTGACCTCCGTCTGAACTTTGCTACTGACTTTGTTGTCCCTCTGGATTTGCTACTCAGTAAATATTACAGTGTGCACAGTACTGGGTCTGTGATTGGATCCCTGCTCCAGTGTCCTGACAGTACAATCTGGCCAGAATGGATCCAGCAGACCCTGGCTGTCTGAGAGCTGTCCTGGAACAACAAGACACCAGAACCAGCTGAACTCCATGTTCAGGGCAGTGGAGTCATTTTCTGCCAATGTAGCCGACCTTGGAGCCCAAACTCAGTCACTCCAGTTGTCCCAGAACGCCCATCAACATCAGCGATGCATCTTCCGCCCACCGTCCGCGTTCTCGCTTAATCCTCCCGTCCAAGATGCCCGTCTGCCACCTCCAGAAAAGTACTCAGGTGAGTGTGACCCCTGTCTGGCCCTCCTCGTACCTGCTTTTCTGGAGTGGGGCGTCCAACAGCGAGCAGTCTCCGCCTTGGTCAATTCTGGTGCGGAGGGGTGTCTTATCGATTCCAGCTTGGCTGCCCAGTGGGGATTACCCACGTCTGCTCTCCAGTCACCATTGGCGGCCAGCACCTTGAACGGTCAGAGACTGGCTAACATCACCCATGTCATGGCCCCGGTGAGTCTCAGTTTATCCGGCAACCATCCTGAACAATTAACCCTTTATGTTATTGACACTCCACAAGTTCCCATTGTCCTGGGCCATCCCTGGTTATTTAAACACAACCCCCACATTGACTGGCTCAGTCAAAAGATTGTAGGCTGGAGCCCATTCTGTCACTCCCACTGACTCCGCCATGCTCAGATCCCCTTGTCTCCGAGCCCAGATTCCCCCCCCCCTGAGGAATTTCCAGACCTTAGTGCCATCCCTCCTGAATACATGGACCTCAGGGTTGTGTCCAGCGTGTCCCAGACCACTTCCCTGCTGCCTCATCATCCATATGATTGTGCCATTGACCTCTTGCCTGGCACATCTCCCCCAAGGGGCCGCCTGTATTCCCTGTCCATACCTGAAACAGAAGCCATGAATAAGTACGTTCAAGAGTCTCTGGCTGCAGGCATCGTCCGGCCATCTTCCTCCCCTGGTGGTGCCGGGTTTTTCTTTGTTGAAAAGAAGGATGGCTCCTTGCGTCCATGCATTGATTATCGGGGACGGAATGAAGTCATTGTTAAGAACCGTTACCCTCTTCTGCTCATGACCTCGGCATTTGAACTACTGCAGGGAGCCTCAGTTTTCACCAAGCTTGATCTCGGTAACGCCCATCATCTTGTCCGCATCCACGAAGGGGACGAGTGGAAGACGGCCTTCAACACCACCTCAGGCCATTACGAGTATCTGGTCATGCCATTCGGTCTCACCAATGCCCCTGCTGTCTTCCAAGCCTTGGTAAATGACGTTCCCAGGGACATGCTGAACCAATTTATTTGTGCGTATCTCAACGACATTTTGATTTTTTTCTAAGTCCCTTGCTGAACACACAGGTCACGTCCACAGAGTTCTCCAGCGCCTTCTGGAGAACCAGCTCTTTGTGAAGGCTGAGAAATGAGTTTCATCACAATACAGTCTCCTTCCTGGGGTATGTAATTTCAGGCGGTTCCATTCAGATGGACCAACAGAAGGCCAAGGCGGAGGTCGAATGGCCACAACCTTCGACTCGTCGGGAGCAGCAACGCTTCTCGGGCTTTGCTAACTTCTATCGCCACTTCATCAGAAACTACAGTACACTGGCTGCACCACTCACTGCTCTTACCTCATCGGCTGTCAGATTCTCCGGGTCCCCTGCTGCTGAGAAAGCATTCTCTGACCTGAAGGAACATTTCACCTCTGCCCCCATCCTGATTCAACCCGACACTGACCGGCAGTTCATTGTGGAGGTGGATGTGTCTAACACTGGCGTAGGAGCTGTTCTCTCTCAGCGCTTGGCCAAGAATGAGAAGGTTCACCCCTGAGCCTCCTTCTCTCACCGCCTCACTCCCACTGAGTGGAATTACGAAGTCTGAAACCGGGAGCTGCTGGCTGTGAGGCTAGCTCTGGAGGAGTGGAGGCATCGGCTGGAGGGAGCCAAGGTGTCATTCTTAGTCTGGACTGATCACAAGAATCTGGAATATATCCGTACGGCCAAGCATCTCAACTCCCATCAAGCTCATTGGTCTCTGTTTCTCTCACGATTCAATTTTACTCTGTCCTTCTGGTCCGGTTCCCAGAATGGAAAATCTAATGCTCTCTCCCGAAGATTTCCCTCCTCTGAGACCTCTGAGGTCCCCGATGTCATCCTCCCTGCTCACTGTCTCGTGGATGCAGCGCAATGGGACGTTGTAACCATGGTGCAAGCTGCTCAACAGAGCGAGGCAGCCCTTAGTCAATGCCCTACTAACCGTGTTTATGTTCCCAGCTCTGTCTGCTCACAGGTATTGCAGTGGGGTCATTCTTCCCAGTTATCCTGTCATCCTGGAACCAAGTGTACTCAGGCCTTCATCATTCTGCGGTTCTGGTGGCCCTCCATGGGAGATGACATCCGCAACGTCGTCTCAGTCTGCTCGGTCTGTGCTCAAGGCAAGAACTCTAACCAGTCATCTGCTGGTCTGTTACAACCCCTGTCTATCCCCAAGAGACCCTGGTCCCACATTGCCCTGGATTTTGTCACCGGTCTTCCCCCATCAGATGGTAACACCACCATTCTCACAAACTTGATCTTTTCTCCAAGTTTGTACTCTTCATTCCTTTACCTAAAATCCCCTCTGCCAACGAAACAGCAAAATTACTAGTACTGCATGTTTTTAAATTACATGGTTTACCTGTAGGTGTTGTGTCAGACAGGGGGCTCTCAATTCGCATCTAACTTCTGGAGAGCATTCTGTAATCTTCTGGGGGCCTCTGTGAGTCAGTCTTCAGGATTCCACCCACTGACCAATGGCCAGACCAAGTGGACCAACCAATAGCTGGAGGCTGTACTGTGGTGTCTGGTCTCCCAGAACCCCTCCGCGTAGAGTCAGCAGCTTCCCTGGGCCGAGTACACCATAAACTCTCCTCCATCCTCATCCACCAGTCTGCCCCCCTTCGAGTGCTGCCTTGGCTACCAGCCTCCACTATTGCCTGCCCGGGAGGAGGAGGTTGGCGTTCCATCTGCTGAGGCATTCATCCGTCGTTGTCAGTGAACGTGGAGGCACACTCACTCTGCCCTTCTCCGTGTCTCTGCAGGCATCAAGCTGACCGTCATCACTCCAAGGGCTCACGTTATTGCCAGGGACAGCGTACGCGGCTTTCAACATGAGACTTGCCCCTCAAGGTGGATTCCTGCAAGCTCCCCCTCGCTTCATCGGCCCCTGTCCCATTGCTAAAGTCATCAGCCCTGCTGCCATTTGTCTCAAGCTCCCCTCCATTCGCTGCCACATTCATCCCACCTTTCATTTGTCCCGCATCAAGCCTTTCATGAGTCACCCCCTGTGTCCGGTCCCCAAACGCCCCTCCCACCCCTACGGCTCATCAATAGGTCAAAGGCCTTCATGGTGAGCCGACTGCTGGACGTCCGTTGCTGGGGCCATGGCCTCCAGTACCTTATGGACTGGAAGGGCTATGGTCCTGAGGAGAGGTGCTAGGTCCCATCCTGTAACATCCTGGACCCCTCTGTCGTCAGAGACTTTCAGCGCCAGCACCCAGCTCTACCTACTGTGACACCAAGAGACATCCGTAGATTGGGGGTACTGTCAAAACGTCGAGTTGAATTTTGTCTTTTTGTGTGTTTTCCCCCAGCTGTCAGTCTGTGGTTTTGTATTGCCATGTGCTCTTGTTTGTTTTCATGCCCCATGTGCTCCTGCTCTACTCCAGCCCCTGTATCACTGAGTACCCCGTCTCTCACCTGTTTCCCATTATTACCTGCTTTGCTGCCACTTCCGTCTCACTGTGCTCCACCTATCATCTGCCTCTCTGTTTATTGCTCAGTGTATTTCAGTCCTGTGTTTTCACATGTTTGTTGCCAAATTGTGACAGTAAGTTTTCTGGAGCCTTTCCAGAATTTGTATCTGTACTCTGTCCATTTGAATATCGACTTTGCCTGTTTCCCGATTCTGATTTTTGGATTTCTTGACCTCCCGTCTGAACTTTAATGCCGACTTTGTTGCCCCTCTGAATTTGCTACTCAGTAAATATCACAGTGCACATTGTACTCGGTCTGGGATTGGATCCCTGATTCAGCATCCTGACACTTTCGCTACTTGGAGATTGTTTGGAAGCTTCGGCGCTCTGCATTCTCCGAGAGGATTCTGGGAAGCAGAGGCGCATGAATGAACCCTACGGTGAAGATGCCGCATGAGCCGATGTTTGATCCCATTTTGCCAATTAAAGCTTCCATTGTTTGCCGATTAAAGCGACCAGGGCAATTGAAACATCGAGGTGAATGCAGAAGTTTGGAAATAGTTTGGGTGTTCCAGCTCTCTTCGGTGTCTGAGAGGATTCCAAGAGGTAGAGGCAGTGTACACGAACCTCATAGCGGGCAGGCTTCAGGACAGGGCACAACCCAAAGTTTGGCTCCATTTCACCTATTAAAGCTTCCTTTGTTCACTGATTAAAGCGATTGGGGGGGGTGGGGTTTGAAGCATCGAAGTGAGTGCAGAGCATGAATGCCAGCTACCTGTCTTCTGATAGGCTGCTCTGTACCGGAGGGGAGGGAGTCTGCCACTACGGAGTGCTGTCCAGGTTTTTTCCGCATTTTGGATTTGGATTTTGGACTACAGCCTCTTTTTGTGCAGTCTTAAGGCTTTTATATTTTGTGGGTTTTTTTTCCACCCGATCTTCTCGTGTCTCTTTTTTGTGCGGAGAGCAGGTTTTGGGGGTCGATGTACCTGATCTATTTTGTTCATTGTTTTTGTGTGGGAGGAGGGACTTGGGGGTCAATGTTCCTGATCCGTGTTGCTTGTTTCTTTTGTGGGAGGAGGGATTTGGGGATTGATGTATCTGATCTGTTTTTGTTTGCGTTGCTTTGTGGGGAGATGGGATTTGTGGGTTGAAGACCGTGCTGCCTTTCTTTACTTTCTTAGTTTGATGGCTGCCCAGGTTTTTGAAGAATTTCAGAGTTGTATACTTTGATACTAAATGAACCTTTGACCAAGTCTGCATGCTTTTATGCATTGAGTTGCTGCCACGTGACTGGCTGATTAGATATTTGCATTAATGAGCAGGAGGTACAACCATACCTAATAAAGTTGACACTGAGTGTGTGTTCTAAGTAATTTTGAAACTTAGAAGAGAATTTTATTTAGAGTTGTAGGGATCCACACCACAGTGATTACACAGAGAAATTTAGTGAATTGACACATCTTATTACTTCATAATATTCTCAGATATCATAACCTAGAAATGTTGGTATTTTCTTTGCCAGCACTTTCAATAGTTCTTCCTTTCAGGAACATTAGGATATGTTGGAGATTAAAATCAAAAATCACGATAAAGGATTTTTTGAGCTCTTATTGGAATATATCTGCAACAGTTTATTTCTAACAGGCCTGGAAGTGACATGATGTGAAATGTAGCAGTGGAGACTATTATTTTATAACACCAAAACATAAAACTAATTGAAAGAAAACCATGAAGTTGTGAATGATGTGTGCACTCGAGTTTTGTTTTTACTTGAGTGCATACTTTGTGATGATGTGTGCCATTCACGTAGAGTACTTTCACAAATAATCTGTGATTAACTATATAAACAAAGAATGCTTTAGCAATAATTTACAATATTACTCAACTATTTTTTGAAATATTAAATACACAACACTACTCCCTGTTTAACATAAACTCCAACTCAATGGAGAACACATCTCAACAAAAAAATATATATTCATATGTATGCTTTCTCTCTCACACCTTGTGGGTGGTGTGTCTGTGAGCCCCTGGCACAACAATAACAGTTTATTCGGCCAGGCAGGTTTCTGTTTTAGACATTGCAATTTTGTTTACACTCACTTTCATTTCTGACTGCAACTCAATTGCATCTCTATCTGCTGTTTTATTGATACAGTGATTTCAACTGCTCTTTTAAATGTGAGTTTTGCTTCATTTAGAAGCTATTTCTTGTAAGAATCCACAACGTAACCCATCTCTCGGTGCATCATTAACCCCATCATTGAACTGACAACGCTCAGACAATCTCTTCAATTCAGCCACACACAATGAAATGGACTCCCCTCTCTTTTGATTCTGCTTATGAAAGCTAAATCATTCAACAATTAGCAATGGTTTCGGTTCTAAATATTCCTGCGTTCTTTTCACAATATCAGCAAGCACATTTCAGCTGGTTTGGTTGGAGAAGTTAAACTTCAAAGCAAACTTTTCCACCCAATGCGCTCAGCAAAACTGGCACTTGCTTTGCATTGGCTTTTTTCATTTGCTTCAAAATACTGCTCAATTTGCTCAGTATACAACAACCAGTTATCTGTTGTGCAATTGAGTGTGTCTATCTTTCTGATGTAGCCAGCCTTTTCTGTTCATTGCTTATTTATTATTATTATTATTATTATTATTATTATTATTATTATTATTATTATTATTATTATTATTATTATTATTATTATTATTGTTATTATTATTACCACCACCCAACGCTCACTGTTTATCATCCTGGAATTTCATTCATTTATGGCCTTTTCAACTGGAATGTCTTGCTGAGCTTCTGATGGAAATAAACATGTTTTGCATTTTTTTAAACTCGAATATCTCTCTCTCTCTTTGCTCCTTGCAAAGAAAGAATGTGTTGCACTTCCAAAGGTAGGTAGTTACCTTGGGTTTGTTTTAAACCTTACTCATTGCCATTCTGTTTTGTAACTTCAAAACATAAAACGAATTGAAAGAAAAACACAGAGCCAGGGGAACTAATATGTACTCTCGTTTTGTTTTTACTTTCGCGAGACATGCACATATGATGTGGTAGCATGATGACATATACCATTCATGTACTTTCACATATAACCTGTGTCCGGCCTAAATGTTAATAGATAAATTTGCAGCAAATAGACCACATCAAAAAACCCTAAGAAAGGGTGTTCTTAATGTGGGCATTCCAGTAACATTGTGCTTTTAAAATTCAAATAGGACAAAAGAAAAAAGATATATAATCCATTTGTCAATAGTTCATAAATATCTGCAGATGGTTAGTAGTTAGCCTGATGGTAAAACTGCAGATCTTTTTGTTTTGGGGGGCATTATTACAGCTTGGGGACTTTTGGAGTTTGGAGTTCAATTCCTATGCTGTCATAGACAGCTTCTACCTTGCTATTCCACTACTCCACTGTACCATAACATGGGCTCCTGACCTAATAATCTACCTCATAATTTTGCATCATTTTACCTTGTTTGTCAGTCTTCAGATGTATAATTTTTCATAAGTTTTGTTGCATTTCTTTATTAATGCCTGCAAGAAAATGAATCTGAAATAGTACATGGTGACATATACATACGTGGATAATAATTTCTGAGCTGCAAACAGAAATGGCGGATGTGAGTTTGATTTCAACACTTTAAAGAAACTTGGATAGGTACATGGATGGGAGGGAATGAAGGGCTATGGTGTAGGTGCAGGTCAATAGGGCTAGGCAGATTAATGGTTTTGCACAGAATAAATGGGCCAAAGG
Organism: Hemitrygon akajei; assembly: GCF_048418815.1. Classification (NCBI taxonomy): domain Eukaryota; kingdom Metazoa; phylum Chordata; class Chondrichthyes; order Myliobatiformes; family Dasyatidae; genus Hemitrygon; species Hemitrygon akajei. The sequence continues at coordinate 170,707,037 of NC_133132.1, forward strand.
GCCTGTTTCTGTGCTGTGGTGTTCTATAACTCTCTATGTGAATATCTCCTAAAATTGACTTTGATTTTGACTACACTGCTCTTTCCCTGTAGATGCTACACTTTATTCTGCATTCTGTTATTATTTTACCTTGTTCTACCTCAATATACTGTGTAATGATCTGATCTCTTTAAACAATTTGCAAGACAAGTTTTTCACTGAATCTCAGCATATGTGACAATAATAAATCAATTTTAAATTACAGAAGTCTGTGATTAGATTTATGTGTAGTGTCAGATAAGAATTGACCTTATTCCCCTCCATAGATGCTGCCTGACCTCCAGCTTTTTCATAGATTCAACAATTCACAGTGCATTTATTATCAAAGTATACAACCCTGAGATTCATCTTCCTGCAGGCAGCCATGAAACAAATAACCACCATGGAATGAACCCAGTCAAAGAAAAACATCGAACACCCAGCATACAAAAAACACCAAATCACACAAACAGCAAAGCACGGGTGAATAACATGTGAAATATTAAACATCAAACCACAGAGTAATGTTCAGCGTAGTTCGGTTCAGTTTAGCACTATGTTGCCCTGACCAAAATCACACAAAGTAGCAATAAGAAAGAGGAACCAGAAACACACATAACATGAACTGCAGGGGCCAATCCACAAACTGTGCTGGTCAAGCAGCAGTGAGTGAGAGGGAGAGGGAGACCAGTCAAAAGCAGGAAGATGGCACTGAATATCCAATCACCTTCCACTCTTGTCCTCTTTGATTTTAAGCCTGCTTGACGCTTTCATCGACAAGTTGGTCGATCAAGGTCTCCAATTTTGATTGCATTGCTCTGGATTTCCTGCATCTACAGAATCTCTTGAGTTTGTCATTACTGGGGACATTAGCTTGGCCCGAAGAGGTTGATGATGGAAGTGATTGGAGTGGAGCTGTCTTCCTGATTTGCTCACGTATCTTGTTTTGGCCTCTGTCCACACCTAAGCTTATCCTCTTTCTGAGAGATGGAAGCTGAGGGGAGATTTGATACAGGTTTATAAGATTATGAGAGGCATTGATAGAGTAGTCAGACAGTTTCTGTTTTCCATGATTGAAATAAATAATACCAGGGGGCATGCACTGAAGGTAAGAGGGGGTAGATTCAAGGGGGATGAGAGGGTAAAGTTTTTTTTAGCTCGGAGAGTGGTGGATGCCTGCAATGTGCTGACTGGTTTGGTTTGTTAGAGCAAACACGTAAGAGACTTTTAAGAGATGTTTGGATAGGCCCATGGATGTGGGGAAGATGGAGAGATAGGGACATGGTGTAGGTAGGAGGGATTAGTGTTTGGGTGTTTTTGATTTGCTTTTTTAGCTGCCTCAGCACAACATTGTGGGCTGAATGGCCTGTTCCTGTGCTATACTGTTCAATGTTCTAATAATATCCCTCTTTCCCCCCCTTCTAATTGTGTGGTGCTGCCGTGTCCTCTCTGGCCTGGAGGCTGCCCCTCAACAAATGTCATTTCATTGCTTTAACTTCCATCTGCTGCTGCCCAGCACCAAATTAAACGGAGCTGCCATGATGCAGTTTCAGTTGGGTCTCTTACTGACGAGGCCCCCTTTTCTTGCTAAAATACAACCGTCACAAATTGACCTGCCTTTGAGAAATGTGAACTGGATGGCAGTAGTTTCAAAAAGCAAAGAATCGCTAGCTGTTTAAAAAAAAACCAAAATTGTCACATTACTACTAATGAAATAGTTAAAAGAAAAGTTAAAGGGAAAAAAAAGCATCTTGTTTAATTTGATGGACGTGAGCAGAAAGAATGAATGATAATTGCGCACCAAGGAGCAGAGTAGGAGTGTGTCATATGTATATGTTACATGACTGATTGACAGCCAGGAATATGGCCTCTGTCAGTTTCCATGCCAATCAGAAAAGTAGGCCTCTAACCACAACTTGCCTTTTTACACTTGAGTATCTCTTGATTGATGTTTTTATGAAGCCTACTCCATGGGATATGAAATTCAGCTGCATTTAAAAAGCCAATTTTATACTGGAATTCAATCATGTCATGATCTCTCTTTCCATCCCAATAAGTCACTGAGATATTGTGTATCACTGGTGGTAATTGACCATTGGTATGTGAACAAGTAACTTTTCATCCCTTATGCCTTAATACAGGAAATTGGCCATTGTAATGCCACTGAGATTTCACTACAATGTAAACATAGAGCTACTTTACGTGGAGTTTCTCTTCATTTCAACAAGCTACTGTGTTAATTATTTAACTAACCTAATCTAATTTATGAAATGGAATTTGCTCGTGTTTCTCCAGTACTTGGCCCAATATGCTGGCCCTCCCCACTATTGAGCATGGCTACACAGAGCACTGCCACAGGAAAGCATCAAGGACCCCCACCAATCAAGCCTTGCCCTTTGATGCCATTGGAAAGCAGGTACAGGAACCTTGGGTCCACACCACCAGGTTCAGAAACAGTTATTACCCTTCAACAGTCAGGCACTTGAACCAGAGTGGGTAACTTCACTCATCTCAACACTCAACTGATTCCACAACCTATGGACTCTTTTTTTCCCTCTCTTTCTCACTGTCTGGCTGTCCATCCCATAGGATGATGATGGTTCCTTTCAGTCAGTTAGTGGGGTTTGATAGGTGCGTCCTGCAGTGGCTGTACAGGCCGATCCCTGACAGGCACTGTTTGCCACATACTTGACAGGTGAGGCCTGGAGGGGCAGCAGGGGCAGAAGCTCTGTTGTGGTTCTTCCTGTGCCTTTCCTCTGTTGTCTCTATGAGCTTGTTCTCAGCAGCGACCACACCTTTTCTGATGGCGTCCCTCCACTGTGAGCGATCTTGAGCCAGATCCTCCCATGCTGATGGGGCAATGTCAGCTTTCTTGAGGCTCCTGTGCAGAACATCCTTGTACCGTAGTCGCTGGCCTCCAGTTTTCGGGTACCACTGGACAGTTGGCGGTACAAGATGTCCTTGGGCAGTCTTCCGTCAGGCATTCTGACAACATGTCCTGCCCAGTGCAGTTGGGCTGACATCACCAAGGGTGAAACTACAGGCATTCCGGCTTGAGAGAGGACCTCGGTATTGGAGACCTTGTCTCACCAGGTGATCTTCATCAGAGAACGTAGGTGACGCTGCTGCAGTTGGTCAAGCTGGTGTAAGTGACTCTGATATGGGCACCATGTCTCACATCCGTATAGCAAGGCTGATATGACAATGGCCCTGTATACCTTGCACTTGGTGGCCAACCTGATGTTCTGTGACCAAACTCGATCTTTCAGCTGACCAAAGGCAAAGCAGGCTTTTCTGGTTCTTGACTCAATCTCTACATCCAGAGAAGCTGAGGATGTTATTATGCTGCCCAGGTAGCAAAACTTGTTGACAGCATTGAGACGAGTGTCATCAATGAGGACAGTTGGTTCTTCGTAGCTTGAGCCAGGAGCCAGTTGGTACAAAACTTCCATCTTTTTCAGGCTGATTGTCAGTCCAAAGCTTTTGGCTGCACTGGTAAAGTGACTGGTGATCGCCTGTAAGTCTTCAAGAGAGTGGGCACCCAGTGCACAGTCATCAGCAAACTGTGGCTCATGCACCACAATGTCCCAGACTTTTGTTTTTGCTCTCAGTCTTGCGAGGTTGAGGAGCCCGTCATCAACCCTCGCTTGTAGGAAGACCCCTGACTTCAGGTCTGATGTGGCATCCTGAAGAACAGCAGCGAAGAATAGTCCAAACAGAGTAGGAGCCAAAACACAACCTTGCTTTACACCGTTGCTGATGGGAAATGGGTCTGACAACTCACCACACATGTTGATGTGGCCTTCCATGCCTCCGTGTAACTGACGGATGATGTTGGTTATGTGTGGGGGGCAACCGAATTTTGGTAGGAGCTTCCACAGGCCATCTCTACCAATAGTGTCAAAGGCTTTGGTTAGATCAACAAATGTGACATAGAGACTTCTCTGTTGCTCAACACATTACTCTTGGAGCTGCCTCAGTGAGAAGATCATGTCCACTGTACTATGGCCTGTTCAAAAACCACTCTGGCTTTCTGAAAGGATGTTGTCACTGATGTTGGACACCAAATATCTAAGGATGATCTTTGCGAGGCATTTTTCTGCAACTGACTGAAGAGAGATGCCATGGTAACTGTTGCAGTCTCTCTTGTCTCCCTTGTTCTTGTATATGGTCATGATTGATGCGTCTTTGAAGTCTTGTGGTAGATCTGCAGCTCCCCACAACTTCGGAAACAGCTGGTGTAGGCATGATATCAGTGTGTTACCATTATACTGGTAGATCAGGCCCTGATGCTTTGTTGGGTTTTAGCTGTTCGATGGTTTTGATGACCTCGTGAAGAGTAGGGGGAGCATCTAGCTCGAACAGTATGGGTCGAGGGTGTACTCTGCCCAGTGCTTCATCGGTGATGGTTCCTGGTCTGTTCAGCAGCTTGTGGAAGTGTTCTTGCCATCTTTCCATGTGCTCTGACTTCTCAGTGAAGATGGATGTACTGTCCTTGCTCAGGAGTTGTCAGGTGCCTTGTTTTGATGGACCATACACAACCTTGATTGCTTCATAGAAGCTTCTTGAGTCATTACAGTCAGCGAAGGCTTGTAACTCCTTGGCCTCGTTCGCCCACCACTGGTCTTTCACAGCTCTGAGATGCCTCTGCAAAGCTGATTTTGCAGGTTTATTGGAAATTGAGTTTGGGTGTTGAAGAAGAGCCTGGTGTGCAGCTGCCTTAGCTCTTAGAAGGTCTTGCACAGATTGGTTGCTCTCATCAAACCAGTCCTGATGCTTGTGCTTGACTTGCCCCAAGGTGTCCTGGGCAGCGCTGTAGACCGTTTCTTTGAAGGCATTCCAGCGCTCAGTAATATCGTCTGGTGGATTCTCAACCAGTCTGCTTAGAGCAGTTTCCATAGAGGATTTTCACGGCTCAGCACAGCTTGCTGGTGTTCAGCTGCTTGGGGTGGTTTGGCAGCATTCAGTCTGCATGGAGGTTTGTTCGATAGAGATCTGACCACACCATTTGATGATCAGTTGAGCACTGAGCTCCACGCTTAACTCTGGTGATACGAATGTCAAGGATGTCTCATTATCGGGTGATGACATAGTCAATGAGATGCCAGCTTTTAGATTGTGGATGCATCCATGTGCATTTGAGCTTGTCTGGAAATCTGAACAGTGTGTTAGTAATGCACAGTTTGAATTCTGTGCACATCCTGAGGAGCAGTAGACCATTACCATTACTGTTGCCAACCCCTTGGCAGCCAATCACACCAGGCCACACAGTGGACTCCTTGCCAACCCCAGCATTAAAGTCTCCCAGCAACAGCAGCTTATCAGAAGTTGCCACGCTACTGATGGTGGTTTTCAGCTCACTGTAGAATGCCTCCTTGACTTCACTGGGATTAGTCCGAGTTGGGGCATAAACGTTGACTATGGTGAGGTGGTGCTTTCCTTGCAGAGGTGTACCCAAGGTCTGGATTCGGTCATTTACAGCAACAGGCAGGGTTGGTAGCTTTGCTGCGAGGCAATTCTTGATAGTCAAGCACACACCAGATTCTCTTCGTTCTTCTTTAGGTCTGCCAGACCAGGAGAGTGTGTACCCTCCTTTCTCTTCACAAAGCGCACCCTCTCCAGCGAGTCGGGACTCCTGGAGAGCCGCAATGTCAATGTGGTAGTCCTTGAGCACACGAGCAACAAGTGCAGTGCGTCTCTCTGGGCGATCAGAGCTAGCATTGTCCAACAGAGTTCATATGTTCCGTGAGGTGACGATCAGATTCTGCTTGTGATTCTTACCGCCAGAGTTGGACAACCCGCCAGCCGCGGCAGACTGGCCAGGGTGGTGTGAGCGGGCTGTGTCTGAGCCACCTTTTCTAGGCCCTTCCCTAATTGTAGGGTGAGCAGTGCCTCCCTAACAGGGCTGTTCAGACGCAAAGGGTGCTGCCTCACCGGATCTCCGCTCTGTAATCCGTGTGCGACCACTCTCCCCCTGTCGCCTGCGTGCAGACTTGTGACTACGGCTCCCGGCTGGTCAAGCCTACCGCTTCGCCTCTTGTCCGTCACTACAGGACTGGGTGTGTTGGGAATACCTCACTCCTCAGAAAGCAACAGCATGTGCGTGAATGGGTTTTAGGTGAGTAGTGGGCGGCACAGGTCCAGACCCACCCTCTTAACATCCCCTCCCGGATCCAGCGGCACGGTGGCGTCCAAGACGGCTGGGGGATGTTCTGTTGCAGTGAATGGCCAGACCAAGCTTCAACGCAAGGGATGCCCTTTCTGCACTTCACGGCACGTGTTTGCTAGATGGCCGTTGAGAGGGTTCATCCGCCCTTTGACAGGTCTTGTTTGTCGTCCTGCAGGGTGTCTAGCCACCCTCCTCTCTAGGCAAGCCTGGTGGGGGAGCCGGTTTAGTCGCTGACCACCCGACCATGCGACAGGTAGTACTGGGTTACATAGTACCAGCAGCACTCAGACCAGTGACCTGACTCTTTTTCAATAACTCTACAACTCATGTTCTCAGTATTATTTATTTACATTATTATTATTATTATTATTATTATTATTATTATTATTTGTTTTTGTTTTTGCACAGTTTGTCTTCTTTTGCACATTGGTTACTTGTCAATCCTTGTAGTTTTTCATTGTTGCTATTGTATTTCTGCTGATCCATTGTGAATGCCCACAAGAAAATGAATCTCAGGGTAGTATATGTTGACATATACTCTTGACACATCTAGGTAATTATTGAAGAAATTAAATAACCAGTCTTGTTCAAAGTTCAAAGTACATTTACTGTCAAATTATGTACAAATTATACAACCTTGAGATTTGGCTCCTTCAAGACAGCCACAAAATGAGTATCCCAAAAGAACCCATAAAAAAAGACAAATAAATATGAAAGAGAGGAGAGAGTGAGAGAGAGAGAGAGAGAGAGAGAGAGAGAGAGAGAGAGAGAGAGAGAGAGAGAGAGAGAGAGAGAGAGAGAGAGAGAGAGAGAGAGAGAGAGAGAGAGAGAGAGAGAGAGAGAGAGAGAGATCCTGCTAATAATAAAAGTAAGCAGATAGCATTTAGAATGAAAGTGAGTCCTCAGACATGAAGCCTGGAGCAGCCGGCCCAGGCCCTCAGCCTCAGTGCGGTGCAGAGCAGAGTAAATATCACGGAGTAGCAAGCAGAACCAGTGCGACCCTCACCTCTGGTCCCAACACCTTGCCTTTTCAATTAATCTGGCCCTGTGTTTAAATCACCCAAACGTTGTGTTGTTCCTCGCTCAAAGACACAGGCCCTGTCACATCAATATGCTCTGGGCCTCAACCCCACTGCCTTGTCTTGGCCTATACCCAACTTCTCCCAGTGGGCCCAGCGCTTCAGTTGATCAAACCTCGCACGTTTTAGGTGGACTCCAAGTCTAAAGAATAGCAGTCAGTGTGACATTAAATTTGTAGGCATTTTTATCAATATATCTCATGTCCTTAACTATGTTGCCTCTAATCTTTTACTTCTGATTGGACCAGCCTTTGCTCTGAGCAGGAAGTTCTTAAGTGGCCTGAAATTCGTGCAGCTCAACTTTCATAAACTTTTCCAGCTGCTTCCAATTCCAGTTGCTCGCAACAACGTCTATGTACATGGAAGCATTTCAGTTACTACACAGCAACTTAGCTGCTAAGAGGGAATAGTGGTCTTCAATAGCCTAGTGATTCAATTATGTCTTTTGGGAATGCAGGGAAATAATACAGGAATTACAAAGACACAGTTCCCATGTTATATATGGCCATTTAGAAGAATGCCTGGGGATCTCATTGAATGTTGAAAGGACTAGATAGGGTGGATATGGAAAGGATGTTTCCTCTGGTGGGGGTATCCAGAACTCAAAATTGAGGGGTGAGCGTTTAGAACAGAAGTAAGGAGGAATTTTTTTTAGCCAAAGAGTTGTGAGTTTGTGGAATGCTCTGTCACAGACTGTGGTGAAGGCCAAGTCCGTGGGTATATTCAAAGTGGAAGTTGATAGATACCTGATTATTTGAAGCATCAAGGGGTATTGTGAGAGGGCAGGTGTACGGTGTTGAATGGGATCCAGGACTAGCCATGATGAAATGGCTTAATTCTGCTCCTTCGTCTTTGGGTCTTATGGGTCAGGAGATATAACATGGGATCTGTGTCTTTACAATTCCTGTATCATTCCCCTTCATTCCCAAAAGACATAATTGAATCATTAGGCTATTGAGGACCAGGTCTCTGGAACTCACTGCCAGAAAGTTTGGAAGTGGCAGAAACTGTTGTCATTTTTAAACTGTATTTGGATGTGCAATTGAAGAGCTGTTACCCACAGGAGTGATGAAAGTTGGGATCTGTTTGCCAAGTGGTCTCCCATGCAATTCTCTATTTGGAACTAATTCAGAAGATGTTTAGCTTGGGTGGCTGATGGTTGGGCTGAGTTATTCTCATATTTACAACAGGTTGTAAAAGAAGAACAAGATGAATATCTGCAAGCAAATTGCCAAGGTCAGAGAACACCTCAATGCAATGAGTTCTCTAGCTCGAGTAGGTGGCAGCTTATAAATAGCAAATAGAATATTCATGAAGATTCTCTGACCTACCGCTATGACACTTTGACTTGAGATCTACAGTACCTCTGAAATATTCCTTTTAGTTTTTCCCCTGGTCTTTAGTAGAAGCTGCACTGAGGGATCTCCTGAATCCAGCAGGTATGAAGGATGACTATCTTTGGCAAAATTCCCTCCTTTCCCTGATCCCTTTCAGCTTGAATAATTTCAACTTGATGAGGTCTGTTCTCATTAAGCTTATTGCTGATAAGTGATGTTCAGCACCAATCTATACTGCAGCCTTTGCAGATTTCATTTTCATTCTGAAGTCAAATCAAATGAGATGTTTTGGAATGCAGCCCACAATATTGAAGTTTAAATTGTCTGATGACTGACCATAGCCGCTGACAGGAGCTTACAGTCCTTAGGCTAATAGGTTTGACCTCTCCTTGTGCAATCAGCAGTGAAAAGCCAATTTATTTCATTACAAGTAATTCTTTAACTATTTACATGTAGTGGCCACTTTATTAGGTACACCTGCACAGCTGCTTGTTAACGCAAATATCTAATCAGCCAGTCATGTGATAGCAGCTCAATGCATAAAAGCATGCAGACATGGTCAAAAGGTTTAGATGTTGTTCGGACTAAACATCAGAATGTGGAAGAAATATGATCTAAATGACTTTGATCATGGAATCATTGTTGGTTCCAGATAGGGTGGTTTGAGTATCTCAGAATCTACTAATCTCCTGGGATTTTCATGCACACTATACTCTAGAGTTCACAGAGAATGATGTGAGAAACAAAAAGAAAACATTCACTGACAGCAGTTCTGTGGTGAGACCTCATTAATGAGAGAGGTCAGAAGAGAATGGCCCTATTGGTTCAAGCTGACAGGAAAGTGACTGTAACTCAAATAACCACGTGTCATGACAGCGATGTACAGAAGAACATCTCTGAATGCACAACACGTGAAAGCTTGAAGTGGATGGTCTACAGCAGCTATAGAACACATGAGGTTCGACTCCTGTACCTAATCAAGTGGCCACAGACTATGTTTCCTATTAATGTACATATCTGTAATTTTATGTAGCACTCATCTGAGAGGGCACTTTTCTTTTACAAAGACACTAGAATAATGTGTCAATAAGGAATGGCGGGCAACTTGCAAGCTCTGAAAAATTAGATTCACAGAGTTACGCAGCATGGAAACAAGCCTCTCGGCACACAAGACCGTGGTTGTCCGCAGCATTTCCCTCTCGTCCCAATGGCTCGTGTTCAGCCTAGTAACACTCCAGTGCTTTCCCTCCATGTACCTATCCGAAACGCTGCAATTAGAGCACAAGCCAGAGTAGCCCAGAACAAGCCCTTCAGCCACAATGTTGTGCAAAGCCATTTCATTCCTAACCAAATAACCAACTAAATTAATCCCTTCTTCCATATACTTCTATTTTTCCTCACCTTCTACCTAATTCTTGATTGGTCTGGGCATGAAGGATACAGGGAGAAGACAGGAGATTGGGGTTGACAAGGAAATGGATCAGATACAATGATCTCACAATGGAGTAAACTCAATGGACCAGATGGCTCACTTTGCTCCTGTATCTTACTGTCTTAAACATATCTTAAAAATTATACCCACCTTGACCATTTGACTTGGCCCCTCACTGAACATTTCCCACAACTTTCACTTTCAAGGACTCTTCATCTTATGATCTCAAAGTTTATTGTTTATTTATTATTATTATTATTTCTATTTCTTTTTATTTGTGCAGTCTGTTTTTTTTTTGCACATTGATTGTTTTGTCTACCCTGTTGGGTGTGACCTCTCATTTTTTTCTTATATTTACTGTGACTGCCCACAAGAAAATGAATCTCAGGATTGTCCATTTATATGTACTTTGATAATGAAATTACTTTGAATTTTGAACTTTTCTTCTGGCAGCTTACTCCAGATTCTCAATACCCTCTATATAAGTAAGTTGCCTCTCGGTTCTCTTTTAAAATCTCTCTTCTCTTATCGTGTGTCTATGGCCTTTGGTTTGACGGTGATGTTAAATATTCCTGTCTTGTGGAAACGATATAATAGTATATTTCAGTGTAGTGATTTGATCATAAGGGTTAACTTGGCTCTGTATGTCATTTGCAATGATTCACTTTTTACTGCCCTGTCATGTTAGATGCTGTGGCAGTTGTCTTCCCTGCAGGGAGATAATGTAATCACCTACTACAAAGTTAATGGAAAGAGGCATAGGCACAAAATGAACTGAAACAAAGCAGTGTTTGTTGCAGCAAAACCACTTGCTTCTTGTAATTGGGAAATATATGTTGCTTTGGAAAGTCCATCCTGACACGTCCTTCTTGTGAATCCCTGACATCAGTGCGGCACTAATTCCACCCTGGATTTGTTAACTATGACCTTAAAGGCTCTCATTGGTCAGGGTTGACCATGGATACTGCGCCCGAGCTGTCTCTATGACTTGCATCTAATACACAAGTGAGGACAGTACGAAATGGAGAGCAAGCTGTTATCCATCTGACAGTCTGACCCTCTCCGCACTGCTGATGAGGCCAACGGCACCGCAGTGTTGCCAGTCAGCATTGAACTCAGTGCAGGACTGTCTTAGGAACGCTAGCTCCAGATCTTTCCTTGGAGTTTACTCCTGAAGCCTTCCCCTAGAGTGGATAGATCCACAAGGAGTGGAGATTTGAGATCAGAGTTTTCCTTCTCCCAGAGGAGCTGCCAACCATAGCTGCCGAGCCCCTTCTGCCCAAAAAGAAATGTATGTGTATATGTGTGTATGTATATATATATATATATATATATATATATAGATATAAAGAAACAGTAAATAAGTAATGCAAAAAAGAGCAAAAATTGAGGGAGTTTTTATGGGTTCATTGTCTATTCAGAAATCTGACCGTGGAGGGGAAAAGCTGTTCCTAAAACTTTGAAAGCTTGTCTTCAAGCACCCCTATGAATTCTCTGCAATGAGAAGAGGGCATGGTTTGGATAGCAAGAGTCCCTGTTCATGGATGGCAACTTCTTGAGACACCACCTTTTGAAGATGTCCTCAACTGTGAGGAGGCAGGTGCCAGTGATGGAGCTGGCTGAGGCTGCAACCCTTTGATCCTGTGCATGTCATTTCCATTCCAGACAGAGATACAACCGGTCAGAATACTCTGCATGGTACATCTGTAATGTAAACCTGTTCTCACACATCTTCATTTTCTTCCCTATCAGTTAAATGAATGTCTAATCAATATTCTGTAAGCAACACACACAAAATTCTGGAGGAACTTAGCACATCAGGAAGCATCTATGGAAAAGAATAAACATTCAATGTTTTAACCCGAGACCCTTCTCTGAGAAGGAAAGTGGAAGAGGGGGTGGGGAAGAAGACTAACCGGAAGGTGATAGCTGAAGTCAGGTGGGTGTGAAAGGTCAAGGGTTAGAGAAGAAAGTTCCCATTCAATGTCTTTGTAATGCCATTTTTGATTTTTTGATAACTCCATTGTTTCCTTTTCTCCCTCTCATTCCTCGTGTCCCATTTCTCTACATACCAAGACACTTGAAGTAAATATGTAGTAGAATGATGCAAATATTTACAATCAGTTCAAGTAATTTCTATGGTAACCGAGTACACCTATGCAAATCGGAATCACGAGTCATAAAACGTCTCAATAATTTTTTTAAATGTTTCTCACAAAGGATTAAGTTATTCACTGATCACAATGAAATGATGCGAATAAAATAGGGATATAGAAATATAATGCTTATAGAATTTCAGATGAAATGAAAAGGACTATAGTCTTTGCAGGAATATATTAATCCAAGAATAGTCAAGTCAAGTCACTTTATTGTCATTTCGACCATAACTGCTGGTAACAGTACACAATAAAAACAAGACAATGTTTTTCAGGACCACGGTGCTACATGAAACGGTGCAAAAACTACATTGAACTACGTGAAAACAATGCAGAAAAAAAAACTACACTAGACTACAGACCTACCCAGGACTGCATAAAGTGCACAAAACTGTGCAGGCATTACAATAAATAATAAACAAGACAATAGGGCAGTAAGTTGGTGTCAGTCCAGACTCTGGGTATTGAGGAGTCTGATAGCTTGGGGGAAGAAACTGTTACATAGTCTGGTCGTGAAAGCCCGAATGCTCCGGTGCCTTTTCCCAGACAGCAGGAGGGAGAAGAGATTGTATGAGGGGTTCATGGGGTCCTTCATAATGCTGTTTGCTTTGCGGATGCAGCGTGTAGTGTAAATGTCTATAATGGCGGGAAGAGAGACCCCGATGATCTTCTCAGCTGACCTCACTATCCACTGCAGGGTCTTGTGATCCGAGATGGTGCAATTTCTGAACCAGGCAGTGATGCAGCTGCTCAGGATGCTCTATCACTTTCGCCAATCACCTTTCCAGCTCTTAGCTTCATCCCACCCCCTCCGGTCTTCCCCTATCATTTCACATTTCCCCCTCCCCCTACTACTTTCAAATCTCTTACTATCTTTCCTTTCGGTTAGTCCTGACGAAGGGTCTCGGCCTGAAACGTCGACAGCGCTTCTCCCTATCGATGCTGCCTGGCCAGCTGTGTTCCACCAGCATTTTGTGTGTATTGTTGTTTGAATTTCCAGCATCTGCAGATTTCCTTGTGTTTGCTCTGTAGAATGTGATGAGGATGGGGGGAGATGGACTTTCCTCAGCCTTCGCAGAAAGTAGAGATGCTGCTGGGCTTTCTTTGCTATGGAGCTTGTGTTGAGGGACCAGGTGAGATTCTCCATCAGGTGAACACCAAGAAATTTGGTGCTCTTAACAATCTCTACCGAGGAGCCGTCGATGTTCAGCGGGGAGTGGTCGCTCTGTGCCCTCCTGAAGTCAACAACCATCTCTTTTGTTTTGTTCACATTCAGAGACAGGTTGTTGGCTCTGCACCAGTCCGTTAGCCACTGCACCTCCTCTCTGTAAGCTGACTTGTCATTCTTGCTGATGAGACCCACCATGGTCGTGCTGTACTGGTGTACTATACACAGCACTGCAATAATGACACGGAGTCGGTGAGCTGCAGTTACAAAAAAAGGTTTATTCAAACTTCGCAGCCTCGCTTTAAAGCCTTCCTGATATCGCCCTCCCCAGGCGGGAATGCTGTAGGGGGCGTGTATTCACAGTCCTGTCCCGCGCGTGGGCTTTTCCCCTTGCTGGTGAAGCAGGCTTGGCGTCCTCTTTGGGACCGGCCTCAATGCCGGCACGCACCACTTTGTGAGCCGGTTCGAGTGCGCTGGGAAGTGGGTCGCCACATAACCTCCCCCCCCAGAACCGGCGATACACCCCCCAATGTCCACAGTCTGGGCCGGACCCTGTTTGGGAGGTCTGCCTGTGTGCCGCGGTGCTGGAATCTCGACCGGCTGTGCCACGTCCATATGGGCCGGTTTGAGTCGGTCCACCGTGAAAACCTCCTCTCTCCCCCCAACGTCCAGCACGAATGTGGACCCATTGTTTCTGATCACCATAAACTGCCCCTCGTAGGGCCGCTGTAGCAGTGCCCGATGTCCGCCCCATCGTACAAAAACGAACTTACAGTTTTGAAGGTCTTTGGGCACACAGGTCTGGTTCTGTCCATGCTGTGAAGTGGGTATGGGGGCCAGGTTACCGAGCCTCTCGCGTAATCTGTCCAGGACTGCTGCGGATTCTGCCTCTTGCCCCCTTGGGGCTGGTATAAACTCTCCTGGGACGACCAGGGGTGCGCCTTACACCAACTCGGCCGACGAGGTGTGCAGATCCTCTTTGGGCGCCGTGCGGATTCCGAGCAAGACCCAGGGAAGCTCGTCCACCCAGTTAGCTCCTCGCAGGCGCGCCATGAGAGCCAACTTCAGGTGATGGTGGAAACACTCCACTAGTCCGTTCGACTGTGGGTGGTAGGCAGTTGTGTGGTGCAGCTGTGTCCCCAAAAGGCTGGCCATAGCTGACCACAGGCTGGAGGTGAACTGGGCGCCTCTGTCGGAGGTAATGTGGGCTGGTACACCAAAGCGAGATACCCAGGTGGCAATCAGTGCCCGGGCACAAGATTCGGAAGTGGTGTCGGTGAGCGGGACCGCCTCTGGCCATCTTGTGAACCGGTCCACGATAGTCAGGAGGTGCCGCATTCCTCACGACACCGGCAGGGGGCCCACAAGATCCACATGAATGTGGTCGAAACACCGGTGGGTGGGGTGGAACTGCTGCGGCAGAGCTTTGGTGTGCCGCTGCACCTTGGCTGTCTGGCAGTGCATGCACATTCTGGCCCATTCACTGACCTGCTTGCGGAGTCCGTGCCAAACAAACCTGCTGGAGACCATCCGGATGGTTGTCCTGATGGAGGGGTGCGCTAAGTTGTGAATGGAGTCGAAAATGCGCCGCCGCCAGGCTGCCAGGACGACGGGATGGGGCTGGCCGGTGGTGACGTCACAGAGTAGGGTGCTCTCACCTGGGCCTATGGGGAGGTCCTGGAGCTGCAAACCGGAGACTGAAGTCCTGTAACTAGGGATCTCCTCATCTGCCTGCTGCGCCTCCACCAGTGCTTCATAGTCTACCCCCTGGGACAGGGCTTGGATGTTAGGGCGAGAGAGCGCGTCCGCCACGACATTGTCCTTTCCCGAGACATGCCGGACATCCGTCGTGTATTCGGAGATGTAGGACAGATGTCGCTGCTGGCGGGATGACCAGGGGTCGGATGCTTTCGTGAACACAAAGGTATGCGGTTTGTGGTCTGTGAACGCGGTGAATGGCCTGCCTTCTAAGAAGTACCTGAAATGCCGGATTGCCAGGTATAGAGCCAACAGTTCCCAGTCGAAAGCACTGTATTTGAGCTTGGGTGGTCGCAGGTGTTTGCTGAAAAATGCCAGGGGCTGCCAGCGACCCTCGATGAGTTGTTCCAGCACCCCACCGACTGCCGTGTTAGATGCGTCCACTGTGAGGGCGGAAGGGACGTCCATTCTGGGGTGCACTAGCATCGCGGCGTTTGCCAAGGGCTTCTTTGGTTTTAATGAAAGCGGCGGCAGACTCCTCGTCCCAGGTAATGTCCTTACCCTTACTCGACATCAGGGCGAACAGGGGGCGCATGATTCGGGCTGCTGAGGGGAGGAAGCGGTGGTAGAAATTTACCATACCCACGAATTCCTGCAGGCCTTTGATTGTTTTGGGTCGGGGGAAATGGCGGACCGCGTCTACCTTGGCGGGCAGAGGGGTTGCCCCGTCTTTAGTAATCCTGTGGTCCAGGAAATCGATAGTGTCAAGCCCGAACTGGCATTTGGCCGGGTTGATTGTCAGGCCGTATTCACTCAGTCGGGCGTAGAGTTGACGGAGGTGGGACAGATGCTCCTGACGACTGCTGCTGGCTATGAGGATGTCGTCCAAATAGATGAAAGCGAAGTCCAGGTCGCGTCCAACCGCGTCCATTAACCGCTGAAATGTCTGTGCGGCATTCTTTAGGCCAAACGGCATGCGGAGGAACTCGAAAAGGCCGAAAGGGGTGATGAGTGCCGTTTTGGGGACGTCGTCCGGATGCATCAGGATTTGATGGTATCCCCGGACGAGGTCTATCTTGGAGAAGATCCGTGCGCCGTGCAGGTTTGCTGCAAAGTCCTGAATGTGTGGCACAGGGTAGTGGTCCGGTGTTGTAGCCTCGTTCAGCCTGCTGTAGTCGCCGTATGGTCTCCAGCCCCCTGTTGCTTTGGGCACCATGTGCAGCGGGGAGGCCCATGGGCTGTCGAACCGCCGAATGATCCCCAATTCCTCCATCCTCTTGAACTCCTCCTTCGCCAGTCGGAGCTTGTCCGGGGGAAGCCTTCGAGCACGGGCATGGAGGGGTGATTCTTGTGTCGGGATGTGGTGCTGTAAGCCGTGTCGGGGCATGGCTGCCGTGAACTGCGGTGCCAGAACCGATGGGAAATCTGCCAGGACTCTGTTGAAGTCATTGTCAGACAGCGTGATGGAGTCTAGGTGTGGGGCCGGCAACTGGGCTTCACCCAGGGAGAACGTTTGAAAGGTGTCGGCATGGAGTAGTCTCTTCCTTGGCAGGTCGACCAGTAGGCTGTGAGCTCGCAAAAAATCCACTCCCAGGAGCAGTTGGGCTACGGCGGCCAGTGTGAAGTCCCACGTGAACTGGCTGGAGCCGAACTGCAGCTGCACCGTACGGGTGCCGTAGGTCCTTACCGTGCTGCCGTTCACGGCCCTCAGGGTGGGACCTGGTTCTCTGTTGCGTGTGTTGTAACTCGTCGGAGGTAAGACGCTGATCTCGGCTCCGGTGTTGACCAAAAAACGGCGTCCCGACTGCTTGTCCCAGACATACAGGAGGCTATCCTGATGGCCAGCTGCCGTAGCCATCAGCGGCGGCTGGCCCTGGCGTTTCCTGGGAACTTGCAGGGCGGGCTACAGCGGTGGGCTTCTGCACCCCACCGCTGGTGGTAGAAGCACCATTTTTCATTGGTCTCCTCACCCCTGCCTCTGGGGTTAGCGGGCTCTGCGGCCGGGCCTGGTCTAGTTTGCTGCTGGAAGCGTGGCCTGGTGATCTGTGCGACGGATGCCCCACTCTCCTTCTTGGCTTTCCACAGCATGTCCGCCCAGGCCACCACCTTCCGGGGGTCGCTGAAATCCACATCAGACTGCAGCAGGCGTATGTCCTCAGGCAGCCGCTCCAGGAATGCCTGCTCAAACATGAGGCAGGGCTTGTGACCTCCGGCCAGGGACAGCATCTCGTTCATCAAAGCCAACGGTGGCCTGTCCCCCAAACCATCCAGGTGCAGTAAACGGGCAGCTCGCTCGCGCCGTGAGAGTCCGAAAGTCCTTATGAGCAAGGCTTTGAATTCTGTGTATTTGCCGTCCTCCGGGGGGTGACTGTATGAACTCCTCAACCTGGGCGGCTATCTCCTGGTCGAGGTTCCTCACCACGTAGTAGTAATGTGTGGCATCTGAGGTTATCTGCCGAATGTGGAATTGGGCTTCTGCTTGCTGGAACCAGAGGTGAGGTTGCAGCATCCAGAAGCTTGGCAGTTTTAATGAAACCGCATGAACAGATGCGGCGTCGGTCATCTCCGGTCCAAAAATCGTTTGGACCGTCGGGGTCTCCAATTGTAGCAGTGTGCTACACGCAGCGCTGAAATAACGACACAGAGTCGGTGAGCTGCAGTTCCAAAAGAGGGTTATTCAAACTTCGCGGCCTCGCTTTAAAGCCTTCCTGATCCCGCCCTCCCCAGGTGGGAATGCTATAGGGGGCACGTATTCACAGTCCCGTCCCACGCGCGGGCTTTTCCCCTTGCTGGTGAAGCAGGCTTGGCACTCTCTTTGGGACCGGTTCGAGTGCGCTGGGAAGTGGGTCGCCACAGTGGTGTATATAGCATAAAATGTTGTTACCATGAAGAAATTAATACAATTCAGAGGATCGTTGGGTGTACTCTGCAGTAAGGTTCCATTCTAGCAAGGAAGAATGGGAATGCTCCAAGCTGGTACATTAAAAATATTTAAAAGGCAATTGGCCAAGTGCTGTGGGCAAGAAAGGCTCAGAGGGACATTGGCTGAATGTGGGCAAATAGGACCAGCTTAGATGAAGATCTTGGACAAAATGGACGAGTTAGGCTGAAGGACTGACTCTGTGCTACGTGACTCTATGACACTGTACAGGAGAGTTTTCACTCAGTGGCTGCTTCATTCGGTACCTCCCTGAATGGTCTTCTGCTGCTGTAGCGCATCCACTTCAACCTTCAACACGTTGGGCATTCAGAGATGTTCTTCTGCACACCACTGTTGTAACACAAAGTCATTTGAGTTAGTGTCACCGTCCTGTCAGCTTGAACCAGTCTGGCCATTCTCCTCTGACCTCTCTCATTGACAGGGCATTTTTACTCATAGAACTGCCAGTCATTGGATTTTTTTTGTTTTTTCACACCATGTTCTATAAACTCTAGAGACTGTCATGCATGAAAATCCTAGGAGATCTGCAGTATCTTAGATACTCAAGCCACCCCATCTGGCACCAACAATCATTCCACAATCAGAGCCACTTAGATCATATTTCTTCCTCATTCTGATGTTTGGTCTCAACAACAACTGAAGTCCTTGACCATGTCTGCATGATTTATGCATTGAGTTGTTGCCTCATGATTGGCTGATTAGATATTTGCATTAACAAGCAGGTATACCTAAGAAAATGACAACTGAGTGCAGATATACTGAAGGTGCAATAACCCATATTTTGTCTGTATAGACTCCAACCTGATGGTAAGAATAATGAATTTTCTAACTTTGGTTACTTACCCCCCCCCCCCAACTACAATTTGTCTGGATTGGTAATATCACCTTCTCCTCACTGGTCAACACTGGTGTACCTCAGGGATGTGTGCTTAGCCCACTGCTCTACTCTCTCTATACCCACGACTATGTAGCTAGGCACAGATCAAATGGCATCTATAAATTTTCTGATGATTCAACCATTATTGGCAGAATCTCAGATGGAGGTGAGAGGGCATACAGGAGCAGGATATACCAGCTAGATGAGTGGTGTCACAGCAACAACCTTGCATTCAAAGTCATTAAGAGCTGATTGTGGACTTCAGGAAGGATAAGATGAGGGTACGTGAACTAATCCCCTTAGAGGAATCAGAAGTGGAAAGAGTGAGCAATTTCAAGTTCCTGGGTGTCAATACCTTTGTGGATTTAGCAACACGCACAACACGCTGGAGGAGCTCAGCAGGTCAGGCAGCATCCGTGGAAATGAGCAGTCAATGTTTTGAGCCGAGACCCTTCGTCAGGACTGAAGAGGGAGGGGGCAGGGGCCCTATAAATAAGGTGGGAAGAGGGTGGGAAGGAGAAGGCTGGTAGGTAAATCTGTGGATTTAACCTGGTCTCAACACATTGATGCAGCTATAAAGTAGGCAAAACTGTGGCTACATTTCATTAGGATTTTGAAGAGATTTGATTTGTCACCTAAAACACTTGAAAACAGATGCACCGTAGAAAGCATTCTGAGAGGCTGCATCACCAGCTGGTATTGGGAGGGGGAGGTGGGTGGGGGTTGCAGGAAAGCTACTACACAGGATCATAAGAAGCTCCAGAAAGTTGTAAAATTAGTTAGCTCCACCATGGGTACCGGCCCCAATAGCATCCAAGACATCTTCAAGGAGCGATGCCTCAGAAAGGCAGCATCCATTGTTAAGGACCCCCATCACCCAGGACATGCCCTCTTCTCATTGTGGCCATCAGGAAGGAGGTACAGAAGCCCGAAGGCAGACAGTCAGCGATTTGGGAACAGGTTCTTCCCTGTTGCCATCCAAGTTCAAAATGGGCATCGAACTCACCTACCTCAATTTTTTATTATTTCCGTTTTTGCATTATTTGTGCATGGAATGCACTGTTGGTGACAGTGTGGAGGTGGATACTATAGGGTCTTTTAAGAGACTCTTAGATAGGTACATGGAGCTTAGAAAAATAGAGGGCTATGTGCTAGGGAAATTCTAGGCAGTTTCTAGAGCAGGTTACATGGTCAGCCCAACATCGTGGGTCACAGGGTCGGTAATGTGATCTAAATTTTTACGTTCTATGTTCTATTTTTAATTTAACTGTTTGATATGCATATACTTACTGTAATTGACTTTTTTTCTGCATTATCATGTAATGCATTGTACTGCTGCCACTAAGTTAACAAATTTCACAACATATGCTGCGATATAAAATCTGATTCTGATCCTGATTCAGATTCTCCTCCCACTCTGTCTTCTCCATTTCCCATTCTGGATACCCGATCACCTCTTCTCTTTTCTTCACCACAGGGAATGAGCCTGACCAGGTGACCAGAGAACATCCTTTTACTTTCACGCTGGCAGGGTATCTTCAGTCCCGAGTAATTGGTGCATTCTGCTGTTCCAACCATTAATAACTAACCATGAATGGATCATCATAATTTGTTGCTCTAATTTGTGCAGCATGGATTAGATGTTTGGACAAAGATGAATGGAAACGGAATCCAGTAAGTTTTTCTTTGTAGATCATACTTGGATGTCTGAGGGTATATTCCTCTTCGGCTCCTGCACAATATTGCAAAGACAAAAAGTGAATTAACCTTTCTGACATGAATGCAATTGGAAAAATAATCCTTTCCATCACTTTTGAAAGGATCTGACATGGTGAACATAGAGTGGCAGGAGTCACAAGATATAGCCGACTGTGGAATCTGAAACGACAAGGAATCTGCTGGAGGCGAACATCTGAGGCATTGACGATTCTCTCCCTCCCCCTGCACAGAGGCTGCAGGACCTGTCGAGTTCCTCCAGCAGATGGAGGGAGCAGCATGCTCCCAGCCTGGCCCGTTAAAAATGAATTGAACTGAATTTACTTTATTACTTACAACATTCTTAAACACGAGGAGTAAAAATCTTTATGTTACATCTCCGTCTAAATGTACAATTATAGTAACTTATAATAAATACTATATACACCAGGATAGTCAATATAACATAGAAATACAGTTGCATCAGCATGAGTTAATCAGTCTGATGGCCTGGTGGAAGAAGCTGTCCCAGAGCCTGTTGGTCCTGGCTTTTATGCTGCGGTACCGTTTCTTGGATGGCAGCAGCTGGAGCAGTTTATGGTTGGGGTGACCAGGGTCTCCAATGATCCTGTGAGCCTTTTTTACACACCTGTCTTTGTAGTGTGAAGTTCACATCTACAGCTGCGCTGGGCTGTCCGCACCACTCTCTGCAGAGTCCTGTGATCGAGGGAAGTACAGTTTCCTGGCACCTACCAGTCTCCTCCTTCCCACTTCCCCCCACCTTCTTTATAGGGTCCCGGCCCCCTCCTTCTTCAGTCCTGACGAAGGGTCTCGGCCCGAAACGTTGACTGCTCGTTTCCACAGATGCTGCCTGACCTGCTGAGTTCCTCCAGCTTGTTGTACATGTTGCTTTGACCCCAGCGTCTGCAGTGTACTTTGTGAGTACAGTTTCCATAGCAGGCAGTGATGCAGCCAGTCAGGATGCTCTCAATCATGCCCCTATAGGAAGTTCACCACACAGACAGTATGTACAGACCATGTGGGAATGAAAGGGTTAACATATGAAGAGCATTTGATGGGGAAAGGTGCAGATCTCATTGAAACCTATTGAATCTTGAAATGCCTAGATAGAGTGGGTGTGGAGAGGATGTTTCTAATGGTGGGTGAGTCTTTAACCAAAATAGAAGGACGTCCCTTAAATTAGTTATGAGGAAACATTTCTTTAATCAAAATGTGGTGAACCTGTGGAATTCTTTGCCACAGATGCCTGTGGAGGACAAGTCATTGAGGTTATTTAAAGCAGAGGGTTATAGGTTCTTGATTGGTAAGGTATCGAAGGTTATGGGGAGGAGGCACGACAAAGGCTTTGAGAGGGATAATAAATCAACCGTAATGGATGGTGATGGAACAGACTCGAAGGGTTGAATGGCCTAATTCTGCTCCTGTGTCTTATTGTGTTAAATCTCCCTAATGTCTCTGCCTCTATCATTGATAATATTGATTCTTTACCGATGGGCGAACTTGCCGAGAATCCGTGAATTCTTATCAACCTTTGCCCACACACCAGTCTGAGCATCCAGCCAAGCAAGGATGTGGATCAGTCTATAAATGCTTGTGTGGTTTCTGATCACAGAAAATTGATGCTGCATATTATTGCCACATTATTCAGGCAGTTTGAAGAATGTTGTTACTGTGCAGCAGTTAAGAGATGCACAGTTATTTATGATCTCGAGAAAATGAAAAAATGCATACTGAGAATGATGGATAATGACGAAAATTCAAACAGAAAAACATTGAGATCCACACCGTACAAGCTATAGAGGATAGCTTAATGGAATACTAAAATGATCATTTGTTTGTTTCGAATCTTCAGGCAGAGTGCAGCGGGAAAATTATTACAATCTATCGTCTGTAAAAGGGAGAGAATGAAATGGAGCGGAACTTGCAGGTTCAAAGTTCAAAGTAAATTTATTATCAAAGCATGCATATGTCACCATGCACCACCCTGAGATTCCTTTTCTTGTGGGCATTCACAGTGGAACAAAGAAATACAATGGAATCAATGAAAAATTGCACACAAACAAAAAATGACAACCAATGTGCAAAAGAAGATAAACTGTGTAAATATAGTGACATATACATATTTTGATCATCAATTTACTTTGAACTTTGACTTTGAGATAGCAGGGGTAAGTGGATAGTGAATGAACACCTGTGAATGAATGAACATCAGTGAAATTAACCCCCATTACTCTATTTTGTTTTCTGTGTGGGGGTTAAAAAGGGGAATCATTGCTTGAGGAGGTATAATAGGATAATGACAATAACTGATGACTGAACAGCATTAAGAGTCACCTCCTAAACTCTGTCAGTGCTTCAACTGTAACACAGTGAACTGTAGGGCACTGTGGAGTGCAGTAGAACAAAGGGATCTGGGAATATAGGTACATAATTCATTGAGAATGCCAGTACAGGTAGATAGGGTCGTAAAAGAAAGCTTCTGGTACATCGACCTTCAAAAATTAAAGCTTTAAGTACAGGAGTTGGGTTGTTATGTTGAAGTGGTATAATATAAGATGTTGGCGAGGCCTAATTTGGAGTTTTGTGTGTGCGGTTTTAGTCACCGACCTACAGGAAAGATGTAAGTAAGGTTGAAAGAGTACAAAAGAAACTTACAAGGATGTTGCCAGGACTAGAGAATCTGAGTTATAAGAAAAAATTGAATAGGTTAAGAATTTATTCCTTGGAATGTAGAATATTGAAGGGAGATTCAATAGAGGTATGTAAAATTATGAGGGGTATAGATAGGGTGAATGCAAGCAGGCTTTTTCCACTGAGGTTGGGTGGGACTACAAGAGGTCATGGGTTAAGTGTGAAAGGTGAAAAGTTAAAGCAGAATGTGCAGGAAAACTTTTTCACTCAATGAGTCGTGGGAGTGTGAAATGAGCTCGATTTCAACAGTGAACGGAAGTTTGGATAGGTACGTGGATTGAAGTGGTTTGGAGGGCTATGGTCCCAGTTCAGGTCAATGGGAGTAGACCAGTGAAATAGTTTGGTACGGATTAGATGGGCCAAAAAGCCGTCTACAACTCTATAACTCTAAGAAATAGAGACAGAATTGGGCTATTCGGCCCAACGAGTCTTCTCTGCCATTCCATCATGGCTGATTTATTTTTGCTCTCAATCTCATTCTCCTGTCTTCTCCCTGTAACCTTACTAAATAAGAAACAATCAACCTCCGCTTTAATGATACCCAATGATTTGGCCTCCACAGACATCTTTGGCAATGAATTCCACAGATTCACCACTCACTAGTTAAAGAAATTGCTCCTCATCTGTCTTCTAAAGAGATGTCCTTGTTTTCTGAGGCTGTGCCCCCTGGTCCTAGACTCCCCCACCACTGGAAACATCCTCTCCACATCCATTCTATCTCAGACCTTTTAATACTCAATAAGTTTCAATGAGATCCCCCCTCATTCTCCTAAACTCCTGCTTCAGCATGGTTTGGCCAGCCTGGTGTTTCCCTTCCAGTTGGTAAGTAGAACGTACAGATGATGACAGTCTGAGCATTTGAAAAGATACAGTACTTACTGCAACAGAACATTATTTAAATCTCATTATGTGTCCTTCATTAGTCAAACTCAGGGTGTTTGCATATGCATCCACCAACAAAGGAGACACTTCACACATGTTAAACCACAAGAAAACACTACATTAGAACTAAGTCCAATACAGAACGGAAAACAAAAGTCTACAGTAGCGGCAGTGCAGAAATCAAAACGCATCAATAACTCTAGGAGACTGTAAGTGAACTTTTATTAGGCTTTATATAGCCTTTATAAAGGCTTTTATTAGCAGCAAAAAGGGAGCAGAACATCTCGAAGACTGAGGGAGGAGCAGTGCCCCAATCGCCTTTATACAGGGGTCTGTGGGAGGAGCCACAGGAGCAGTCAGCAGAGGGGCATGTCCAGACAGGTATACATAGTTTACTACAGTATCATCTACGAAACAACCTGATTGCTGCATCTCTGCATTGTCAGAGGGGACCACAGATCCAATAAATCTTACATGCAGTCTTCTCTCTGTCTCTCTCTCTACCCCCTCTCTCTCTCTCTCTCCCTCTCACTCTCTCCCCCTCTCTCTCCCTCTCTCCCCCTCTCTCTCCCTCTCACTCTCTCCCCTCTCTCTCTCCCTCTCTCCCCTCTCTCTCTCTCCCTCCCTCTCCCTCTCCCCCTCTAACCCCTCTCTCCCCCCTCTCTAACCCCTTTCTCTCTCCCTCTCTCCCCCAACCCCTCTCTCTCTCTCTCTCTCTCTCTCTCTCACTCTCTCTCTCCCTCTTGTTTTTCTCTCTCTCTGTCTGTTTCACTGTCTGTCTCTGTCTGCCTCTCTGTCCATCTCTCTCTCTGTCTGTCCATCTATCTGTCTCTCTCTTTAATCGACGTACTGTTTCCGATCTTGGAACAAGCTGTAATCCAGCCTATGACAAAACTCACGTCCCCCTGCACAAAGAACATACCCTTTTTTATACCCTCCAAAACCCCTTGAAGTATTTCTCCTTCTTGTTGGTATTGGCTGCACCCTCCTATACATATCTCTTCTTTTACGACCTTCAGACCAAACAAACATGTTTTTCACTACTTTCCACTGCTCTGGCTGTAGACTTGTACTTCCTTAATTTTCTCAAAACATTGCTGTGGACTGGTTCTCTTGTACTTTATCTAAACAATCCCAGTCCAAGCTAACACCATTTTGTCTTACAGACTTCCATTTCATTTTAGCACATTCCAAGGAAGAATTTAACTCTTTCCTTACACGTATTCTCACAGCAGAGACTACTCTTGAAACTCCACTTCTCAAAAGTATTAAGGTGGTAATTACATATTTTTCCAAAATATTTAATGGGGGATAATATTTAATAAGGCATTAAAGAATTTTATGAGGTGACCTGACTGAAAAATTAAGTTGGAATAACAAAATGTTGGAGGAATTCACAACTCAGCAACATCTGTGAAAGAGAAAAAACAGCTGAAGTTTCTGTGTTCTCCCCATCTTCTTATTCTGGCTTCTGATCCCTTCCTGTGCAGTCTGTATCAGAACCAGAATCAGGTTTATTGTCACCAGTATGTGACGTGAAATTTGTTAACTTAGCAGCAGCAGTTCAATGCACTACATAATACAGAAAAGAAAAAAAAATTAGTAAAATAAAAATAATAATAAATCAATTACAGTATATGTATATTGAATAGGTTAAAAATGTGCAAAAACAGAAATACTGTATATTAAAAGACATGAGATAGTGTCCAAGGGTTCAATGTTCATTTATGAATCAGATGGCAGAGGGGAAGAAGCTGGTCCTGAATCACTGAGTGTGGGCCTTTAGGCTTCTGTACCTCCTACCTGATGGTTACAGTGAGAAAAGGGCATGCCTTAATAATGGACGCTGCCTTTCTGAGACACCGTTCCCTGAAGATGTCCTGGGTACTTTGTAGGCTAATACCCAAGATGGAGCTGACTAAATTTACAACTCTCTGTAGCTTCTTTCGGTCCTGTGCAGTAGCCCACCCCCACCATACCAGACAGTGATGCAGCCTGTCAGAAGGCTCTCCATGGTACATCTACAGAAGTTTTTGAGTGTATTTGTTGACATAGCAAATCTCTTCAAATTCCTAATGATGTATAGCCACTGTCTTGCCTTCTTTATAATTACATCGATATGTTGGGACCAGGTTAAATTCTCAGAGATCTCGACACCCAGGAACTTGAAACTGCTCACTCTGTCCACTTCTGATCCCTCTATGAGGATTGGTATGTGTTTCTTTGTCTTTTTCTAACTGAACTCCACAATCAGCTGTTTCATCTTACTGACGTTGAGTGCCAGGTTGTTGCTGCAGCACCACTCCACTAGTTGGCATATCTCACTCCTGTATGCCCTCTCGTTACCACCTGAGATTCTACCGACAATGGTTGTATCATCAGCAAATTTAGAAATGGTGTTTGAGCTATGCCTAGCCACACAGTTATGTGTATACAAAGAGTAGAGCAGTGGGCTAAGCACACACCCCTGAGAAGCATCAGTGTTGATCATCAGCAAGGAGGATATGTTATCACCAATCTGCACAGATTGTGGTCTTCCAGTTAGGAAGTCAAGGATCCAATTGTACTGATTGAATCAATTGTACCAATTGAAGGTACAGAGGCCCAGGTTCTGCAACTTCTCAATCAGGATTGTGGGAATGATGGTGTTAAATGCTGAGCTATAGTCGATGAACAGCATCCTCACATAGGTGTTTGTGTTATGCTTTGTTTTGTAACTACCAAGACTAATTGAAAAAAAACTCATGTCCACTCTTAATTTTACTTTTCGTGAGGTATGCACACAGGATTTGTGATAATGTATGCCATTCATGTAATTTTACATATAACTCATAATAAATTATGTAAATGACAAAGCATGCTTAATCAAACAATATATTTATAATTTTACCCATTTCAAATATTACTGGAATATTAAATACACGTCAATGAAGTGTCTCGGCCCCAAAACCCAATGGTTATGCTTCTCCATAAATGCTGCCTTACCTGCTGAGCTCCTCCATCATTTTCTATGTGTGTTGCTCAAGATTTCCAGCATTGCAGAATCTCTTGTATTCAGTTGGAACGCTAGTTTTATCAGAGCTTAGCACAAGACATCTTCAAAGTAAAGATAATGAAGTGCATGCTGGCACTGGATGCCCAGAGGATCATTAATAAGCTGATTGTCATTTAGATTAAAGGAAAAATTGCTGGAAGCATACAATGGGTCAGACAGAATTTGAAGAAAGAAAATCAAATTAATGTTTCATATCAAAGACTCCTCACTCTTTTTTATTTTAAATTTCTGCCACTTGAATTATTTAACTCTGCCATGGATGCAACTAGTGGAGGGTTTCACGTGGAGTTAGCAGCCCCAGCCCTACGGAACACTAACAGAAGTTCCAAAGACATCATCCCTGTGAGAGAACAAATCTTCACCTAGAAGACACCTAGGGTCAGCTTGAAAGACTGGCCCAGGACAAAGGACTCTGGTGAGTTGCTGTTGACGGCCTATACAGCAGTGAAGGTGATGAGCTTCACTAACTAACTTGAATTACATGCCATTTTTTCTGTAGTAAGGGTGCTAGGCATTTTGTGGACAGAGCCTGACTTAATCATTTTTTTACTTTAACCAGTTAAACACCAGTTCTTGTTTATTCCCCTTCTCCAAACCCATGCACTTTTTGATGGCTGAAGTTAACTCAACACCTTATAACGAGATTGAACGCAAGACAATTCATGTAATAAAGGCTTGGACTATTTTCTAAATGGAAAAAAAATTCAAAGATCAGAGGTGCAAATGTACTTGGGACTCCTCATGCAGGATTCCCTAAAGATTAACATGCCGGTTGAGTCAGTGGTGAGGAAGGTAAATGCAATGTTAACTAACATTTATTTCAGGAGGACTAGAATATTAAAGCAAGGATGTGAAGATGTCAACAAAATAGAGAGAGTACAGAGAAGATTTAGTAGAACGTTACCTGGGTTTCAGCACCTAAGTTATAGGGAAAGGTTGAACAAGTTAGGTCTTTATTCTTTGGAGCGTAGAAGGTTGAGGGGGACTTGATAGAGGTATTTAAAATTATGAGGGGGATAGATAGAGTTGACGTGGATAGGCTTTTTCCATTGAGAGTAGGGGAGATTCAAACAAGAGAACATGAGTTGAAAGTTAGGGGGCAAAAGTTTAAGGGTAACACGAGGGGGTATTTCTTTACTCAGAGAGTGGTAGCTGTGTGGAACGAGCTTCCAGTAGAAGTGGTAGAGGCAGTTTCGGTATTGTCATTTAAAGTAAAATTGGATAGATATACGGACAGGAAAGGAATGGAGGGTTATGGGCTGAGTGTGGGTCAGTGGGACTAGGTGAGTGTAAGTGTCGGCACGGACTAGAAGGGCCGAGATGGCCTGTTTCCGTGCTGTAATTTTTATATGGTTATATGATGCTGGGACTTTATAAGACTCTAGTGAAGCCTCACTTGAAATATTGGGAGCACTTTTGGGCCGATTGTCTATGAAAGAACATGCTGACATTGAAGAGTGTCCAGAGGAGCTTCACAAGAATGATCCTGGGAATGAAAGTGTTAATGCATGATGAGCATTTGATGACTCTGGGCAGGTACTCGCCCAGATTTCATACAGAGATGAGGAGGAATTTCTTTAGCCAGAGGGTGGTGAATCTGTGGAATTCATTGCCACAGGTGGCTGGGTATATTTAAGGTAGAAGTTGGTAGGTTCTTGATTAGTAAGGGTATCAAAGGTTACAGGGAGAAGGCAGCAGAAGGTTGACAGAGATAATAAATCAGCCATAATAGAATGGTGTAGTAGACTCAATCAGCTAAGTAGACTAATTCTGCTCCTGTGTATTATGGATGTAAATCTTCTTTTTCCAGTTGACCTTATGGGCAATGAGAAAACCCAGTCTAGTGAAAACACTGAGCAATTGGGCTGGTCTGTAATTGGCTGTGGTCTTTGAATTTCATCTTTATGCAAATGCAGTCAGCATCAGAGTAGAAGGTGTGGTTTTCTATTAGTTGCGAAGTAGTGTTGTGGACTACCAGGACAACCTACAATCATGCCACTCAGGGACTTGGGCAATATTATGTTTTTTTCATTTTGTCTGTCTGTTTTTCTGAATTGGTAACCATATGTGTAGTTTGTGCAATGTGTTGTGTGTTGTTGGTAATGTGTTTTGCATCTTGGCCCTGCAGGAACATTCTTTGGTTTGCCTATATTCAGGTATGGTTGAATGATAATGAAACTTGAATTTGGACTTGAAAAATGACTGTGAAGTTTCCTGAGAAACACACGCAGAAGAAGGGCTATGGTCCAGGTGCAGGTTGATGGGACTCAGCAGAATAACAGTTCAGCATAGCTTGGATCAGAATCAGTTTTAATATCACCGGCAAATATTGTGACATTTGTTGTTATGTGGCAGCTGTGCATTGCAATACATAGTAATAAAAACTGTAAATTACAGTTAAGTCAAGTCAAATCAAGTCAAGTCACTTTTATTGTCATTTTGACCATAACTGCTGGTACAGTACACAGTAAAATGAGACAACATTTTTCAGACCATGGTGTTACGTGACAAAGTACAAAAACTAGACTGAACTACGTAAAAAAAACAACACAGAGAAAGCTACACTACACAGGACTGCATAAAGTGCACAAAAACAGTGCAGACATTACAATAAATAATAAACAGGACAATAGGGCAAGGTGTCAGTCCAGGCTTCGGGTATTGGGGAGTCTGATAGATTGGGGGAAGAAACTGTTACATAGTCTGGTCGTGATAGTTAAGATAGTGAGGTGGAGATACATCTCTACCAAAGGAGGAGTAAGGCGCTCCTTCCCTCCACTATCTTCCCATCCCTGGGCAAGGTGCATCTCCTGCTTAGCTCCCTGA
Source organism: Hemitrygon akajei (assembly GCF_048418815.1). Lineage (NCBI taxonomy): Eukaryota > Metazoa > Chordata > Chondrichthyes > Myliobatiformes > Dasyatidae > Hemitrygon > Hemitrygon akajei. The sequence continues at coordinate 170,737,082 of NC_133132.1, forward strand.
TCAGAGTCACGTGAAGCCATGGGAGCAGGTGGTGGATGGTCGTACGAGCAGCTGATGCATATGACAAGTCCTGGGTATGCAACCATTGACACCAAGCAGACAATCTCTGAGGAGTATTGATAATGGCTGGGGTCACCCACTGCCCAGAAAGAAGGCAATGGCAAACCATATCTGTCGAGAAATTTGCCAAGAACAATCATGGTCATGGAAAGACCATGATCACCCACATCATACGACACAGCACATAACGACTAAACCAAATTACAGTAAATATATATAAAGTTAAATTAAATAAATAGTGCAAAAAGACAAAAATAAAGTAATGAGATAGTGTTCATGGGTTCATTGTCCATTCAAACATCTGATGGTAGAGGGGAAGAAGCTATTCCTGGATCATTAAGTGTCTACCTTCAGGCTCCTGTACCTCCGTTCTGATGGTAGCAATGAGAGGACACCATGTCATGGATGATGGGAGTGCTTAGTGATAGATGCTGCCTTTTTAGGCATCACTCCTTGAAGATGTCCTGGATGCTGCGGAGTCTCGTGACTATGATGGAGCCGTCACAACCTTCAGCAGCTTATATCGATTCTGTGCAGTGACCACCCACACCACCCCCCCCCCCCCCACCCCAACAGACTGTGATGCAGCCAGTTAGAATGCTCTCCGTGGTACATCTGTAGAAATTTGCAAGCGTCTTTGGTGCCATACCAAATCTCCTCAAGTTCCTAACGAAAGATAGCCTCTGAAGGACTTATTTCAATTCTGCAGCTCTCTAGACTTGATGAAACCTTTACAACGCGTGCAGTGCATTGGGAGCAACCATGGGCCACAACTCTGTCCTTGAAACGGATGACAATTCCCCTACTACTGATTCCCTGTGGAACAAACCCCACCAAAGTGATTGACCTTTATCATTTCTGGACCTGGTAGTGAAATGACATTGTGTGAGGCCACCATATAGACTGATATGACAAGCCATTCTCAATCCTGTCTTCACATGTGAAAAGTACTGGCAATATCTAAAATTAATTCCTATTATTTTGGGCCATTTATTTATTTCTTTAGAGATACAGCACAGTACCAAGTCCTTTTGGCCTGACAGATCTGTACTGCCCAATTACGCTCATGTGACCAATCAACCTACTAACCGGTACATTTTTGAAATGTGGGGGGAAACCGGAGCATTCGGAGGAAACCGATTTAGTCATGGGGAAAAAAATACAAACTTCTTAAAGACAATCGCAGAATTGAACCCGGGTCGCAGATACTGTATTAGTGTTATGCTAACCATGCTAACTGTTTGACTATCATGCCACCTTAAGTATGGCAAAGAAAATATTGCAGCTTCAATATATCTATCTATCCACACTGCACAGCATGTGTTTGTCCTTAATTAGAAAGGAAGACTGAAGAATTGCAAAAGTTGAAAATCACAGGCTCCCCTATGAATCGAAACTTGGAATATAGTTTGAGCTAGTAAATGATGCTCTGGTACTTTAACAACACAAAATGCTGTACCACAACGAACAGGATCAGAAAATTTAAATAGTTAGAAGTGACAAGGTAAGGAATTTACTGGATCCTTTGAGAGCATACAGTCTTATACTAACAAGGAATGCAAACTCCTGTGGTTGGACTGTGCCCTTCAACTATGCCTAACTCAGTTTGGTAAATAGTAATCGGTGACTTAATGCTCTCAGTCACATCTTCTAAGCGAGGGCCCACATTGGAATTTTGTCCCAAGCTAAATCTTAACTAGGTTGCACAAACCTAACAAGATGTTAGTCAGAGCTAATTCAATTAACAATTCACTTTCTAATATTTGTCACACAAAGTGCACACAAGCTGTGTTTAATTCTCTCTGTCTACAACACAAACAACTAATTCCATATTATTGTTTCTCTTTGAAAGGCTGGAATTCTGTTCAGATATAAACCCTTTCACAGCAAGAATATCTGTCCTCTTGTGTAAGGTTGCACAATAGTTGGAGGTATATCACCTTCCTTCTTGTACTGTTCTATCAAAGTTAGTAAGCTCCTTAGAAGATTAGAAAATCAGAGACCATAACTGTGACAATGCCTCGCTACTTACATCTGCACAATAAGAATGCAAAAACCTTTCAAAGCAATTAAGAATCTTTGTGGGTGGGATGAGAAGCTAAAGCAGGTGGAAAAATATTCACAATTTTCACAGCACAGTTTATACCCGAAGACAATTCTACAAGGCAGTAATTCATAAGAGCATAAGATATAAGAGTGGAATTAGGCGCCCATCGAGTCAAAGAATCATAGAGAAGTACAGCACAGAAACAGATAGTTCAGCCCATCTAATCTATGCTGGGTCACTTAAACTGCCTAGTCCAATCGACCTGCATTGGGACCATAGTCCTTCATACACCTACTATCAATATACCAATCCAAACTTCTCTAAAAACATTGAAATTGACCTCACATGCACCACTTGTCTCTTCTTCCGGTTTTTTTAGTTGGCTTTTGTTGGATTTTAAAAGCTTCCCAATCATCAAGCTTCCCACTCACTTTTGCTACCTTATATATCTTTTCTTTGCCTTTTATGCTCCCTTAACTTCCCTTGTCAGCCACGGTTGCCTACCCCTGCCATTTGAGAACTTCTTCTGTGGGACATATCTATCCTGCGCCTAGTGAACTATCCCCAGAAACTTCAGCCATCTCTGCTCTGCCGTCATCACCACCAGTATCCTCCTCCAATCCACCTGGGCAAGCTCCTCTGTAATTCCCTTTATTCCATTGTGATACTGGTATATGTAACTTATGCTTCTCCCTCTCAAGTTACAGTATGAATTCAATCATATTATGATCACTGCCTCCTAAGAATTCCTTTACATTCAGCTCCTTAATAAGATCTGGGTTATTACACAACACCCAATCTAAGATGGCCTTTCTCCAAGGAGACTCAAGCACAAACTACTCTGAAAAGCCATCTTATAGTCACTCCACAAATTCCCTAGTCATTCCACAAATTCCCTCTCTTGCGATCCGATACCAACCCCATTTTCCTAATCCCTTTGCATATTGAAGTCCCCCATTACAATTGTGTAATAACCCTTGTTACATGCCTTTTCCAGCTCCCTTTGCATCCCCAATCCCATATATTGGTACTATTTGGAGGCCTATATATGATTTCCATAATGTTTATTTTGCCCTAGGCAGGTTCTTAACTCCACCCTCAAAGGTTCAACACTCTCTGATCCCATGTCACCTCTTTCTAAAGATGTAATTCCATCTCCTACCAACAGAACCACATCACTGCCTATGCCTTCCTGCCTGTCCTTTTGATACAAAGTATATCTTTGATGTTAAACTCCCAATGATGACCTTCTTTCAGCTACAATTCAGTGATGCCCACAACATCATACTGCCCAGTCTCTAATTGCACCACGAGTTCGTCCACCTTATTCTGAATTACGATGGACATTTAAATACAGCACCTTCAATTCTGCGTTCTTCAGTCTTACGAATTTTGCCTCTGTGGTACAGCTTAACTCTTTGCTCTGTCTGCAGTTGTACCCAATCATTGGCTTGTCCTTCCTTACATTCATAGTATACCCATGCTTGCTCATCCTCAGCTCTATCATACTGGTTCCCATCTCCCTGCCATATTGGTTTAAACCACTTCCAACAGCTCTAGCAAACCTGTCCGCAAGGATAGTAGTCCCTTTCGGATTCAAGTGCTACCCGTCCCCTCTGTACACGTCACACCTGCTCCAAAAAAATGTCCCAATGTTCCAGAAATCTGAATCTCTGTCCCCGCTTCAATCCTTCAGCCAGACATTTATCTGCCACCTCATTCTATTCCTATCCTCACTGTCGTGTGGAACAGGCAGCAATCCAGAGATTACTACCCTTGAGGTCCGGCTTCTCAGCTTCCTTCCTAACTACTTGTATTCTCTCTTCAGGACCTCCTTCCTTTTTCTACCTACGTTGCTGGTACCAATATGTACCACAACTTCTGGTTGCTCACCCTCCCTTTTCAGGATATTGTGGACACGTTCAGAAACATTGCGGTCCCTGGCACCTGGGAGGCAAACTGCTATCTGTGTTTCTTTATCGCGTCCACAGAATCACCTATCTGTCCTCCTAACTATTGTGTCCCCTACTACTGGTGCTATCCTCTTCAGTTCCCTAACCTTCTGAGTCACAGGGTTATACTCAATGCCACCTGCTGCTTTGCTCAGGTAGGTTGTTTCCCCCCCCCCCACCCAACAATGCTCAAAATGGAGTACATATTGGTGAGGGGAACGGCCACAGGGCTGCTTTGCACTACCTGATGTTCTCCCTTCCCTCTCCTGACAGTCACCCATTTATCTGTCTCCTGTAGCCTTGGGGTGACTAGCTCCCTGTAGCTCCTGTCTATCACTGCTTCACTCTCCCTAACAAGCTGAAGGTCATCGAGCTGCAGCTCTAGTTCCTGAACACGCTCTCTCAGGAGCTGCATCCCGATGCACTTGGTGCAGATGTGGCCGTTGGGGAGGCCGGGAGTCTCCAGGAAATCCCACATCTGACACCCAGAACAGAAGAGTGGCTCTGCAGATGTAACCCCTATCCTCTCAAGAGTTAATTCAGAAAAAAAGAAATAAGAAATAAGGAATGAACTTACCTACTTACCTTGCCTCCGCCTGTTCTTGCCAAAGCCTTACTGCTGATCAACATATTTGTAAAATTAAATGAAATAAAAGAGAACAAAAGAAAAGCTGAGGGGTTTATTGTCAGCAGCACAGAATGACTGCTTTTTGTTGAATGCATTGTGTACACTTCTTTTTCCAGTATGGCACTCGGGTGATAGCAGCAGCTGTTGAGGCTGGATTGTTGCATGATTTCTCAATGGGTTTGCCTGGTTTGTTCGTCTAATAAGTTGTTGATTTTTGTGGGCTGATTTCATCTGTGGAGCTGTGTGCACTACGCCAGAGCTAACCCAGTCTCATCTCACCTGCGATTCATAACAGCTGTCAAAAAACGTGACCTTTCCTGTCATCAAATTACAGGCAAGTCTCCAAAATAAAGAGCAAAGATTTGGATTGCTTCACCATCTTTTACCAAAATGTAGTCTGCTTCATATAAACGTTCATAGATGGCCCTCTGCCAGTATTATGTTATTAGGGCCCAGCTGCATACTCTATAGGAGAAAACTTACAATAAGACTATAAGACATAGGAGCAGAATTAGGCCATTTGGCCCATCAAGTCTACTCCATCATTCCATTATTATCCCCCTCAACCCCATTCTCCAGCCTTCTCCCAATAACCTTCAATGCCCTGACTAATCAAGAAACTATTAATCTCCGCTTTAAATATACACATTGACTTTGCCTCCCAGCCATCTATGGCAATGATTCACTACTTTCTGACTACAGAAATTTCTCCCCATTTTTATTCTTAAAGAATCTCCCTCTATTCTGAGGCTGCGCCCCTCTGGTCCTAGATTCCCCCACTATAGGAAACATTCTCTTTGCATACAGTTTATCTAGACCTTTCAATATTTGATAGGTGTCAATGGGATTTTCCCCTCATTCTTCTAAACTCCAGTAAGTACAGCCCAGAGCCAGCAAACACTGCTTGTATGCAAACCTTTTCATTCGTGGGCTACAGGAGTTATGCGGACTTGCACAAATTGCAAGAGTGGACAAAGAAGTAGCAGATGGAATTACAGTGTAGGAAAAGGTGGGGTTATGTGCTTTGGGTTGAAGATTAAAGGTATAGACTGTTTTGTAAATGGGGAGAGAATTCAGAAATCGGAGGTTCAAATGGTGCTGGGAGTCCTGATTCATGATTCCCTCAAGGTTAACTTGAAAGTTGAATCAGAATGCTCAAGGGATCTATTTTCCTAACTTCAGAGGACATGGATATGTAATCATCAGATGGAGGCATTTATTCTATTTCACCACCAATTATAACTTTATTAGTGATTGTTTATATAAAGATACAAGAGACTGTAGAATGGTGTGTTAACCATTCCTTTAAGCTTCAGAAATGTTAATTTTTATGGAAGGAATTTTATAGAAGTGTTTGAATTTAAGTGAGGCACAGTGAGATATTTTTGTCCATCTGATAGATTTAGCAATATGAGTCCCATGGTCTAATTGTTTTACCAGGCTGCTGTGAGATGAACTGAGCAGTCCTAGCTGCAGCTGATTATTGCCACTGATTGCAAAAACAAATGTAAAAGAGACAGAATCTGAATCCCAGTCAGGTTTATTATCACTGAAGTATGTTGTGAAATGTGTTGTTTTGTGGCAGCAGTACAATGCAATACATAAAATATAAGGCTGAACTCTGCCATGGACAGTCCTGAGCCCGGCTGGGAAAGGAGGCGTGTTGGCATGGGGATAGTAACCCCACCTCGGAAAAGCCCAAAGCTACAGAAACACCAGCAAAAGCTCCAAAGACCTCATTCCTGGATGAAGAAGGACATTCACCTAGAAGACGTACGAAGTCATGGGTGAAAGTAGAAGGCTGATCAACCTTCAGTCCAGGACAATATCAAAGGTTCAAATGTTTATTATCAAAGCTTGAATTCTGAAATTTCTATTTCTCCAGATTGCCACGAAACAAAGAAAGAACATGAGGGAAGCATCGAACATCAAACGCTCACCCCACTCAAAACAGAAAGGCATCCCGATCATCAAGCCCCCAAAACCCCCTCCCTGCACACAAAACAGAACAGGAATATCGACCCTCAAAACACAACCCAACCCTGCAGAAATAACTAACAGAACAAAGACCCTCCCCCACACAACAGAGGAACGGGTGATAAAAAAACACAGAAAATATAAATGTCCACAATCCATAAACACAATAGTCCGATCCATAAACGCAGGACCTCAATACCGTCCTCCGATATCACTGACGTTCATTGAAAGTGAGGGACTCCACACAAGGCAGAGAGGCCTACCCATTTGTCGCAGCAAGCGGTGGCAGGTCTCTCACAGACTCCTTCTCCAGCAGTGCCAGTGAAACTCTCGCTCATCTTCTGCGTTCGCCTCGATGTCTCAGTCTCGTTTTAATCGGTGATTAATGGATGCTTTAAAGACTGAAATGTAGTCGAACATCGACTCACATCCCATCTCAATGTTTTTCATCACATCGAGACCATCCGAATATGGGATTGCTTCCCGGAATCTTCTTGGAGCCAGCGAAGAGCTGGATCACTCAAGCAATCTCCAGGCTGTAAATCGCAGGTTCTAACAGTTCTACAAACACATTTAAGGTGAAAAACGGATGTAAAAGAAATAAACAAGCTACTTTCATTTGCTGTATGGAAGATGTTGACCGAGGGAGTGTTGTACACAGGTGTAATCTTGAGCGGATAGTAGCATATACATACTTTGATAACAAATTCAACTTTGAATTTGACTAACTTGAATTTGAATTTCATTAGAACTGGGGAAATGTAGATAACAATAATAACAGAATAAATCTATCAGGTAGGGAGAAGGAAAGGCAGTGATTTCCTGTCAGTCACAGCCAATATGCCAAGGTAGTTTTTCAGGTAGCTGCTAAGACATCTTGGCACTGATCCCAAGCATTTCCAAAGAACTGGGAAAGACTGGTGGTTGGTAAGGCCTTGATAGAGTGTACGTGGAGATGATGTTTCTTATAGTCGGGGAGTCTAGGACCACAGGGCACAGCCTGAGAATACAAAAATGTCCCTTCGGAATGGAGATGAGGAGGAATTTCTTTAGCCTGAGGCTGGTGAATCTGTAGAATTCCTTTCCACAGACTCCAGCGGAAGTCAAATCATTGGGTTTATTTAAAGCAGAGTTTTATAGATTCTTGCTTAATCAGGGCACAAAGGTTACAGGGAGAAGGCAGGAGATTAGGGTTGAGAGGAAAAATAAATCAGATAGATTGAATGGCGGAGCAGACTTGATAGGCTGAATGGCCAAATTATACTCCAATACTATATGGTCTTATGGTAAATTTCCACTCGATTTGACTTTTTTATCCAGGTTTACACTGAACCTGTATTTTATTTTCATAAATACCAGTGACAGTTAGTAATATTCTAATTAGAGAAGGCTGATACCATTTTGCCCTACTGGTTACTACATTGAGTGTGGGGAAAAGGGAATGTAATTATTGGATCCATCGGCTGTTCAGGGATACAACTGGATACAAACAGTAAAGGTTATTGACAAACAAGAGAAAATCTGCAGATGCTGGAAATCCAAGTAACACACACACAAAATGCTGGGGGAGCATTTTGTGTGTTTTCCTTGAGTGAAGGTCGGATTTATTACAATTCCGGGACAAAAAGTGTGAAGAAAAATGTCAAATTATTTTAACTCTAAGCTTGTTTGTTTTATTGTTGTCTCATTTAAACCAATGGTGAGACAGTTTGAGAGAATGAAAAACTAGGCTCATCACGAGGTAATGAGGATTGCTGGCCGAAGCACCATTTAAATCTATCATTTCCCCTTCGAAGAAGCACCTTAAGAGAACATTCCTTTGATATAGATGTAATCTGTATAGAAATCAAAATGAACTTGCAAAGTACATTGTGTTTTATCCAGTGGAGCAGCGGCCTCATGCAATGACTACAAGTACCTCTCAACTGCCCATGGGGATCAGCTGTTACTAAATCTGCATAAGCAGCAGCCTGCGAACATTAAATTGGATGAAAGTTGGTTTTATTGCCAATAGGGATATGGGCCGATAAACTGAGCGGAAATGAGTTGTGTGCACGGCTTAGAACAACACAGCTCTCTAATTAACATCATCTTTTCTTTAAAGGAATAAGATTGTTACTAGTTCAGATTTGAGGGAAACGGCACCGCTCAGACTTGGCTTTATATGAAACATCTAGTAAAGATTTTAGGGCCCAGTTTTCTCTCCAATGCATTTTATTTATTTCCATAGTAAATAAAAAGGGTGCAACTTTAATATGTGAGTCCATAGAAAGTCCCATCTGAATTAAGTTAACAATTCTGTAGTGATGGGAATGACTATAATTTTTATTTTATTAAAAACAGAACATACCCTTTTCTCATTGCTCCCATCAGGGAACAGCTTCTTCCTTCCACCATCTGATTTCTGAATGGACATTGAATTCATGAACACTGCCTCATCTTTTTTTCTTTTTTCTCTTTTTTGCATTATTTACTTAATTTATTTTTAAAATATATTTCTTATTGTAATTTACACTTTTAATTATTATGTATTGCAATGTACCACTGCTGCAAATTTCACAGCATTTGCCAGTGATATTAAACCTGTTTCTGATTCTGATTCTGTAACTTAGTAATTCCAACATTTTTCTGTCTGTTGATAAGATGTGTTTGTCACAAGCAATCATTGTGACATTCCCAAATAACTGTTGAAAGATTCTCCTATTTTGTTGGGTGGTGTTCCTCTATTTAGATTTTGTAACCCTGCAAATCTCCTTCTTGGCACGTATTCCTTCCATACAGTAAGTCCCTTGTACACTCATCTATCCCCCACTGATCTCCCTCCTAGCACTTATCCTTGCAATCTGTACATAACTCTCCTGTCCACTCATCCCTCCCCACAGCAGGGCACTGAGCAGTGTGGAAGAACAAAGGAATCTGGGAATACAGGTCCATAATTTGTTGAAAGTGGCATCATAGGGTTGTAGAGAAAGGTTTGATGTATTGGCCTTCATAAATCAAAGTATTAAGTACAGCGATGTTATATGGATGTTGTATAAGGTGTCGGTGAGGTCTAATTTGGAGTATTGTGTGCAGTTTTGGTCACCTAACTACAAGAAAGATATTAAAATGGTTGAAGAAGTAGAAAAAATTTACAAGGATGTTGCTAGGTCTTGAGGACCTGAATTATAAGGGAAGATTGAATAAGTTAGGACTTCATTCCTTGGAATGTTGGAGATTAAGAGGAGATTTGATAGAGGTATACAGAATTATGAGGGGTGTAGATAGGGTAAATGTAAGCAGGCATTTTCCACTGAAGTTGAGTGAGGCACAACTAGAGGTCATGGGTTAAGGACAATAGGTGAAATGTTTAAGGGGAACATGAGGGGAAACTTCTTCACTCAGAGGGTTGTGGCAGTGTGGAATGAGCTGCCAGCTCAATTGGTTCATGTGAACTCGGGTTCAACATTTAAGAGAAACTTGGATAAGTACATGGATGGTAGGGGTATGGAGGGCTATGGTCCAGCTGCAGGTCAATGGGAGTGGACAGTTTAAATGGTTCGGTATGGACTAGATGGGCCAAAGGTCCTGTTTCTGTGACTCTATGACTCTATGACTCTGTGATCTCCCTCCAAGCAGGATGAGTGTTGCACTAGGTGTTACCAGCCTGGGGCCACGGACCCTTGGTTACTTGTAGGGATCCAAGGCATAAAAAATGGTCTACACCATCTCCCTCACCACTATTCAACAGCCCCATCAGTCATTCCAGGTGAGGTGACTCATCATCTGCAAGTCTATTGACTGTTTCTACTAATTTCAGGTTTAATAAAGCCTCTTGAACTCCTGGTCAAATGCAGCTTTGATGTCAGGATCAGAAAGCTCCAGAATTTACTCTTCCCATCCCTCTCCCTTCCCATTATTAGAAACAAGTCGATGATGTGTTCAGAGCCAAGTGATATTGACATAACATAAAGTAGGCAAATCTTGGCAAGTCAGTGGAAGGTGGTAGGTATCTTGTGTTATGGTAAACACAAGAGAGTCAGCAGATGCTGGAAATCGAGAGCAACACGGACAAAATGATGGAGAAACTCAGGATCACCTGTAGCATGATGAAGGGTCTCAGCGCGATGCATCAAATGTTTATTCCTCTCCACAGGTGCTGCCTGATTCACTTTATTATGGTTGTCTTCTTGTTATTTCTGTAACGTGCGCAGACCAAGTCAGTTAATGTACTGTCAGCCACTTTTTACTGCTTATCAGCAGCCTTCTTCCAAATCCCTGGCAGGTGTGACAAAGTGTCAGACAAATACATACGTGATTACTTCTGCCAGTTTACCTGACCCAGATACAGGGCCAAAATTAGGCAGTAGGACACGTTAAATATGAAATGCTAGAGAATACGCTCAAGCACAAATTTACTGGCCTTTTTCGTTAAAAGTCAGAGTTGACCATGGATATTGCATCCTAGCTGTCTGGATACACAAGACAGGTCAGTTACCCATTTAGCAGGCTTAACCTCTCCCCACATCTGGTGAACCCAAAGGAATGGCAGAGACCTGATACAGTTTGGTATCAGTAGTATTGCAGGGGTTGCCAGTCAGCATTAAACTCAATGTAGGAGTGCCGTAGTGACTCCAGCTCCGGAATTTTCCCTCTGGGTTTACTCCTGAGGCCTTCCCCATGGGTGGGTATTGCCGCAAGGCAGCGGTGGTTTGAGATCAGAACTTTCCTTCTCCTAGCTGAGCTGCCAACCACGGTTGATGGGCCCCATCTGCCTGAAGCGACTGGTTTTAAGGTGCTAGCAACCTGCCTTTTCCCCTTCTCCTGTCAGTAGAAATGATTCCAGTGGGCTAGTAGCGAAGCCACACGTGAAGGCCAGGAGCTGGACTTGGGTATCTGAGGCTACTTGAGACACACACCATTGGGAGCATTTACCACCCTGGCTATAACAACCTTAAGGAACTGGTCTAAAAACTGCACAAAAAATAAAGCCACACATCTTAGAACCAGAAGGCACATGCTCAGAATAGAGGTACGTCCATTTAGAATGCAGATGAAAAAAGTTCTCTTCACGCCACGGATGACTGCTGTCCACATCATTGGCTATAGTCAAGGTGGAGGTTGATAAGTTCTTCATTATTCAGGGTGTCAAATGCCACAGGGAGAAGGCAGGAGAATGGGGGTGAGGGGAATAATAAATCAGCCATGATGAAATGGTGCAGCAGACTTGATGGGCTGAATGGCCTAATCCTACTCCTGTGTCTGAATGGTCTATCTTTAATGATGACCAATGTAATTTAATGCAAAATTATAGCTGGGGATCTGGTTCGTGAGCACCAGGGCGTGTCCACATGCTGGTGGGCCCTAATGCTACATGTGCAGAGGCCAGACCTCCTCTTGTCCTCTGTAGTTCAGCCTGAGCCCAAGGGGAGTTGAGTTTCTGTGTGTTGCCAGTGAGGAGACACTACATGAGGCTTGTTGTTGGAGGGACTGTGTACTGGCAGAGAGAGAGACTCACACGTTCAGCTCTCCTTTTCACAAGGCTGCTAGCCAGCGGTGGAAGCTAAAAGTGAGAGTGACAAGCACGACCCACTACACTACCACACTAAATGCATCACAACGACCAACAAAAAAAAAACGTAAATTGCTTTCACAATTATGCTGCCACGTCATACATGAGCACCTCGCTTAAAAGTAAAAGTTAGACTCGCAGGGTTTTCCTTCCAATTAGTATTTTATATCTTGGATTCAGAAAGCATATCAAAGGGGACGTCAAGGGCATACACACCTATCCTCATTGAGGAACCAGCAGTGAAATGTGAGAACTTTCAAGTTCCCGGGTTTCATCATTTCTGAAGGTCTATACTGGGCCCAACGTATTAATGTAGTTACAAAGAGGACATGCCAGTGGCTATATTTCATTAGGAGTTTGAGGATATTTTTATGTCACCAAGGGCATGAGCAGATTTCCACAGAAGTACCACGTAGAGCATTGTGACTGGCTGCTTCACCATTTCGTACGGAGGGGACCCCTGTGCCGGCTCGGAAAAGGCCACGTCCACTTCTGGTCATTACCATCGGAGGAAGCACAGGAGTCAGAAGACAAGCATTCAACATTTCAGGAACTGCTTCGTCCCTTCTGCCACCAGATTTCTGAATGGACCATGAACCCATGAACACTACCTCCCTGTTTTTTGCTCTTTTTATACTACTTACTTAATTTTTTCTGTATATCTCTTCTTATATGGTATATTTTATGCAATACACCGTACTGCTGCCACAAAACAACAGATTTCACAATGTATGCCAGCAGTAATAAACCTAATTCTGAATTCTGAAACATTCATTAAGAAGATTTGTCTGGATTTTTCTTGCAAATCTTTAAATATGAAACACCAAGGGGCTAAAATAGCATCGACTCATGTTATTAAAGATCACTGCATGCTGCACGATCCGACGAACGTCCTCAGAGTAAGGCTCCAAAAGCACAAATAATGCCCCAGTTTTAAGATGACACCCATTTGTACTGGTTGTGTCAATATGGATTTTTTTTTTACCTTTTTTTTGTCGAGGGTTATTTGCCTGTCAGCATTACATTTAGACATGCAATTGTGTCACGTATACTCTCACACCAGTCCCCTTACGCGCTGCAGCGAACGAGTATTGGAACAAACAGCATCCCTAATGGGGTGCCTGCTGTTTGCTTCTGTGCCAAACTCCACCCACACAAGTTGAATCTTGCAGAATATTTTCTAGAATAAAGCCATCATTTTCTGACAGGCAGCAGCCTTTGGGACTGATTATTTTGTTACTGAGTAGTGGGGAATACAGCAAGAGTTACAAAACTATAATCCTATTAAAATTCAATAAATAAAACATGTGCTGGATTCAAATTGAAATTAATTTGTACTTTCAGGAAATAACTGCGTCCAGTTTCACAGATTGATTTTTTCCCCCTGTATCTTTCTATATACTTCCATTTCCTTACATAAAGACAATCAATATCGTAATGAAATATACCACAAAGTCATTTATTGTAGGTGAATCTTCTGAGCTGCTTCTGAGACCTTTCGCATTTCTTTCTTTTTTTTTGGTATATCTTGATGTATTTTTGCTTTCCATTGCAGAGCGCACAACGAACATTTGTGTTCCTTCAACATAAATCAAATTTGCTGATGGTCAACTGAATTTCACTCCATTCGAGCTCACTTGTCACCTCATATTTGTGGGGAAAGGCATCGAGCCCTCGCCCAGCCCTTTTGTGAACCAGATTCCTTTTTATTTCCATTCTATTCCATTATCTTTAAGAATAATCTTCTTGTCCTATATATGACATGAATAGGTTCACAAAAATGATTCCAGGATTGAAAGACTTGTCATATGAAGAGCGTTTGATGGCTCTGGTACTCTATTCACTGGAATTTAGAAGAATGAAGGGGGGGGATCTCATTGAAACCTATCAAATGGTGAAAGGCCTTGATAGAGTGGGTGCGGAGGGGATGTTTCCTCTCGTGGCCGAGTCTAAGACCAGAATGAAGATGAGGAGGAATTTCTTTAGCCAGAGAGTGTGGTGAATCTGTGAATTGGAGGCGGAGTTAAGATGGTGCTAAACGGCGACTCCTTTGCTTGCATCTTCGGAAACAGTTCCATTTCCATCTTTAGTATCTTTATTTTTCCCTTTCAGGGTTCCTTTGAAGACCCTGACCTGGAGTTACACGCTGACTTTGGTTCTTTGCAGGAATGGGACCCGCTCTCACGGTTTCAGGACTGGCTCTTGTTCAGCACACCAAGGGTTCGGCCTGCGAGTCTCACTCGTATTTTGAAGCCTAAGATCTTAGATCGAGGGTCGGTGTCACGGCAGGAGATCCGTGTGTCATCGGGGAGGCTGGAAAATCTTTCACTGTGAGCCCGAAGACCTGAGATCTTTGCGATCTTCAGGCACCCGAGCTTGTAAAAAGCGACAAAATGGACTTTTTAACATTGTAAACCAGTGGGTTGTTGTTATGTCTCCCGCTCGCTGTGAAAATGGGGGACACCTTCCTCGCCCTTGTTAGGGAGAGAGAGAATCTGTGGTTTGTCGAACGCCGGATGAAATGTGAAAGTCTTTGGGGTAACCGCAAGTCTGTGTTTTTGCTATCACCTAGCTCACGCTTGTGCTTGATAGTGGGTGCGCTTTTTTTTGCTGGGGGGCGGGGGATCGCTGCTTGCTGCTGCTTACACGTGGGGGGGAGCTGTGGGGGAGGACTTTGGGGTTCTCATGTTTAACTGTTGCTCATTCTCTGGGGCACTCCTCTGTTTTCGTGGATCTTTGTGAAGTAAAAGCATTTCAGGATGTTTATTATATACATTTCTCTGATATTAAATTGGACCTTTGAACCTTTGAACTCATTGCCACAGGTAGTTGTGGAGGCTGTCTTTATGTATATTTAAGGCAGAAGTTGATAGTTTCTTGTCAGGGCATGGAGGGATACTGGGAGAAGGCAGGAGGTTGTGGCTGAGAGGAAAATCTGGATCAGCCAGTGGAGCAGATTCCAAAGGCCTAATTTCGCTCCTATATTTTATGAATATTTTTCCTCTTTAAACATGACTTCTTCTAACATGGATAATTTCACTCACCAAAACTCTGAACCGATTCTACAATATAACAATTCACTTTCAAGGACTCAAAATTCAGCTTCTCAGTATTATTAAATTTTTAAAAAATATTTGCAATGTGCAGCTTGGTACTGTTCAAATGCCATCTATAAATTTGCTGACAACATAACTTTTGATGGCAGAATCTCAGATGGTGACGAGAGGGCATACAGGAGCGAGATATATCAGCTAGTTGTGGACTTCAGAAGGGGTAAGACGAGGAAAGACACACCAGTCCTCATAGAGGAATCAAAGATGAAAAGAATGAGCAATTTCAAGTTCATGGGTGTTAATATCTCTGAGGATATATCCTGGGCCCAACAGATCGATGCAGGTACAAAGGTGAAACTACAGCAGCTATATTTCATTAGGAGTTTGAGGAGATTTGGTATGTCAGCAAAGATGCTCACAAATTTCTACAGGTGTATCATGAAGAGCTTTCTAACTGGCAGCATCACTGCCTGGTTTGGGGTGTGCTACCGCACAGGATGGAAATAAGCTGCAGAGAGTTGTAAATATAGTCAGCTCCATCATGGGCACTGGCCTCCGTAGTATCCAGGACATTTTCAAGGAGTGATGCCTCCATCATTAAGGACTCCCATCACCCGGGTCATGCCTTGTTCTCAAACAGGAGCCAATCTGCAGATGCTGGAAGTCCAAGCAACACACACAAAATGCAGGAGGAAGTCAGCAGGCCAGGCAGCATCTATGCTGAGATAATACTTAATATTGCTTCAAGATTATATGTTTGATAATTGCTAATAAAGGGTCAAAATAAGGAACTTGACTCTTTGGAACAATCATTTCATTGGAGCTGAGGGTGTGTCATACGAGTGTAACAACCCGTGGCTTTCGCAGTGTAGCAGCAATTGTTTTTGACATTTTCCCCTCCCTCTCCCCTCTTCTTCATTTCCCCTCTCTGACCTCTTCTCCTCACCCATCACCTCCCCCTTCCCTTTCTCCCATGCTCCACTCTCCTGTTAGATTCCCCATTTTCCAGCACTTTGCTTCCCCACGTTATCACCTCCCAGCTATCTCCTCCATCCCCATCCTCCACCCACCTGGCTTCACTTATCAGCTTCTAGCTTGTTCTCCTCCACCTTCCGCCTTCCTTTCCAGTCCTGACGGAGGGCCTCGGCCAGAAACGTCAGAGATGCTGCCTGGCCTGCTGAGTCCTTCCAGCATTTTGTGTGTGTTGCTGTTTGTCAAAGCCTTTTGTGTACCAGTTATCTGCCATTTTCCCACACTGCAGCAAGGAATGCACTTGCCATGAATACCTCCATGACTGTAAATGCTTTGTTTTCTCCCAGGGTTTCCAAAAGGTAATTTATAAATGTAAGCCTTACGCATCTTTTCTTCCCAGCCGGATAATTTATTCAATGGTGACTGTATAATAATTTGAATTTCAGGAAGATTAAAGGGAACTCAATGGAGACAATGAGATTCTGCAGATGCTGAAAATCTTGCACAGCACACACAAAATACTGGAGAAACTCAGCAGGTCAGGCAGCATCTATGGCAACAAATAAGCAGTCCACATTTTGGGCCAAGACTCTTTAGGACTGAAGAGGAGAGGGAAAGAAGCCCCAAATGGGGAAGATTATGCAAAGGGAGACACGGACTGTAGATCTGGAATCTAAATCAGGTTTATGTGTGTTTAGGTTTGGTCGCTCTTTTTTGTAACTACTTTTGGGTGATTCTTGAATCAGGGTGCCCTGCAAATAATAAACACTGAGCTGAACTGTACTGAAATATGCTGTTTGATTCTGTGTTTTCACTTGGTATTTTTTTTGTTGCCATTTGTATGATTTTTTTGTGCATGGGGGAGGAGTGTTTTGTATTTAATACACTCGAAATACTGGAGGAACTCAGCAGGCCAGGCAGCATTTATGGAAAAGATTAAACAGTGAGATATCGGGCCGAGACCCTTCAGGAATCGGGGAAAGAGATGAGAAGTCAGAGAAAGAAGGTGTGGGGGGGGAGGGGGGAAGTAAAGAGCCGGAAAGTTGATTGGTGTAAGAGATAAAGTGCGAGAGAAGAGGAAATCTGATAGGAGAGGACGAAAGGCCATAGGAGAAAGGGAAGGGGAGGAGCATAAGAGGGAGGTGACGGACAGGTAAGGGGATAAGGTGAGAGAGGAATGGAAATGGGGAATGGTGAAGGAGGGGGGCAATGATTGGAAGTTTGAGTAGCCTGATGGCATGAACATCAATTTCTCAAACGTCCAGTAACTGCACTCCCACCCCCTCCTCCGCATTCCATTTCCCTCTCCTTATCCCCTTATCTGCCCATCACCCCCCCCCCCCCCCCGTAGTACTCCTGCCCCTTTCCTTTCTTCCATGAAAGGTTTTGGCCCAAAATGTCGACTGTTTACTCTTTCCCATAGATGTTGCCTGGCCTGCTGAATTCCTCCAGCATTTTGTGTGTGTTGCTTGGATTTCCAGCATCTGCAGATCTTCTCTTGTTTGTGTTTCAGGTTAGATGTTTTTCCTTCAGCAGGTTGGTTCCATGGTGTTTCTTTGTTTTGTGACTGTCTGTGGGAAGACCAATCTCAGGGTTGTATACTGCATACATACTTTGATAATAAATGTACTTTGATTCTTTGAACAGAATGCATATAACTCAACAGGGAAGTCCATTTTTGGTATTTTAAATAAATCTCATTGGATATCATGGTGATAGTTTTCAAAAAAATATATTTACAGTCTTTTACAAACAATTGAAAAATAAGACCATCAGATTAATCACGAAACTTCTAATGAAATATTTATACTGATTTCAACTCAACAGTATTCATAGTATTCTTGTGAGAAAAGGAAACACTTGGCAATTATACTCGTCTCTTGATGTTCTGAGGGAGTGCCACCATATTTACTGTGACTTCAGCAGTGTAGTGGCGTGTATCTGAAGGAAAAAGGTAAAAAGGCTTTTCTATCTTTGCCATTTCCTGGGCACACCTTGGTCTTCTGATGGCATTCCTGCAAGACACTGCTATTTCAGGGATATTGTCTCTAAACCAAACAGAAATAAATAATAGACTATATAAACACGATATAGAGAAAGCAATTATATAAAAAAAACACTATACATGATCTGGAAAAAGTCTGAAAAAAATGTCATCTCTTCAGATATTTTGCTTAGATGTTTGCTAAACTACAACCTTCTTTGGTCCTAAATGTGATATTTTATTATTAATATTAGTCAATACTATGTACAACTGAAAATAAATGAATTGTCTGTGATTCTCTGTCAGTGAAATAGAAAAATATAGTGCATTTTCAGTGTGTACTGAGTTCACTACAGACAGACTTGTGTAACAAAACAAAGACATTATAAATAAATTACAACTTTTACATAGAATCATTCGCATCCCACATGGTCAGGACAATGGAATGGAATTCAAATCTGATGTGTGGGATCTCTCATGACAGGATCAAAGCAAACGGCTCCACTCTTTGGAATCTTCTCACAGTCTCTGCAGACCAGGTAACCATCAGTTCTGCTGTGGTTGGGTAGAAACACCAAAATCCCAAGTGATTGGGTTGCTTTAATAACATTCAGGATTTAACCACTTCAATTATACTCCCCTTAAGAAAAGGGATTCTGATCAGAAGTTGATTGCATCAGCCATCTTCAAGCAGATGGAGCACACTCGACAGGCCAAATGGCCTAATTTGACTCCTATGTCTTCTGGTCCTATGGCCTAAATTCTACAATGGATCTACAAACCTTCAGACAGGCTCATATTTATGCCATGCTCTGTAATCCCCACAGCTCATTTGAAACATATATCTAATATCTGATCTACGGTACCTCAATTCTCCTTCCTGTCACATTCCATTTTATACTTCGTATTTCTGTTTGGACCAGGGTCGAACTAGTTCATTTAAATCATTTAGTTGACCATTGATTGCAGTTTTTTAAAATTTTTCTCTCCTAATTTTATATTTTAATGTTTTTGTCATCGCTATGTTTGCTAAGGTGCCATGCTATTTTTAGGAGGTCTGAAAAGCTGATATTGTACTTAAAAAATAATGATCTGTTTCATGGAACCTTCACACTTTCTTCATAATAGCTCCCTTTATGTTGACGTTTTTTTTTCTGCCTATTATCTTAAAGGTGAATAGAAGTTTCAGAAACTAGAAAAAGTCTTTTCTAAAGTCTCAGCAAATGATCTTACTCCTACCAGCAATGGATGGAATTCTTGAGAAACCAAGTTCCAAAAATGAAAGCCTTTTAAATTTAAATTACAATGTCTAACATGGCCTATAAGTTTCAGTATCATCACGTAGGTATCATAAAGTGGTAGATAGCAATAAATGGATGAATATTTAAGAACTGGGGTCGCAAGTGGTAGCTTTCCAATATAGCAAGTCAGTAAGAAGATGGCTGAATGAATACCATTCAGCAAGCACAAGTCTTGAAAACAATTTAATAGGTAAACCATAATATGAGGAGTGTCTTTGACAAATATAGTCTACATAAATTGATATGTACATTTTTTAAAAGCCCAGTAGACAAAAAAGGAGGTTAGAACTCTTGAAGTTTTGTGTTTTTTTTTTGTATGTTTTTTTTTCGGTGTAAAGTACTAAACGTTACAGGTAGTAGTTTCTTCATAATGCGCATGTTCCAGTCACTCTCGTTATGTGCTGTTAAAGGACCTCGTTGTTCTTTCAGCGACTTGGAGGAACATCGTTGCACACCTTCCCCTGAATCTCTGATCTGTCTCAGAAAGAAATGTAGAAGAGTGCTGAGTACTGACTGTACGAGCAGCAGATGGTATCTTCAGCACCCCCCCCAGGTCCGTTCCTTTTTGCTCATGGGGAGATAAGGTCCATTACACTTGAATCCCTGTGCCGTGCATCTGCATCATCTGGGCTCTCATAGTCTGAATGCTGCTCATTACTTTCTTCTGGTGGCCAACCAATGTGATCCCCAAGCTCATCACGTCCCTGTAGAACACAAAGCAGAGTGAATGGCCGCACAATACTAAAACAATGGACAAAGTTAAATCGATGTTTATGCATAAGATTTACAGACTGTGAAGTCTATGACAAATTCAGTGAGGGCCGTGCAGTGAGAACACACAGGTTATTAGGCAGAGTGCTAGTTCCATTTGTTTCTGACCATTTTCTCTCTCCTGTACTTGTATTTGCTATTTGAAAACTTTCAGGATGCTTTCCTACCCAGAAATTTCCTTCTGGAACTTTGCTACACCATGTCAAGTCTGTAAAAAAAGTTATTTTTCAGTTCAAGTTAGAACAGAGAGTTCTAACTCCCAGCTCACTCCCATTGACCTGCACCGGAAACATAGGCCTCCATACCCCTAATATCCACGTACCTATCCAAACTTTGGTTAAACGTGGAAATCAAGCTTAAATGCATCACTCATCGCACACCCTCACAATCTACTGAATGAAGAAGTTTCCCCTCATGTTTCCCTTAAACTTTTCACTCTGAACACCTGGTTGTAGTCCCATCCAATCTCAGTGGGAAAAAGCCTCTTTATTTTTACCCTATTTATACCCTCATAATTTTGTATACCTCTGTCAAATCTCTTCTCAATTTTATACATTCCAAGGAATAAAGTCCTAACCTATTCAATCTTTCCTTTTGACTCAGATCCTTTAAACCCGGCAACATCCCTGTAAATTTTCTCTGTACTCTTTCAACCTTATTTACATCTTTCCTATAGGTAGGTGACCAAAACTGCTCACAATTCTCCAAATTAGACCTCACCAATGTCTTACACAACTTCAATATTGTTTAAAGATGGCTCACAGTGACAGAACATACACCCAGAGGCTACTTTCCTATGGATCTAAGATCCTGGCTCCTTTCTTTCTGGTCCTGATGAAGCGTCTCGGCCCAAAGCGTCAACCTTTATTCCTTTCTGTAGACACCACTTGCCTGGGCTGCCGAGAGCTTCCAGCATATTGTGTGTGCCTTAGAGCCTCTTAAATCTCCCTGTTGTATCATGCTTTAACCACCACCCATGCACCCACCACTCTGAGCAACTTACCTCTGACATCCCCCCTCTACATTTTCCTCCAATCACCTTAAAATTATTCCCTGGAAAAAGCCCATTGGGGTAAATGATGCAGAATAGTATCTGCACCTTCTGTTCAGTCTCCAGTTCCACCCTCTTTCACTGGTCCTCTCTACTCTTTTTCAGTGAGAGTGCATTTATTTTTTGAAACTGCTTAACATTTGATTTGTCATTACCAGCACCGAAACCCCTGTACCTTTTTGCCTGCTGTTAATCTTGATACTTTATAATTAGCAATTTACTTGCAAACGTTTCGTCACCATACGAGGAGACATCATCAGTGTGCTGTTAATTCTGGTGTCTCCTCCAAAAGCTTGGCCTTTACATACTTTATCAATCAGGTGATTGGTTGCCATTTCAGAAACTCATTTGTGATGTGTCACTGATTGGCTGTGTGGCAAACATCGTGCGTTGTGGTCTGGAGTTCTGCCTGCATCGACTTATAAATAGGATTGAAGTCTATGTGTTTCTTTACAGAATTGCTCATGGAAAACCACACTTCTAATAATTCCCTTGTGGATCCATGAACATCAGCTGGGTGTAATGCAGCATGACCATCTCTGCCTAGTCTCTACCCATGGAGATCGAGAGGGGCACAAATTCGACCTGGCATCAGTGACAGTCATGCCACAAGCAAACACACAGCATGCAAGGGAATTGGTTGATAAGTATGTTTGGAGGACACACCACAATCAGCAGTGCACTCATGATGTCCCCTTGTACGGTGATAAAATGTTTGCAAGTAAATTGCCAAGATCAGAGAATAATTCAACCCAACCATCAACTGCCCGAGCTTCACATTTTCCGAATTATTTCCAACTTTGTATTATTTTCACTCCTTTTAAACAGTCTTGGCATTGCCCCAGATCTCTCAAAGCTGAGTACGTTTACCATTCACTGTTCAGTACTTGTGCCTCTATGGGTGACATTGAATTTTCTCTTTATTCTGCACATCTTGCTTCCTCAGACAAACTGGCAATATATCCACACTTTAAATGCAATACCCTTCCTGAGGTCACATTCACTGCATGAACAGCAGTGATCCCCAACGGTCAATCCCTGGGGTATTCCAAAGACCACTGCTAACCAATCCGAAGTGTCGTTATTAATAGCTGCTCCCGTTTTCCATTATCCATCCAATTCATTACGCAATTTACTATGTCTGGCTTTCAGTGAAGTCATGACATTTGAATGCTTGTGGGAAGTCAAAAATGCAAGAGTAATTGTTCCATTTTCCTGCACCCATACACACTGGAAAGCAGACTTGTGCCTCAGATGGGGAGTGTTGGACTGTGGATGATCAGTTTCCCTCTATAGGCTTCCAATAATCACAATTTTCCATCAAGTGCACTGAAGCAGAGATTTACATTGTCCTCATACCATTATCAATTTGTCAGCTGTGACCTTCCTGCAATGATGTGATGCTACAACATCTATTCTGATTATACCCTAATTGTTTTCTTAAGGTAGGCCTTTAAAATTTCTTGTCAGGCATCCAGCTGTCAGGATATCACTTTAGACTACTTTTCAAGCCTATAACCGATAGTGCCTTTATTTGTTCACAGTCCCTTTCCCACTTCCAAGGCAACCATTTTCCTGCCATTGCTGCCATTCCACAATCCTCAATTTCCCAGGAGATTGATATTTATTTATGTATTTAGAGATGCAGCACAGAACAGACTCTTCTGGTCCAATGAGTTACCCCACACAGCCACCCACCAATTTAACCCTAGCCTAATCACAGATTCCTTAATGTTGTCATATCCGGGGGCTGGCAGTAGGGGTAAGCTCCCAATAGCTATTAAATTCTTCCAACGGCATGCATCTCAAATAGCCTCTGACAACTAAGCCAGCTCCCGGCCTTCACATGTGGCTTAGATACGAAGCCTGGCGGAACCGTTTCTACTGTCAAGAGGAGGGGCAAAACTGGGTTACTGGCGCCTTAAAACCAGTCACTTTGGGCAGATTTGGCTCATCAGCTGTGGTTGGCAGCTCAGCTAGGAGGAGGAGCACTCTGATGTCAAACCTCCGCTGCCTCACGGGAGCTTCGGGAGTAAATCCTGAGGAAAAATCTGGAGCTGGAGTCCCTAAGGCAGTCTTACATTGAGTTCAACGCAACTCAAACTTGCAACTCCTGCGACACCACAGGTGCCAAACTGTATCGGTCTCTGCTGTTCCTTCGCATTTATCAGATGTGTGGAGAGGGGGAGCCTGCGATATGGGCAACAGCTTGCTCTCCATCTCCTGCCTTGCATATCATGTAGACAGCTAGGATGCAACGTCCATGGTCATTCCCGGCCAACCAAGGGCCTCTAATCACAAAACAGTTTTCAATGATCAATTAACCTACTAACCATTGCATCTGGGGGCTGTGGGAGGGAATCAACATGCACACATGAATAATGTTCAAATTTACTTACAGAAGATGCTGGAATTGAAATTCAAACACTGATGCTCCAAGCTGAAAATAGTGTTGCGCAGTTATGCTGCCACTTTGAGACTGAGCCCCAAAATCTCAAAGTGATAAAGTTTTTAATAGCTCACTATAAGTACAGATAAAATCTAGAGCAGGAGTTCCCAACCAGGATAATTTTCATGAATATCCTTTGAACCCTCTCCAGTTTCGACACATCCTTTCGAAGATATGGGGCACAAAACTGGTCACAATACTCCAAGTGAGACCTCACCAGTGCTTTATAAAGTCTCAACATTACTTCCTTGCTTTTATATTCTAGTCCTCTCGAAATGAGTGCTTACATCACATTACCTTCCTCACTATTGACTCAACATGCAAGTTAACCTTTAGTGGAGACAAATTAAGTTGTTCAGAATCACAAAATTACAGAGTGGATAAGCTAGTTCATGTTTTCACTCTCCATTGTTGGGTTTTATGGGCAAATTAGTGGTAAGGGCAGTATTCAGCTTGGCTCAAATAACTAACCAGCTTGTCAGCTCTCATGGTGTGTGCATCCAAAGTGTAGGCACTTGGACAGGCTATAAAGGAACTCTCAACATTCATGGAAAAGGCATGCAAAACAAACTGCAATGAAAGGAAAATTGGAAGAGGAAGAGAAGGAAAAAGATGCACAAGGGAACATGACTAATCATAACTAGCTCTAACGGCTGTGAATAGGAAAAAAATATTATTAAGAGATAAGAAGCAAAAAAAAACCCACACTAAATGGAATTTATTCCAAAACAAAAGTCTTTGATTTATTCTGTATTAGACTGTTAGGATGGGAAACAGCTTCCTCCCCTAGGCTGTGAGACTCATAAACTCCCTGCCACCACACAGGTCTCATCGGCTGTGAAGTGTCAGTGGTGTTATACTGTTTACTTTTTAACTTGGGTTATAAATGCATCTTAGGCTTCATGTCAATTTTTTGGAATACATGTTATTAATTGTTAATTTATTTATGGTAATATTACTTTATGTGTTGTGTGTGAGTTATATGTACAGTGTTGTGCACCTTGGTCCAGAGGAACACTGTTTTGTTTGGCGGTATGTACGTGTATGGCTGTATGTGAGTTATATGTACAGTGTTGTGCACCTTGGTCCAGAGGAACATTGTTTCTTTTGGTGGTCTACTGTACATGTAAACAGTTGAATGACAATAAACTTCAACTTGATACATAAGTAAAACAAGTGAGAGGAAAAGGGCTGTCAATTTCAGTCAAGTTAGCAAAATGTTGGTGATAGATCATCACAGTTGCATAGCCGTTGGCACTTCGCTTTACAGTGCCAGTAATTGGGGGTTCAATTCCCGCCACTGTCCTGTAAGGAGTTTGCACGTTTTCCCTGTGACCATGTGGGTTTCCTCCCACAGTGCCAAGACATATGGGTTAGTAGGTTAATTCGCCACATGGGTGTAATTGGACGATGAGGACTCTTTGGGCCTGAAGGGCCTGTATCTCTGAATTATCTGCATAATCTCCGTTTAAGTAATTAACTTATTTCTAGAAATGCCTCTGGTGTTTTTTACTCATGTTCCCTGACCCTATTCAAATGAATAGAGTCAGACAGTAGGCTGGACGTGAAATGCATCCTATACTTTAGCAATAATAAGATAGAGAGACACATTTTCACACATTGAGACCAAAATCCAAAATAAACCTAATCAGCCTTTGGAAAACAAATCTTGAATACACGAGATGCAGTGGAAAATTACAGGATAGACCAGGAAAGCCAGCTTAATTTAATTCGGATATACAGAACTGTGTGCCCTGGAGTGCTCCCGTAGAGTTGGGTGCAAAAGAAAATAAACACAACTGCAAGTGCTGGAAATCCACAGTCACACACACACAGGATCACACACACACATGCTGGAGGAACACGGCAGGTCAGTCAGTATCTATGAAGAGGAATAAACAATTGACATTTTGGGCTGAGACCCTCACCCTAAGGAGCTCCCTCTGGAGTGCTCTGTTGGCTTTTTGACATCTCACCGATGTCGTAGGCCTTAGAACAATTTGTGGATATCACTGATAATTAAAAGTTTAAATGCATAATTTTAACTAATTTTTTATAATAATCTACGAAAAATATAACTTTAATTAAAACCATCCAAAAAACTGAAATTAATGGATAATTAAGTAATTAATTTAAGAGAAACACCTTTTGCTCTTTTTTTTACACAAGCTCAGTGATTCCATTCAAATGAATAGTCACACAATAGAAGTACATCCCATACTTTAGCACTGAATTAATCTAACAAAACAGAGAAAACTAGAAACCTTTATCTGTGGAAAGAGAAACAAAGACTGCTTCAGGCTGAAGGGTCTATGATCTGAAAAGTCAACGGTTTCTCTTTCCACAAGTACAGCCTGACCTTCTGACTGGTTAATAATAATCATCATCACCATCATTATGTGCCACGTTGTATGATGTGGATGATCATGGTCTCTGGCCATGACTGCTCTTGGCAAATTTTTCTGCAGAAGAGGTTTGCCATTGCCTTCTTCTGGGCAGTGTCTTTACAAGACGGGTGACCACAGTCATTATCAATACTCTTCAGAGATTGTCTGCATGGTGTCAGTGGTCACATAACCAGGACTTGTGATATGCACCGGCTGCTCATACGGCCATCCACCACCTGCTCCCATGGCTTCATGTAACCCTAATCTGGGTGGGGGGTGTGGGCTAAGCAGAGGGAAGGAGCACCTTATACCTCATTTGGTAGAGACATACCTCCACCCCGCCATCCTATTAATGATTGCGTTTTTATAGGGCACTTTTCATACAAACGATGTTGTTCGAAGTGCTTTACAATGGGATAAAGTAGAAATAAAATTTTAAAAAATAAACTAAACAAGAAAATTAAAGATAAAAGGATGTTAGTTAAAACAAGGATGAATAAATAGGTTTTGAGCTGGTGTTTATTAGTTTCAACTGAGCCTGCATCCCTTATAAATTTCGGTATTGAATTCCACAGTTTGGGAGTGTGGTTCAAACGAGCTGACCTGCCAATTATCTTTTCAGGAAGACTGTTTGCATTTAAGAGCCCGGCGATTCCCCTGCTTTCTTTTTTATTTTCAGATTCCAAGTATCAGCAATTTTTGTTTTGACTCCTGCTCCTCAGTCAGTGCTTCACTGACAGGCTCGGTGCAAGTCCGATGCTTCTGTGCCCTCATTACCCTGTTTTATCAAGTGAGGCTCATTGGCACGAGTCTCCCCAGCATCCAGAACATCTTCGTAAGGCGATAGCTCAAAACGTTGGCACCTATCATTAAGGATCTCCATCACCTAGGACATGCCCCCTTCTCATTGCTACCAACAAAAGCCTGGAAATACACACTCAAGGTTTCAGGAACAACTTCTTCACCTCTGTCATCAGATTTCTGAATGGACAATTAACTCATAAACACTACCCCAGTAACACACACAAAAAGCTGGAGGAACTCAGCAGGCCAGGCAGCATCTACATTTTTCTCCAGTCCTGCTGAAGGGTTTTGACCTGAAATATTGACTGTAGTTTTTTTTTCCATAGATGCTGCCTGGCCTGCTGAGTTCTCCCAGCATTTTGTGTGTGTTGCTCGGATTTCCTGCATCTGTAGATAAGGAGCTGGTGGTGGACTTGAGGAGGGCTAAGGCACCAGTGACCCCTGTTTCCATCCAAGGGGTCAGTGTGGACATGGTGGAGGATTACAAATACCTGGGGATACGAATTGACAATAAACTGGACTGGTCAAAGAACACTGAGGCTGTCTACAAGAAGGGTCAGAGCCGTCTCTATTTCCTGATGAGACTGAGGTCCTTTAACATCTGCCGGATGATGCTGAAGATGTTCTATGAGTCTGTGGTAGCCAGTGCTATCATGTTTGCTGTTGTGTGCTGGGGCAGCAGGCTGAGGGTAGCAGACACCAACAGAATCAACAAACTCATTCGTAAGGCCAGTGATGTTGTGGGGGTGGAACTGGACTCTCTGACGGTGGTGTCTGAAAAGAGGATGCTGTCCAAGTTGCATGCCATCTTGGACAATGTCTCCCATCCACTCCATAATGTACTGGTTAGGCACAGGAGTACATTCAGCCAGAGATTCATTCCACCGAGATGTAACACTGAGTGTCATAGGAAGTCATTCCTGCCTGTGGCCATCAAACTTTACAACTCCTCCCTCGGAGTGTCAGACACCCTGAGCCAATAGGCTGGTCCTGGACTTATTTCCACTTGGCATGATTAACTTATTATTATTTAATTATTTATGGCTTTATATTGCTATATTTCTACACTATTCTTGGTCGGTGCGACTGTAACAAAACCCAATTTCCCTTGGGATCAATAAAGTACGTCTGTCTGTCTGTCTAGTCGGGGGACTGAGTTCAAAAGTCAGGAGATAACGTTGCAGCTCTATAAAACTCTGGCTGGACCACACTTGGAGTATTGTCTTCTGTTCTGGTCACCTCACTATGGGAAGTATGTGGAAGCTTTAAAGAGGATGCGGGGGAGATTTGCCAGGATGCTGCCTGGATTAGAGAACATATGCCTATTGAGGAAAGATCGAGTGAGTTAGGGTTTTCTCTAAACTATATTATTGTAATTTATAATTCTTTAAAATGTATTGCATTGTACTGCTGCCACAAAACAACGAATTTCACGACACATGCCTATGATATTAAGTCTTGATCCTGATCATGATTGTGATAGTAAAGTGTACGCCACAGCTCGGTGTCGACACCCAGCAAGTCGGTTTCCTCGGGCGCGAGGACAGTTTTGCTATTATGGGTTTGGGGGGGGGGGGGGGGGTGGTGGTGGTCAGGCAGAAGCTACATCTCAGTGAATCTCTCAATTAAAGCTCTCAAATTAATTAGGTTCAAATCACAAAGTCTAAGAAAATCTAAACTAAGCAAATTATAGTCGAAATTGAATTACATTTTATTGCCGGTTATTTGTAAAATCTTTTGGGGTTGTTCACTGCAATTTTCTAGGAAAACAGAAAATTAATAACCACCACTAATACTCAGCGTTCTGCTGCTTCCTATAATCAACACACCCATTTATAATGGCTGACTAAAGCAGGCAGTGCTCATCCCCAAGGGATTCCAGGATTTTTACTGGTGATTTAAGGATTAGAGCCTTGCATTCCTTGTAAAATCTGAAAATCCCGAGGCTTTTTCCCAAAACGAGGGACTAGAAACGACACTACTACTTTTTAATAGCGTTAAAGCAGCTTTGTGATCATCTAAAAGTGTTTGGGAATGTCTCAGAGATCGAGTGCCAAGAAATTAGACTGTATTCATTTACGGTGTGCTAAAACGCTGTTGCATTTAGCATTGGCGCCGAATTTATCTACTCGGGGAAAAAAAATGGGAAATTTTCCAAAAAAGACTTTGAAACAGAGTTGGTGTGGTTCACGCCCAAGAACTGCAGGCAGATGCTGTCCGAGCTCTCTGTTCCTGAAAAAGGGCAGATAAAGAGACCGTCCCCCTTCACCACCACTACGTTCACATCAGACTCTCCCTCACCACAGCCCCTCAGCACTCTTCATCCCCCCCATACATTGGCCCTTTACCGTTACTTGTATATTCTGTTTTATAAGATTGCATTATATTTATTATGTTTTTATGCTTACTGTATGTTTTTTATGTTGCATTGAATCTGAAGTAACAATCATTTCATTCTTCTTTACACTTGTGTACTGAATGACAACAAACATGCTCAAAAGTTCAAAGTTCAAAGTACATGTATATCGCCATATACAACCGAGAGTTATTTTCTGGCAGGCATATCCCGCACCTTGAATCTGAGCAGTGTAGAGAATTCGAGATTGTTTAATGTGATTTCCAGTACACAAGTGTAAAGAAGAACAAAATAATTATTACTCTGGATCCAATGCAGCACAAAAAACACAGTAAGATAAAGAACATTATAATAAACAATACCATAAATATAATACATAAGATAGCCTATATAAATAGATTGATTGTATGTCCATACTGTGACACTAGGGACAGGAGTGTCTGTACATAAGGTGATTCTGACAAGAAATGATTAAGTAATGGTGGTTGCGAATGTGGAGGCTGAGTTAGTGGATGGAGGTGTTGATCAGCCTCACTTAGTGGGGAAGTAACTGTTTTTGAGTCTGGTGGTCCTGGTGTGGATGCTATGTAGCCTCCTCCCTAAAGGGAGTGAGAAAGACAGTCCATGAGCAGGGTGGGTGGGTCTCTTCATGATGTTACTGGCCCTTTTACAGCACTTTTCTATATATATGTCCATGATGGTGGGTAGGTTGGTGCCGGTGATGCATAGCAACAGTTTTGAATCCCCGTTGACGAGCCTTCTTGTCCGCTGCAGTGAAGTTTCCATTCCAAGCAGTGATGCAGCACGTTAGGATGTGCGTCTGTAGAAGGATGTGAGTATTGATGCCCTTAGTTTGGGTGACATTCCTGTTTTGCAGCAGTGAGTATGAAACTGAGATATGGTAGAGGTCAATGTCTTCAGTTTGCAGTGATGCTGGGATGGCCGTGACCTCCACGGGTAGAGCTGTCCAGGCACATGTATGAAGTTGCACACAAAGTCTTGGCGACAAGGACAAAGAATACAATTTGGGTGCTAGCTCTTGACATTGCACACTTCAGGATGGGGATGAGTAATACTTGGCTATTCTGCAAGAACATATGAGCTGCAATTTCACGTGACCTTTTTCCAAAGGAGGAAATGGTTAATACCAGGGGGGATAGTTTTAAGGTGATTGGAGGAAAGTACTGGAGGTATGTCAGATGTTAGATCTTTAGCAGTGAGAGGTAAGTGTGTGAAATGCCCAGCCTGGGTGAAGGTAGGGGCAGATCCATCGGGGGAGTTTTGAAACTCTCAGGCTACATCCACACTAGACCGGATAATTTTGAAAACGCCGGTTTCACATAAAAATGATAGGCGTCCACATCAGGTGTTTTTGAAAATACCTCCATCCACATTAAAACGGGTATTTGGGCGAATCTCCTCCTACTGGGCATGTGCAGGACACATCTACAGAAAACAAGCGACATGTTTGGTGTCGAATCTCACTGTGAAAGTGCGCGTTTGTGCAGTTACAGACTAGAAAAACTTAAAAGGAAATTGCCAAACGATGGACAGCTGTTGGCTCTTGCGCAGGAGGACTTAAAACTAAAAAAATACTGGAGCATATGGAGGCAACCGGCAGGAACTTCATGGACGGTGTGACCCGGCTGACGACAAACATTGAAAAACTAACTCTGTTGCATTAATAAAGCCCCTTGTTAAATGTATAAAACGTGTCTGTATCAGTGTTATCTTGTATTTCCATACAATGTTACATTAGGCTGTAACACATCTATTGTCAGAGAAGTACTTGCATAAATAGGTAAACAACCTTCATACAAGCAAGGACAGAAAACAGGGCAAAGTAAGTACACTTATTTATTCAGTAAGTTATGGGTCAAAGTATTTGGTGAGTACATTTCTAACTCTTCTAGTTTCAGTCTCGTTGCCGTCTGTTCTGAAATTGTTAGATTGTTTGGGGGTTTGCGTTCAAGAAAACAATGGAATGCTGCCATCTGCTCCTGCACGTCACGACAGCGTTTCTAGAAATCTCTGGTCACCCCGTCCACATTACTCTGCCCAACCAGCGTTTTCAAATTTACACACTTTGGAGGGCGTTTTAGGAAAGCTCCATTTTCGGGGGAGGAAAATGCCATTTCAGTGGGGACGGAGGGTCAAAATGAAAAGAAAAAGCTTCGGTTACGGATTTATCCGGTCTAGTGTGGACGTAGCCTCAGGCACATGCGTGATAGAAAACTGGAGGATTATCTTTGAGGGAAGATTTAGATTGATCTTAGAGTAGGTTAAAAGGTTAGCACAACCTCATGTGCTAAAGGGCCTGTACACCGCTTTAATGCTCTATCTTCTACGTTCTTAAGGCTATTCCGGGGTGCCTAGGCGTGACTCGAGTAGCAGCAGTACTCTCAATGGATACGATTAAATATTCCCATTTCAGCCTGATACAGCGAAAAAGCACAACTGCTTCCAAGGTCAGTACAGTCAACAAAGAGTCTTAATGCATTTAAACAAACTTTCGCTGCTTAAAACCAATGGAAACAACACCAATTGTGGTCAGAAGTGCCCACAGAGGACACCTCGGAGGAAGCGTGGGTGTAGATCAGCGTTAGAAGTGCATTTAAGGAAACAGGATTTTAAACTCCCTATACCGACTATCTTGCTGGCGAACGTGCAGTTTCTGGTGAATAAAAATCGATGATCTCAGAGCCAGGGTGCTGAATCAGAGGGACATTAGGACCACGTGTGTCCTTTGTTTCACAGAATTCTGGTTAACCCCTTTCCTACTGGATGCAGCGATTCAGATCAGGATAGATCTATAGAGTCTCTCAAAAGCAGAGCTGGAGGAGTATGCCTCATGATCATCTCTTCTTGCACAAATTTATCAGTGTTGTCCCAATTCTGCTCACCAGACCTGGAATATCTAGCAGTAAAGTGACGTTCTTTTTAGTGCTGTCATGGGGTGATTTTGGTAGCAGTTTACATTTCACCTCAGGACAATGTCAAGCAGGCTTTAGATGATCTGAGCAAAGGGATTGACATGCATGAAACAGACAGACATACTTTATTGATCCCAGAGCACCCTAACGCCTTTACCATCATTTTGGGAGACTTTAACCAGACCAGTCTGAAAAAAATCACTAAGCAACTACTATCAACAGATCACTTGCAATACCAGAGGAAACAACAACTGGACCATTGCCACACCAACATCAAGAATGCCTATCGTGCTATTCCACGCCCTCACTTCAGGAAGTCTGATCACCTAGCTATACTTCTACTCCCTGAGTACAGGCAGAGACTGAAGACTACAGCATCAGCAGTGAGGAGCAAGAAGGTTTGGACAAGGGAAGCACAGGAATGCCTACAGGACTGCTTTGAATCGGTGGACTGGATTGTATTCAGGGATTCATCTTCAAACCTGAATGAGAATGCTGCAGTTGTCACCGACTTCACTAAAACCTGTGTGGATGAGTTTGTGACCACAAAGACTTACTGAACATTCCCAAACCAAAAGCTATGGATAAACCAGGAGGTACGTCGTCTACTGAAGGCTAGATCCGTGGCATTCAAGTCTGGTGATCCAGGCCTGTACCAGAAAACCAGGTATGATTTGCGGAGGGCTATTTCAAGTAACAATTTTGAACGAGGTTGGAGGTGACATCGGATGTAAGACAACTTTGACAAGGTTTGCAAGACATTATTTCCTACAAAGCAAAACCCAATAGTATGAATGGCAGCGATGCTTCACTACCAGATGAACTCAACACCTTCTATGCCCGCTTTGAAAGGGAGAATATAATGACAGCTGTGAAGATCCCTGCTGCACCTGATGACCCTGTCATATCTGTTTCAGAGGCCAATGTTAGGCTGTCTTTAAAGAGAGTGAACCCTTGCAAGGCAGAAGGTTCTGACAGAATACATAGTAAGGCTCCGAAAACCTGTGCCAACCAGCTAGCAGGAGTATTCAAGGACTTTTTCAACCTCTCACTGCTAGGGGTGGAAGTTCCCACTTGCTTCAAAAAAGCAACAATTATACCAGTGCCTAGTAAGAATAATGTGAACTGCCTTAATGACCATCGCCCAGTAACACTCACATCTACACTGGTGAAATGCTTTGAGAGGTTGGTCATGACTAGAATAAACTCCTGCCCCAGCAAGGACCTGGACCCATTGCAATTTGCCTAACGTCACAATAAGTCAACAACAAACACAGTCTCAATGACTCTCCAAACGGCTTTAGACCACCTGGACAACACAAACACCTACATCAGGATTCTGTTCATTGATTATAGCTCAGCATTTAATACCATCATTCCCACAGTCCTGATTGAGAAGTTGCAGAGCCTGGGCCTCTGTACCTCCCTCTGCAATTGGATCCTCAACTTCATAACTGGAAGACCACAATCTGTGCGGATTGGTGATAAAATCTCCTCCTCGCTGACGATCAACACTGGTGCACCTCAGGGGTGTGTGCTTAGCCCACTGCTCTACTCTCTATATACACATGACTGTGTGGCTAGGCATAGCTCAAAAACCATCTATAAATTTGCTGACGATACAACCATTGTTGGTAGAATCTCAGGTGGTGATGTGACAGCTTACAGGAGTGAGATATGCCAACTAGTGGAGTGGTGCCACAGCAACAACCTGGCACTCAACATCAGTAAGTTTTTAATGAGGTCACCCCTCATTCTTGTAAATTCTAGTGAACACAGGCCTTGAGCCTTCGGCTATACAGCGGCTATACTTCATTAAAAGTTTGAAGAGATTTGGCATGTCAACAAGTACACTCTAAAACCTCTGTAGATGTACCATGGCGAGCATTCAGACAGGCTCCATCACTGGCTGGTATGGAGGGGCTACTGCACAGGACCGAAAGAAGCTGCAGAAGGTTGTAAATCTTGTCAGCTCCATCTTGGGTACTAGCCTACAAAGTACCCAGGACGTCGTCAGGGAGCAGTGTCTCAGAAAGGCAGCATCCATTATTAAGGACCTCCAGCACCCAGGGCATGCCCTTTTCTCACTGTTACCATCAGGTAGGAGGTACAGAAGCCTGAAGGCCCACACTCAGTGATTCAGGAACAGCTTCTTCCCCTCTGCCATTTGAATCCTAAATGGACATTGAATCTTTGGACACTACCTGACTTTTTTTTAATATACAGGATTTTTGTTTTTGCACATTTAAAAAAATTCTATTCAATATACATAATCGATTTACTTGTTTATTTATTATTATTTTTCAAATTTTATTTATTACTATTTTTTTCTCTGCTAGATTGTACTATTACATTGTACTGCTGCTGCTAAGTTAACAAATTTCACGTCTGATTCTGATTCTAATATTATTTATTCACAGGGCAGAAATGGCTTCTACAGAGAGGCATACCTTTAAACTTTCTGGATGTCAGGGTGGAAATATATCTCTATCAAAGGAGGTGTGAGACGCTCCTTCTCTCCATTAGCCTGCAGGTCACCCTTGGGCAAGGTGTAGCACCTGCTTAGCCCCCCAATCAGGATCACGTGAAGCCATGGGAGTAGGTATGAGCAGCTGGTGCATATCACAAGTTCTGGTTACGTGACCACTGACAGCAGGCAGACGATCTCTGAAGAGTATTGAAAAGGGCTGATGTCACCTGACTTGTAAAGACACTGCCCAGAAGAAGGCAATGGCAAACCACTTCTGTAGAAAAATTTGCCAAAAACAATTATGGTCATAAGAGCATGATCGCCAATGCCATCTGAAATGGCACATAATGATAATGATGCTGTTAACTTTAAAGTGTTTGGAAGAAAATGTAGGGGGGGGGGGGAATGTCAGAGACTGGTTTATTACACAGAGAGTGGTAAGTTGATAGAACACCCTGCCAGAGGTGGTGGTAGAGGCAGATACATTATAGGTGTTGAAGAAACTTTCAGACTGGTACATGGATGAAAGAAAAATGAGGGACTCAGTGGATTGACCTTACAGATCGTGCAGATTGGTACAGCATTCTGGGCCAAATGGTCACACTGTGCAGTAGTGTTTGATGTTCTATGTTATATTTCAGACAAGCAAGCTCACCAGATTGCTCAATATGGATTTCTTTGTAGAATGAAATCAAATTTTTAGGACAAGGTATTCCAACTTAATTACGGAATTAAAACTATTAAGCTTTCTTCTCATTCCTTTGTTGTGTGGTCAACGGAGTCAGATTTTGATTTTTGGCATTTAACTCACTCAATGGTCATCCTTGCCACTGACTCCAGCGTGCTGTACCCTGCGGCCGTGAAGTTATCCTTGTATCGCTCCATCTTGATGGCCTCCAGCCAATCGCCTACACCACGGAAGGAGGTGAAGTCGAGGGTATTCTGATCGAGAAGTGGATTGATTGGTCTGTACGGGGTAAGATGAGATAAAATTACCTCAGCTGATACACTCCCAATGTTGTAAGCAAATCACAGAGTCACATTAGAAAGAAAACAGTCATCACCTAACTAAAGGAAAGATAACAATAAGATTGAAAGTGTTGGGAGAATATTTACAAGGATGTT
Organism: Hemitrygon akajei; assembly: GCF_048418815.1. Classification (NCBI taxonomy): domain Eukaryota; kingdom Metazoa; phylum Chordata; class Chondrichthyes; order Myliobatiformes; family Dasyatidae; genus Hemitrygon; species Hemitrygon akajei. Next base: position 170,772,953 of record NC_133132.1, read on the forward strand.
GTCTGGACCAGAGTTATAGGGAAATGTTGAATAGATTAGGACTTTATTCCCTGTAATGAGGGAAGATTTGATAGAGGAATACAAAACTCTGAAGGGTTTAGGTAATATAAACGGAAGCAGACATTTTTTCACTGAGGTTGGGTGAGACTAGAACTGGAGGTTATGCGTGAAATATTTAAGGGGAGCCTGAGGTGGAATTTCTTCACTCAGAGGGTCATGTGGGTGTCAGCAGAAGTGGTGGATGTGAGTTTGATTTCAGTACTAAAGAGAAATTTGGTTAAGTATGGAGCGCTATGGTCCAGGTGGGACTAGGCAAAATAATAGTTTGGCATGGGCTAGATGGGCCACAGGGCCTGCTTCTGTGTATAATGTTCTATGTATCCATGACATGGTAAATCATTTAACTGACAGCTTAATAATGTCTGGAGAATCCGAATGGAGCAAAATATTCTCATTGGTGGTTAACTTGTAAATGTGTGGCTGTTTGAACCAAGACATTATGAAAGCCTTTGTTTAAAAGGAGAGCAAGTTGTGAGCAGGGAAGCTCCAAAGGGAGAGCCCAAGCTTAGTCTCAAACCCTGTAATAGCGACTATTCTATAAATTTCCCAAGTATGCCTACAGGAAAATGAATCTCAGGGTTTTATTTGGGGACATATATGTACTCTGATAATAAAATTTACTTTGCACTTTGATCATCTAACTTATCTATATTTCTCATAACTTTACATATATCTGTCAGGTATCCCTTCAAGTGGTGGGGTAGAGGTACGGCTCTACCAAAGGAGGTGTCAGGCACTCCTTCCCTTTGCTAGCCTGCAGGTCACCTTTGAGCAAGGTGTAGCACCTACTTAATCACTCAGTCAGAGTCACGTGAAGCCATGGAAGCTGGTTGCGGGTGTCGTATGAGCAACTGGTGCATATCACAAGACCTGGTTGTGTGAACACTGACGCCAGGTAGACAATCTCTCAAGAGAATTGATAATGGCTGGGGTCACCCATCTTGTAAAGGCATTGTCCAGAAGAAGGCAATGGCAAACCACTTCTGTGAAAAATTACTGTAGACCATGATCGCCCACGTTTTACGACATGGCACATAATGAACATATCTTGAGAGCTATGTCTCCTATTTCTGGTCTCACTTGTCAGTGGAAACAACTTATTTTCTCTATCTTATTAATCCGTTTTATAATTTTATATGTTTCTGTAAGATTCCCTCTCCATTCTTCTGAATTCCAGCAAATATAGTCCCAGGTGACCCAATCTCTCCTCAAAAGCCAACACCCTCATCTTTAGAGATAACTTACTGAAACTTCTCTGCACCACCTCCAAATGCAATAAATCTCCTCTCAAGTAAGGAGAGCAGGACTGCCCAGACTACTCCAGGTACGGTCTCATCAGTATCGTCGAGTTGCAGCTCACTTCCCTTAACTTAAATACAATCTCTCTCACAATAAAGGCCAACATACCATTGCCTTCTTGATAACTTGTGCCTGCAAACCAAACTTTTATGATTCCATGCACAAACACTCTCAAGACCCTCTGCACAACAGCCTGCTGCAAACGTTCAGCATTTTGATCTTGTATTTTCCCTTCCATGTGCTTACATTGGCATCATGGTCGATAGAGTTTTTATGCTGAACTCTACAATTTCTGAAACAACCTGTGTTAATGAATAGAAATTCAAGGCGTAGGCATCCTTAAAAGATGAAGATTATTTTATTTTGCCATATGTACATTGAAACATATAGTGAAATGCGACAAACACCATCCGAAAAGGATATTTTTCCATTGAGGTTGGGTGAGATTTCAATTAGAGGTCAAGGGTTAAGGGTGAAAGGTAAGAATTTTAAAGGGAACATGAGGGGACTTCTACACTGAGAGGGCTGTGAGTGTGTAGAATGAGCTGCCAGAACAAATGGTGCATGTGGGATCGATTTCAACCTTTAAAAGGAGTTTAGATAGGTACATAGATGATAGGAGGGCGATGGTCTGGGTGCTGAGCAATGGGAGTAGGTAGTTTAAATGGTTTTGGCATGGACTAGATGGGCCAAAGGGCCTGTTTCTGTGCTGCTTGCTTATTTGTTGATTGACGGAGAGAGATACAGCATGGAATGGGACTACAGGCTCTTCGAGCCGTGCCGCCAGCAGCCTCCCAATCCTAGCCTAGTCACAGGACCATTACAATGAACAACTAACCTATTAACCAGTATGCCTTTAGATTGTGGGAGGAAACCAGAACACCCACGTGTTCCACAGAGAGGATATACAAACTCCTGATGGAGGATCGCAGGATTGAACTCGCAGTTTGACGCCCTGACCTGTAATAGCGTTGTACTGACTGCTACTCTACTGTGTGTGTGTTCATAAGCTTCGGGCACGAACACAGCGCACTCAGAACTTACCAACCATAACCAATCGGCGGAAAACGGATCACCCAGGGAGAACGTAATGACTGCGGTGGGAATTCAACCTTGATCCTACAGCTTGTGCTGTAAAGAGTCATGCTAAAAGCTATGCTACTGCACTGAACTACCAAGAACAGAAGCCATCATGATTGAACCTGTAACTCCACGTCCTTAACACTTGCACTTATGCAAAACTCTGATTGTCCTCCTGCCAATCCTTCCTGCCACCATTGCTATGCAGTAGAGCTGTGTCCATATTCTCCCTCACCTACTGCAAGTCCCCACAGGAACCTTCAGGCTGTTTGGATTCCGGATCATTTTGTCCAGGATGCCGACTATCTGGTCAAACTTGGGTCTCTCACTGCGTTCTTGTTGCCAGCAGTCGAGCATCAATTGGTGAAGACCAGGTGGACAGTCCATGGGAGCAGGGAGACGATAACCCTCCTCGATAGCCTTTATAACCTTGACGACAAAGAGATGGAAGTAGATTAGTGCATTAGAATCAGAATCAGGTTTATTATCACTGATATTTGTTGTTTTGTGGTGATAGTACAATGCAATACAAAAAAAAGTACTTTAAGTTACAATGACAAATTTGGGGGTAGCAGGGTGGAGATACATCTCTACCAAAGGAGGTGTAAGGCGTTCTTTCCCTCTACTAGCCTGAGGTCACCATTGGGCAAGGTGAGGCACCAATCAGAGTCATGTGAAGCTACGGGAGCAGGTGGTGGACGGTGGTATGAGCAGCTGGTGCATATCATAACTCATGGTTATGCAACCACTGACACCAGGCAGGCAATCTCTGAACAGTATTGATAATGGCTGGGGACACCCATCTGTAAAGACACTGCCCAGAAGAAGGCAATGGCAAACTATTTCTGCAGAAAAAATTGCCAAAAACAATCATGGTCATTGAAAGACCATAATCGCCCACGTCATTCGACAGGGAACATAATGATGATGATGACAAGAAATATATGAAAAATTAAAAAGTAGCTTAGATAGACATATTGATGATAGTAAAATGGAGGGTTATATAGGAAGGAAGAGTTAGGTTGATCTTAGAGTAGGTTAAAAAGTCGGCACAATATCATGGGTTGAAAGGCCTGTTCTGTGCTCTATGTTAAAAAGAGAACAAAATAGTGAGGTGGTGTTCATGGGTTTATCATCCGTTCAGAGATCTGGTGGCAGAGAAGAAGTTTTTCCAAAGGTATTGAATGTGTCTTCAGGCTCCCGTAATTCCTCCACTATGGTAGCAATGAGAAGAGGGTAAAGCAAGTTCTCCCACACTTGAAAATAATTCACCAGCAAAGTCATACTGCACTTAGGAAATGCTTTTGATTTCAAGGTGGACAGACTTGCAATTTCTTGTTTGAAATAGACTCATGCCACTCCTGTTTTGTTGACTACCAGCAGTACCGATGAGAGAATATATCTACTGCTTTCCGTTGACAAGATCAGCTTGGCTCCTTGTTGTTTGCCTTAAGTTACATAATGATTCAGAGAAATATTGTGGGTTCCTTTAGAACAGAGATGAGGAGGAATTTTTCTTAGCCAGAGGGTGGTGAATTAGTGGAATTCAATGTCACAGACAGTTCTAAAGGCCAAATCATTTGGTATATTTAAAGCAGAGGTTGATCAATTGTAATATCATAAGGTAGAGGAGCAGAATTAGACCATTTGGCCCATCAAGCCTGTTCCATTTCATCATGCCTGATCCATTTTCCAACTCAGTCCCAATCTCCTGCATTCTCTCTGTAACCCTTCATGCCTTGACCAATCAAGAACCTATCAACCTCTGCCTTATATATATGCAATGACTTCACCTCCATAGCTGCTCATGGCAATGGATCCCACAGATTCTCCACCCTTTGGCTAAAGAAATTCCTCTTCATCTTCATACTAAGTGGATATCCCCATATTCTGAGTCTGTGTCCTCTTGTCCTAGATTCCCCCACCAAAGGAAACAACCTCTCCATATCCACTCTGTCAAGGCCTTTCAACATTCGAAAGGTTTCAATGAGATCCCCCCTCACTCTTATGCCTTATGGTCTATGTATCAACCTTGTGAATGAAGCAGGTCTTGTTTCAAGAGATCAGCAGCTACCTGGCTGACCTGGAAGTTAGCCTAACAATATTCTCAGGGTAATGTGGAAGATAGCAGTGCTGATGAGAGAATACATCCATTTCTTTGAGGAGATCAGATTGACTCCCAGTTGCTCATATTAAGTTGAATATTGATTCAAAGAAACAGTGTGAGTCCCTTTAGAACAAAGATGAGGAGGAATTTCTTTAGCCAGAGGGTGGTGATACTGTGGAACCTGTGGCTGGCCAAGTCAATGGGTATACTTAAAGTGGAGGTTGATAGATTCTTGATTAGTCTGGATGTCAAGGGTTACAGAGAGAAGGCAGGATCAGGTGAATGAGGTTGAGAGGGAAATTAAATCAGTTATGATTGAATTGAGGAGCAAATACTAGGCTGAAGGGTCAAATTCTACTCCTGTGTCTTATATCCAAATCAACCAGGCCTTGTTTCAAAAGCAGTGCACCCGATTGACTTTGAAGTTAGATCCACATTTTCTCAGGCTAATCTAACACAAAATTTGGAAAAGTGGTAGCAGGGGATGAATCTTGCCACTTGACTGGCTCTGAGTAGGAGGGAATGGAAATTGCTTCTCTGCTGTTGTTTTGCTAACTATCTCTATTCCCTTTTCTGACAGTACGATTAGCATCAACACTGAGGGCTGTCACGCAGTAACATCCAGATACTGTTAATGCTTAAATTGTGATCCCAGGAGAACAGCACTGATCTGGAAACCTACAGCCATATTCCTTTCCTCCTGAACCATTTCAAATTCACATCCCCTTTAGGCCATGGGTTTTGTTTTTTGTTGATCCATAACAATCTGCAAAAGGGGGGAGAGGGAGAAGGCTGACATGATAAGACAGAACGTGAAGAAGGTTTTAAAGCAGATTTTGACAGGATTTGACTTTGGGCCCTACTGATGATGCTGTCATATCCGCAGATGGTTGCTAGATGCTTGGTTTCAAATCTCTGCTGAATAAGACGCAGCCTCACCTTACAGTTGCTTCCCTTCTCAAATACAAAACCACTTTTGATTTACTCTCTTCTCACCAGAGGAGAGCAGAGTTCTGCAAACTGTATAGATGATCCTGAATAGTTTCTGGTGTTTACTTATCATAAATAATCTTAAATAGGCAGCACAGTAGAATGCAACAGTTAGCGCAAAGCTATACAAGGGCCAGCTGTAAGATCGGGTTTGATCCTCGCTGCTGTCTGTAAGAAATGTCAACATTCTCCCTGTGACTGTGTGGGCCTCCTCCAGGAGCTCCTTTCCCCGCCCAACTTCCAAAAGACGTACGGGTTAGGGCTAGTAAGTTGTGTTGGTGCTAGAAGCTTGGCGATGCTTGTCCAGCACAATCCTCATTGATTTGACTTGCTGCAAATGACACACTTCACTCTATGTTTCGATGTATATCTGACAAATAATATTTTATTTCTTGTTAAATATTCATTGTGTAAAATAAGCTGTTTATGTATTTATTTTTGAAGAAGAAAGATTACCATGCATCAACAAAGGTAATTAGACCTAAACCTGATTCAAGCAACACGCACAACACGCTGGAGGAACTCAGCAGGTCGGGCAGCATCTGTGGAAATGAACAGTCAACGTTTCGGGCTGAGACCCTCCGTCAGGATGAAAGGTCTTGGCCCGAAATGTTGACTGTTCATTTCCATGGATGCTGCCTGACCTGCTGAGTTCCTCCAGCGTGTTGTGCGTGTTGCTTTGACCCCAGCATCTGCAGAGTACTTTGTGTATCTGATTCAAGCAGTGACATTCCATTGGGAATTTAATTCCTAAAACAACACAATGTGTTACAGTCATTTCCAAGAACTTTATTAAACCCTGATACCTTCCCTGAAGGTGGACTCTCATCTGGATAGGGTGGTGAAGAAAGCTTTTGGTATGCTGGCCTTTATAAATCAGAGCATTGAGTATAGGAGTTGGGATGTAATGTTAAAATTGTACAAGGCATTGGTAAGGCCAAATTTGGAGTATTGTGTACAGTTCTGGTCACCGAATTATAGGAAAGATGTCAACAAATTAGAGAGAGTACAGAAGAGATTTACTAGAATGTTACCTGGGTTTCAGCACCTAAGTTACAGAGAAAGGTTGAACAAGTTAGGTCTTTATTCTTTGGAGTGTAGAAGGTTGAGGGGGAACTTGATAGAGGTATTTAAAATTATGAGGGGGATAGATAGAGTTGACATGGATGGGCTTTTTCCATTCAAACAAGAGGACATGAGTTGAGAGTTAGGGGGAAAAAGTTTAGGGGTAACACGAGGGGGAACTTTACTCAGAGAGTGGTAGCTGTGTGGAACGAGCTTCCAATAGAAGTGGCAGAGGCAGGTTCGATATTGTCATTTAAAGTAAAATTGGATAGGTATATGGACAGGAAAGGAATGGAGGGTTATGGACTGAGTGCAGGTCGGTGGGACTAGGTGAGAGTAAGCGCTCGGCACGGACTAGAAGAGCCGAGATGGCCTGTTTCCGTGCTGTAACTGTTATATGGTTAAAAGGAAACTCCGCTCCTTTTTGCATTTTAAAGGGATCACAACCACCAAGTTATTTAAATGGAGACACAGAATGTCCTGTTTCATAACTTCAAAACATTCAATTAATGCAAAGGAAGACATGGGAGTCCAAAATGTGGGTGTAACTTTGAGCGTACTTTAAGCGAGGCGCGCAGGTATCACATGGTGGCGTGATGACATATGTAATTCATATATTTATACTTATAACCCATGATGAATTATTTAAAGGAACAAGAATGCTTAATGATTACTCAAACATTATTTAAATATTAAATACACAACACAGAAGACTACCAATGCTGCAATCCGGAGCTGGAGAAATGCAGCGGGTGAGGCTCATCCTTCAAGGCAGAGGGGTGGTTGATGCTTTGAGTTGAGTCCCGGCATCAGGGTTGAGAGTATTGCATGGGAAATAGCCATTTTTATATAAAGTCACAGAAAAGTGCACCCAGAAACCGGCCCTTTGTCCCATCCAGTCCATGCTAAACAAGTTATTCTGCCTACTCCCAATTCCCTGCACCAGGACCATAACCCTCCGTATCTCTACTATCCATGTACCTATCCAAATTTTTCCTGAACATTGAAATTGAGCTTGCATGCACCACTTGTGCTGGCAGCTCGTTCCACACGCTCACGACCCTCTGAGTGAAGTTCCTCCTCATGTTCCCCTTAAACTTTTCACCTTTCACCCTTAACCCATGACCTCTAGTTGTAGTCCCACCTCAGTGGAAAAAGCCTGCTTGCATTGACCCTACCTATAACTCTTGTAATTTTGCATACCTCCATCAAATCTCCTCTTGATCTTCTACATTCCAAGGAATAAAGCCTTCAATACTTTTGATTTACGAAGGCCAATATGCTGAAAGCTTTCTAAATGACCCTATCTACATGTGACACCACTTTCCAATTAATTATGGACCTGTATTCCCAGATACATTTGTTCTAACACACTCCTCAGTATCCTACCATTTTACAGGGATAAGAGAGAGTGTTACTTCAAATCTTTCCCTCCATTAAACCGGGTTTCTCTATGCTATTTCCTTTAAATTTCCAGATGGAATATGTATCTGTATTATAACTGACCTTTAGATATTGGGAATCACATTTAGACACATTAATAAGAGGTTTGATATATTTTTGTCATCTTGATGGATTTGTTTCTGTCATGAACAGTATCTCATCTTTTTGCTTTATAGAGTCATAAAGCACGACAGCACCAAAACAGGCCCTTTGGCTAACCTAGTTCATGCTGAACTGTTACTCTGCCTAGTCCCATCCTTCTCCATTGCATCCATGTACTTATCTATCTACCTGATAGTGCCATAGTAGTGCAGCAATTAGTGCTGCACTACAGCTTGGGGCATCAGAGTTTGGAGAGTAATCTTAGCATCATCTGTAAGGATTCACTATGTTTTTCCTGTGGAATGCATGGGTTTCTCCAGGTGCTCCAGTTTCCTCCTGCAGTCCAAAGATGTACCAGGTAGGTTAATCGGTCATTGTAAATTGTCACATGATTAGGTTAGCGTTCAATCAGGGTTGTTGGGTGGTGCTACTCGAAGGGCCAGAAGAGTTTATTCAGCGCTGTATCACTAAATGAAATAAATAGACAATAACCCAAGCTTCTCTTCAATGCTGCACTTGAACCCGCATCCACTTCTGTGCAATGCTTTTCACATCTATCAACTCAAGTAACAATAATTTTATCTTTTTAATCTGATTTGTCCTGTCATCCTGCACAGTTACCACAGGTTGTATCTCAAATCACCATCCTTGAGTCCCTTTTCTTAGTAACCCATACCATTAATGTACAATCCCTTCATAACATCTACAATCACAGTCATGTTCCACACCAAGTCTAAACCCACCTTGCTATATCTATAATGTCTCAGCTTTGGGAGACACCTTGTCTGTGAGGTGCTACATAAAGTCACAGAGCACTACAGCACAGAAACAGGCTCTTTGGCCCAACTATTATTATCCCTCGTCCCATGGACCAGCACCCAGACGACAGCTGTCCATAACGTTCCTATCCATCTTCTCTTAAATACTGTGACTGAATGCACTGGCAGCTCATTTCACACTTGCACTGCCCTCTGAGTGAAGGGATTCTCCCCTCAGGTTCTTCATAGAACAACTTCAAATCTGGATCTTTTTACCCCAATGTTTTATAAGATCTTTGATGTCTGTCATTCCATTCACTAGAGCTAACAAATCATGAGTTGACTTGCATTTACAGTGATCCAACTTTTTTGTGTGTTGCCTGCATAGAAGTAATTGTCATTTTTATTTCTTCAGTTAGGGCTAATTGAGGGCCTGACATGTTTCAAATCTATTTATACAAATGAATACATTGATTAAATATTATCTTGATAGAATGGCCTCTCACCTTACAGATAATTCCCATCAAGCTTGGAACACTGGGAATTTATAATTATCCTGCAGTGGAATTTCAGGTTTGTTATCTAGTGGTTCTGGAAATACCTCATTTGGAGTATTGTCAGCAGTTTAGGGCCTCTTATTTAAGGAAGGATGTGCTGACATTGGAGAGGGATCAGAGAAGATTTACATGAATGATTCTGGGAATGAGAGGCTTATTGTATTACAAGCTAGGGCCTTCACTAGCTTGAATTTAGAAGAATGCGGGGTGAGGGGTGGGGGTGAGTCTCACTGAAACCTATCAAATGGTGAAAGGCCTCAGTAGAGTGGATGTGGAGAAGCTATTTCCTGTGGTAGGGGTGTTTAGGACCAGAGGACACAGCTTCAGAACAGATGGATGTCGTCACTTTAGAATGGAGATGAGAATGAATTTCATTAGCCAGAAGGTCGGGAATCATTGAAATACATTGCCACAGGTGGCAGTGGAGACCAGGACACTGGGTTTGAGAGGGATGATAGATCAACCGTGATGAAATGGCGGAGCAGACTCAATGTGTCGAACGGCCTAATTCTGCTCTTATGCCTTATGGTTCAATATGGATGTGATTTCAACCACACACAAGGTAAATGTTGTGTTAATTGTTCCATCCCCAATACAGGCTACTTACGTCCTGATTGGACATGTCCCAGTAAGGTCGCTCTCCATAGGACATGACTTCCCACATCACTATTCCATAACTCCACACGTCACTGGCTGATGTAAACTTGCGGTACTGAATGGCCTCAGGAGCAGTCCACCGTACTGGAATTTTACCACCCTGAGAAAACAAGGAACACATCGTCATGAAATACCAAAGCTCAATTTTATAATGATTTTGAATTTGCTATGCTTCAATGCATAATTATTCCTACACCCGCAGGTTCATGAAGAGTTATTACTCTTCAACCATCAGGCTGCTGAACCAGCGTGGATAACTTCATTCACCACAATGAGCCATAGGTCCCACACCATCAGGTTCAGGAATAGTCATTACCCTTCAACCATCAGGCTCCTGAATCAGTGTGGATAACTTCACTCACCTCAACTTTGAACTGATTCCTCAACCTTTGGACTCACTTTCAAGGAATCTACAACTCATGTTCTCAGTATTATTTTTTACTGATTTATTTATTGTTATTATTAGCTTTTTTTGTATTTGCACATTTTGTCTGCTTTTGCACTTTGGTTGTCTGTGTACAGTTTTTCATTGATTCTACTGTATTTCTTTGTACCTACTGTGAAGGCTTAAACAAAAATGAATCATATGGTAACTTATACTGTATGTTCTTTGACAATAAATTTACTTTGGACTTTGATCTTGATTATCTTGGGAGGTACTTATGGTGCCTTGCCACTATGTGTTCTCCATCCTACCGAGTATTTAAAGTTGACTTGTTTTTGAGAGCTTTTAGCACTGCTGAAATGGTCAGCAGTTTCTCATGATTCACCACCCGCCTTCACCAGCCGAACATCCCAGTAAGCTCTCTCCACCTCAGTAAATATACGTATAACCATGTTACATGTCTCAATCACATGCCAGTTGAGGAAGCAAAATGAGAGAATAGAACACATTGTCCAAATGTTATCACACAGAAAAATAGAGAGCACAGAATCAGGCCCTTGGCCCAAAGGTGCCGAACCATGCCAATCCCATATGCCTATATTTGGCACAAACCTTTCCAATCTATGTTACTGTCCAAATATCTTTTAAACCTTTTAATTGTACCTGCCTCTACCATCATTTCTAGAAGTTCATTCCCTGAACAGAGTACCCTGGCTCTCCCATAGGTCCCGTATACATCTTCCTCCTCTCATCTTCACCTATAAACTGTATTGTTAGGGTGGAAAGGTGCATGTACGTTGCTACCAAAGGAGGTGTACGGCGCTCCTTCCCTCTGCTAATCTGCAGGTCGCCCTTGGGCAAGGTGTAGCACCTGCTTAGCCCCCTCACCCTGATCAGGGTCATGTGAAGCCATGGGAGCAGGTGGTGGATGGTCGTATGAGCAGCTGGTGCATATCACATCCAGGTTATGTGACCTCTGATGCCAGGCAGACAATCTCTGAAGAGTATTGCTAATGGCTGGGGGGGGGGGGGGGCGGTGGGGTCACTTGTCTTGTAAAGACATTGCCCAGAAGGCAATGGCAAACCACTTCTGATGAGAGACCATGATCACATCATACACAGTGTTGGCGCGTAGCCAAGTGGTTAAGGCGTTGGCCTAGTGATCTGAAGGTCGCTAGTTCGAGCTTTAGCTGAGGCAGCGTGTTGCGTCCTTGAGCAAGGCACTTAACCACACTTTGCTCTGTGATGACACCAGTGCCAAGCTGCTTGGGTCCTAATGCCCTTCCCTTGGACAACATCGGTGGCATGGAGAGGGGAGACTTGCAGCATGGGCAACCTTGCCCAGGCCTCAGTCATCATCGAAATCGATGGGCAGCCGAAGAAGAAGACATCATACAACATGGCAAATAATGAACAAACGATCTGTACTGCCTCCACACTTCACGACATCTATCAGTCACAATAAGTTTGTTTCTGATTTTAGAGACCCCCCTAACATCGGTAGCTGAGCGAAGGGCGCTGAGTAGGCTACGGTCAATTATGGATAACTCTGAACATCCTCTACATAGCACCATCCAGAGACAGAGAAGCAGTTTCAGCGACAGGTTACTATCGATGCAATGCTCCTCAGACAGGATGAAGAGGTCAATACTCCCCAATGCCATTAGGCTTTACAATTCAACCGCCAGGACTTAAGAACTTTTTAAAAGCTATTATTAATGCTTTTTGAGATAGTGATTTAGATGCATATCATATTTTTTTTTACTGAGTTAAGTATTGTATGTAATTAGTTTTGCTACAACAAGTGTATGGGACATTGGAAAAAAAGTTGAATTTCCCCATGGGGATGAATAAAGTATCTATCTATCTATCTACTCTGGGAAATACACACAAAATGCTGGAGGAACTCAGCAGGTCAGGCAGCATCTATGGAGAGAAATAAGCAGTCGATGCATTGGGCCAAGAGTCTTCATCAGGACTGGAAAAGAAGTGGGAATAAGCCAGAATGAGAAGGTGGGGGGGGGGAGGGAAGCTCCCCCACCTTCTTCTCTACCCTAGGAAGACTGTGACTATCTGCACCCCTTATAATTTTATAAAACACCTATCCAACTCTCAAAACTCAAGCCTCCAGTCCCTGCAAACTATTCTGCACCCACTTTGGGTTAATTACATCCTTCCTATTGTCTAGTGACCAGATACGGACACTGTACTCCAAATGGAGCTAACCGGTGATTTGTGCAATAATATCCCAACTCATATCTTCAAAGTTTATGAAGGCAAGCATATCATACACTGTCTTTACCACTCTCTCTTCTCCTGTCACCACAAAGAAAGGTATACTTAATCCATCACCAGCAAAAAAAACCAATATTATTTCAAAAATTAATTTTATTGATTGAAACATATAAGAAATACACCAAATTTGACAAAGGTTTCTTTGTATTAATAGTGTTGTTCACCCTATACATTCACAGTGTTATGAGCTGTATATATTTGTTGTACAAACACATTCTAAAGATTAAAAATTTGTTAAATTTGTCACACGTACACTGAACCTCAGTGAAATGCGCTGTTTATGTTAATGACCAACACTGTCTGAGGACTGTATTGTGGACAGGCCACACGTGTCGCTACATTCCAGCACCACAGAGCATGCTCACAACTTACTAACCCTAACCTGTATGTTTTTGGAATGTGGGAGGAAATCAGAGCACCCAGAGGAAACCCATAGAACCAGAGAACCACAGAACCATAGAACACTACAGCACAGTACAGGCCCTTCAGCCATCCATGTTGTGCCGACCCATATAATCCTTTAAAAAAAGTACTAATCCACACTGCCCCATAACCCTCCATTTTTCTTTCATCCATGTGCCTGTCCAAGAGGCTCTTAAATACCCCTAATGTTTTAGCCTCCACCACCATCCCTGGCAAGTCATTCCAGGCACTCATGACCCTCTGTGTAAAAAACTTACCCCTGAAGTCTCCCCTAAACTTCCCTCCCTTAATTTTGTACATATGCCCTCTGGTGTTTGCTATTGGTGCCCTGGGAAACGGGTACTGACTATCCACCCTATCTATGCCTCTCATAATCTTGTAGACCTCTATCAAGTCCCCTCTCATTCTTCTACGCTCCAAAGAGAAAAGTCCCAGCTCTGCTAACCTTGCTTCATGTGACTTGTTCTCCAAACCAGGCAACATCCTGGTCAATCTCCTCTGCACCCTCTCCATAGCTTCCACATCCTTCCTATAATGAGGTGACCAGAACTGAACACAATACTCTAAGTGCGGTCTCACCAGAGATTTGTAGAGTTGCAACATGATGTCTCTACTCTTGAACTCAATCCCCCTGTTAATGAAGCCTAGCATCCCATACGCCTTCTTAACTATACTATCAACCTGTGCAGCAACCTTGAGGGATGTATGGATTTGAATCCCAAGGTCCCTTTGTTCATCCACATTCTTAAGTAACTGACCATAAATCCTGTACTCAGTTTTCTGGTTTGTCATTCCAAAATGCATCACCTCACACTTATCCGGATTGAACTCCATCTGCCATTTTTCTGCCCAACTCTGCAGCCTGCCTATTTCCTCTTGTAACCTTCGACCACCTACAGCTCCATCCACAACTCCTCCAATCTTCGTGTCATCCGCAAACTTACTCACCCATCCTTCCGTCTCTACATCCATTTATAAAAATCACAAATAGCAGGGGTCCCAGGACAGATCCCTGCCGCACTCCACTAGTCACCGGCCTCCAGGCAGAATACTTTCCATCCACAACTACCCTCTGCTTTCTTCCTTTAAGCCAATTTTTTATCCAAACAGCCAAGGTTCCACTTATCCCATGCCTCATGTCTTTCTGGATGAGTCTCTCAAGAGGGACCTTGTCAAATGTTTTGCTGAAGTCCATGTAGACCACATCCACTGCCCTACCCTCATCAATTTCTTTTGTTACCTCTTCAATAAACTCAATCAGGCTCGTAAGGCACGATCTTCCTTTTACAAAGCCATGTTGACTATCCATGAGTAGACTGTATGTGGTGAACTAGATATACCTGTCTGACTGCTCCTGTGGCTCCTCCCACAGACCCTGCTGACTGCTCCTGTGGCTCCTCCCACAGACCCCTGTATAAAGGCGACTGTGGGCTGCTGCTCTCCCTCATTTTCCCCAGGATATAGTGTTGTTTATTCTTCCAGTCAATAAAAGCCGATATCTCGCTTCCTAAGTCTCAGCGTGAGTTATTGATGGTGCATCACTGTACTTCTCCAAATGCTCATACATCCTATCCTTAAGAATCCTTTCCAACAGTTTGCATACCACCAACGTAGGACTCACCGGTCTATAGTTCCCAGGTTTCTCCCTACTACCATTTTTAAACAAGGGAACTACATTTGCCATTCTCCAGTCCTCCGGCACTTCCTCTGCAGCCAAAGAGGATTCAAAGTTACGGGGAGAACATACAAACTTCTTATAGCGAGAGGTATGAATCAAATTCCAAACTGTGATTGCTGGCATTGTAAATGTTAAATGCTACGGGACATTGCTGCCTCTTTGGGCGATTACATATTTCTTATTGGGTTGATTCCTTCACTACCTAGAGGCAGAAGCACCTTAGACCACAGCTCTTCTGCTCCAATACTTTGCATTAGCTGCATCAAGCTCCAGTGCATCTCTCAGCACGTGTCTGTCAAGAGCATTGTCTTATGGACATCTCATTGTATTTAAAGTCCAACAAGCTTTGAACATCTTTCACTGAGGTAATCTTCTAGCTGCACGATGTTTGTCATGGTATGTGCCCTAGTAGAGTGGCCTTATTACACACCTCCAGATATGTCAGTCAGACTAAAGAACTGATTGAGGACTTCAGAAAGGCTAGGACGAGGGAACACAAACCAATCCTCATACAGGGATCAGAAGTGGAGAGAGTGAGCAATTTCAAGTTCCTGGGTGCCAATATTTCTAAGGATCTAACCTGGTCCCAACATATCAATGCAGCTACAAAGAAGGCGAGACAGCGACTATACTTCATTAGGAGTTTGAAGAGATCTGGTATGTCACAAAAACACTCACAAATTTCTACAGATGTACTGTGGACAGCACTTTGATTGGCTGCATCACCATCTGGTATGGTGGTGGGCTACTGCACAGTATTATAGTAAGCTGCAGAGAGTTGTAAACTCAGTCAGCTCCATCATGGTTACCAGCCTCCACAGTATCCAAGACATCTTCAAGGAGCGGTGCCTCAGAAAGGCAGTGCGTCCATTATTAAGGACTCCCACCACCCAGGACAGGCCCTCTTCTCGTTGTTATGAGAAGCCTGAAGACTCACACTCAATGATTCAGGAACAGCTTCTTCTCCTCTGCCAACCGATTTCTAAATGGACATTGAACCTGTAAACACCATCTCCCTACTTTTAAAACATTTCTACTTTTGCATGACTTATTTAATTTAATTATTTAATATACATATACTTACCCTAATTCAGTTTTTTCTCTGTATTTATCATGCATTGTACTGCTGCCGCAAAACAACAAATCTCACAACCTGTTTCAGTGATGTTAAACTTGATTCTGATTCTAAATCACCCCTGCAGGTCAGTGTCACAGATACTCAATGCTTCTGTTTATTAACTCTAGCCATGTATTGACACTATACACATTCAATAACTGATATGATATGTTGTATGGTCAAAGATATTATCAGTGACATATTGGAAAAAAGGATTCTTCTTCCTGTAAAAAGGAAGTCAGGTGACCAATAAAACAGACACAACTTCACAGTTTAACAAAAATCGACTCAGTCTGTCTCCTCAGATGTGAAACTTTGTAAGCTCCATGTGATTTAAGACTTTGATCATTACTGCAGTATAAATGGGAAGTTATGATTGCTTGGGCACGCACTAAATCTTGTTGAAGGGTATTTTGGTCCATCATAATTTATTGAGAAGGTGGATCAAGTGTCAGAGGCATAGGTTCTGATCTGAAATAGACTTGACTGAGCTCAATTTCAGTTTGTGCACACATATATCGCCTGACAGACACCTAGAGGTACATTACAAACCAGCGATACATCAAGTGATTTCCGATGACATGACAGTTCATGAGTAGGACAATTTGTGAATGTCATTTCATAGCACTTTTACAATGCAAGCCGAGGTCCAAACTTGTCATACAGTCATGGAACACTGCAGCACAGAAACAGTCTCTTTAGCCCATCCAATCCATGCAAAGCTCTTCATCTGCTTATTCCCATCGATCTGCACTCAGATCATAAATCTCCACACCCCTCCCATCCATGGATCTATCCAAACTTCTCTTAAATGTTGCAATTGCACTTGCTTGTCTCACACTCTCACCACCCCCTGAATGAAGAAATTCCACCCCCCCATGTTCCCTTTAAGCATCTCACCTTTCTCCCTTAACCCATGACCTCTAGTTCTAGTCCCACTCAGCCTCAGTGGAAAAAGCCTGCTTGTATTTACCCTATCCTTGTTTTGTATCCCTTGATCAAATCTCCCCTCATTCCAGGGAATGAAGTCCTAACCTATTCAACCTTTCCCTATAACTCTGGTCTTCAACCCCTGGTCAATATCCTTGTAGATTTTCTCTGCACTCTTTCAATCGTATTAACATCCTTCATGTGGGCAGGTGACCAGTACCTCCAAATTGTGCATGTGATTAAACCCCTATTTACAACTAGAAAGATACAATTTTAAAATGCTTTATATCTTATATGTGTTAGCTATTTTCTTGCTATGACTGACTTGCACTGTGTGTCACTCTGTGTTCTGCACCTTGGCCCCAGAGTAATGCTGGTTCCTTTGGCTGTATCCATGGGTATTCATGTATGGTTGAATGACAATTAAAATTAAAATACAATTTAAAAATTTAATGAACTGAACATCAACTGAAAGAAAAAAACTATGCCTTTTTTACCACAAGATATTGCAACACCGGTATGAGGAAATGTTTACTGAAAAATTACTTACTCGCAGCCTGAGGCAGCTTTCTGTTCCATGCGATGAGTAATTTTTAAATAGTTACATTGTCATTCTTTCAATTACCCAAGGCTAATTTTAGAATAAAGACTTTGATATGACACCAAGTTGAGAAGTTACAACTACCCTGAAAAATGCTCTTTGTGCTTGATTGTTTATAAGAATAAGTAGTGTCTGAGTGACAGGAGGCGAAGAAGTGGGAATACAGGGAGCCATTTCTGGATGGCTGCCAGGGACTAGTAGTGCTCTGCAGGGTCAGTGTTGGGACTGCTTTCTTTTCAATGATTTGGGTGACAGAATTGATGGCTTCGTGGCAAAGTTTGTGGACGATGCAAAGATAGGCGGATGGGCAGGAAGCGTTGAGGAAGCAGGGATTCTGCAGAAGGATTTAAAACAGATTAGGAGGATGGGCAAAGAAGTGGCAGATGGAATGCAGTGTCGGGAAGGGTATGGTCATGCACTTTGGTAGAAGGAATAAAAGCATGAACTACTTTCTAAACGGAGAGCAAATGCAGTAATCAGTGGTGCAAAGAAACTGGGGAACAGATTTCTCCTGTATAGTGACAAAACATTTCCAAATGGAACGTCAGGATCGGAGAACAACTCACCCCAACCGGGAATTTCTTTACCAAGAGGGTTGTAAATCTGTGGAATTCATTGCCACAGACAGCTGTGCAGGTTACGTCATTGTGCATGTTTAGAGCGGAGGCTGATAGATTCTTCCTTAGTCAAGGCATCAAGCGTTACAGGGAGAAGACAGGAGAACGGGTTTGAGGGGGATAATAAATCAGCTATTATGGAATGGTGGATCAGACTCGATGGGCTGAATGGCATAATTCTGCTGCTATGTCTTGTGGCTTTGCTGAATATGAAGAAACAGTAAACTTTAATTGGGAGAACAGACACAGTGGTGAAAGTACTTTTAGAAATTGTGACCATTTTTACTCACTGTTGTGGTGTAGACAGCTTCTGGGTCATCTTCCACAATCCTCGAGAGGCCAAAGTCAGAAACTTTGCAGACAAGATTGCTATTGACCAGAATGTTCCGTGCTGCCAGGTCTCTGTGCACATATCCCATATCGGCGAGGTACCTCATTCCAGCTGCAATCCCGCGCATCATTCCAACCAGCTGAATCACCGTGAACTGGCCATCATGCTTCTATTGGGAGAAAGCAATTACTATGTAAAAAGTTAAGAAGAAAAATTTCTCCAGTTAAATGTAGTTAAGCCATCACATCAAGCCAGAAAAGATGTCTAATTAAATGAATTTTATTTATCTGTTTTTATCTATCTATTTATTTAGAGATACACTGTGGAGCATTGCCCAGTAACCCACCCATTTAACCCTAGCCTAATCACAGGGCAACTTACAATGACCAATTACCCAACTAACCCCGATGTCTTTGGAATATGGGAGGAAAACTGGGCACCTGGAGGAAACCCATGCAATCACAGGAAGGACGTAGAGAGACTCCTTACAGACCCCTGCAGAACTAACTCCAATCTCTGACGGCCGAGCCGTAATAGCATCATCAAGTCTTACTTGCAGAACCAGCAGACTGATTTCACCAATAAGCCAAAGTCAATAAGCCTTTGCTTCCAAACGCAGGCACGCAGCTTGGTTCACGAATTGTGTACCTTCCTCCCAGCCATCTCCACCCCGCCAGCCTATTTGCCACTACTCTTTCCCGTCACGTGGCTTGGGAGGTGTCATGGAAGAGCACTGACAATCTCACTCGACATCAGCAAAACTAGATGTCTGATTTTTGACCACAGGAAGAGGAAGCCAGAAGTCCATGAACCAGTCCTCATTAGGGGATCAGAGATGGAGAGGGACAGTAACTTTAAATTCCTTGGCATTATTATTTCAGAGGATCTGTCTGGCCCAGCACGCAAGAGCCATCACAGGCAGCACCTCTACTTCCTCAGAAGTTTACACAGATTAAGCATGTCACCTAAAACTGGTTGTATCAGGTCTAGTATGGAAATACCAATGCACAAGAATGGAAAAGCCTACATAAAGTAATGGTTATAGTCCAGTCCATCAAAGGAAAGGCCATTTCTATCATTGAGAACATCTACATGGAGCACTGCCAGTGAAAACAACATTCATCACCAAGGACCCCACCATCCAGGCCATGCTCTCTTTACACTGTTACAGAACAGTTATTACCCCTCAACCATCAGGCTCCTGAATTAGAGTGGAGAATTTCACTCGCCTCACACTGAACTGATTCCACAAATTACAGACTCATTTTCAAGGACTCTACAACTCATTCTCAGTATTATTTGAGAATGTGGGTCAGAAGTGGAGAGAAGGGATCAGAAGTGGAAAGACTGAGCAGCTCCAAGTTCCTGGGTGTCAAGATCTCTGAGAATCTAACAAGGTCCCAACATATTGATGTTGTTATAAAGAAGACAAGACAGCCGTTATACTTTATGAGGAGTTTGGAGAGATTTCGTATGTCAACAGATACACTCAAGAACTTCTACAGTTGTACCGTGGAGAGCATTCTAACAGGTTCCATCACTGTCTGGTATGGAGGGGCTACTGCACAGGACTGAAAGAAGCTGCAGAAGGTTGTGAATCCAGTCAGCTCCATCTTGGGCACTAGCCTACAAAGTACACAGGACATCTTTAGGGAGCAGTGTCTCAGGAAGGCAATATAAATTATTAGGGACCTCCAGCACCCAGGGCATGCCCTTTTCTCACTGTTACCATCAAGTAGGAGGTACAGAAGCCTGAAGGCACACACTCAGTGATTCAGGACCAGCTTCTTCCCCTCTGCCATCCGATTCCTAAATAGACATTGAATCGTTGGACACTACTTCACCTTTTATTAATATACAGTATTTCTGTTTTTCCACTTTTAAAAAAATCTATTCAATATACATAATTGATTTACTTGTTTATTATTATGTTTTATTTTATTTATTTATTTTTTCTCTCTGCTAGATTATGTGTTGCATTGAACTGCTGCTGCTAAGTTAACAAATTTCATATCACATGCCGGTGATAATAAACCTGATTCTGATTCTGATTATTTGTTTACTTATAGAGTATTTAATTCTAATTATTTTTAATATATTTGCAAACTTTGTCTTCTTTAACATGTTTGTTTGTTTGTCAGCCTTTGCGTGCAGCTTTTCATGATTCTATTGTTTTTTTTTCTTCTTTGTGAATGCCCAAAAGAAAATTAATTGCAGTGTATGCTGGCATATACAGACTTCGATAATAACTTTGAATCTGTGAATTTTATTGGACAAAACTAAATTGCACTATGTATTCTGGCAAGCAAATTTGTTATTAGGACTTGTTGCCCTCACTTTAAACCACAGAGGCTTAAAAAGAAAGAAATTTGTTTCTTCCTTGATAAAAGAAGGTTACCGTATACCGGACTGTCAACTGTTTATTACTTTACATAGACCCTGCCTGAGTTGATAAAAGAAGATTACTATATCAAAGTAAATTTTATTATGAAAGTACATGCTATATGTCACCATGTACAGCCCTGAGATTCACTGTCTTGTGGACACACTCAAATCTTTAGAATAATAGCCATAACAGAATCAATGAAAGACTGCCCAACTAGGGCGTTCAAGCAGAACGCAGAAGACAACAAAATATACAAATACAAAAGGAAGGAACAATAATAATAAATAAATAAGCAATAAATATTGAGGCCTTGAGGTGAAGTGTCCTTGAAAGTGAGTCCATTGGATGTGGGAATGTTTCAATGATGGGCCAAGTGAAGTTATCCCCTTTGGTTCAAGAGCCTGATGGCTGCAGGGCAGTAACTTTTCCTGAACCTGGTGGTGAGTCTTGAGGCTCCTGTACCTTCTTCTTGATGGCAGCAGTCCTGGGTGGTGGGGTCTTTGGTGATCATGTCACTTTCCTGTGACAGTGTTTCGTGTAGATGTGCTCAACGGTGGGACGGGCTTTATCCGTGATGGATTGAGCCGCATCCACTACTTCTTGTAGGATTTTCCACTCAAAGGCATTGGTATTCTATTATGGATTTATTGAGTATGCCCACAAGAAAATGAATCTCAGGGTATATTGTGACGTATATGAACTTTCATATTAAATTTGCTTTGAATGTTGAGTCTGTGACTGAATTTCTACCTTGATATATTCTATTCCATTACGATGGAAAAGCTAGTAAATATTTTAGCAAGTGAGCAAGAGCAGCATTTAAATTTAAATGTTAATACAACCAGCAGAAGCTTTTGTACCAATTTAGCCGTTATTTTCTCTATAAATGGGTACAAACAAAATTCTAGTCCAGTTCGATTAAACAAAAAGCTGTTATTTTCTTGAAGATGATGCAAAATCATTATTTTTATTTCAGCAATGTGTAGAAGTCTGTTTGTTTTGTGACTTACCCGGAGAAATGCATCCAATGCTCCATTCTCCATGTATTCGATTACGATCATAATTGGTTTACCTGCAGAAATAAAGCAAGCTTACAGTAAATGACCAGTTCCTCTGGGGGATTCATAAGGTTTAATTTGATACCGCCTAGAGTGCTGGGCACGCCTCGCTGCTGCTTGGAACTGCCTGTAATTCCAGGATGCTCATTTAACCAGCACTTAAAAGACTGGAGCAGTGTGTTGACGTAATCACGGAAAGAGTCGTGGGGATTTCTGATACGACTGATATTGTAGAACCAATGTTTCTGCTATACAAATCAAATAATCCACAATTCTTCCATTCTCTTCCCGTAAGAAGGAAGGAAGCTTATTTTAAACATCAGTCTTACGGGATCATATTTATTTAGTCAGTGATACGACACGGATTAGGCCCTTCTGGCCCTTTGAGCTGTGCTGCCCCAGCATCCCCAGACAACCTCAATTAACCCTAACCTAATCACAAGACAACTTATAATGACCAGTTAACCTACTGGGTACGTCTTTGGATTGTGGGTGGGAACTGGAGCACTAGAAACACATGCATTCCACGGGAGAGGACATACAGAACGATGAACTCTGAGCTGTAATGGCATCAGGCTAACTGTCATCCTACCTGAGTCTTATGCACTAAGAATATGGAACATACATAGAACAGCACAGAACACACACAGTGGCCACTTTATTAAGTGCGTCCAGTACCTAATAAACTGGCCACTGAGTGTATGTTCGTGGTCTTCTGCTGCTGTAGCCCGTCCACTTCAAGGTTCTACGTGTTGTGCGTTCAGAGATGCTCTTCCCCACACCACTGTGGTAACGTGTGGTTATTTAAGTTACTGTTGCCTTCCTGTCAGCTTGAACCACTCTGGCCATTCTTCTCTAACCTCTCTCATTAACAAGATGTTTTCACCCACAGAACTGCCACTCACTGGATGTTATTTTGTTCTTCGCACCATTCTCTATAAACTCTAATCCCAGGAAATCAGCAGTTCCTGAGATACTCAAACCACCCTGTCTGGCGCCAGCAATCAATCCACAGTCAAAGTCACAAAAGCATGTCTGCTTGCTTCTATGCATTGAGTTGCAACCACATGATTGGCCAATTAGATATTTACATTAGCAATGTGTATGGGTGTACCTAATAAAGTGGCCACTGAGTGTAACGAAGAACATATAGAGGAATAAAATAAAATAATGTCGAACAGTTGCATCATAAACACAGGGGATTCTGCAGGTGCTGGAAATCCAAAGCAACACACACAAAATGCTGGAGGAACTCAGCAGGCCAGGCAGCATCTATGGAATAAACAGTCGATGTTGTGGTCCGAGACCTTTCTTCAGGACTTCTACAGAACAGTAGAGTAGTCCATGATGTTGTGCAGACCCATATAAACCTACTACATGGTTAATCTAACCCTTCACTCCTACACAGAACATAGCCTTACATTTTCTGAATAGCCATATGCTTATATAAAATGCTTGTAAAGGTCTCTATTCTATCAACCTCTACCACCAGGCTTGGCAGAGCATTCCCAGGCATGTTACTGGACTGGATTGGATTGATATAAAACAATCAAGTCCTGCACCTTGCTGAGACAGGACTGTGGAGGCAGAAGCCGGACTTTAAAAGTGAAAATTAAAGCAGCTTCAGGTGATGGATATCTGAAACAGTAACAGAGCACTGGGCGGAGGTACAGGAGCTTGCTGACCCAGACTATAGAAACAGCTTCTTCCCCTCTGCCATCAGATTTCTGAGCGGTCCATGAACACCACCTCACTATTCATACTTGACACTATTTACTTATCATTTTTGGAATTGGTTTATTACATGTCCGGAGATACAGTGAAAAGCTTGTCTTGCACTTTGTTCATTCAGATCAAATCATTACACAGTGCAATGAGGGGGGACAAGGTAAAACACTAACAATGCAGAATAAAGTGTAACACCCACAGAGAAAGTGCAAGTGGAGTGTACCCACCATTAAGTGCGAAGAAAAACTAACCCCTGACATCCACCTAAACTTTCCTCCAATCTCTTTAAGATTATGCCCCCTACTATTAGCCATTTTTGCCCTGGGAAAAAGTCTCTGGCTTTTAATATATATATATATATATATATATATCTAAAAAGTTAAATTCAGTAAGTTGTACAAAAAGAGAAAAATGATGGTTGCCATCTTTTCAAGGCTCCGCTCTTTGAAGATGTTGTCTCTCATCCTCCATCACTCCAAAGGAAAAGCCCTACCTATCCTCATAAGGCATGCTCTTTAATCCTGGTGAACATCCTGTGCACCCTCTCTGAAGCTGTCCTGTAATGAGTGTAGGAGTTATAAATATATCCTCACAGGGGTACGTGAAGGACGTAAATGAGCGGAGTCCATAGAGATTTTCAGAAGGTAGTGTGCACATAACTGTCTTGTGAACAACAACATGTGATATAGTAGAAAGTTTGTTAGCATGAACTTAAGATTGATTATTGCAAACAGAGTATTGGAGAACAAGTTACAGGGGGAAGGCATGAGAATATGGTTGAGAGGGATAATAAATCAGCCAAGATGGGATAGCAGAGCAGACTTGATGGGCTGCATGGCCTAATTCTGCTGCTACGTCTTATGGTCTAATGGAATAAACAGGCTTTCATCAGACTGGAACAGTATTATCAGTGGTGTCACCTAAGGGCCAGTTCTTGGTTGCCAATTATTTAGAATTCAGCTTTTTTTGACAGGAAGCTAATCTTCTAGATTTGAAATCTTATTCTGAATATGTATCCAGCCGACTGTTTGAAATGCTGTGTTAGTGGAGGGCACTTGGGCCACTTACACCAGCGCACAACCATGGATCCAGAGATGCTGGGGGCAATGTGGTTAAATACTCTCGGCTTAATTCCAAAATAAACGCAAACTCAAAATGCAAGGAATTCCACTAAACTTGGCAGTAACACACACACACACAAAGATAGAAGAAGTCTGATGGTAGAGCAAAAAAAAAACAGATCGGAAAAGCATAAGCTTCTCATCTGAAACTGAAGAAAAGAAAATACACAGTATTTTCCACATTAGAGTAGCTGTTAATGTGGGACTATTACAGCCCGGGCACTGGAGTTTGGGCTGGAAGGGCCTGTTTTGTGTTGTATCTCAAGATAAATAAAATTAAATTAATAAATGTAATCATATCTGACCTTGAAGCAAAAGTAAAAAATGAGAGGAGCTCTACAAATTCAGCCTCATTAAGTTGGTTCAGTGGATGAGGGACTACAATCAATTGGGCAAAATGGAGATGCTGGAAAGGTGCTCATTTGAACAGTGGTAGAACTTTGCTGAATATGTTTAAATCAGGAAGCATTCGTATTGAATAAATAAAGAAAAATCCTTTCCAATAGCTGAACAATCAATAAAAGGACTTGTTCAGAAGGTGAAAAAGCACCATTGATGTGTAAAAAAGCTCACATATACAGTAATAGGATTTGGGTTGCACTACCTGCTTAGTTACTGTGAACAGAATCATTAGTTGCTTTCTGAAGGAATTGGTTAACATTTTTAATGTTGCAAAGGTCTGGAGGGAGAGAAAAAGAGTGGGACTAACTGAATTGAACGTTGACAGATCTGATAAGCAAATCACCACTACTGTGAACTGATTCTACAACCCACAGACTCTCTTACAAGGACTCTTTACAACACATGTTCTCAGTATTATTTTTTATTTGCAGTTTGTCTTCTTTTGCACAGTGGTTCCTTGTCAGTCTTGATATATGTATCTTTTTTTTCATAAATTCTATTGTATTTCTTTTCCCAATAAATACCTGTAAGAAAATAAATCTCAAGGTAGTATATGGCCCTAATGAATGGTCTCAGTCTGGAAGGTGAACTGTTTGTTCCTCTCCATAGATGCTGCCTGACCTGCAGAGTTCCTCCAGTATTTTGTGTGTGTTGTTCTTGATTTCCAGCATCTGCAGAATCTCTTGTGTTTGTACTCACATATGTGATACATACTGTAATAATAAGTTTGAACTCTTACCCCTGGTAACAACTCCTTCCAAGTGGACAACATTGGGGTGATCAAACTGTCCCATGATGCTTGCTTCACAGAGGAAGTCTCGTCTTTGTTTCTCGGTGAAGCCTACTTTCAGTGTTTTAATAGCGACTGGCACGTCCCTTTTCCCAGGTAGCTTCAGGCGACCGCTGCACACTTCTCCAAACTCTCCTGTGAAACAAGGACAGATACTTTCAGTTAGAGTGGTACTTACTTTTCTGCTGACTACTTGCAGATCATCTAAATATTGCTTTTAATTTATTCAGAATTTAAGTGTGAATTTTTATCTGTTCAGTAATTTCACATGTCATCATGCCAGAGGGCTTTGCCCTAACCAAATGTGAACAAAATCAAACTGATATTTACAATCCATACAGAGGAATCTTGAAAAGATTTTCCTCTTTCTTATACCTAATATCAATTTTTGCCAATACACTGGCTAATTGGTTAATCAGGCAGCTGCTTATTTGGGATGGCCATTAAAAGACAAAAACTAATCGAGAAAATAGGCGGGGTTCCCTTCATTTATTTGGGACACTATGCTGTTCAATCACGACTGCACCGTTGCCGAGCTGTGCTGTGACCAAACAGTTTTTAAATAGCGTCAGTTGTGTATGCTTGTGCCCTGTTACCATTTGGACTGAAAGTCAAAAAGCAGTGACTTTTGATCAAGTTGTTTTTTAATTTTGACTTTTGACAGGCAGTCAAAACAACGTGGTAACATACAATGTAAGAATTCCTTCGTCGTTAACTTAGGAACTAATACACAGTTCTATAGTATTGTACCTGTAGTATAGATAGTGTTCTATTTTGCTCTGTATTTCATCTAAAAACATTATTTTTTACTCAGTTAAATGGTAGTTTGTCCTTTTTTTTGTATGTTTTTCACTATTTCCATGAAATTTGGCTAAATCGGACAGCTTCTTAATTGAGCCAAAACGTACTGGTCCCAATGAGTGTTACCGGAACAATTTTCAGTTGCATTAAAGTTGGCAACACTAAGCTATGCTCAAAATCACTCGAGTTACTTAATTACCTATATGCAGGCATAAACTGATTCTTAAACAACGTGAAAGGCTTGCCCGGTTCAGAGCTTTGTTTAAACAAGGCAGAGCGGTCTCACTGTTAAATGACAACACAGTATCATTTATTAAGAAACTTGAGCCTTCACTTTGTTTCCATTTTTCCATTCTGATGGAGAGCGAGTGTTAGGAGTTATAACAGTGATATACGAGTAGTGACATTTTGAAAACAAAAATAAACTGTAACCCCAACCTATAAAATTGACCCAGTTTATAAATGGTGAACTATTTCTGTTTGGGGTATATCATTTATGATTTGTGAACAAGGCCTCATTGCACAGAAGAATGGGAACAAGTTTTGAATTCCTCCTCAGCCCCAGAGAGGCAGAATTGTTTGGCGAATCATTCTTCTTTTAAATTCTTCTGGTAAGCGGCAATCTCTAAGTGGACGGAACGATCCAACCTTTCAGTTATGGAGGGTGAGAGATCTCTCCTTACACATAACCCTTAGAAAAGGGAGGAACTGGCAATGGCCTTGTCTGTGTGTGCAGTCTGGTGTTTTATGGGCGTCTATTATTGCAACCCCTGCAAAGTCACACAACTTGGGGGACCGTATTGTCAAGCACTTCATTCCATCCGCCAAAAGCAGAACATTCCCGGTGGCCAAACATCTTAATTCCCATTCCCATTCACATGTGTCAGTCCATGCCTTTCTCTAGGGCTATGATGAGGCCACTTTCAGTGTGGAGGAGCAACAACACCTTATTTTCCATCTGGCCAGCCTCCAAACTGATGGTATGAATATCGATTCCTCCTTCCAGTTAAAAAAACTTTCCTCCCAGCCCTCCCCTCTTCTTCTATTCCCCACCCTGGTCTTTTACCTCTTCACACCTGCTTATCACCTCCGACTAATGCCCCTCCTCCTTCCCTTTCTCCAATGGTTCACTCTCCTCTTCCTCTCCAGCCCTTGACCATTCCTACCCTCCTGGTTTCACCTATCACCTTCCAGATATCCTCCTTCCCCTCCCCCCCCACCTTTTTATTCTGGCATCTTTCCCCTTCCTTTCCAGTCCTGATGAAGGGTCTCGGCCTGAAACATCAACTGTTTATTTATTTTCATAGATGCTGCCTGGTCTGCTGAGTTCTTCCAGCATTTTGTGTGTGTTGCTTTGGATTTCCAGCATCTGCAGACTTTCTAGTGTTTATAATTTTTTTAGTCTTTACCAGCTTCCTTTTGGTCTCTTTAAGAGTCACTGGTCAGGCCAGTTAAATTTTGAAAAGGACATTATTTATAGACTCAGTGGGAAAACACAGCAGATTGGTCTTCGTTGTAGGTGAGGGGAGATGGCCGTGTGCTGTCAGTAGCTGCTCACTAGTTTCACAGGTAAGAATGCAGTAGTTGCTAGATGAAACTTCACCCAATGATTTAGGAAGTCACCTTGATTACAATGTCCTCTGATTACGTCGAAACTGTGAAATGTGTCTATACCTGGACCATTAGACAGAGGGGCTGAATTAGGCCATTCAGCCCATTGAATCTGCTCCGTGATTCGACCATGGTGGATTTCTTCTCACTCTCAACCCCAATGCCCTCTCCCTATAACATTCGACAACCCTAGTAATCAAGAACCTATCAAATATACCGAATGAGTTAGCCTCTACAGCTGCCCACGGCAATGAATTCCAGATTCACCATCCTCTGGCTGAAGAAGTTCCTCTTCATCTCTGTTCCTTGTATTATGAGGCAGTGCCTTCTAGTCCTACTCTCCCCACTACAGCAAAAACCTCCTCTCCACATCCACTCTACCTTGGCCTTTCAATATTTCATAGGTTTCAATATCACCTAGTAAAAATAATATTGTGTTATGTGGAAGTTGTGTTCCAATAATTTGTTCCAATAAAACTCTTAAATTTGTCCAAAAGGTTGAATTTTAAAACAAGACCAAGTAGACTGTAAAAAAGTACCAGTTCCTTGATTACATCGAAAACATTGATCAGATAAATTTGGGTTTAATCTATTTATTTTTTGTGGTGTAATATATAATTGATGTAAAAATTGTATTGTACTAATTTAAGTGGACATTTGTTGTATTTGTCATACTGTCAAGGCATAGTCTTGACCAACTTGTTTCATCAATTTTAATATTCAAATCAGTTCCCCATTTTTGTCTTATGAATTATGACTTATGAATTCTTTGTTTAATTGTCTGTTTTTGAATCAAATTATACATACAAGAAGTAAATTTTTTAATTTTTCCTTTTTGAATTAAAAGTTTCTATTTCATTAGGTTTCGGCATTAACATTGTTTGACCCAGTTTATCTCTTAAATAAGCCCTTAATTGGAAATAACAGAAAAGAGTATTATTTGATATTTTATATTTATTCTTTAATTGATCAAATGACATTAATATACCTCCTTCAAAACAGTCTAGGTGATATTGAAGGGATAAAACCGAAACCTAAATTGAACAAATATCAGAAAGAATTCATAAAAATTGCATTGGCAGTAGCCGAAAAGGCTATTGCAGTTACTTGGAAATCAGATTCATGCTTAAGTATGGATTGTTGGAAGAATGAAATTTTTAGCTGTATTCCACTTGAAAAAATTACTTATAATTTAAGAAATAAATATGACATATTTCTGAAAATTTGGCGCCCTTATTTACAAAAGATAGGATTAAATATATAAGTGCTCCGAAGATAAAGTTATTGGTTATCTGGGGAAATAAATAAATATATATATTAAAGTTTTTTTGAATTCCATGGAGCATGTGGAAGGACGTGGAAGCATTGGAAAGGGTACAGAGGAGATTTACCAGGATGCTGCCTGGTTTAGAGAGTATGGATTATGATCAGAGATTAAGGGAGCTAGGGCTTTACTCTTTGGAGAGAGGAGGATGAGAGGAGACATGATAGAGGTGTACAAGATATTAAGAGGAATAGACAGTGTGGACAGCCAGCGCCTCTTCCCCAGGGTACCACTGCTCAGTATAAGAGGACATGGCTTTAAGGTAAGGGGAGAGAAGTTCAAGGGGGATATTAGAGGAAGGTTTTTCATTCAGAGAGTGGTTGGTGCATGAAGTGCACTGCCTGAGTCAATGGTGGAGGTAGGCACACTAGTGAAGTTTAAGAGATTACTAAACAGGTATATGGAGGAATTTAAGGTGGGGGATTATATGGGAGGCAGGGTTTGAAGGTCGGCACAACATTGTGGGCCGAAGGGCCTGTAATGTGCTGTATTATTCTATGTTCTATGTGGGGATCTTCCGATATCCAGGCAATCATTCTTTTTTTCTTTCTTCTTTTTTTTTCTCCTTTTTTATATATAAGGATATGCTAGGGGGGGAAGGGTTAAGGGGAGGGGGGAGGGTTGATATTATTCACTATTCTTTTCTATCTTATGTATCCTATTTGAAAAGTTAATTAATCATTTAAAAAAAAATTCATAGGTTTCAATGAGATCCCCACTCATTCTTCTGAATTCCAGTGAGTACAGGTCCAGAGTCTTCAAATCCTCCTCTTACATTAACCCTTTCATTTCTGGAATCATTGTTGTGAACCACCTCTGGACTTGCTACTTTCCCTAGCATTATTAGGTCACAAACCGTATCACCTGTTAAATATGTAGTAATCTCTGTCACTTAATAGGGAAGTTGCTCTGGGTGTTTTAAGTGAAATGGTAAAAGGCAAAGTGTATGAATGAAATTCTACTCCAGGGGTAACAAGGTTTTACATTTTGGAGTTGTATAATCTCCTTTATTAATAGGTTCAGGAACAGTTATTGTCTCTCAAGCTCCAGAGGGGATATCTTCACTCACCGTGAGTAAAGCCCTCACCAGCATCGAGCGCATCTACATGGAGCTCTGTTGCAAAAAGTCAGTATTCATCATCAATAATCGCCACACTCCAGGTCCTGCTCTCTTCTCGCTGCTACCCCCGCCGTTAGGAAGAAGGTACAGGAGCCTCAGAATTCACACCACCAGGTTCAGAAACAGTTACACCTCAAGCAACGGGCTCAGAGGGGTTAACTTCACTCGACTTGACTCGCGCCAACACTGAACTGTTCCCACAACCTATGGGCTCAGTTCCAAGGACTCTACAGCTTGTGTTCTTGAAATGTATTGCTTTTCAATTGATTATTATTATTTTGTTATATTCTTTTTGTATTTGTGTGACTTGTTTTCTTTTGTCTTTATTGTGCAGTTTCTTTCATTCATTCTATTGTGTTTTTTTGTGATTGCCCACAAGAAGATGAATATCAGTGTGGTACATATATGGTGACATACATGCACTTTGATAATATTTTTTATCTCAGCAAATCAAGATCATAATGAAATTCTTTTTGTAAATTCTGATCAATATGAATTACTGCCACACCTCCATTTCAATTAGAAATGAGACCAAAAAAATTAGAAATAAAAGTCTAGTGGAATTCATGATATTCAGTTTATTGGCTATTTTT
Source organism: Hemitrygon akajei (assembly GCF_048418815.1). Taxonomy (NCBI): domain Eukaryota; kingdom Metazoa; phylum Chordata; class Chondrichthyes; order Myliobatiformes; family Dasyatidae; genus Hemitrygon; species Hemitrygon akajei. The sequence continues at coordinate 170,804,382 of NC_133132.1, forward strand.
GGAGTTTGTTACCAGTATCAGGCCTCAGCCTAACAGCAGTGCTTAACTGGGTCCAGAAAGTAATGAAGTTGGTCTGTTTTTAGAGCTGAGTAGATCAAGGCATTTGATAAGTAGATGAAGTTAAAGATTTATAAGAAGACAAAGGAAGTTGAGTTCACCCTAGTTTGTCTGTTTCTAAAAAAAAAATCAGGTATTCTACATTCAAAGTTACAATGTACAGACTTGGAAAGGCCTTCATCTTGTGTTTTGATCTCTGCCGAATCGTAGCTCAGAATGACAATAAGTGAGAAACTATCACAAAACTTTCACTCTCTGCACTGTCACTTAAGATTCAGGACTTCCACAATTACTAAAGTGGACTGTTCAATGGCTCATCAGTTATACACTCACCTGCTCCGATCACTCTTTCAATCTTAATGCAGGAAGCATCTAATTCCTTGGCAAACTGATGGACAGCCCGGTTCGGGTCCTCGTATGTTTCTGGATCGATGTATGTTCTTGAACCTGGTAATTTAACTGTAGTAAAGTGAGGGAAGATTGATTGTGACAGAGTTCAACGTGCTGCTGCCTCGCGATGGAACTGTGTTTCTCTCTGGATCTGCATCAATTCCGCCCATTCCGTCTCAAGGAAGGGCTGAAAAGCTATCCTTTTAAAAGTGCTAAAATCAAATTGTCTGATGAGAAAACACAGAACATCACAGCACAGTACAGGTCCATAGGCCCACCATGTTCTGCTGATCAGCCTAATGCTTCCCTCTCACATAGGCCTCCATTTTTCTGTCATCTATCTACCTAACCAAGAATCTCCTAATTTCTTAGTTTCCTGATTAGTCAGCACGTGAAAGGTTATGGAGAGAATGGGATTGAGAGGGAAATGGATCAGCCATGTTGAAAAGGCAGAGCAGACCCGATGGGCTGAATAGTCTAATTCTGCTCCGATATCTCATGGTCTTAAAAGCCCCAATGTACCACCATCCCTGGCAGCATGCTCCACACATGCACTACTCTGTGTAAAAACCCTACCTCCAAAGCCCCTCCCACACTTTCCATCATTCAGCTTAAAGTTACACAATAGCTATTTTTCTGCACTGGGTGAAACTCTATCTATGCCCTCTCATCGTTGTTGTACACCTCTCATTCTCCTTCACTCTAAAGAGAAAAGCCCCAGCTCGCTCAACCTATCCTCGTAAGACATGCTCTCCAATCCAGGCAGCATCCTGAGGCCTTGTGCCACTTACAGATGTGACTATTGATTGCTACCCAGATGTACTTTGTAGATATATTTAGACTATGTAACAGTTTCTTCCCCCAAGCTATCAGACTCCTCAATAACCGAAGCCCGGACTGACACCTTGCCCTACTGTCCTGTTTATTATTTATTGTAATGCCTGCACTGTTCTTGTGCACTTTATGCAGTCCAGTGTAGGTCTGTAGTCTAGTGTAGCTTTCTCTGTGTTGTTTTTTTTTACGTAGTTCAGTCTAGTTTTTGTACTGTGTCATGTAACACCATGGTCCTGAAAAACGTTATCTCAGTTTTATTATGTACTGTACCAGCAGTTATGGTCGAAATGACAATAAAAGTGACTTGACTTGACTTGACTTGATTTTAATTTTGAAATAATCAGAAATACGGCAAAGATAAACAACTGAGAGAAAACCTTATAAGCTCATAGTTGAGTCTTGGGAAAGCACCATTAACCACTTACAGCGTAGTTAATATATCTGAAAAAGAGTGGGTCAGCTCATTCCAGATAACTTTATCTGTCTGCACAGAAAATTGTGTAAATGCATATCAAGCCCACCCAGAACCCGATAATTCATCACAGGAAAAGCCCCTCCCACCATTGAGGTCATCTACAAGGAAAGCTGCTCCAAGAAAGCAGCATCCATCATCAAGGACCCCACCATCCAGGCCATGCTCCCCTCTCACTACTGTCACTGGGAAGGAGGTCCCGCACCAACAATTGTTATCATTCAACCATCAGGCTCTTGAACCAGCATGAATAACTTCACTCACCCGTACTCTGAATTGATTCTACAACCTACAAACTCACTTTCTATGACTCATGTTCTCAGTATTTTATATATATATTTATTTATTATTACTATTTTGAATTTATGTAATTTGTCTTATTTTGCTCATTGGTAGTCAGTCTTTGCGTGTAGTTTTTCAATGATTCTATTGCATTTCTTTGTTCTACTCTGAATGCCCACAAGAAAACAAATCTTCAGGAGACATGTACGTACTATGATAATAAATTTACTTTGAACTTTGAACAAAGCTAGATAACATTTAGAGATCTTTCATGGGAATTAAAAATGTAATTAGAATGGCCATTGCAAATCATCAGTTGAATTTCTTCTCTGCAATGGTCATTGAAGTGTCTCTCTGCAGAACCTGCTTACAGGGGAATCTGCTTCTTTGTGATTCTGCAGCTGAATCTCAATGACAAACATCTAGCGCTTTCTTATTTCAACTCTCCAGTATGCACACCTTCAACAATCTTTCAACCACCACTGTATCAGTTGCTTTGCCAGTTTTTGGATTTAATTTGTATCAGCTTTTTGTCAAAGCTCACAGTGAAGACAATCATTCCCTGGTCAATTTTCCCGAAGTGCTATAAATAACCTATTGCTACCTGGAGTTAGTATTTTATGCAGGTCTTGAAGAGTCTTCAAATGCCCCTAAATAAAACATATTTAATTCAAACTTTTCCCTGCATGTAGCAATCAAAGTCAGTGTTTGTGCATAATGGACAATTAGGATTTAGTCTCTTTTCTGCCAGCAGTGAAGCATGGCCTAGCAGAAATGTCTGAAATTTAATCTCTGCTCAGTGCTTGTAAAGGGTCATGGCCCGAAATGTCAACTGTTTATTCTTCTCCATAGATGCTGCCTGACCTGCTGATTTCCTCCAGCGTTTTGTGTGTGTGTGTTACTCTGCTCAGCGTTCCTCAGTTGAGTTAGAGCAAAACTGACAGGACTTCCTGGTCATAATATTCCCCTATGAAGGGTGGAATCAAGAGCCTTTCAAATGAAGGCAAATCTGTACGGTTGTCTTGCCAATCCTTGCACAAGGTGAAAATATTCTGAGGGTTTTAGCCAGAAGCTGACGAATCTGTGGAACTCGTTGCCACAGGCAGCTGTGGAGGCCAAGTCATTGGGTATACTTAAGGCAGAGGGTGATAGATTCATGATTAGTCAGGGCGTAAAAGGCTACAGGGAGAAAGCAGGAGATTGGGGTTAAGAGGAAAATGAATCCTCCATGATGAAATGGCAGAGTGGACTCAATGGACAAAATGGCCTAATTCTGCTCATGTATCATCATTGGAAAACTTCACAAACAATGCCCAATTTGCTGTGGTAGCAAGCATGAATCAAGATCAGGAATTCAGGGAAGAGAGAACGAAATTGACAATGCTTTCAGATCAACACACACAAAATTCTAGAGGCACTCAGCATGTCAGTCAGCATCTATGGGCAGGAATAAACAGTCAACGTTTCAGGTTCAAATCCTTCAGCAACACTGAGCAAAGTTATAATCGGTCTGTTAATTTATAATCTGCAATGAAGCTTGGTCTACCAAGGAAGTCCTAAATTCAATTCTTGCATTATCCTACTCTCAGTTTTTGCAACAGGGGAAGGGTAGTATTACAAATTTGCTCCGTGCTGATGAAGCGTCTCAGCCCAAAACTTTGATTGTTTATTCCTCTTCATAGATGCTGCCTGACCTGCTCAGCTCCTCCAGCATTTTGTGTGGGTTGCTCTGGATTTCCAGCATCTGCAGAAGCTCTTGTGTTGATGACATTATTTTCAGTTTCCTTCTCTCACCACTTTATAGTTCAGGCTAGTTGAGGGGTTTGGAAGGAATTTTCAAATTACAACAAAGGGCAGAAGGGAGAAGGGAAGACGCAGCATGAAAATCCTGTGACCTTCTGCAGAATGCTGAAGGATGAAGGATGAGTTACTGAGGATGCCTCCCATTGCCTCCATAAGGAAAACATCCATGCCTTTACCACACAAGGACACACACAGGGAGTAGATGGAATGTAGAAATCCATCTGGAAACTGTTTATGCTTAGGGTGACATAGCTGTGGACTGAGCTGTAATTCATTGACTTTTACAGATCAAATGCCTAATAAATTAGGGACTTTTAAGAGATGTTTAGAGTGGTGCATGAATGTGCAGAAAATGGAAGGATATGGACATTGTGTAGGCAGAAGAGATTAGTTGGCCTTTTAATTGATTTGGCACAACATTGTGGGCTTGATTTGTTTTCTCTGAAGCGGCTGAGGTTGAGAAGAGATCTGATAGAGGTTTTTAAAATTATGAGAAGCACAGATAGAGTAGACAGATAATATCTTTTTCCCAGGGTCGAATGTCTAATATCAGAGGGCATGCATTTCCGGTGAGGGGGGTAATTTCAAAGGTGATGTGAGGGGCAAGTTCTTTTACACAGAGTGGTGGGTGCCTGGAACGTGCTCCCTGGGGTGGTGGTAGCGACTTTTAAGAGATGTTAGGACAGGCACATGAATGTGTGGAAAATGCGGGGATATGGACATTGTGTAGGCAGAAGAGATTAGTTTAGTTGGCCATTTGATGCTCCTTTACATGCCCTGTCACAAATCAGGTGGCATTTTTGCCATCTCTGTAGCATTTTTTATGAGGTTGAGTTGCTAGCTTGATGCTCAACCCAGCATGGATGGAAAGTGTGTAAGGAGCTGGCCAGTTGTGATCTTGGGACCATTCACCTTCAAGTCCAGTGCTGATGCCACTACACCACCGGCCAGCTGGTTGGCCACTTGATTACTAATTTAATTGGCTCAGCACAACATTGTGGGCTGAAGGGCATGGCCCTGTGTAGTACTTTTCTCTGTTCAATGTTCTAAAGGAGATAATTACAGAAATTGACAGGAGGGATGGGCATTTCTAGGATGCTAACACAAAACAGGAAAATATAAGAACTCTTGGGTGAATTATACTCCAGCATCAGTCAAATCCCTTCACAGTAGAATGAGCTCAAGAACTTCTATTGCCTTACTGAGGCCCAAATCCATGAAGTTAACAGCACAAATAAAAATCTATTTTACACAATGCATTACTTAGAATCCAAGTTTGAAAAATACAGATAATACCCATCAGTTGATTCTCCCTGTTCATGTTTATAATTGCTTTGTCTATTCACAAAGCTGCTGCTGAATTAGATAGGAATGTTTTAACAAAATGTAGATGGTAATGTTCATGACAAATTGGGTCTTTGAGCACAATTAGGATCTACCTGCTGTCACACTTCCGACCATTCTTCCCGCAGGATTGTATGATTGAAAAATTGCTAATAAAATCAGTCTGTGCTGAACGCAGTCATGTGAATGAGATGCCCAGTTGTCGTATGACTGCAGAATCTGTGCATCAGAGAGATCTTCACAGAAATTCATCTTCAGTTAAAGTGTTAAATGGCACTATATACTAGCAATTCAATTCACAGACAGATTGCAATATCCCAATTCAATCATAAGATAGAGAAGAATTAGGCCATTCAACCCATTGAGTCTGCTCTGCCATCCCATCATGGCTGATTTATTATCCCTCTCAATACCATTCTCTTGCTTTCTCCCTGTAATCTTTGACAAACTTACATGGATTTTACTATGGCACTTGACAAGGGACCACATGGTAGGCTTATTCAGAAAGTCAGAAGGCATGGGATCCAGGGAAGTTTGGTCAGGTGGATTCAAAATTGGCTTGCCTACAGAAAGCAGAGGGTCATGCTGGAGGGAGTACATTCAGATTGGAGGGTTGTGACAGATGCCTTGTGCAGGAAGGAACAGAGTCGACTGTACTTCCTTAGAAGGTTGGCGTCATTCAATGTCTGTAGTGAGATGCTGAAGATGTTCTATAGGTCAGTTGTGGAGAGCGCCCTCTTCTTTGTGGTGGCGTGTTGGGGAGGAAGCATTAAGAAGTGGGACGCCTCATGTCTTAATAAGCTGGTAAGGAAGGCGGGCTCTGTCGTGGGCAAAGTACTGGAGAGTTTAACATCGGTAGCTGAGCGAAGGGCGCTGAGTAGGCTACGGTCAATTATGGAAAACTCTGAACATCCTCTACATAGCACCATCCAGAGACAGAGAAGCAGTTTCAGCAACAGGTTACTATCGATGCAATGCTCCTCAGACAGGATGAAGAGGTCAATACTCCCCAATGCCATTAGGCTTTACAATTCAATCGCCAGAACTTAAGAACTTTTAAAAAGCTATTATTAATGCTTTTTGAGATAGTGATTTAGATGCATATCATATTTTTTTACTGAGTTAAGTATTGTATGTAATTAGTTTTGCTACAACAAGTGTATGGGACATTGGAAAAAAAAGTTGTATTTCCCCATGGGGATGAATAAAGTATCTATCTATCTATCTATCTATTGGTATCCCACAAGGATCTGTTCTGGGACCTCTACTTTTCATGATTTTTATTAATGACCTGGATGTGGGGGTAGAAGGGTGGGTTGGCAAGTTTGCAGATGACTCAAAGGTTGGTGGTGTTGTGGATAGTGTTGAGGATTGTCGAAGGCTGCAGAGAGACATTGATAGGATGCAGAAGTGGGCTGAGAAGTAGCAGATGGAGTTCAACCCGGAGAAGTGTGAGATGGTGCACTTTGGAAGGACAAACTCCATGGCAGAATACACAGTAAATAACAGGATACTTGGGAGTGTGGAGGAGCAGAGGGATCTGGGGGTACATGTCCACAGATCCCTGAAAGTTGCCTCACAGGTAGATAGGGTAGTTAAGATAGCTTATGGGGTGTTAGCTTTCATAATTCAAGGGATAGAGTTTAAGAGTCCTGAGGTAATGATGCAGCTCTATAAAACTTTGGTTAGGCCACACTTGGAGTACTGTGTCCAGTTCTGGTCACCTCACTATAGGAAGGACGTGGAAGCATTGGAAAGGGTACAGAGGAGATTTACCAGGATTCTGCCTGGTTTAGAGAGTATGCATTATGATTAGAGATTAAGGGAGCTAGGGCTTTACTCTCTGTAGAGAAGGAGGATGAGAGGAGACATGATAGAGGTATGCAAGATATTAAGAGGAATAGATAGAGTGGACAGCCAGCGCCTCTTCCCCAGGGCACCACTGCTCAGTACAAAAGGACATGGCTTTAAGGTAAGGGGAGGGAAGTTCAAGGGGGATATCAGAGGAAGCTTTTTCACTCAGAGAGTGGTTGGTGCATGGAATGCACTGCCTGAGTCAGTAGTGGAGGTAGATACACTATTGAAATTTAAGAGACTACTAGACAGGTATATGGAGGAATTTAAGGTGGAGGGTTATATGGGAAGCAGGGTTTAAGGGTTGGCACAACATTGTGGGCCAAAGGGCCTGTACTGTGCTGTATTGTTCTTTGTTCTTTACTAATCAAGTTTGGATGGTGGGGTGGAGATACATCTTTACCAAAGGAGGTGTACAGTTCTCCTTCCCACCGCTAGCCTGCAGGTCAGCCTTGGGCAAGGTGCAGTACCTGCTTGGCTCCCCAGTCAGGGTGACGTGAAGCCATGGGTGCAGGTGGTCGATGGTCATATGAGCAGCTGGTGTACTTACAAGTCCTGGTTATGTGACCACTGACACTAGGCAGACAATCTCTGAAGAGTTTTGATAATGGCTGGGGTCACCTGTCTTGTAAAGGCACTGCCAGAAGGAGGCAATGGCAAACCACTTCAAAAAATTTGCCAAGAACAATCATGGTCATAGAAATACCATGATCACCCGTGTTATATAACACGGCACACAATGAGTGAACTAATCAGGGACCTATTAATCTCCACTTCTAAATATACATAATAACTTGGCCTCCACAGCCATTTGTGGGAATGAATTCCACAAATTCACTACCCTTGGGCTAAAGAAATTTCTCCTTACAAGAGAAAATCAGCAGTTAGTTGAAATCCAGGCAACTGACACAGAATGCTGGAGGAAGTCAGCATCTACGGAAATGAGTATTGCAGACATTTCAGGCCGAAAGCACCCTTCTGCACATTTCCTCTTAACTCTGTTCCAAAGGGATGCTCTTCTATACAGAGGCTGTGCCCCCAGTCTTAAACTCTCCCGCTATTGGAAGCATCCTCTTGACTTCCACCCTCACTGAGCCTTTCAATATTTGATAGTTTTCAATTCAGATCCCTCACCATTCTTCTAAATTCCAGTGAGTACAGGCCCAGAGCCATCAAGCACTCCTCGTGTGTTAACTTTTTCATTCTAGGGATAATTTTTGTGAACCTCCTCTGCATCCTCTCCAATGCCAGCACATCCTTTCTTAGATAATGGACCCAAGATATAATGCAGGTGCCCCCCGCTTTATGAATGTTCACTTTACGCCACTTCGCTTTTACAAAAGACCTACATTAGTAACCGGCTTTCGCATTACAAACAGGATTTTCACTTTTATGAAAATTTTTCCCATATAAATTAATGGTTCTTTGCTTTACGCCATTTCATCTTAAGAAAGGTTTCATAGGAACGCTCTGCCTTTGTAAAGGGGGGGGGAGACACCTGTATAATAATCATATTATGTATTTAGTGTTACTGACCAGGAATAAAATTGTTTACATTATTTCCACACCTCCTCCATTGCTTCACAATCTTTATGTGTCCAATGTTGATTGCTTTATCCACAATAGTCTTTATACTTTGCCTTATTCCCTTGTTTTTCTGATGATTGGGGTTTTATGGGTTAGCAAAGTTATCATTTACAACATTTATCAGAGAATTACTGGGGAACATCAGGCTGAATTTAAAGCAACCACGCACAAAATGCTAGAGCAACTCAATAGGTCAGGCAGCATTTATGGAAATAAATAAACAGTCAATACTTTGGGCTGAGAGCCTTCTTCCAGACTGGAAAGCAAGGGGGAAGTCACCAGAATAAAAAGCCGGGGAAGGGAAGGAGGATAGCTGGAAGGTGATAGGTGAAGCCAGGTGGATGGGAAAGGTAAAAGGCTGGAGAGGAAGGAAACTGACAGGAGAGGAGAGTGGACCATAGGAGAAAGGGAAGGAGGAGGGGACCTAGGGGAGGTGATAGGCAGGTGAGGACAGGTAAAAGGTCAGAGTGGGGAACCAAAGAATGGAGGAGGGGTCATGGGAAGAAAAAAACTTTCTACGTGTGTGTACTTTGGATTTGCAGCACTTACAGACGTTCCCGTGTTTGCGAATTTAAAGCTAATGCTCTCCGTGTGGGGTTGCACCAGTGTCCTATGTAACTGAAGCATAATCTTACTTTGCAATAAATAAAAACTTTCTGCTAACTTTTACAATCACTGCATACCAGACTTTTGTGTCCAATGAACTAGGGCACCCAAATTCCTCTGCATCGCAGAGCTCTGTAAGCTATCACCATTTAAATAAGAAACACACAGCTATATACTATCATGCGGCTTTAAATGTTGTTTGAACACTGAAATTATTCAGCCACTCAGCACAAACTATCAGAAACTAAACTATATCCTTTTCTTCTTTAGCGTTTAATTTAGTGTAAAATCCATTTTATTTTATTGTAACATCGGAACAGCGTTGTCGCAGGAGCAATCTCTCTCTCCCTCGCTGGTGACAGTCTGAAGTGCTGAGTTATGGACTGTAGTTTTTGATGGACTTTAGATCAAGGTCTCTCTGGGGAGACCTAGATCTATTGTTTGCCTGGTTGGGGGCGGGGGGGTCGATGCTTCTGCTGGAGGGGGAGGGAGAGGGTCGATGTGTTTGCTGCTGCTTGTGGGTGGGAGGGGAAAGTGGGGGTTTTGGAGTTCTCAGGTTTCTATCATTCATTCTTTCAGGTGTTTGTTATGCTTTTTGGATGTCTGTAAAGAGTAAGAATTTCAGGTTGCATACTGTATATGACTCTGATATTAAATGGAACCATTGAACAACTGAATCGCCTTTTAAACTAATAGATGTGATATGCCCGTTCCCAAGGCCAGTACTTGGTGAAATGTCGCTTAATTGATAGAAATAAAGATGATTAGGAAGATTATCTTGTCAGAACCATTACATCAGTAAATTATTGCCATACTAATTGGTTGCAGGGTGTAAAGGTGGGGCTGGAGGGCAAGGGGACAGAAAACAGTCTAGAGTACGAACGCATTGCTGGCAAAGAGGACCAGTTGGAAAAAAACGACCTAGGTATTTCTGCGTGTTAGAGGCTTAATTATGACACTTACAGTGGAAATAGAGCTCCTCATCCCCTTCCTGTTCAGCTTTGCTGTAGCCACAGTGTCTGAATAAGAAAATGAGACAACTTGATCAAAGTTAGTACAGATTTAATATGTTGCACTTAGTTTAATACAGATGCCCATGCTTGCTACAGGACTAACTAACTGGGCTCACCGTTCTGGATAATACTCGGCCATTCAGCATCTAGACCAGGGGTTCGCAACTTTCTTCACGCCATGGATCAATACCATTTGCAAAGGGTCTGTGAATCCCAGGTTGGGAACCTCTGGTGTAGACTGTAGTTGTTCACAGTCAGTTCCAGACACCGTATCTTAGACAATCTTTACCCATGCATGATGGTATATCACTTTTTTTAAATGTTCATACTTATCTTGAGGTATCTGTATTCATGTATTACACATTTATTCTAAGGGTGAAATTCAGCCTACAGGAGAGGGATAAAAAGGATGGTTTCATCTTTTCCATTTGCCCCATTCCACATTGCAGCTGGAATCGGTGCTGCCCCAACCCTTGCCCATGCTGTGTTTGCTCAGCAGAACAATGCATCGCTAACTTGTACGTGCGAACACTAGGCCTGAAGCCGCGGTGTCGCCTGTTTACAGCCGCCGGGAGAGAGGCAAGCTCAGCCAGGGCGGTGTGATGCAGCCTCCAGGCTGGAGTTGGTATTGCCCCCAGTGTTTGCTCGGCAGAAGATTATCTCTGTTGTGCTCATCTGCAGATTTCAGCAGCGTTGGATGGCTTGAGTGTGGATTCTTTTATTGCGTGGCTGTATCTTTCTATCATATTCGTGTTGTGTGTGTGTGTTTTGCACCTTGGCCCTGGAGTAACGCTGTCTTGTTTGGCTGTATTCACGAGTATTCCTATATGGTTGAATGATAATTAAACTTGAATTGAATTGAACTAGCTCCACACTGAGGATAATCATAAAGAAATTCAGGAAATATTGAACAAGGTAACGATCTACCCTCCCCTACTTCTGCCAAAGCTGAATTTCATTCTTTTTGTATTTGTGTTTGTACTTCAGGGTGGCAGGATGGAGATAAGTCTCTACCAAAGGAGGTATAAGGTGCTCCTTCCCTCCATTACCCTGAAGGTCACCCTTGGGCTAGGTTATATCCCCAACCAGGGTCATGAGAAGCCATGCAAGCAGGTGGTGGATGGTTGTATGAACAGCTGGGGCACATCACAAGTCCTGGTTATGTGACCACGGACACCAGGCAGACAATCTCTGAAGAGTAGTGATAATGGCTGGGGTTACTCTGTTTTGTAAAGACACTGATTAGTAGAAGGCAATGGCAAGCCACTTCTGCGGAAAATGTTGCTAAGAACAATCATGGTCGTGGAAAGACCGCGATTACCCACGCCATATGACACGGCAGGTGGTAAGAGTTACAACATGTTAATGCTGAGTGAAATACATTGTGCATTATTGTACAGGATTGGGAAAAGAAAAGCTGCAAAGGGTTGGAAACTCAGCCAACAACACCATGGACTCCACCATCAAGAACTTCTTCAAAAGGCAATGCCTCAAAAAGCTGCCAGTCATCATTAAGGATCCCCACGACCTCGGCCATGCCTTCTCATTAGTCCCATCAGAGAGGAGCCCAAAGAAACATACTCAACACTTTTGGAACAGCTTCCTCCCTCCCCTCAGATTCCAGAGCTCAGCCTGATTTCTTAACAATGAACCCATGAACACTACCTCACTATTTTTGCTTTATGCACTACTTGCTTTATTTTAAAGATATATTTCTTATTGTACGCTACATTATATGTACTGTCGCAGCAGACCAAGAAATTTCATGACATATGTTTCAGTAAGGAGATGAATAAGAAGAATGCATACTTAGATAATAAAAGTACTTTGGACTTTGATCATGAACTGATTCAGATGCCAATTTTGACGTGATTTTATTTTTAAGACCTATGTTAGTGTTTTGTGTGATACTTTATGCTATACTGTCACCAAAGCTAGGGAGACATTCTGCTTGCAACACACATCGTTGAGTGATGCAGTGCTTTTGCAGTTGTAAAACACACTGATTTAAATGTCAGTGTATAATGTGGGGCAGTCATACTTGACCCTATGCGAAGTTAACACACAGAAAATCTGATTTACAAATTAAATTTGCTTTGCTTTGCAAACGTCTGGAAGTATATCCTTGCTACTTGGTAGGGACGCCACGATATAATAGCTGAATTTCTGAATCTTTTAAGCAGATTTAATTTAACACATTTAATTTAAATTTACTCATATATATTTCTTATTGAAATTTATAGTACTTTCCTATGTATTGCAACGTACTGCTGCCACAACACAATAAATTTCACACATATGTCAGTGATATTAAACCTGATTCTGACTCTGAATGGAACACTATCACTTCTAAGTAGTGTGGTTAGCACGACAGATTGGCGATGAATTGAGACATTCATGTCATTCGATGAAATAACCACATCCATTGCATAGAATGGAGTGGGTAATGGACAGAAAAAAGAATGGGACATCAGGAGCATGTTTCAAAATCACAGAGAAATATAACCATAAGAGTGCGTTGAAAACATAAGGATGTTGCCAGGACCTGAGTTTCTAAAACATTACAGTTTGTAACATGAGGAAAAGTTGAATAGGTTAGGACTCAATACACCGGGGTGTAGGAGAATGAGGAGAGATCTAATAGTTGTACACAATAGGTGGCATGGTAGTGTGGTGCTTAGCACAATGCTTTACAGTACCAGTGACCTGCATTCGATTCCCCACCACTGCCTGTAATCAGTTTGTACATTCTCCCGGTGATTCTGTGGGTTACCTCTGGGTGCTCCAGTCCAAAGATTGTCCCATGATTAGGCTAAGGTTAAATCGGGGTTTGCTGGGCAGTATGGCTGGAAGGGCCTTTAAGAGCTTATTCTGCATTGTATCTCAATAATAAAAAAAATTATGAATGGTATAGACAGGGTCAATGCAAATGGGTTCCCCCCCACCCAAGTTGGTTGAGACTAGAACTAGAATCATAGGTTTAGGGTGAAAGGTGAAATATTTAAACCTCTTCACTCAGAGGGTGGTGAGAATGTGGAACAAGCTGGTCAAAGTGGTTCAATAGTAACATTTTAGAGAGGTTTGTGGATAGGAAAGGGTTGGAGCCATATGGTTTGAGTGGGACGAGGCTAAAGATCGGAGTAAAAAAGGCTGTAACGCCTGTCTGTGTCTGTTCTTTTCATTAACTCTAGAACTTGCCAAAATATAATTTTTGCTGTTTGCAGGCAAGCACTTCGCTGATATGAAACCTAACATGGGACAAAATTTCAAGTCTTTCCTCGCTCCAAGGTCAAGAGCTGTCTGCACTTTGGATCACTCCGCTTCCTCAATACGGTCCAGTGTGTAGTCCTCAACTGAGAGGCCAGCTCCCACTGGCAAAGACCAGGGCTGCCCAGGACAAGTGGCCTGCTGCTCTGATATAATGGCTTTGACAGTTGGTGAGATCCCCAATACCCTCTCCCCACTCCCAAGGCTCAGCAGCTGTCAACACTTCCGTTGTTCACAAATATTACAAAACTTTACAACCCGTATTTAAAAATAAAGTCACAGTTTTGAAAATGTTAAATATTTTAAACAAGATTACAAAACGGAACAACACTCATATACACTTAAAGACAATTCCATTAATTTAAACCAACAAGTAAATTAAATAACAAAGACCAGTATCTCCCATGCAGTTTCAGTTGGTTTGCACAAGGTTAGTCTGGCAGCTGCAAAATTGATGGACCTTCAAACCTGTCTGCTGGACACCCTGAGCCATCCAGCAGCATGGTCTCTCCTCAGCACATGGTTTAATGGTGTAGACAGTTTTATAAGCAGGGAACAAATTCAGAAATCAGCGGTGCAAAAGGGCTTGGGTAATCTCGTGTAGGATTCCCTAAAGGTTCCAGGTTGAGTCTGTGGTGAGGAAGGCAAATGCAACATTAGCATTCATTTTAAGAGGACTAGAGTATAAAAGCAAGGATGTAGTGCTGAGGCTTCATGAGGCACCGGTCAGACCACACTTGCAGTAGAGTGAGCAGTTTTGGGCCACCTTAGCTAAGTAAGGATATGCTTGTATTGGAGAGCGTTCAGAAGAGGTTCAAGAGAATGATCCTAGGAATGAAAGAGTTAACATATGAGGAGGGTTCAATAGCTCTGGGCCTGTACTTGCTGGAGTTTAGAAAAATGAGGTGGGATTTCATGTAACCTATTGAATATTAAAAGGCGTTGACAGAGTGAACTTTGAGAGGATGTTTCCAATAGTGGACAAATCTAGGACAGGAGGCACAGCCACTAAAGGAGGCTCCTTTAGAACAGAGGTGAGAAGGAATATCTTTAGTCAGAGTTTGGTGAATCTGTGAAATTCATTGTCACTGACAGCTGTGGGGGCCAAGTCATTGGGTATATTTAAAGTGGAGTTTGATAGGTTCTTGATTAGTCAGGGCATCAAAGGTTATGGGGAGAAGGCAGGAGAATGTGGTTGAGAGGGATAATAAATCAGCCATTCTGGAATAGTGGAGCTGACTTGACGAGCCTAATTCTGCTCGTATGTTTTATGGTCTTACAGTTACTTACAGCCTCAAGCTGGGAACAGCACTCCTGTTGGGCTTATCTGCAGCAGATGATTATGGAACTTGGAAGGAGATTGGATCAATCAATTCTGATAAGATATTAATATATTATTATTTCCAGTAAGCTCACTTGTCTATTTTTATGGAAGTGATAACTTTAATGTAAAAAATCATTATCACTATATTATCTAGGACTTTATTCTCTGGAGCATAGAAGAATGAGGAATGATTTGATGGACATACACAAAATTACGAGGGTTCCACTGAGGTTGGGGGCGGGGACTACAGCCAGAGGTCATGGGTTAAGGGTGAAAGGTGAAATACTTAAAGGGAACCTGAGGGGGAGGTTCACAAGAAAATGAATCTCAGGATAGTATATGGTGACATACTCGTTCTTCGATAATAAATTTACTTTGATCTTTGAAGTTCTTCAGAGTGTGGTGAGAGTGTGGAACGAGCTGCCAGTACAACTGGTGGACACAGGGTGGGTTTCAACATTTCAGAGAAGTCTGATAAGTACACTGATAGGAGGTATATGGAGGGCTATGGCCCAAGAATGGGGTTGATGAGACTAGGCAGAGTAAGAGTTTGGCAGGGACTAGATAGGCCGAGGAGTTTGTTACTGTGCTATAGTGTTCTTTGGGTCTCGGACTCTACACAGTCATTATACTTAGTTGTCCTTATACCAATTCACCATATTTCCTATGTACAGTATGCTTATGAGGTAAATGCTGACAATTCAGAAAGAAAAGTGATACTTCTTCGAAGGTTATCTTACTAACACCAGACATCCCAATTGCTATCTGTGCACAGTGCTCTGCCCTTATAACGGTTCTCTGATACTGTGCCAGACAATTACCACTGAATGAGAGAAAATAAAAGGAAGGAAAAGTACAACAATAACAACTTACATTTCTATTGCTCTCCTCACGTAAGGAAAACATCTCAGAATGCTTCACACCATGGAGGAAAGATGGACATCAAGCAGGAGAGAAAGGGAAACAGTAGTTTAGGGGATGAAGGCCAGAGGCATGGTGGGTTCTACAGATGGTATTTTAAGGAGATGCAAATGGCTTCCAAGACAAAGGGTTTGAAAGATGATAGAGCCAAAGGTCAGGAACATGGAGATGTTCGTGATGACCAGAGGGTGGATTCTTTTATATTTAATGCGCACTGAAGGACGATTCTAATTTTATTACTAGTTAAAGGAGTTGATTTATGATGCAGAGTTAAATTAAGAAAGCTTTTCTTTTAAGCTGCTATTTCAGAATTCTTTCACTGAGGTTGGGTAAGATTCGAGGTTAAAGGTTAAAGGTGAAATATTTAAGGGGAAAATGAGGGTGAACTCTCTCAGCGGAAGTAGTGGATGTGGGTTCAATTTCAACATTTAAAGGAAATCTGAATCAGTACATGGACGGAGGGGATCTGAAGGGCTATTTTCTAAGTGGAGGTCAGTGAGGCTTGGCAGAATATTAGTTTGGCATGGACTAGATGAGCCAAAGAACCTGTTCCTATGCTGTCGTGTTCTATAACTCTCTGTGGCGTCTCACAGACAAGGTGCCTCCCAAAGCTGAAACATATAAATATAGTAGGATGGGTTTAGACTTGGTGTGGAATGTGACTCTGTGATTGCAGATGTTATAAAGGGATTATACAAGGGTTACTAAGGGAAGATTCCTTAAGGTTGTCATAGCCGGGGGTGATAATGGGGACAAGCTCCGAATACTTATTAAATGCTCTCAACGGCATTCGCTTCTGACAACCAAGTCCAGCTTCTGGCCTTCATGTGTGGCTTAGCTACTAAGCCTGACGGAACTGTTTCTACTGAAAAGGGGAAAAGGTGGGTTACTGGCACCTTAAAATCAGTCATTTTGGGCAAATGGGGCTCATCAGCCGTGGCAGGCAGCTCTTCTAGGAGATGGAAAAGTCTGATCTCAAACTATAAGGACTTTGGGTGTAACTCCAGAGGGAATGAAAAACCAGAGCTGGAGTCCCTAAGGCAGTCCTATGTTAGTTCGACACTGCCTGGCAACTCCAGCGATGCCGCTGGTGTCAAACTCTATCGGTCTCTGCTGCTGCTTTGAATTCATCAGCTGTGTGGAGAGGGGGAGTCTGCTGCATGGGCAACAGCTTGCTCTCCATATCGTACTGCCCTGGCTTGCGTATCGATAGGACACAGCATCAGAGGTTGACCCCAACCAAAGGAGGGGTCTTACGAAGGAAAGGGAAGCAAAGATGGAGTCTTGAGATACAACCTGTGGTAACTGTGCAGAATGACAGGAGAAATCAGTTTAAAAAGGTGAAGTTACTGTTACTTTAGACTTGAATTGAAACGATGTGAAAATCATGGCACAGAAGTGATGCATCAAGGACAAATGTCATATACGTGACCTCCTTAGTGGACGTGACCTTTCAGAATTGCAGCGAATTTGCTGAAGATTTAAGGATCCCATATCTCCTCCACTGTTTTTGCTTGTACAACAGTTCTACACTTTCCACCCTCCCCCTCCCACAGCCGGAGGCCCGGTAATTGCATATAGCACAATCACGTACCCCTCAGGTGTCTGACCCGGCTCGACATGTTCCTTAGTTCCATACCTTCGTCCAATAATGAAGCCAAAGACCATGAAGACCAGGATGATGGTCCCTGCCACAGCAACGACAGCGATGATGATGACAGGATTTTGTTCAGTGGAAGCAGCAGTGGCTGGGAACGGAATATAAAGAATTTCAAATCAACATTAGCTGACATGACAGCAGCCTAGCATATCAAAATCAATAAATACTGGGGGCAACAGAAATCTCCAGACAAGTGAATGCTCAAAAGTGGTTAAAATGACTCAGAGCAGTTAATAACACACGAGACTCTGCAGATGCCAGAAATCCAGAGCAACACACACAGAATTCTGGAGGAACTCAGCAGGCCAGCAGCATCTATGGAAATTGATGCTTTATTTTGTTTTGTTTATTTGTTGAAATACAGCTCAGAATAGACCCTTCCAGTCCTTCGAGCCACGGCACCCAGCAATCCCCCAATTTAACACTAGCCTTATCATGGGACAATTTACAATGACCAATTAACCTACCAACCGGTACGTGTGGGAGAAACCCCACACAGTCACGGGGAAAACGTACAAACTCCTTACAGACATCAGTGGGAATTGAATCCGGGCCGTTGGTACTGTAAAGCGTTGTGCCATGCTGCCCATTACCGGGACTGGAAGGGTAGAGGATCAGTTCAGTCAAGGTAGCATTGAAATTTTGCAGGGAAACGTAGCTAAAAAATCCGGTTCATAACCACCTCAAGTCCTTTTCAGGTCAGCAACAGACTTCTAGTAGTTTAAATATATTCATAACAAACACTCAGATTTGTAATTTTGAGGGAGCTGACCAGGAGAACAGGAAAATGATGTTTGTGGGCTTTGCACACATATTACTCAAAGATCTGTAGGCTGCTGAATCCCGCACTTCTGCCTTCGTTCTTATAATCATGTCATTCCAGCTGATCTGTTTAGCTGCTAGAGAGAGGGAGCTGAGCTTTGATGTTCAGCAATAAGAAATTCCTAAATACTCAGACAAAACGACACCATTCAAATATATATTTTCAAATGGGAATGATCGCCAGAAAGATATAAAACCGCTCCAGTTAGTGAATAAAGTAGTGTCGAACTGATCTATTTAGATTCAGGATTGTTTATGGTCATTCTTCAGTAAATGAGGCTAAAGGAGAATAAAATGATTGTCACTTCGCATCCAGTGTGGCATAAAAAATCACAGTACCAAAGAACAAAATAAAAACAAAAAAAAACATTATAGACTGTAAATATCAAAGCACCCTACAAAACACCATGTAAAAGTAATTGTTTGAGTGTGGCTGTATACACATCAGATTAGCTTCTATACATGGATTTGATTGTATGAACTGTATACAAAATAATGCTCGGTACTGTGACCAAAATCAGGTTTAACTTCACTGGCATATGTTGTGAAATTTATTGTTTTGTGGTGGCAGTACATTGCAACGCTTGATAATAAAAACTGTAAACTACAATAAGTATATACTGTATATAAAAACAAATTAAATAAATGGAAAAAAAGAGAAAAAATCACGAGGAAGTGTTCATGGATTTATTGTCCGTTCAGAAATCTAACGTGGGGAGGGGTAGAAGCTGTTCCTGAATCGCTGAGTGTGTGTCTTCAGGCTCCTGTACCTCCTCTCTGACTGTAGTAATGAGAAGAGGGCACGTCCTGGCAGATGGGGTCCTTAATGTTGGGTGCATCTCCTTTTGAAGGTGTCCTGGACACTGGGGAGGCAAGTGCCCATGATGGAGCTGGCTGAGTTTACAACCTTCTGCAGCTTTCTTCTGATCCTGTGCAGTGGCCCCTCCATATCAGATGGTGATGCAGCCAGTTAGGATGTTCTCCATGGTACATCTGTAGGAATTTGCGAGTGCTCTTGGTGACATACCAAATCCCCTCAAGCTCTTAATGAAATATAGCCACTGCTGTGCCTTCTTTGTGATTGCATCAACATGTTGGGACCAGGATAGATCTTCAGGGATGTTGACACCCAGAAACCTGAAAATGCTCACCCTTTCCACAGCTGATCCCTTGATCAGGATTGGTGTGTGCTCCCTCAACTTCCCCCTTCCTGGTCCACGATCAATGAGTGACATTGAGTGCAAGGTTGTTCAAAGTCAAAGTACATTTATTATCAAAGTATATACAGTACTACCTCAATCTGATAGAAAATTTGTGGGCAGAACTGAAAAAGCGTGTGCGAGCAAGGAGGCCTACAAAGCTGACTCAGTTACACCAGTTTGTCTGGAGGAATGGAACAAAATTCCAGCAACTGACTGTGAGAAGGTTGAGGAAGGCTACCCAAAACATTTGACCCAAGTTAAACAATTTAAAGGCAATACTACCAAACACTAACAAAGTGTATGTAAACCTCTGACCCCTGGGAAAGTGATGAAATAAATAGAAGCTGAAATAAATCATTCTTTCTACTATTATTGTGACATTTCACATTCTTAAAATAAAGTAGTGATCCTAACTGACCTAAGACAGAGAATGTTTTCTAGGATTAAATGTCAGGAATTGTGAAAAACTGAGTTTAAATGTATTTGGCTAAGGTGAATGTATATATATATATATATATATATATATATCTATATTATACAACCTTGAGATTTGTCTCCTTACAGGCATCATTCAACCAACAGATTATCTGCCTCCTGCATGCCTGCTCATCACCATCTGAAATTCTGGCAACAACAGTTGTATTGTTGGGAAATTTACAGATGGCATTTGAGCTGTGGCTAGCCGCACAGTCGTGGGTGCAGAGAGAGTAGAGCAGTGGGCGAAGCACACACCCCGAGGTCTTATCTGTAGATAGGATAACTCTGAGAGGAAATAATAAAGTGACCCAGTGACTCTTGGCAAGAGGAGCTCTTCTAGCCTATATAACCAAACTCTTTTTAATTATATCACTGTATTTATCTCTAACTGATTGCTCAAAATGTGCTATTTATCATCTCTTTCATTTTGTTCAGTCAGAGCATTCAACCTAGACTGCCGTAAATACAAACTCAGGGTGAATAATACAGCCGCAGGTTTAAGTAATCAAACTGATGTTGCTCCAAGAGTATTTTACAAATGATCTATCCCAAACTTCATATATTTTCTGCTTGTAACCCGTAGGGGATAAAAGTAGGTCAGCAAAATCACAGTGCATCAAAATGTGAGCATAACTTCCACTGAGCAAATGATTAAAAACAGCTGATAAATATCCCCGGAAAAATAAATGCAACAGAACACAAAGAAAGTTATATATTATTTTGCACACTAGCATTCTATCCCTTATTTAAATGAATGTATTTTGAACAGACTGTGATTATACTTTTGTACGTTAAGTCGTCCATCTTATTCACGTAAAAAAATAATCATGATATCTATACTCCGGTGTTAAGGATCTTTAATTTTAAATGTGGTAGAGTGAATTACGGAAATTCTGTAAGGATGGCATCCAAGCGGACACTTTAACTGACAAATAATAATGCCAGAGAGATCTGTGGGGCTTTGACAGCAGTGTAGCAGGCATCTATTTATAGCTGAAAGAATCTTTGAGCAGTGTCATATTCATGCGTTGAAGTGAATTTATCTATCAGCACAGTAACTCCATCTTTATAATGCACAAGTAATTAACTAAGTCCTCTTTTACACTGGTATATTAAAGGTCTTCACACAATTCATGCATGTTGTTTCTCTTAATAATAATAATAACAACAACAAAATATAAAAGAAATTGAAAGACTTTGGAACATGAACAGGGTATACATTGTCCCAACAGTAATATCTACAACTGGTATCAACCCAAAGGCACTACACAACAGCATTGAACAATCAGGGCTACACAGCAATATTTATGTAACTCTCTAAAAAGCCACAACACCACTAGAATAGTCCAGGAGTTGAGGTAATAGACAAATGAGTGTACATGGCTATGCCCGTACCTTAGGTTTTAACAGTTTGAGCTGAGAAAAAATAATTAATAACATTAATAACTAATTTATAGAACACTTTTCATACAGATGATGTAGTTCAAAGTATTTTACAATGGGATAAACTACAAACATGAAGATAAAAATAAAAATAAACATGAAAATAACAGACAAAAAGATCTCAATAAAAGCAAGGCTCAATAAATAGATTTTGAGCTGGTGTTTAAAAGTGTCAACCGAGTTTGCGAGCCTTATAGATTTAGGTTTTGAATTCCACAGTTTAGGAATCTAGCTCAAAAAAAGGATGACAGGCCAATGTCCTTTGAAGGAGATATTTTGATTTTAAGAGACCAACTGAAGAAGACCCAAGAGTTCGAGGAGGATTGAAATGCAGCCGCTCAACGATCTAAAAACGACCAAATTATGGACTTCTTCCAACACAGTCCAACTGGTGTCAGCTCACCTTCCAACTGAGAAAATCTGGCTGTAGGATCCAAAGCTTCAAGCATAGTCCAAATCTCGGTCGCTGGAAGGTTGGAGATCGAAGAATGCAGACTATTTTGGGGTTAGAGGACTTTTTATGTGTGTTGAGCAAAGGAGGAATGGGGGCTTGTTTCTGCTGTTTTCTTTTGCTGTTCGTTGTGTTTGGTGTTGCTCAGACAAGCATTGTGGTTACTCTATGTTGGCACCAGTATGTGGGGCAACACTTGTGGGCTTCCCCCTTCACACCCTCGGGTGTGTTGGTTGTTAATGCAAATGGTGTATTTCACAGTATGTTTTGAAGTGTATGTAATGAATAAAATTGAATCTTGATTCTTGATCAAAATGATGATTTAATTATCTAACTATTCACCATGATTAACTTCTTAAAATCTCAGTTCCTTGCTTAGCTTCTTCACCCGCTGTTAGACTGTTGAACTCTCTGTCACTACCCAGGTCTCATCACCTATGAAACGCAAGTAGCATTTTCCTATTTACTTTTTAACACGTGTCGTAAATGCACTGTATTATTTGTTAATTTATTTTTGTTAATTTTAATTTATGTGCTGTGTGTATGTGAGTTATATGTACTGTTTGGAGGAACAATGTTTTGTTTGATGGCATACATGTGTAAGATTGTACGTGGGTTATATGCACTGTATTGTGTATCTTGCTCCACAGGAACATTGTTTTGTTTGGTGAGATACATGCATTCAGTTGAATGACAATGAACTTGAACTTGATTAAAGGCAGACAATGATTGTTAGGGACTAATGAAGTCCGGCACTTATCATAAACGAAGCAATTACACCAATGTAATCTCATTAAGAAAAAATCTAATCTGATTGGAAAGTCAATAAAATGTCTATGCATAAGTGCTTTGAAATACTAGAAAGGAGGGCATCAATTCAATCTTAAGTGCTCTTGCAGTCCCAAATGGAATGACCCCAACAGCACAGGTAAAGATCGCACTTGAGGCTAGATTATAAAATTATACAGTTAGTCTACTTAGCAGCTGGGCGACTGATGGTGTCCATGAGGATGAAGTAATGAGAACCTCAGCAGGAGTCAATTATGCTTGTTCAAAAACCTGAATTAACCAGTCTTTAACTATTTCTTACCAATCTCTCTGTATAATTCAGATATTCTCAGTGATTTATTCATTAGAATCAGAAACAGAATCAGGTTCATCACTCACATATGTCATGAGGTTTGTTGTTTTATGGCAGCAGTACAGAGCTACACATAATAAAAAACTGTAAAATTACAATGAGAAATATGTACACAGTACTATACAAAAGTCTCAGGTACCTATACCTAGTTAGAGTACTGTGGTCCTTCATGTATTGCACTGTACTGCTGTCACAAACTGAAACAAATTCCATGACACCTGTGAGTGATGATAAACCTGATTCTGATATGAGTGCATGGAGAGTGGGAGGGAGGTCAGGGATGGGAAATGGGGAAGGGAGAGGGGAGCACCAGAGAGACATTCCGTAATGATCAACTGTTCGGAATCAGATGACCTTGCCTGGCGCCTCAGGTTTGGCTACTGCCTGTCCTGGAACTCTGACTCTACCACCTGTCCCACACCACTCTCATGGCGTTCCACTCTTGCCGTTCCCAACATCCTTTGCTCCCGCCACATTTCCAAACATGCTCTCCACTTCATTTTGGCAAATACAGTCCTGTGTACCAGAATTATGCACCCTAGCACCTATAAACTGTATTCATCCCCCTCGGAAGTTTTCATGTTTTATTGTTTTACAACATTGAAACACAGTGGATTTACTTTGGCTTTTTTTTTGACACTGATCAACAGAGAATATTTCTTTTGCATCAAAATGGAAATCGATCCCAACAAAATGTTCTAAATTAATTACAAATATAAAACACAAAATAATTGATTGTATAAATATTAATCTCCTTTAACAATACACACCGAGTCATCACGGGTACAGCCAACTGGTTTAGAGGTCACTTAATTAGTTAAACGGAGATGACCTGTGTGCAGTCAAGGTGTTTCAATTGATTGTAGTAGAAATACATCTGTATCTGGAAGGTCCTGGCATGAACTACACCATGAAAACAAAGGAACACTCCAAGCAACTCTCTAAAAAGTTTATTGAAAAGCACAAGTCGGGAGATGGATACAAGAAAATTTCCAAGTCACTGAATATCCCTTGGTGTACAGTTAAGTCAATCATCAAGAAATGGAATGAATATGGCACAGCTGTAAATCTGCCTGAAGCAGGCTATCCTCAAAAACTGAGTGACTGTGCAAGTAGGGGACTAGAGAGTGAGACCACCAAGAGACCTATGACAGCTCTGGAGGAGTTACAAGCTTCAGCGGCTGAGATGGGAGAGACCGCGCAGACAACAACTGTTGTCCGGGTGCTTCACCAGTCGCAGCTTTATGGGAGAGTGGCAAAGAGAAATCCACTGTTGAAAAAAGAAAAAGAAAAACTCACATAAAATCTTGGCTAGTTTGCCAGAAGGCATGTGGGAGACTCTGAATTCAGCTGGAAGAAGGTTCTATGGGCTGATGAAACAAAAATTGAGGTTTTTGACCATCAGACTAAATGCTATGCATAGCGTAAGCCGAACACTGCACATCATCAAAAACACACCATCCCTACCATGAAGCATGGTGGTAGCTGCATGCATCATGCTGTGGGGATGCTTCACTGCAGCAGGCCCTGGAAGGCTTGTGAAGGTAGAGGGTAAAATGAATGCAGCAAAATACAGGGAAATCCTGTAAGTAAACCTGATGCAGACTGCAATAGAACTGCAACTTGGGGGAAGATTTGTCTTCTAGCGAGACAATGACCCCAAGCATAAAGCCAAAGCTACACAGGAATGGCTTAAAAACAACAAAGTTAATGTACTGGAGTCCAGACCTCAAAACAATTGAGAATTTGTGGCTGACTTGAAAAGGGCTGTTTACTCACGATCCCCATGCAATCTGACAGAGTTTGAGCAGTTTTGTAAAGAAGAATAAGGGAAATATAGTCCAGATGTGTAAAGCTGATAGAGACGTATCCACACAGACTCAAGGTTGTAATTGCTGCCAAAGGTCCATCTACTAAATACTGACATGAAGGGGGTGAGTAATCAATTATTTTGTGTTTAATAATTGTAATAATTTTAGACCAATTTGTATAAATTTATTTTCACTTAGACATGAGTTCTTTGTGTCGATCAGTGTAAAAAAAAAGCTAAAATTAAATCCACTGTAATTTGATGTTGTAAAATAATAAAACATGACAACTTCCAAGAGGGGTGAATACTTTTTATAGGCACTGTGTATGTGCCTAAGGCCTTTGCATAGCACTGTGTAAAAAAAACCTTAAATCAGTAAGAACACTACCTCACCATTTGTTACTTTTTTTCTCTTTTTGCGTTACTTAATTTCATTTTTAACATGTATTTATATATATATGTTGCATATGGTAACTTATACTTTATTATTATATGTATTGCAATGTCTGTTGCTTATCCACTGTTTCTGGCGATGTTTGCCTGTGCGGCTCATCGATTGTGCGTTTTGTGGTCGCTCTGCGGTCCGATGAACATTGAGAGTGAGGGCAGATAAACTGTCCGGCTGCTGTTGGAGAAACTGCTGTGGCCTTGTCACAAAACAACAAATTTCACAATATATATCAGTGATAGCAATCCTGATTTTGATCCTCATGCTGAAGAGAAGAAAATAGTACTTGGGTTCATTGTTAATTCAGAAATCTGACAGTGGAGTATTGTTTGAATAGAATTTTTCCAGTTCAAGATGAATATAAAAAGATGAGGTGATCAATTATGGAATGAATATAAAATTACTACCTATTTTGTGCACTGAGTATAAAAATCAACAATGAATTATGATCTTAATGATTGACAAGGTATTCTTGAGGGGGCTCAGAGTCAATGTAATTCAGTATTACATTTGCTGACGTTAAAGAATATGAATTAATTTTCATAGTAAGATAATGGGTGGCGGTTTGGAGATATGTCTCTAACTTAGCATACTTGTGAAGGTGTAGCACCTGCCTAGCCCCCCGATCCATGTCATGTGAAGCCATGGGAGCAGGTGGTGGATGGTCATGTGAGCAGCTGATGCAGATCACAAATCCTGGTTATGCGACCACAGACACTGACCAGTCATTCTCTGAAGAGTATTGATAATGGTTGGGGTCACCCATCTTGTAAAGACACTGCCTAGAAGGCAGCAATGGCAAACCACTTCTGTAGAAAAATTTGCCGAGAACAATCATGGTCATGGTCCTAAGCCCCTCCTTTACTCCCTGTATATCCATGAATGTGTCACCACCCACAGCTCCAACCTGCTAATTACATTTGCAGATGATACTACACTGGTTGGCCGAATTGCAAATAATAACAAGGCAGCCTACAGAGAAGAAGTCATCACCCTGACACAGTGGTGTCAAGAAAACAACCTTTCCCTCAATGTCTCCAAAACAAAGGAGCTGGTTGTGGACTACAGGAGGAATGGAGACAGGCTAACCCCTATTGACATTAATGGATCTGGGGTGAGAGGGTGACATCACCGAGGATCTCACGTGGTCTGTACATACCGGCTGTGTGGTGAAAAAGGCACAACAGCGCCTCTTTCACCTCAGATGGTTGAAAAAGTTTGGTATGGCCCCCAAATCCCAAGATCTTTCTACGGGGGCACATTTGAGAGCATCCTGACTGGCTGCATCACTGCCTGGTATGGAAACTGTACCTCCCTCAATCGCAGGATTCTGCAGAGAGTGGTGCCGACAGCCCAGCGCATCTGTAGATGTGAACTTCCCACAATTCAGGATACTTACAAAGACAGGTGCGTAAAAAGGACCCGAAAGATCATCGGGGACCTAAGTCATTCCAATCAGAAACTGTTCCAGCTGCTACCATCCAGGAAACAGTATTGCATCATAAACGCGAGGACCAACAGGCCTCTCCCACCAGGCCATCAGATTGATTAATTCACGCTGATACAATTGTATTTCTATGTTATATTGACTGTCCTGTTGTACAGACTGTTTATTATGTTACTATAAATTGTTGTTACATACCCGTGACACGTGACAGTGGTACCCTTGTCACGTGACTGGGGTTGAAGTTATACTGGACTTGAGGTAATGGTCTTGTGATGGTGGAGTGACGTCATTTTCCCGCCAGTAGAGGTCATGTGACAGGTTTTTTCTACAGGGTATAAAAGGAAGACCCACCCTGTCAGGTGGGGCAGTTCGTGGCGGGATTTGCCAAGCTGACTTCATGTCCCTGCGTGATTTAATGTGATGACGCAGTTTAGTTGAAAAATGAAGTTTTATATAATGCCTAAAGTTTAAAAGGTCATTGCCAACAGTTTCTTTACTGTGGAGAGTGAAGATAAAAGTTTGGAAGATAAAAATCAAGGAAGATCGATTTTTGAAGGTGGATTGGTTTCGACCTTATTTGATCCTCATTCGGAAGGATTTCGTTGACTGTTCTCGTGTTAATCTCCGCTGGGATAGCGGGAGATTGAGAATAGTGTGGAAGAAAGGTCAGTGCCTTTAAGCCGTTATATTTCATAAAATTTTTCGTGGGAAAGTTCGACGCCGGGAATGGAAGGACAACGTCGTGGAGGAGAATTTAAATCGCCTTTTAAAAAGTCTCTCCTTTTAAAAGGACTGTGAGCTTTTGAACTTTTGGCATACCGCTTTAAAGAACTGTTTTTTTTTCAATACTGCTTTAAGAATTGTTTGAACTGCAACGCTATTAAGAACTGTGAATCTGCCGCACAGCAGCTGAATTCCGGTTAAGCTAATGTTTGTTTACTTTTGGGGGGTTTGTTTTCAGTGTTTAATAAACGTGTTATTTGTTATAAAAACCCTTGCCTAACTCATATATATTTATTGTTGCCTGAATACGTAACATTGCACATTGCACATTTAGACAGAGATGTAAAGATTTTTACTCCTCATGTATATGAAGGATGTAAGTAATAATGTCACTACAATTCAATTCATATATTGATGAAGAGGAGGATAAATTTTGACATGTACAATAAAACACTTTTAAACTGTTTTCCAACCTTATTTTCCAGTTATGAAATGTAATTTTATCAGTAAATAAGTGCAAGTTATTTATTTATAGAGTTAAGTGTGGAATAGGCCCTTTTCTCACTTTGCACCATGCCATCCAGCTATTCCCCAATTTAACCCTAGCCTAATCTTGGGACAATTTACAATGACTAATTAACCTACCGACCATTATAGTCTTTGAACTGAGGGAGGAAACTAGAGCTCTGGGATAAAACCCGTGCAGTCACGGAGAGGAAGCACAAACTCCTTACAAGCAATTGCAGGAATTGAGTACAGGTCGCCTGTACTATAAAGCGTTGAGCTAATCACTAAGCTACTAAACAATATCAATGTAACTACAACATGTTCTGTTAACAATTCTACTGTTTTAGAGTCATAAAGATACAATAGTCTTGCATTCATTGCTTCATCTTTGGTGGTTTTGTTCACAGGAACTATTGTGAAATGCTATATGTTTTATTTGTGGATTTGTGTAAAAACACATTGTTAAAGGAATGTGATGTGACATAAACAATTTATCAATGATGATCTAATTGCAGGAAAGTAAAGTGGCATTTGTCATACAATGCAAACAGTGTACAATTGCACAGCAAATGTCCTACTGCACACACAAAATGTAGTTACCACAAACACAAGAGATTTTGAAGATGCTGGAAGTTCAGAGTAACACATACAAACTGCTGGAGGAACTCAGCAGGTCAGGCAGAATCTATGGAAATGGATAAACGTTTGATGTTTTGAGCTAAGGCTCCTCAGCTGAACGGGGAAGGAAGGGGAAAGAAACCAGAATATGAAGGTGGGGTGGGGGGGAAGGGGAAGGAACAGAAGCTGGCAGCTGACAGATGAGATTAGGTAAGAGGAAGGTGTGTGGGGGGAGGGGGGAATGAACTGAGAAGCTGGCAGGTGATAAATTGATTAAAGAATTGTCAATGAATAATGTGAAACACAGTCAATTAACTGCTCCGTGGATACATCATGAAACAACATTATTCAGATCACTACCAGATCTCTAGTATTAGAACAGTAAAGCGCTAACAGACAATGTATAACATTGGTCTAATTTACACTCAGCGGCCACTTTATTAGGCAAACCCGCTTGTTAATTTAAATATCTAATCAGCCAATCATGTCACAATAACTCAAGGCAGAAAAGCATGCAGACATGGTCAAGAGGTTCAGTTGTTCAGACCACACACCAGAATGGGGAAGAAAAGTGATTGAAGCTACTTTGACTGGAGAACGATGGCTAATGCCAGAAGCGGAGGTTTGAATATCTGAGAAAATGCTGATCTGGTATTTTTATGCACAACAGTCTCTAGAGCAGAGTTTCCCAACCTTTTTTTATGCCAATGAGCCTTATCATTAACCAAAGAGTTCGCGGACACCAGGTTGAGAACTCTACAGCACAGAGTTTACAGAGAATGATGCAAAAAAAATCAAGTGAGTTGTAGTCCTGTGGGTGAAAATGTCTTGTTAATGAGAGAGGTCAGAGGAGAATGGCCAGACTGGGTCAAGCT
This sequence comes from Hemitrygon akajei, assembly GCF_048418815.1. Lineage (NCBI taxonomy): Eukaryota > Metazoa > Chordata > Chondrichthyes > Myliobatiformes > Dasyatidae > Hemitrygon > Hemitrygon akajei. The sequence goes on from NC_133132.1 coordinate 170,833,760, forward strand.
GATGAAAAGGTGACAGTAACTCAAATAGCCACACGTTACAACAGTGGTGTGCAGAAGAGCATCTCTGAGTGCACAACATGTCAAACCTTGCAGCAGATGGGCTCCAGCCGCAGAAGACCATGAATGTACACTTAGTGACCACTTTACTAGACGCGGGAGTTATGTAATAAAGTGGCCACTGAGAGAAGTTACTGTCATTTGTACTGAGGTGAAGCAAAAAAAATGTCTTGTATATCATTCATGCAAATCAACTGATTTCAATTATCAGACTGCACCATTATAAATGAATTGATCTATACTTACAGATGAAACACACATTTTTCACTCTAACTTGGTACAGGTGACAATAATAAACTAATTCACCAATTTACCGAGAGCACCTGTCAGTGCAGTTAACAGTCCATGTGCAGTACATCTATAAATATATAATGGATAGTGAACCTTCAAATAGTATATACAAGCATTATCATGCAGCAGTCAGTTTATACCAGCACACAGAACATAGGATACATGTCACCATCAAGGGCATATATACAGAAAGGTGCTGGAAAAGGGCCAGTAACATCATGAAGGATCCCACACACCCTGCTCACAGACTGTTTGTCCCACAGCTATCAGGGAGGAGGCTACGAAGTGTCCATGCCAGGACCACCAGACTCAAAAACAGTTACTTTCCCAAAGCAGTAAGGCTGAGCAACACCTCCACCCACTATCTAAACCCAAAACCACCACTACTTTATCATTAACACAACGGAGTCTGCAGATGCTGGAAATCCAGAGCAACACACTTAACATGTTGGAGGAACTCAGCAGGCTAGGCAGCTTCTATGGAAATTAATAAACAGTCGACGTTTTGGGATGAAATTTTATTATTTCCTATCAGTCATCTTATATACAGACACTCCTGTATCTAGTGTCACTTCAAGCACATACAGTCAATTACGTATTTATAGTTATGGTGTTTTTTTTTATTCTTGTGTTCTTTATCTAAGTGTGTGTGTTTTTTTGTGCTGCATTGGATCTGGAGTAACAATGATTTTGTTTTCCTTTACACTGAAACAATTTTGAATCTTGAATATCCTATTTATTAATAAATAAAATGAAGACATCTTTTAAATACCTGTTGGGAGATGACTGTGTGTAGGGGCATGTGTTTAAAATTACAAAGCCATGTCCATAAAAAAATTATTCTAAAAAATTAAACTAACCAGAGTGCAAAAGATCCGACCTTCAAAGGAGTCGGTGGAATCAGGCTGGAGATGATGAGATATGTACAGATGACCTCATAATGAAATTTGGTTTACTATTTTGTGGTACAAAATCCACAGCAAAAAACATTGTTCTTGGTAAAAAAAAAACACCTTGGTGAATTTTACCATTCTCAACATTTCCTGAAGTAGCCTAACTCCAACACTGAAAAACTAGGTTTACACTAAGTATCCATGTATTTATTTTGGGAGGATGGTATTGATGTATAGCCACCCACAGACAGTCATCAACATCATTACGTGCCGTGTTGTATGACATGGGCGATCATGGTCTTCACTATTACTGTTCTGGGCAAATTTTTCTACAGAAGTGGTTTGCCATTGCCTCCTTCTGGGCAGTGTCTTTACATGACAGGTGACCCCATCCATTATCTACACTCTTCAGAGATTGTCTGCCTGGTGTCAGTGGTCACGTAACCAGGACTTGTGATATGCACCAGCTGCTCATACGACCATACACCACCTGCTCCCATGGCTTCACGTGACCTTGATTTGGGAGGGAGGAGGAGGCAAAACGGGTGCTACCCCTTGTCCAGGGCTGACCTGCAAGTTGTCAGAGAGAAAGAGCGCCTTGCACCATCTATGGTAGAGATGTAGCTCCACCCTGCCACCTAGTACTTGGTAAAAATGGGACTAGTATTATCTATATATGCCACAGATAACACTAGTCCTATTTTCACCAAACATTCATAGGCAAAGTAGCAAAGTGATCATTAGAATCAAGTACAATATTCTCCTAAGGAGCTGTCTATTGGCATCTGTGTTTGCAGGATCCAGCTATCCCATGCAGAGTTAACACAATGTAAGTGGTTGGATCTTTCAGTATACCTTATGATAAAAAGCTGACGGAGTAGTTCTTGAATCATTAATATATTAAACTTCCCACAGCATTCCTGGCTGCATGGTGCACGACTTGCAGAGTTAATTGTCCCATTATATATGCAATTGCCTCTTTACTAGACATACCTGTACACCTACTTGTTAATGCAATTATCTAATCAGCCAATCATGTGGCAGCAACTCCATGCATAAAAGCATGCAGATGTGGTCATGATGTTTAGTTGTTGTTCAGAGCAAACATCAAAATAGGGAAGAAATGTGATCTGAGTGACCTTGACTGTGTTTGATTGCTGGTGCCAGACGGGGTAGTCTGAGTATCTCAGAAACTGCTGATCTCCTGAGATTTTCTCACTCAGTAGTCTCCAGAGTTTACAGAGAATGGTGCAAAAAACAAAAAAGCATCCAGTGAGTTGCAGCTCTGTGGGCAAAAATGTGTTATTCATGAGAGACATCAGTGAAAACTGACCAGACTGGTTCAAGCTGACAGGAAGGTGACAGTAACTCAAATAACCACACGTTACAACATTGGTGTGCAGAAGAGCATCTCTGAATGCACAACACGTCAGACCTTGAAGTGGATGGGCTACAACAGCAGAAGACCATAAACATACACTCAATGCCCACTTTATTAGGCACAGGAGGTAAATAATAAAGTGGTCACTGAGTGTATAGACCTATGGTATCTCGTTCAGAAATCTGATGAGAATGCACTCCCCCAGCCATCCCAATAAATACATTTAGCCTTGGGGGTGGTGGAGGGTATAAACATGAAACTACAACCTCATGGAAAGAAGCTTGTCATTAAAATCTCTAATAACACAATGCACTGATCGTCAATACTGTGGCGTGATGCAGGCTGGCACAAACAGTATAATACTTACTTATTTATTACACTCTATTCTCAAGGCAGAGATTCTACCTTCACTTGATGGTTCTTAACTGCTGTGGGAAACTAACTAGCAAATAAATCTGTCAGACAATCGAGTCCTCCGCTTCTGCCGTAATTGATCCCACTGTCCTTGAAGAGCAGCATGGGATACCTCTAAGACGCAAAAGTTGCTTCAGATATCCTGAGCACAATACGCTGGATCAACTCTGAAAGCCAGGCAGTGCTTATGGAGGGGAAGGAACAGTTGACGCTTTGGGCCTAAGGGGGAAGAAGCCAGAATAAGACGGTGGCGTCAAGGGAGGATAGAAGCTGGCAGGTGATAGATGAGATCAGGTGAAAGGGAAGTGGGTAGCTGCGGGATGGGGGCTGTTGCACTATGAAGTTGGGAGGTGACAGGTGGAAGAAGTAAAGGGCTGAAGAAGAAGGAATCTGATTGGAGAGGGCAGTAGATTATGGGAGAAAGGGAAAGGGGAGAGAAACTAGAGGTAGGCGATGGGCATGAGAGGAGAAGAGAAAAGATGAGGGGAAAGAATGTGGAATGGAAAATGGAGGAGGGAAAGGGGGAGAAATTACTATGTAATTCAATGTTTATGCCATCAGTTTGGAGGCTACCCAGATGGAATATGAGGTACTGCTCCAACCTGAGTTTTACCTCATTATGGCAAGAGAAGAGGCTGTAGACCAGAGGTTCCCATCTTTTTCTTATGCCATGGACCAATGCCATTAAGCAAGGGGTCTGTGGACTCCAGGGTGGGAACTGCTGCCATGGACTGACGTGTCAGAAAGGGAATGGGAAGTTGAATTGAAATGGGTGGCCACCAGGAGATCCTGCCTTTTGCAGTGGACGTTGTGAAGATACTTGACCTTCTTCCTTCTTCTTCAGTCCTTTACCTCATCCTACTATCCTCTTCCAGCTTCTTCACCCTCCCTTCCCCACCCACCACCTTCCTCCTCACTTATGTCACCTATTACCTGCCAGCTTGTATCACCAACTCCCACTTCTCAGTCTAAATATACCATTGCATGACTGGGTGTTGGACTTCCTAACCAACAGACCTCAGCCTGTCAGGATGTATAACTGCTCCTCCCTTCCTATCATCCTCAACACAGGTGCCCCCTGACCCCCGGAGTTACTGACTTCAGGAGAACTTGCAGCACTCACACCCCTCTTTACGTCAGCAGCAGAGCGGTGGAAACCGTGAGCAGTTTCAACCTCCTTGGAGTGCACATCTCACAGAATCTCTCATGGTCCCAGGACACATTCTACACAGTCAGGAAAGCTCACCTCTGTCTTTACTTTCTGAAGAGGCTGAAGAGAGCATCCTAACATGCTGCATCAGCGCTTGGTATGGAAACTGCACTGCGGCAGACAGGAAGGGTCAGTGGGTAGTCAAAACAACGGGTAGCCAACACATCACCGACACCAGTCTACCGAACATCAAGGACATATATCTGGAAAAGTGCCAGATAAAGTCCAGCAACATCATGAAGGATCCCACACACCCTGACCATGGACTGTTTGTCCCACTCCCATCAGGGAGGAGGCGATCTTAGATCCATGACAGGGCCACCAGACTCAAAAACAGTTACTTCAAAGCTCAAAGTAAATTTGTTACCAAAATTGATAAATTTATGATCATCTACAGTATGTCTCCATATACAATCCTGGAGTAAATTCCCTAAGCAGTGAGGCTGATCAACACCTCCACCCACTGACCCACCCCTCCACTCCCAGACTCAGAAACAGTCACTTTCCCCAAGCAGTGAGGCTGATCAACACCTCCACCCACTGACCCACCCCTCCACTCCCAGACTCAGGAACAGTCACTTTCCCCAAGCAGTGAGGCTGATCAACACCTCCACCCACTGACCCACCCCTCCACTCCCAGACTCAGAAACAGTCACTTTCCCCAAGCAGTGAGTCTGATCAACACCTCCACCCACTCCCCCAGCCATCACTACTTTATCATTTCCTGTCAGGCACCTTATGCTCCTGTGTCTACAGTCACTTTATGGGCAAACAACACGTACAACACACTGGAGGAACGCAGCAGGTCGGGCAGCATCCGTGGAAACGAGCAGTCAATGTTTTGGGCCGAGACTCTTTGTCAGGACTATGTATATAAGCTATCTTATATATTTATATTTGTTGTTTTTATTATTGTGTTCTTTATCTTATTGTGTTTTTTGTGCTACATCGGATCTGGAGTAACAACTATTTTGTTTTTTACACTTATCTACCGGAAATGACATTAAACAATCTTCGATCATGAATCTTGTACTCCTTTCCCTTCTCCCACCTTCTTATTCTGGTTTCCGCCCCCTTACTTTCCAGTCCCGAGATAGGGAATCGACCTAAAGCATTGATGGTTTATCGCCTCCTGAACGGTGCCTGATTTGATGAGTTCCTCCAGAATTTTGGGATATCTCGTGACTGCTTTTGTTTCTCAGACAATATGCATCAGGCTAACTCTGCCTGAACGTCTCTCTTTTGCCTTACAGTGCAGAACGTTGATGACTCTTACCTGTCGTCTCTTCTAGGGTTAAGACTTCTAGCCTGGGGCTGTAGTTTCCATAACCTGCAGTGGTAAAGGCCCGGATCTGGAATATATAGGCTGTGCCTGGTTTCAAGTTATTGATGGTGGTTGAGGTTGAGGTAGATTTTACGGTGGAGTAAGTGCGATCTTTTAGATTCTGAAAAAAAAAATATTAAAGGCCGCAGTGAGATTAAGATGTGGGAGGAAGTATTTAAAATTATTACAATAGAAAACAGAACACAGAACAGTAGAGCATAGGAACTGACCTACTAGCTCATTCTACTGTGAAAGAATGTGACTGATGTTGGATTATAATTCATCGCAGGGTTTTCGTATTTGAATGTTTTGTGTTATATCCTGGAAATGTCCACCTCTCCTGAATTGTCACATTTAGAACATAGAAGAGTACAGCAGAGGAACAGGCCCTTCGGCCCACAATGTTGTGCTGAACCAATCAGTCATCAATTGGCCAACTAAACTAATCCTTTCTGTGGGGGGTGAGGGGGTCGGTGTGGGCATCAGGGCTCTTTTTACGTGATTGTGACCTTGTGTGTGCTCACCGTGTGTGTGTCTTGGTAATATGTCTTTGCACTTGGACCCCACAGTAACGCTGTCCCAGCTGGCTGTGTTCATGTATGGTTAAATGACAATTGAACTTGAATTGATCTGACAATGTTCTTATCCTTCCATTTTACTCATATTCATAATTCTATCTCGCTTCTTTAATGGGTTTGCCTCTACCACCACCCTAAACTGTTCATTCCAGGCACCCACCACTCTCTATATAAAAAAAATTGCCTCATATGTCTCCTTTGAAATTACTATCTCTCACCTTAAATCCATGCCCTCTGGCATTAGATATGTGAACCCCTGGAAAAAGATATTGTCTGCCTACTCTATCGATGCTTCTCATGATTTTATAAACCTCTTCAGGATTGGCCCTCAGTCTTCACCACTCCAGAGAAAGCAACCCCAGTTTGTCCAACCTCTCTAATCCAGGCAACATCCTGGTAAACCTCTTTGGCACCCTCTCCAAAGCCAACATTCATATAATTGCTTAGAAATTCAATTGTAATTGAAAATCAATATATATTATCAAACTGAAATGAGACAATGAATATTTCTATGTCATTTTAATGTCAATTTCACTAAGAACTTAGCAGTGATAAAAAAGCATAGGTACCTCTCGGACTATTTTTCACGCTGGGTGATCTGGTTTTCCTAGCATAATTTCCCAGCGCCACTCACCACCAACATCTTTACAGTTAATACCATTTCACCATTCAGGCTCCTGGTCATCATTATTCTGCAGGACCTCTTTAGAGAACTGTACCTCCTTTGTTAACAAAAAAGCTCAGCAGAGGATGGTCCTCTTGTAGTAGGTGGTAAAGTTCCATCTTTCCCAGAACAGCCCAGTGCAATTCTCCACCGCCATCACAGAGAGCATCCTCACATCAGCCATGACTGTCTGGTTTGGTACAGCATCCTCTCACGATATATGAAAACTACAGAGAACTATCAGGTCAGCAGAAAAGAGTTTATCATCGCTGCAGGACTTGTATGTGTTCAGGACAAAGAAGTGGGCAAGAAAATCATTGCAGCACTACCCACCCTACAGCGGCCCTTTCCAAAACCTCTCTTCTGGAAAGATCTATTAAAACAAAAACTTCACGGTATCTTAAAAGCTCCCCCCCAGGCAGTTAATCAGATTAATTATTTTAGTTAGCCCTTCCCCACACCCTCTATCTATTATCCCCGTTACTGCACTTTCATCTTTTTATAATGCTGTTTACAGTACATACTTACTCGTGCTTACAGTCTGTATTTATGCACATTTATCCAAATCTATACTGTAATCTCTAATTCTTATATAACTCTTTATTTTTATAATTGTTGAATGTTGTTCGTTGCATGTCACACCCTGACCAATGGAAATTCCTAATACATGGAACTATACAGAATGATAGAGTTGATCCTTAATTCTTCTCCTAATTCCTAGGCTTGATTTCCTGATAAGTTATCAGTGCCCAGTTCTCTCTGATTTCCACCCCTATACCCAACTACCACCACCAGTTCCTGATTCAAGATTCAAGATTACTTATCATCATTATCATTACGTGCTATGTCATATGACATGGGTAATCATGGTATTTCCATGACCATGATTGTTCTTGGTAAATTTTTCTACAGAAGTGGTTTGCCATGGCCTTCTTCTGGGCAGTATCTTTACCAGACAGGTGACCCCCAATCATTATCAATACTCTTCAGAGATTGTCTGCCTGGTGTCAGTGGTCACATAACCAGGATTTGTGATCTGCACCGGCTGCTCATTCGACCATCCACCACCTGCTCCCATGACTTCACTTGACCCGATCGGGGGCTACACAGGTGCCTCACCTTGCCCAAGGGTAACCTGCACGCTAGCAGAGAGAAGGCAGTAAATCCATCCCACTACCCAGTGCTTTAACCTTTTCCTTTAGCCCCCAGCCTCCAGTGGCTTACAGACATTGGCTTCAAAATTCCCTGGACGATCCTCTCTCCAATCATCAGTACCGGTGAACCTAATCCACCAAACCCTGCCTCAGATCACAACAGCGTGTCAGGAGATCTTCAACTCCGAAGTATGCACCAATCTCCGGACTGCTCTGAGATGTAATAGTGTCATGCTAACTGTTATGCTACTGTGGTGTCCCATTTCTGACCCTATGTTGTACAGTCTGTGTTATAAAAATGCATCCATCTGCTCTTTAATTCTCTCTAATGATCAAGCCTCCACATACCTCCAGGGCACAAGGTGAGGGGAAACGTTTTCACTCAGAGGGTGGTGTGAATGTAGAACAAGCCAGCGGTGGAAGTGGTGGATGTGAGTTCAATTATAATGTTTAAGAGAAGTTTGGACAGGTACATGGCTGCAGGAGAGATATGGTCGAGATTCAGGGAGGTGGGACTAGACAGAGAATCAGCTCGGCACGGTTTCAATGTCCTGAAGAGCCTGTGCTTGTGCTGTAATGCTCTATGACTCTATATTCTTGGAATTAATTTCCCAAAAGTAATTCTTACCGGTGTATCATAGTATATGGCATTTCCAGGAATAAGTTAAAGGATGTTTATTCAATTGAAAGATTCAAATAATATCCACAGACCACAAGAGCTTCGATCGTGCAGCTTATGACATCACCTGAACCTCCTGATTGAATTATAGTTTTGTAACTTACCCATGGGAACCTATTATATTCTATCTAGTCATATCTCATCTTGTTAAAAGAGGCTTTTTAAAGCTTATTTTGGTCTATTATTTTAATACTTTCATCTTTGTTCAGATTAAATCTCTCGAAAGGAAGAACTCAGCTTTCACATGGTCTCTGTTTAATGCACACAGAGTTTGGATCCAATATTTTGTTCCAGCACTAATTCATTTTGATCACTTCATCTGCGTAGCAGAACTGGCTTCAGAGAAAATGTCTTCCACTTAGCATCAAGAAGCCATTTACTGCTGTAGAGGGAGTGTGAGCAGCCCAGTGAATTAATCTCTGGGGTTTTGTAATTGGTATATTGAGAACGACCTGCAAATTTAATCTGATTAGTTAACGTCAATGTTTGGGACCACGGTTATGTTCTACTGATACTGCCCGAACAGCCATTATATTATGACAAGGACTTTCTTTCCATTATAATGGCATGAATCTGCACTGCTTTTATATCTGGAGATCTACTGAGCCAAATGGTTATTGGATCACAAGACACAGGAGCAGATTTAGGCCATTTGATCCATTGAGTCTGCTCTGCAATTTCATCATGGCTGACATATTTTCCTTCTCAACCCCATTCCCCTGCATTCTTTCCATAACCTTTGACGTGCTGACTAATCAAGAACCGATCATACCTCTGCTTTAAAAATACCCAATGACTCAGTCTCCACAGCTGCCTGTGGCAACAAATTTCGCAAATTCACTACACTCTGGCTAAAGAAATTCCTCCCGATCTCTGTTCTAAGTGGACATATTCCAGGGGTTCCCATTCTGGGGTCTACAGAGCCCTTGATTAATGGTAAGGGTCGATGGCTTAACAAAGGTGGGGGCCCCTGCTTTGTGCTGAGGTTGGGCACTCTGGTTCTAGACTCCCCAACAGTAGGAAACATCCTCTCCACATCCTTCCAAGACGTAGGCCTTCCAATATTCGAAAGGTTTCAGTGAGATCCCCCCACCCTGCCATGCCTCTAACCTCCAGTGAGTACAGACCCAGAGCCTTCAAAAGCTCTTCGTACTTTTACCCTTTCAATCCCAGAATCATTCACGTGAATGCCCTCTGGTTCCTCTCCAATGCCAGCAGATCAAGTAATATTGATGATGTCTTCCTTTGCAAGTAGAGGCAAAGACAAAAATAAAGAGCCAACACATAGTAGGTCCTCTACCTGCCGACAGGTGAATTTTCAGATGGTGTTACAGAACAAGTAACATTACAGCACAGTACAGGCCCTTCAGCCCACAATGTTGTGCTGACCTTTTAACCTACCCTAAGATCAATTTAACCCTTCCCTCCTATGTTGCCATATCAAATCACCTTGTATAGCTTAAAAAAAACTCTTGAAAAATTTGATATTTCACCATCATTTTGCAAAAATGTCTTCCTTTGTTTTTAATCAGAAATAAAAAAAAGTAATGATGATATGCCTCTATTTTTCCCATGAACGAGTAATAAGGAAGGCTCTTTCTCCTGCTGTAAAATTGGGTTCCTCATCTCATTAGTACCATTGGGCAGGAGGTACAGGAGCCTTAGGTCCCACACCTTCAGATTCAGGAACAGTTATCACCCATCAACCATCAGGCTCCTGAACCAGTGATGTGGTTCAGAATTGTGCCAGGGGTAGGTTTGGGAGAGATGTACAGTATCGAATGAGATCCCAGGGGGAGAGGAAGGGGAGAGAAGCTGCATCATAATTGAATATTTAGCTTAACTAAGGGGAATATTTGTAAAAAATATCATTGTCTGAGAAGATGAAGAAATATATATTTTGGGATTCATGTCCAGAGATCCCTCAAAGTTACCGCTCAACTAACATTTCAAGAGCCCAATGCCTGTCGCGATCTTCTTGCTCTTCAAAGATGCTCTAGCTACTCTTGAAAAAAAATGCCCCACACCTTTCCCAATAATGGTGAATCTAATTCATTCCAATGTCCATCATCAGAGAATATCACTGACTACACACTCTTTGACATCAATGATTGCACTTTTCCATCCTCCTTCACTCCGCACTGTGGATCATTTCCTATGTTTCCCATTACCTTTCTTCCTCTCTGGTTTCATAGAACATGGAAGATTACAGCACAGTACAGGCCCTTCAGCCCACAATGTTGTGCCAGCTTTTAACATGCTCTGCATCATTCAACCCTTCCCTCCTACATGGCCCATAACCCTCTATTTTCTTCTATGTCCACATATGCCAATCTAGGAGTCTTTTAAGCATCCCTATTGTTTGTTTATTTATTTATTCATTGACATATGGTGCAGAATAGGCCCTTTGAGATGCATTACACAGCAATCCCCTGATTTAATCTTAGCCTAATCAAGGGACAATTTACAATGACCAATCGGTATGTCTTTGGACTGTGGGAGGAAATCAGAGCACCCGGAGAAAACCCACGCAGTCATGGGAAGAACTACAAGCTCCTCACAGGCAGTGGCGGGAATTGAACCCATGTTACTGCGTTTTGATAACCACTACGCTACCATGCCACTCATTTGTATCAGATCCTAATCACCATCCCAGCAGTGCATTCCAGGACCCCACTACCTCTGACATCCGGCCTGAACTTTCCTCCATTTAACATTAAACAGATCTCCTCTAACACCACCACCGTGAGAAAAAGGTGTTGCTTACTGTTTGAATTTTAACCCTATCAGCCTAAACAAAGTCAGCATCTTTCCCTACACGGATTCCCTCCTGACGTAGATATCCCTTTAGAACTTCAAACCACGGTCCTGCGGCCCACTTCTTAATTACCCATTTTCCATCAAATCCACCTTAGTTTTGAAGTCAAAGGCCATGGATATAACATTGTGCATTGACAATCAATCACTCTGGGTTATAAAGGGTTGAATTGCAACGATGATAATGTCCCGTCCACGCTCTAAATGCAAGCAAATCATTTCCATAGGACTATAAGACATTGGAGCAGAATTGGAGCATTCGGCCCATCGAGTTTTCTCTGGCATTCCCTCATGGCAGATTTATTTTCCATCTCAACCCTATTCTCCTGCCTCTTCCCATAACCTTTGACAGTCCTACTAATCAAGAAGCTATCAACCTCTGCTTTAAATACACCCAATAACTTGGCTTCCACAGCCATCTTTAGCAATTAATTCCACAGAGTTACCAACTTCTTCTCATCCCTGTTCTAATGCGACATCCTTTTATTCTGAGGCCATGTCCTCTGGACCAAGACTCAACCACTACTGTAAACATCTGCTGCACATCCTCTCTGTGCCTTGCGATATTCAACACATTTCAATGAGATCTGTACCACACCCCTCCGCCCATTCTTCTAAACTGCAGATAGTACAAGCCCAGAGTCATCAAACACTCCTGTTACTTAACCCTTTCATTCCGATTTGCTTTCATCATCAGGGAGAGGTTTCTGGTCAAAGGCAGTCCAGAAGCTATCCAATAAAATGCTAATCACTAAACAAAATGGGTGCCACAAAAGCATAGCGGTTAGCACAGCACTATTACAGCTGGGAGTGTTCCAGAGTTCAAAGTTCAATTCTGGTGCCACTCTGCCAGATGTCTCTGTACGTCCTCCCCAGAGGAGGCATGGGCCCTCCAACAGTCCAAAGACGAACCTTGCCCATTGTAAATTATCCTGTGATTGGGTTAGGATTAAATTGTGTCTGCTGGGGAGCTGCTGGGGTGGCATGGCTTAAAGAACCAGAAAGGTCTAATCCATGTTGCATTGCTAACCAGCTGTATAAATAAATATATCGAAAGATGGACAGATAAACAGACAGATAGATAGACAGACAGACAGTTAGAAAGACTGACTGATGGATAGATAAACAGATAGTTAGATAGACTGGTAGACAGATAGACAGCTTAGTAGGTAGATAGGCAGACAGATATATAGATAGGGAGTCAGATAGACATAGACAGACAGAGAGATAAATAGATAGATAGATAGACTCATAGATAAATGGATAGATAGATAGACTCATAGACAAATGGATAGATAGATAGACAGGCAGACAGATATATTGATAGATAAACAGATAGACAGAGAAATAAACAGATAGATAGATGGATAAATGGATAGATAGGTAGACAGGCCAACAGATATATAGATAGGGAGACAGATAGACAGACATAGATAGATAGATAGACAGAGAGATAAATAGATAGACAGACAGATAATAAGACAGATAGATTGATAATAATTAAACAAACAAATAAATAAATAAAGCTATTTTTGTTGCAACTGGAATCTGTTTTGTGGTTGATGAAGGATCAGTCAAGGCGGGTGTAGGTATTTACATGTTTGTGCAGTTCTCACCTTCTCATAGTACTTGATCTCATATTCAGTGATGACTCCATTGGGATGCTCCGGTTCCTTCCAGGAGAGATTGACAGTCCTCTGCTGCACACTATCCTTCATTACACCACTAACCTGTGAGGGGGCTATTTGGACAAGTAATGTCAATAAGCATTAGACAAACTCCCTCCAAGACTGAAATCAAATGTCAAAACCAATCATTCGCATATCTCTGCAGTTCCATTAAAACACTTCCTATTATTTTCATTTGGGACTTATAAATATTCAAATCAGAGCTCGTTAATGTTTATAGCCATAATAGAAATTTAAATTAAAGTGCAAATACGGAAGATAGTTTCATTCAGTGCAACACAAAATAAAAATGATTTGTTTTGAGAGAAAATTATGCAAATTTATTTAAATTCAGGTGGAAAGATACCTGCAGATTATTGTTATAGTAAAGAGGAAAGTATAGTTGCTCTGAAATAAGTTTTTTTTCTCTGCACAAATAAATCTGCATCTCAAAAGTGCCCAACAGCCATTTGTTCTTACTGCTTATTCTAATAATGCTTTCCTAACTTTCTAAAGTAATTATAATCGTAATGGAAACATGTCTGTGGCAGATGAGAAATGTGCATGATAGCCACTCATCCTTCAGATGGGTGCATTTCAACTGGAATTTCTGAAGTGCTCTAGAACAGTATGGCTCAGACTCGTTTGGGGACAGTGGTGTAAAAAGGAGACCTTGTGCACACCAGGTTCAGAGGCTTGAAAACCAGGAGTCTACCTCTTGTGGGAAACCAACAACACCTGTAAAAGACAAGACAATCTTCATCTTCCCCTGATAATAAACGTACTTTGAACTTTGGAGAGGAGGAGGAATGAAGAGACCAGATGGAATCTCAGACCGTTTTAAATGTTTCATAAGATTAGTTAGAACAGTAGAATTCTGTTTAAAATGAAAACCTATCAAAAATTGTGTTTAAAAATCAGCTTCATTTGTCATACCTACATCAAAAGTACAGTGAAATGCATCATTTGCGTCGTATGCGATGCACTAGGTATAGCACACAGGTTCTGGCATGGTTTCAAGCACCAACACAACCAACTAACCTTGACTGTACACCTTTGGAATGGGAGAGGGAACTGGAGCACTCGGGGAAACTTACACAGTCACAGGGAGAATGTACAATCTCCTTACAGACAGTGGTGGGAATTGAACCCCATCAGTGACCGCTGTGCTGTAACTTAACTGTTAATGACTATGCTACCATGCTGCCCCAGAAGAAAGGAATGAGGAAACTACATGGTATTCTGGACCTATTTAAATGTTTCATGAAATCAGTTGGGTGTAGAATTTTGCGTTAACAGAAAGCCTTTCTAAATGTACATTCAAAGATTTACATTATTCGTCACATGTACATTGAAATATCAAAACATACAGTGAAATCCACTGTTTGCATCAAATCAAGCCACTGAGGATTGGGCTGGGCAGTCTGCAAGTATTGTCACACTTTCAGCACCAACATAGCAGGCCCACAACTCCCAAAACCTCACCTTTTGCTTTGGTCACCTACCTGCAGGAAAGATGTAAATATGTTTGAAAGGGTACAGAGAAAATTTACAAGGATGTTGCCGGGACTGGAGGACCTGAGTTATAAGGAAAGACCATAAGATATAGGAGCAGAATTAGGGCATTTGGCCTATTGAGTCCGCTCCATCACTTCATCATGGCTGTTCCATTTTTCCTCTTAGCCCCAATCTCCAGCCTCAAAGATTGAATGGTTTAGGATTTTATTCCCTGGAAGATGGAAGATTGTGAGGATATTTGATAGAGGGATACAAAATTGTGAGGGGTATAGATAGGGTAAATGCAAGCAGACTTTTTCCACTGAGATCGGGTGGGACTACAACCAGAGGTCACTGCTTAAGAGTGAAATGTGAAAAGTTTAAGGGGAACAGGAGGGGAAACTTCTTCACTCAGTGGGCTGTAAGAGTGTGGAACAAACCGCTAGCACAATGGTGCATGCAAAGTTTAAGAGAAGTTTGGATGTACATGGATAGTAGGGGTATGGAGGGCTATGGTGCTGGTACAGGATCAGCATCGGCTAGATGGGCCAAAGGACTTGTTTCTCTGCTGTATTTTTCTATGACTCTCCGACATATGCCTTTGGAATGTGGGGGGAAACCGGAACACCCAGATGAAATCCATGCAGTCTCGGGGAGAATGTACAGACTCCTAACAGAAAGCGGTGGGAATTGAACCTAGATCGATGATTGATGGCCCTGTAAAACAAAGTTCTAACCGTTACTTTGTTAGTAACGGTGTACCCTGGCCTTTTGGGTTTCAATTGAATTCTATCTAGGTATTGCTAATACAATCATTCACCAACCTTCTTTCAAGTACACATGCAATTATTTCAAGAAATAAAATTAGATATTGTACTCATTAAATACTAATTATGTGCTTTGTTATAACAGATGTTTAAAGTGAATGAATTATAATACTGTATAATTATTCTAAACTGCTCACATGTTTGGTTACAATACTATGCAAAGAATAGCATTTAATTCTACAAGAGTTTCTGCAGATGCTGGAAATCCAGCGCAACATACACAAGATGCTGGATGAAATCAGCAGGTCAGGCAACGCCTATGGAAATGAATAAACAGTCAACATTTTGGCAGTAGAGGAGGCCATGTTGAAATGGGAATGGGAAGTGGAATTACAATGGAGGGGGTCGTGTCTTTTGTGGCAGACAGAATGAAGGTGTACTCATTTAACCCAATATGTCTGGAGAAGGATGGAGAAAAAGAAGAAAAGATGGAAAGAGAAGCTAACGAAGCATTATTTTCCCAGAAAAACTCAATATTATCCCCAGTCACAATCACAGTGATATTTTCATTTACAAACTAAAGAATGGATTCTAGTTAATTGGGACATACTTTGGCCCAATTAAGCGACTAACCCGATCAGCCAATGCTTCATGGAAATAGTTAAAATGATATAAAAAATACAAACAGAAATAAATTCTGTGTTTAAATGATATACAGAACAAATGAGAACACTACCAATATTACTATAGTAAAACTGTATTATAGTTACTGACAGAAATTCACCAAGTGTACGTAATGAACAAAATCAGTGCTGTCACCTACTGCAGACAATCGATAGCCTTCATACAATACTGCTAATGATTGCATCCTCCAAATTTTCATTTTCATTATAACATTCAAGATAACTGTCGCTACCTCCAAATTCTTTGTAGTTGAACTTGCTGAAGTCGTGAAATCCTGGCCATTTCTGGCAACTCCAAGCCTGAGTGCTTGAACCGCAGTGAGCAAAAACAGTTTGGATTTGTCTTACTGCTTATTTCTTGCCAACTATCAGTGACAAAAGCCACTGCTTTTTGAAAACAAACACACACAACTGGTGCTATTCAACAGCTGTTCGCCGTAAGCACGTTGTAGCATCCAAAGGCCATACAAGTGCACGTGACCGACGCTAGTTACAATGTTTGGCAACAGTCTCCTGCCTCAATTAAGCAGCATGGTGTCACAAAGAAACAAAAGAGAATCAATGGCAATTTTCTCCATTAGTTTTTGTTTTTTAAGAGTTGTCCCAAGCAAGCAGCTTCCCTGACTAACAGATGGCCCGATTAAATGGAATCCACTGTATTTCCTCAATTATTTAAAATCTAAGCTTGTATGTGAATTTTGACAATCACTTATTCACTATCCAAATCAAAGGGCAACATAAACCAAAAGCAAGATTATTTCTAATCAATTCTGGCCATGTGCACTTAAGTGACAAAATAAAACCCCGTAATAATGTTAGTGGTTCCCCTGGGAATAATTTTTTATAGAAAACTGGAATAGACATAATTCAAGAAATGAAATTTAAGAGGTGAACTGCCACAGTATAAAGGAAGGAATTTTGCCTTGCTGGAATAAACTGAGCCTGTTCTTTTAAACACAGGAGGTTCTGCAGATTCAGGAAATCCAGAGCAGCACATACAAAATGCTGGAGGAACTCAGGCGCTCAGACAGCATCAATGGAAATAATGAACAGTTGATGTTTCGGGGTCTCTTGGACTCACTTTCCAATAAAAAAGATAGCATTAAAATTCTGACAGTATTAAAACTCTGTCATGAGTGTGACATACGTTGGGGGGAAAAAAACACACCCACAAATGCAAAGTTAGCATTAATTTCAAGAGGATTAGACTATAAAAGCAAGGATGTAATGTTGAAACTTTGTAAATCACTGGTGAGGCCTGACTTGGAATATTGTGAGCAGTTTTGGGCTCTTTATATTAGAAAGGATGTGCTAAAACTGGAGAGGATTCAATGATTCCAGGATTGAATGGTTTGTTATATGAAGAGTGTTTCAGAATGAGAATCAGAATCAGGTTTATTATCACCGGCATGTGACGTGAAATTTGTTAACTTCGCAGCAGCAGTTTGCTGCAATACATAATATAGAAGGAAAAAGAACAAAATAAAATAAATGAAATTTAAAAAAAAATAAGTAAATCAATTACAATATACATATATTGAATAGATTTTAAAATGTGCAAAAACCAGAAATACTGTATATTAAAAAAAGTGAAGTAATGTCCAAGGGTTCAATGTCCATTTAGGAATCGGTTGGCAGAGGGGGAGGAAGATGTTCCTGAATCGCTGAGTGTGTGCCTTCAGACTTCTGTACCTCCTACCTGATGGTAACAGTGAGAAAAGGGCATGCCCTGGGTGCTGGAGGTCCTGAATAATAGACGCTGCCTTTCTGAGACACCGCTCCTTGAAGATGTCCTGGGTACTTCCTAGGCTAGTACCCAAGATGGGGCTGACTTGATTTACAACCCTCTGCAGCTTCTTTCGGTCCTGTGCAGTAGCCCCTCCATACCAGTGATGCAGCCTGTCAGAATGCTCTCCATGGTACAACTATATAAGTTTTTGAGTATATTTGTTGACATGCCAAATCTCTTCAAACTCCTAATGAAGGATAGCCGCTGTATAGCCGAAGGCTCTAGGCCTGTGTTCACTAGAATTTACAAGAATGACGGGTGACCACATTGAAAACTATCAAATGGTGAAAGGCCTTGAAAGAGCAGACGTGGAGGGCATGCTTCCTACGGTGGGTGACTCCAAGACCAGAGGATACAGCCTCAGAATACAGGGGCATCCTTTTAGAATGGAGATGAGGAGGAATTCCTGTGGTCAGAGAGTGGTGAATCTCTGGAATTCTTTGCCATAAAAAGCTGTGGAGGCCAAGTCTTTATGTATATTTAAGGCAGAGCTTGATAAGACTCTTGATTGGTCAGGTCATGAAGGGATATGGGGAGAAGGTGGGAGACTGGGATTGAGAGAAAAACTGGATCAGCCACGATGAAATAGTGGAGCAAACTCAATGGGTCAAATGACCTAATTCTGCTCCTATATCTTGTGGTTTTATGATTATAGCAATACTTTTCAAAGAGAGTGCTTATTTTATTTAATTAATTTAGAGGGCTGTGGAGCAGGCCCTTTCAGCCCACTGAGCTACTCTGCCCAGCAATCCACGTAGCCTAATCACAACACAATTTACAATGACCAATTAGCAAACCAACCCATATGTCTTTGGACTGCGGGGTGAAAGCGGAGCACCTGAAGAAAACCCATGTGATCACAGGGAGGACGCACAGACTCCGAAAAGTTTGGAGTTGAACTCTGAACTCCGATGCCCCAGGCTGTAAGAGTTTCATGCTAAGTCTGCGGGGGGAAATGAATACTCGATACTTCAGGCCGAGATCCTTCACCAAGATCGGAAAGGAAGGGAACAGAAAGCAGAATAAGAAGGTAGGGGAAGGGGAAGTAGTACGGGCTGGCAGGGGATGGGTGAGACCAGGTGAAGAGGAAGGTAGGAAAAAATTCCTAGGCTACTATGGCAGACCCATGCTCAGAGGGTGGTTGGTTTGAAGATTCATTTCTGCCAATCAATAATTTGATGCAAATTTAATTTTCTCACCATTTACTGTAGTTTCGATTGAAGTAAGTCTGTGCCAGTGGTGTCATGGTAACCTGCACCCAGACGTTGGAACAAGAGGTCGTGGGCTCGAATCCAGCCGGCTCCCTGCACACTTTCCAATCGTGTCGGGTTGTGCATCGAGATAGCAACTGGGCCTCGTAGAACAAACAATCACTAAAGAAATGGCAAGGTTGCTGTCTGATGCACCAAGCAAGGCCCGGGGAGAAACTTTAGTTTATACCTTTACCATTGAAGTAAACAATAACTGCCTGCTTCAGTTATCCCGTGGGTTTAAGAGGTTTGAAATTACCTGTAGATCACTACATAGTATCCCTAACACTCTCCCACTTCCCCACTGCCTTCACCTCCCCTGAGACTGGAGCATGCTCTTGAGTTGCTCATTTAATCTCCATTGCTGCAGCTACCGTCATCTGTCCTTGGTGACAGCTGCCAATTTTCTCCCAGAGATTTATGACCCGACGACCTGTAATACATTTTAAGTTCATTTCCTATGCTGTGGGCGCGTTGGCAATGACAGAGACTCCTTGCTGTAATTGAAATACTTGCTGCGGACTACTTACTCACTTGTCCACATCAATTACAGAGCTGTTAACACAGGCAGCCACGAGTAAAGTGTAAAAACAAAGAGAATTCAATGTTGACTCGGCAATTTAATACCAATTAATTTAAGCATTTCCCTAATCAGAGAATCCAAAGGATTCCATTAGCAACCCTTTGCGTTTCATAGGGTTTGAGAAACTGTTTAGCATTGTTCTGTATGGTCCTTGCCAGCTGGATCACTAAACAGAGACTGGCACGGCAGCCACCCCTTGTGAAAAAAAATCGCTTTCGTGTCTGGCCACTAATTGACGTGAGGAAGTAATTGCCTTCAGAGAGCGATGTCAGCAGCTTAACACCAGGAACTATTGGCCACTGACGCTCTGAAGCAGTGGACCGTGAAGCCAAGATGAAAAGATTTCCTTTGCTTCTAAAGTGACAGTCACAATTTTAAACAAAAGGATTCTAAGTGGTTTCCAAAAGATGAGAGGTGGGAAATGTTATTCCAAAGACATACAGGTTAGGGTTAGTAAGTTGTGTGCATGCTGTGTTGACACTAGAAGCACGGAGACACTTGCAGGCTGACTCCCGCACAGCTTTGGACTGTGTTGGTCATTGATGCAAACAAAGCATTTCACTGTATGTTACAATGTACAGTACTGTGCAAAAGTCTTAGGCACACATATATAGCTAGGATGCCTAAGACTTTAACACAGTACTGTAGTAGTTTTATGTACTGCACTGTACTGCCTCAAAAAAAAAACAAATTTCATGTGGCATAGGTGAGTGACGATAAACCTAATTCTGATAAGGGTCTCTATTGTGGGCTCAGAGTGGGAAGGGGGCAGGGAGAGGGGAATCATGGTTGGGAAAATGGAAAGGGAGAGGGGAGGGAGCAGGAAGCACCTAAGAAACGTTCTATAATGATCAATAAACCAATGTTTGGAATCGAATGACCTTGCTTGGTGTCTCAGGGCTGGGTATGTCTGCAGCCGTGCCACCTCCACCCGACACTCCTTCTCTGCCACCTGTCCCATGCCCTTCCCGCAGCGCACTACCCTCGCCATTCCCATCAGCCTTTGCTCCCGCCACATTTACAAACTTGCTCTCCACTCCACATTGACAAATACAGTACTATAGGAAAGTCTTAGGCATCCTAGCTATTGATGTATCTGTCAAAGACTTCCGCACAGTGCTATACGTGACAAATAAAGCTAATCTTTAATCTTTTCATCTTTTATCTTTATTAAAGTAAATATGAAAAAGCAGCACTATCCTTGACCTTTTAGTTAAAACAACAGCTGCTGTGAAAGGGAAGTAGGAGAGGAACTCCCATTTATAGCAGCGTATCAGAGAATTTGTCCAGAATTATTGTTGGTGATCCTGTGTGTAATAGGATTTATTTAGTTGGGCTGAAAGTAGGGTGGATTTGACACAGGCCTGGTGATGGATTCAGCTCAGATTTTGCACAGACAAGATTGAAAATGGCCTGAGTATTTCTCTCTGCTTCCTAAATTCAAGTTTGTTTGTTTTTTCTCACACATTAATAAGAGTTCAGCGTTCTACAATGGGAATCTCTCTTCTCAGTTCTTATTTAGATACTTGTAGCCGTTCCACAGGGTCTATTCAAAGTCGTAGCAGTGAACAAAAATTGCACATCTCATATCAATTTTTAAATTTCACATTGATTTATACATAACTAGCTTGAAGTTGGACATTCAGGATGCCATTGCCAAGAACTCACAGTTCAAGAACTATTCAAGACTACAGTGCATCTAGCATGGCCAACTATCTCAAGAACACGCAATGTTTCCTGATGGAGGCAAAGGGAGGCGTCCCGTTAATTAATTCTTCATCCTTCAACATTCCGCACAATGCCACAAGATTTTCATGTTGCATGGTCCCTTCTCCATCCTGGCCCCTGTTGCAATTTTAAGATCCTTTCCAAACCCATCAACCACCCTGAACTATGAAGTACTGAGAGAAAAGAAATAGAAAATAATGTTATAACTTGCAGGTGCTGGAAATCTGGAGCAACACACACACACACACACACACACACACACACACACTCACACACACACTCTCACACACACACACACTCACACACACACACTCTCACACACACACACTCTCACACACACACACACACACTCACACACACACTCACACTCTCTCTCTCACACACACACACACACACACACACACACAATGCTGGAGGAACTCAGCAGGTCAAGCAGCATCTATGGAGAGGAATAAACAGTTGACATTTTGGCAGTAGAGGAGGGCATGCTGGAATGGAAATGGGAAGTGCAATTACAATGGGGGGGGGCATGGGGAAAGCCTACCTTTTGTGGCGGACGGAATGAAGGTATGAGCATTCAGCCCAAAATGCTCAGAGAAGGATGGAGAAGAAGAAGATGGATAGAAAAAGCTAATAAAGCAGGTCAGGTAGCATCTAGGAAGAGGAATAAACAATTGCTATTTCTGCATGTTACACCCTTCATCAAGATCCTTGATAGAGATTCCAACAAACAAAATTTGTTACCCTATCTCAAACGGAGGAAAACAATAGTTCCGTGCAGGGTTTCAGGAGTCTTTTTAAACATGGACAGAATGTTTTAGAGAAGAACTTCAGAGCTTAGTGGCAAAAGACACAGCCAATGGTGATGTAATTGAAATCATTGATTCTCAGGATTCACCAAGGAAGCGTAGCGATCTAGGTATTTTTTCATCTGTCCATAAGATGGATAGGAAACCTTCATTATAGAAACCGTGGAGCCTCCTATGCTTTTGGAATGATCACAAGGTTTATGACTGATAAACTAAATACAGAAGTTCTGTGAAGACTCCAGCGAAGAGCATCCTGGCTGGTTGTATCACCACCAGGTATTCGGGGGGCGGCGGGGGGGGGGGGGGGGGGGGCACTGTTCCTTCCCTTTTGCCATTATATTCCATGAACCTGTAAACACTACCTCACTATTTTGCTTTCTTTTTGCACAATTGATTTATTTTTTATATCTTCTTATTGTAAGTTACAGTCATGTTTATATATTGCCTAGTACTTTCGCTGCAAAAAAACCAACAAATTTCACGACATATGTCAGTGATAATATAGCTGATTTTGATTCTGAGAAACCCAAACCCAACCCAAGGTTTGGGCGATTTAAACTCTGAGCCAGATTGAAAAGGTCAGGGTGTCGGGGCCGGACACTCTATGAGTTTTACTCGTCTCTGCACTGAACTGAACACTGAATCAGCTACCGTGATTGCCGACTCACTTTCGTCCTCCTCAATTCCGAATGCTATTTGCTCAGTTTTATTGTTTGTACAAATTTTTTCTTGTGGCATTCAACAGTCATTTTTGTTTTAATAGGCTGTAATGGACTCTATTTCTTTACTTTGTGGCTGTCTGGAAGGATGTATAAAGTATACATCCTCAAAGTTGTATAAAGTATACATCAATAATAAATGTACTTTGAACTTTGATCAAGGATTTGTTTTACCTGAACCCACCACAAATCCACTTTTCCTATTTTAGATATGGCACTGCATGTGAGGTGTTTTGCATATATTTAAATCAGTCATCATTTTAACAGTTTCGACAGGAGTCAGTTGAGCAGAGGAACACATTAGCAGGTGACTCAGCAAGTCAATGTTGCAGAACATGATGTAACTGTAATACTTGTACTAAACCACCTGTCTCCACAAAACCATCTATGGCTGTAGAGAGACATTTGAAATTGTAATGGCAACCCTGGGCCCTCTACTAAAGGTCAAAGTATTTAGGAAATACACTTGGTCTGGGCCCAGGTAAGAATATATTATTAAAAGGACACCCAAGGGATTTGCAATGTTGCTTTGAGTCCCCACGCTGGTTTCACTAAGCAATCCTGTCACAATACAAAGAACGGCAAATGATCCAGTTGCTGGTTAGATGTTAATTTTGTGCAGGATGCCTCATCCTAATGTGTGTATGGGCCATCACAAAGTCATGATCTCCCCACCACTGAGCACATCTACATGGAACACTGCCACAAGAAAGCAGCATCCGTCACCATCCAGGGTCAAGCTCCCTCCTCACTGCTGCATTCACAGGAATCTTAGGTTCCGCACCCCTGGTTTTGGGAATAGCTATTAACCTTCAACCATCAGGCTCCTGAACAAGTGTAGATAACTTCACTCACCTCAACTCTGAAATGATTCTACAAACTATGGACTTACTTTCAAGGACTCTGCACCTTGTGTTCTCAATCAATCAGTCAATAAATATTTCCATTTCCTTGTATTTCCACAATTTGTCTTCTTTTACACTTCAGTTGTTTGTCTTTGTGTGTTGTTTTTAATTGATTCTATTGTATTTATTTGTTCTATTGCCAATGCCCACAAGAAAATGAATCTCCAGGTAGTATACGGTGACATGTATGTACTTACATAATAAATTTACTTTGAACTTTGAACATCAGATGATTCAGTTGCTGGTTAGATGCTAATTTCCTGCAACGTGCCTCACCTTAATGTGTTACACCACAGTGCTGCCCCATCACCAAGTCTTTGGTGCCATGACAAATGTTTTCGTGGATATTCTCATTGGGATCCCTGCTTGGGAAAATTCCTGTCCAAAGGTCGTGTTTTTTTAAATCAAATTTCAATAAACTAAAAGAAAATAATAATGGAAGGCTGGTAGTTTTCCAAATAGTGCTCCATGTCAGGTGAGACTCCACACTAGATGTGAAAGGGTTAACATATGAGGAACTGGGCCCGTAATCACTGGAATTTAGAAGAAGGAGGGGGAATATCACATAGAAATCTATTGAATCTTGAAAGGCCACGACAGAGTGGATGTGGAGAGGATATTTCCCATAGTGGGTGAGCCTAGAACCAGAGGGCACAGCCTCAGAATAGAAGGATGTCCCATCAGAACAGAGATGAGGAAGAATTTTCTTAGACGGAGGGTGGTGGATCTGTGAAATTCATTGCTATAGATGGCTATGGAGGCCAAATCGATATATTTAAAGTGGAGGTTGATTGGTTTTTGATTAGTGAAAGGAATCAGTAAGAAGGCGGAGGGAGAGTGGTGTTGAGGAGGAGACTAAATGAGGTGCCAAGGTAGCATAGCTGTCATCAGATGCTATCTTAGGGACATCATAGCTCCGAATTCAATTCCAGCATCCTCTCTAAGAAGTTCCCCATGAGTGTGATGGTTTCCTCTGAGAGGTCCAGTTTCCTCCCATAGTCCCAAGATGTACAGGTCAGTAGGTGAATTGGTCGTTGTAAATTACCTGTGATTAGATTAGGCTGGAATGCTGGTGGTGCAGCTCTTTGGGTCTGAAGGGCCTGTCTTGTGCTGTGTCTCTAAATCAGTGGATCCCAACTTGGGATCCATGGCATAAATTAGGCTGGGAGCGCCCGCTGTAAATAAATAAATAATAGCAAACATGATGGAATGGCAGAGCAGATGCAATGGGTTGAATAGCTTGATTTTGCTCCACAACATTATGGTCTAAATGTACATTTCAACTGTAAAAACACACAATGATCAAAACTGGTTGAGTGTTTTGAGTTAGAAAGAATGGGAAAATGAAGGACTTATATTCCTCTAACAATTCATCATGTTCCTCTGAAATGCCTCTAAGAGCTTAACAGGCAATGAATTACTTTTGAAATGTAATCATTGGTTTATGCAGGTGAACCAGGGTGAAGTGTTGGTTGAAGATCAGTAACCACGGCGACTGTACTAAAGGTATTTTGCAATGATGAATGAAGTGTGTCATTCAAAAATAGAACACATTGGCCAAAGTGTGACTTCTTGCACGCCGCATTAGTGCTAACATGCAAACTGAATCTACTGATAACATGAGTGAAAAAAAAAAACTCCTCTGTTTGATTCCATTTCAGCAATTGCTCCTTCAGTTGACATCTCCTGGATAGATCAGGAAACTATAGATTTCACTTCTTTTATGTACTTTTACATTTGATTTTCATCTTGGATGTGATTCTGGAACTGGCTGAGCCTGTGATATGCAGTTTGGAGATTGTTTGGTGTTCTAGCACTCTGCAGTCTCCAAGAGGCAGAGACAGCACGCAGAAACCTCACGGTGGGCAGGCTGCGAGCCGGTTCGATTTCATTTCGCCATTTAAAGCTTCTATTGTGCGCCGATTGAACTGCCGAGGGAGATTGAAACATCAAGGAGAGGTTTGGGTGCTTCAGTGCTCTGCGGTCTCCGGGAGGATTCCGGGAAGCAGAGTCTGCATGCAGGAACCTCGTGGCGAGGCCCCTGAGGGACGGAGGACAAGTCGTGTTCAACTCCCTTTCGCTGATTAAAACTTCCATTGTTCGCTGAGGGAGACTGAAGCACTGAAGCGAGGGTGGGGGGTGAGCACAAGCTGCCTTTCTTTTTGATGGCCCTGCTACGGAGAGGGGAAGGTGTGCCGCTGGGCCTGGAGAATGTTACCCATGTTTTCTCTGCTTTGGATGTGGACTTGGACTATAGACAAATTTTTCAGTCTTACAGTTTTTATATTCTGTGTTTTTCGCCTGATATTTCTTGCTTTTTTGTGTGGGGAGGGGGATTTGGGGGTTGATGTGCCTGTTCCGTTTGTGTTTGTTTCCTTGTGCAGGAAGGGGGGGATTGATGATCGTGCTGTCTTTCTTTTCTTCCTTGGTTTCTTTGGCTAGCTGGAGAAGAAGAATTTCAAGTTGTACACTTCGATAATAAATGAACCCTTGAACTTTTGAACCTCTGAATTGATATCTTATATAAGCGAGTATTAACCTACCTATATAGACTAGGTTTCAGTCATTTCCGATTGACTTGTACTTCCATCAGATTTTCAGTTGGAAAATCTGATGGAAGTCAATACCGTTTATATTAAAGCTTTGCACAATTTTCAAAGCTTTCGAGTAACCTGACCTGCAGTTTCTGAAGTTCGGTTCACCCTGTATATGTGAAGCCAGTCAGTGAATTCATCATTAAAATGTTGTCAAGACAGGCCAGATCTTCCAAAACTGCCCTGGTGTACTTTAACTTTTAGTCATTAATTCTTAACACTAAAAATGAGTAAGTCCAATCTTTGTCACAGTGCATGTGACTTCATTAGTCTACAAAAGCCAAATATCACGATTAGCAGAAATCTGAAATAAAACACAAAACAAGAAACCCGAAAGAACCCATTAAAAAGAGCAACAAATACCCAATGTGCAGAGAGAGAGAAACACACACAAATCGTGCAAACAATGAAAGCACGCAGCAGCATTCAGACAAAAGGGAACTACGGGTGAACAACACTTTACACTTCTGAGTACCATCAAAATTCTGAACAGTCCATGCACCCACGAACTACCTCACTATTTTACTCTCATTTTGCACTGTTTATTTTTTGTGTCTTCTTATATAACTTACAGTAATTTTTTAATGCATTGCTACTACTACCACAAAGCAACACATTTCACAGCATGTCTGTGACAATAATGTTGATTCTAATTCTGAGCACTTCCAGAAAACTTTCAGTTTCAGAGACAAATAAGAAAGACTCTGCAGCTGCTGGAAATCCGAGCAACACACACAAAAATGCTGGAGGAACTCAGCAGGCCAGGCAGCATCTATGGAGAAGGGTACAGTTGACGTTTCGGGCTGAGAACCTTTGGCAGTCCTGCTTTAAGATTTCAGCTCAAAACATTTGCACAATACTGTACACCTGAGCTGCTGTGTGCTGAACGTGCTACCAAAATATTTCACTGACCAAAGAAGAATGATGATAAAGGTCAACGCATATTCAGGTAACTCTATGAAACTGAAGTACCACACAAAATGCTGGAGAAATTCAGCAGGCCAGGCAGCATCTATGGAAAAAATGTACATATATATAGCCAGTGTGCCTGAGATTTTTGCACAGTGCTATACTTGTCAATGTGGAGCGGACAGTGAGTTTGTAAATCTGGGGGAAGCAAAGGATGTTCGGAATAACGAGGGAGGAGTGCCATAGGAGGGATGTGGTACAGATGGCAGAGAAGGAGTGCCTGGGGCAGTGGCAATGGTGAGAGCAGACACACCCATCCCTGAGACACCAGGCTAGTTTATTCGATTCCAAGCAATTGGTTTGCTGATCATCATAGAATGTCCCTCTGGTGCTTCCCACTCCCTCTCCTCTTCCTTCCCCTTTCCCCAACCATGATTCCCCTCTCCCTGCCCCCTTCCCACACTCAGTTCGCAAAAGAGACCCTGGGAAAAAGTCTCTGGTTATCGACTAATCTGTGCATATTATCGCCCTTATACTGTCCTGCAATCTCCTTAAAATTAGGGTCCTCATATGAGTTATATTGGAAAGCTAGATTATTGTAACTCTGCCTCGTATTTGCTGCCTAGATTCTGTTGTGAGATAGTAATGAATTTCTCAGAAAGCTAGATGGTGGTGACATTGCCTTGTACTTGCTGTTTAGTTTCTGTTGTAGGACAATAATGAATTTCTCAGAAGTTGAATGAGTCAACTTTCTAGAAGAAAGTGAAGGCATTTCATTCAGTCAGTATCTGCACACACAGACCAGACACTCAAACACACTGAAAGAATCCACATTTTGCTCCTTCCAGTCAGCAGTGGATCAGTGAGCTAGAAAATAAAATTTTGGATGATGATGGAGTCTTTCTTTGATAAACATCAAGAAATTTTTTTACACATAATGTGACAAGGTTTGTGCTTTTGTGGTTCATTTCTATTTCTGGCTGCAAGACACTGTCTGCTCACCCGGGATTGACTGAACTGACATTCACAGAAGCTGCTCGTGTCAAAGACACAAAACAAATAGCTCAAAAAAATCAAGAGAAGTATTAGTGGGAACCCACACTCAGTGGCTAATTTATTAGCTACCTCCTGTACTGACAGTGTGGAAACTGAGTGTATGTCCATGATCTTCTGCTGCTGTAGCCCACCTACTTCAAGGTTCGATGTGTTGTGCTTTCAGAGATGCTCTTCTGCACACCACTGTTGTAATCCGTAGTTATTTGAGTTACTGTCACCTTCCTGTCAGCTTTAATCAATCTGGCCATTCTCCTCTGACCTCTCTCATTAACAATATGTTTTCGTCCACTGCATGTTTTATTTTTGATTTTCACACCATTCTCAATAAACTCCAGATTCTGCTGTGCATGAAAATTCCAGGAGATCACAAGCTTCAGAGATACTCAAACTACCCTGTCTGGCACCAACAATCATTTCAAAGTCAGAGTCAGTTAGTTCACATTTCCTCCCCATTCTGATGTCTGGTCTGAACAACAACTGAACCTCTTGACCATGTCTGCATGCTTTTCTGCACTGAATTGCTGCTACATGATTGGCTGACTGGATATTTGCATTAATGAACAGGTGTATGGGTGAACCTAATAAAATGGCAACTGAGTGTGCAGGTTTCCCCCGCTATCCGAAGGTAGAGCATTCCTGTGAAACCATTTGTAAGCCGAAATGTTGTGAAGCGAAGAAGCAATTACCATTAATTTATATGGGAAAAAATTTTGAGCGTTCCCAGACCCAAAAAATAACCTACCAAATCAAACCAAATAACACACAAAACCTAAAATAGCACAAACATATAGTAAAAGCAGGAATGATATGATAAATATACAGCCTATATAAAGTAGAAATATTATATGTACGATGTAGTTCCACTTAGCAAAATCGGGAAGACAGCGAAGCAAAATAGATATGGAGAAAAAAAATTGGCATGTACACGCCTACGCACGTACATGCATGCGCACACAACTGCCTGCACAAGGCTTCACGGTCACTGTAGTCCTTCTCGGGGTTAACAAACGTATAAAGCGGGTGTCTTTTTTTCGTAAAAGTGAAAATCCTCTGGTTAGCGAAAACAGGTACTAATGTAGGTCTTTCATAACAGCGAGCTGTCGTAAAGCGAACGCTTGAGAAACAGAGGCCAACTGCATTAACTGCTAAGTGCCTAAAGGTTAGCTTTATTTGTCACACACTCATCGAAACATACCAGGAAATGTATTGTTTGCCTCAACGATCAACACAGCTCGGGGACGCACTGGGGGCTGCCTGCAAGCATCAGCATGCCTTTGGTGTCAATGTAACATGTCCACAGCTCACTAACCCCGACGTTAACCTGCACGCCTTTGGAACGTGGGAGGAGCATCCACACGGGGAGGACAAACACTGCTTCACAAACAGTCTGATTGCCGATCTCGGGCGCTGCAAAGCATTTTGGGAACTACTATGCTTCTGTGCTTTATTCCTTAGGAGAGGAATAAAACGTCCCGATGACGTGCCTCTGCCCAAAACGTCAGCTCTTTGTTCCTCTCCATGGATGCTGCTTGACCTGCTGAGTTCCTCCAGCATTTTGTGTGCGTTGCTCTGTAATTCCAGCATCTGCAGAATTTCTTTGTGCTTACACTATAATTTCACTTTTAGCTCAGTTTTTCTGTTCTGTATGTGCATTTTATAGTCTTGAGTGGCAATGGCTGTGTGAAAAGTTATCAGTACAGTTTCCATGACACAACCTTTTGTCTGTTTTGTTGAATATGATAGTAACACCATGATTGGTGGTTGTCTGCCAATGGCTGGAAACCCCTGTGCATGTAGATTTTAAAGTGCAAAAGCCATTGCAGTGGGGCAGTTCCATTCTCTCGACCTTGGATGTCCAGGTCCAGTGGTACAAGAAGTCACCAAAACTGGGGTCTTCCTTGTTTTCAGTAGACGACCATGACTTGTGTGCCTTGTGCTCTTGCAGAGCTGCCTTCCTGGCCGTTGGATCTCACCCCCCCAGTCCGCCGGAGCTGACTTTGCAGCTAGGTCCGGCAGCTCCCTCTCTCACCAGGGAATGAGGCCCACCTCATAACATCATGAGCACGTGATCTACCACCATCCATTTTACAAAAACAAAAGTGGCTCCTGTATGAAATTGGTGACAAAGTGGTGTGGTTGTTAGCATAATGTTACTATAGCTCCAGCAATCAAGCTCCAGTTCCTGCTGCTGTCTAGAAAGAGCCTGTACTTTCTCCCCATGACCACATGAGCATGGTCTGTTGGTGCTGGAAGCAAGTCGACACTTGCGGGCTGCCCCCAACACATACTTGGACTGTCCTGGTTGTTGACGCAAGGAATGCACTCCACTATATGTTTCAATGTTTCAGTGTACGTCTGACAAATAAAGCTCATCATTTCTCTGAGTTTTTTGTTTTTGATTATTGAAGATAAGCAGCAGGGCCAATATTCTGAGTGGTTTGCGCCAGGTGAGGCTGCCATGAAGCTAGCCTGCACATTTTAAAGATTGGTAGAACCTATCGTGGAGAAGTGAATTCTGACTTTGGAAGCTGAGAGGATTAGCATGAACTGGGAAAGCACTGGTTCCAAGCTTCTCAGATGCTGCATTGGAGACCTCATTGCTAGGAATATTAAGCAGGGGAGAGATTTTCACTTTCCCAAATGAGCTGGAAGCTTATCGAGCACAAGTTCAGAAAACATTTGGAGTTGGCGTCTGTATAATCACTATCCTGTGGGCTGGATGTCGTTCTGAATCAGATTGAATCTCCGATTCATTATCACTGTCTTATACAATGTGAGGTTTACAAAAAGAGAGAAAAATAATGTGATAGTATTATTGGGTTAATGCATGGCGGAGTGGAAGAAGCTGTTCCTAAAACATTGAGTGTGGGTCTTCAAGCTTCTGAACCTCCTCCACGATGGCAGCAATGAGAAGAGAACATGTCCTGGGTGGTGAGGGTCCTTGACAGATTCAAGCCTCCGTAACCAGTCAGAATGAGCAGGCCAAAATAAAGTACTTGGAATTGAGACCACATGGGAATGTTCAAGGATAATTGGTAGAACTTTGTAAAAATATGAATGATGTGATGCATTTGCAAATATGGTTGAGAATGTTTCCTTTTGTTTTATATTGACATGGTTGTTCAGCAGACATTGTGACGATAGAGAGAAGGAAGGGTATAAGAAGAATGAGGAAAAACAATTATGATTTTGACTTTGCAGTGAGATCAGTTCTTTCTGGACAGCCCAAGTTGAAAGAGGCTGCCTAGCCATCACTGTCTTTCTTCTTCCTTCATGTTCCTACTACTCAGCAAGTCAAGTTTATTGTCATTTAACTATATACAGTACATGCATACCATCAAACAAGACAATGTTCCTCTGGACCAGGGTGTAAAGCGTAGTACACATGACACACAATAACTTATGAAAGTAAGAATTAAATCGACCAATGAATTAGGCATAAATAAGCACAGTAAAGTGCATAAATTAAACTTTGTAGGGGACAGAACAAGTTAACAGGTGACACTACAAATACAATGCAGCAGAGAGTTCAGAAGCCTAATGGCCCGAGGGAAGAACCTGTTTCCCGTCCTGACTGCACTGGGGTCTCCTACCTGCAGGTAGAAAGTCAAGGAGGATGCTGGATGAACGGGTGGGATCCTAGATAATACTCTGGGTCCTGCATATGCAGCAGCCCTGGTAAATGTCCCTGATGGATGGTAGTGAGACCCCTATGGTCCTCTTGGCAGTTCTCTCAGTCCTTTTGTAGGGACTTCTGCTCCAATGCTCTGCTGCTTACAGCCAGATGGAGATGCAGCTTGTCAGAATGCTCTCAATGTTGCTCCTGTAAGATTCAGTTAAACTTGTGCAAAGAGATTTTTCTCCAAAGGTGCAGATGAGACCACTGAGAATCTTGTCAACTCTCCTGATTACTTCTGAGCTTGTCAAAGATCAAACCCCAAAGCAAATTTATTATCAAAGTACACACACTGTGTGTCACCGTGTACTAACGAGATTCATTTTCTTGCAGACATTCACAGTGTATTCAAAGAGACACAATAGAATCTACAAGAAACTGCACATGACAAACAACCAAGAAGCAAAAAGCAACAAACTGTACAAATACAAAAAAGGAAAATAATGATTATAATAATAAACAAACAAAAATATGGAGAACACAAGCTGTAGAATCCAAAGACCGAGTCCACAGATTGTGGCTCGTGGACATCTGGTTTCCTCCTACTGTAGTCAACAATCAGCTCTTTGGTTTTGCTGACACTGAGTGAGAGGTTGTTGTGGCATCATTCAGCCAGATTTTTAATCTCTCTCCAATATGCTGAGTCATCACCACCTCTGATTTGGCCAAATATGGTCAGGTGGTCCAGGTAGTGACAGCAGATGTTATCGATTAATATGCGATTCATTCTGTGCACGGTGGGCATGGGATGTAAACAGGAGGCAGCTGTTCAGTCATTATCTAAAGCCATTGGCCCCCAATGGTTTCCTGTGGTTGACTCATCAGATCCCCACAGAATGAAAACATTGTACTTGTGGCCTGGTAACTGAGGATGATATGTTGCTTGTGGTCACATACCAGACAGAGGAGCTCAAGATCACAAAAAAACCTAGACAAAATAAATAAAGAGAAACTTTTTCTATTGGTGGAACGGCTTAGAATCAGAAATTCACGGTAATTGGCAAACAAAACCTAAAGAGGCCTGAGAAGAATATTTTTTATGTAGCATGTGTGGTTTTCAAAAATCAATTCTTTAAGTACCAAATGAAAAGCAATTCATAGAAGGGAAAGCAATGGAATGAACCAGGAAATAGAACTGGACTGCTCTGACAAAGTGCTGGCACAGCCTTGATAGCTCAAAATGATTTTTCTGTGCAGCAACCACAGTATAATGTCTCACTGTCCCTGCACAACATCTGTTAAATACTTTCCTGCTGCCCTTGTTGTGTTCATAATTATTGAGTCTGTTCATATCTTCACATTTATTTAAGTTTGATGATTGATGTTTATGCATGTGACCATTCTAATTGTTAATTGCTCATGGATGTTTGCACTATTGTCTTGTAAATCGTTGGTTGCTTTTGTGTTGTCTGTTATGGTACTGTCCTGTGTTTAATGCTTGGCACTGAACCACTATCAATTCTGGTATGTTTTACATATTGGCAATAAAGTGATTCTGATTCTAATTATGCCACCACCACCACCACTCTATCATTTCCTGTCCCAGACACTTCTGTGCCTAGTATCAATTTATGGGCATACAATCAATCTTTGGATATAAACTACTAATGTATTCATACAGTACTGTGCACATACACAGTATAATGCCAGGGTGCATAAAACTTTTGCACAGTACTGTATTTGTCAACATGGAGCAGAGAGCAAGCTTGTGAATCTGGCAGGTGCAAATGATGTTGGGAATGGTGAGGGTGGAGTGCCACGGGAGGGGTGTGGGACAGGTGGCAGAGAAGGAGTGCCATTAGCAGGGGGTGTCACTGGTGCAGACACACCCGGCCCTGAGACACCAAGAAAGGTCATTTGATTCCAAACAATTGGTTTATTGGTCAATATAGAATGTCTCTCTGGTGCTTCCTGCTCCCTCCCCTCTCCCTTCCCCTTTTTCCAACCATGATTCCCCTCTCCCTGCCCCCTTCCCACTCTGTCCACAATACAGACCCAGATCAGAATTAGGTTTATCACCACTCACATGTGCCATAAAAATTGTTTTTTTTTGCGACAGCTGTATAGTGCAATACATAAAATTATTACAGTCTGTACAAAACTCTTAGGCACCCTAGTCACAGTTTATCTAGATGCCCTAAAGAAGGGTCTCAGCCCAAAATTTCAACTATCTATTCAGTTCCATAGATGTTGCCTGGCCTGCCGAGTTCATCCAGCGTTTTGTGTGCGCTACTCTGGATTTCCTGCATCTGTAGACTTTTTTGTGTTTCTGTATATATTGAGTTTTTTAAATTATTGTGTTCTTTATCTTATTGTGTTTTTTTTTGGTGCTGCATCAGATCTGGAGTAACAATTACTTTGTTCTCCTTTACAAATATGTACTGGAAATGATATGAAATAATCTAGAATCTTGAATCTTAATTTTTGCCCACCGGTCTTCTCAAGTTTACGTTATTCAAAATTGATGTTAAAAAGCACTTTCTGCTGTCATTTTAATTCCAGTCTGACTTAGTTAAGAACACCAGCTCCAAGAATAAAATCTATATTTGCAAAGGGCAGACAAATCTGACTGTATTTCCTGTGATTCATCACGATTCCCTCTCAAACCAAGAGTGGGTGACCAGTTGTGCAAATGACACACAGCTGTAAGTGTGTGTAGCATGACTAAATCTTTCAATGTTTTGACTTCTTATTCTCATTCTGACATATCTGTCCATGGCCTCCTCTTGTGCCAAGATGAAACCACCCTCAGGGTGGAGGAGTAACACCTTATATACCATCTAAATAATTTTTCTCTCCCCCTCCCCTCTTCTTCTATTCTTCGCTCTGGAATCTTTGCTCTTCTCACCTGCCTATTACCTGGTGTCCCTCCTCCTTCCCTTTCTCCTATGGTCCACTCTCCTCTCTTATCAGATTCCTTCCTCTCCGGCCCTTTACCTTTCTCATTCACCTGGCTTCGCCTATCACCTTCTAGCTATCCTCCTTCTCTTTCCCTCCAACCTTTTTATTCTGCATCTTCCCCCTTCCTTTCCTCTCCAGAAGAACTGTCTCGGCTTGAACTGCTGACTATTTATTCATTTCTATAGATGTTGCCTGACTTGCCGAGTTCCTCCAGCATTTTGGTGTGTTGCTTTGGATTTCCAGCATCTGCAGAATCTCAAGTTAATGTTGACTCTTCAATCCACAGATATTGATAATACTGCAGCTCGGTGATGTAGCAGTTAACACGTCACTTTACAATGCCAGCAGGAAGATTGCGGCTTTAACATAAAAGATTGAGAGGAGAGGAGAGGTACACAAAATCATGAGGGGTATAGATAGAGTAAATGAAAAGCAGGCTTTTTCCACTGAGGTTGGGTGGGACTACATCCAGAGGTCATGGGTTAAGGGGAAACTTCTTCACTCAGAGGGTCACGATTGTGTGGAATGAGCCGTCAGCACAAGTGGTGCATTTGAGCTCGATTTCCATGTTCAAGCGAAGTTCGGATAGGTACATGGATAGTAGGGGTATGGAGGACTATGGTTCTGGTACAGGTCAATGGGAGTAGACAGTTTAAATGATTTAGCACAGACTAGATGTGTTGAATCGCCTGTTTCTGTGCTGTACTTTTCTATGTGTTTATATCTATTGTGTTCTTTAAAAATTATATTTTGTTCTTTACCTTACTGTAAACAAAAGAAATTGTGCGGATGCTGGAAGTCCAGAGTAACACACACAAAATGTTGGAGGACCTCAGCAGCATCTAAGGAAATGAATAAAGAGTTGATGTTTCAGCCGAGACCCTTCTTCAGAAGCTGCAATCAGTGAGAACACCTGAAGAAGAGTCTTGGCCCAAAACATCAACTGTTTGCTCATTTCCTTTATCTTATTGTGTTTTTTGTGCTGCATTGGATCCAGAGTAAGAATTATTTCATTCTCCTTTACACTTGTGTACTGGAAATGACATTAAACAGTCTTGAATTGACCTTAAAGTATGTTATATTCTTAAATTCATGCAGTCATGAATGCATTCATATTTAACCAAAGCAATGTTATTTTATGTATTCTGTTGACATCTGCAGTCTTTCAGTGCATTACATCTCGGTGATGTAGGAGTATTTTGCACACCACGGCGCTTTCCTACCGCGTTGCCCAGTGAAAGGAGTTGATGAAGCTTGATCGAGTGTCTCGCCTGCTATACAAGACTCGACAGCGACGCCCGCTGCCAAATGTGTGGCCGTACAAAGAAAAGGAAGATAAATCGCGTCAAGGAACGATGAGGAATTGGAGCATTGCCTTGCTCTGCGCAAGAAGTTGCAAAAGTTTTATGAGGTGATCTCGAGGGCTATTATGCAAAGTGGACTGAAGAGGAGAAAGAGGAAGTCTTTGATCTGTTGGCAAAGAAACTGCGATCAATGAGAACGGAGAGATACAGGTCTCAGGGTGACACCTAACTCAATCCCTGACGAAGAGTTGATTAACACGAGTGGGACAATCTGACAGGCGGACTGGCAGCAATTCTCAAATAGAGCAACTCATCACGCTTGCACTTTATACCTTCGGCAGAGTTAAGAAGCAACATCAATCAGCCGAGTTATAAGGAGGTGTCTTTGATCAAATCACGGTGTGCAGTTTAAGATGCTTTTAACTCGATCGAACAATGCGATAAATAATAATCCTATTTTCACGGTACTGAGGGGAGAGGGAAGTGGTTCCTGACTCCTAGGATTAGGCTGGTGATCTAGCCATGACATTGTGCCTTCTTATTGCCTCTTGTCAGGCTATTCACCTATAACTAAGCAGAAAGAAAGTTACACCACAGCAAAAACACAATGAGGGAGTTAGCCTGGTTCATGTATAACTGGAACTAGTGAAATTTAGTCTAAATTTCCTTAATCTAAAGTAGTTTTGTATTAAAAGAAGTCTTATCTAGCAGTATAATGTAGAATTGCACGGAAGTTACAGTGCAAAAAACGAGTTATTCAGACCAGCTGGTTGCTATATTTATGTTTACAAAATGATATAGAACTTAGAACAGTACAGCACAATATAGGCCCTTTGGCCCACAATGTTGTGCTGAACTTTTAACCTAATCTAAAGCCAATCTAACACTTCCCTCCTCCATAACCCTCTATTTTTCTTCCATCCATGTGCCGATCTCGGAGAATCTTAAATGTCGCTGATGTATCTGCCTCTGTCACCGTCCCTGGTAGAGTCTCCATTCTCTGTGTAAAATAACTCTGACATTCCCCTATATACTCTCCCCCAATCACCTTAAACATATGCACCTTGTATTAGCCATTTCACCCTGGGAATCAGTCTCTGGCTTTCCACTCAATCTGCGCCTCCTGTACGGTTTATTTATTGAGGTACAACACAGAACAGGTTTGCGCCACACCGCCCAGCAATTCCCCAATTTAATCCTAGCCTAATCATGGGACAATTTACAGTGACCAATTAACCTAGGAACTGGTACGTCTTTGGAACATGGGAGCAAACCAGAGCTCCTGAAGGAAACCCATGAGATCACAGGGAGAACGTACAATCTTATTACCGGTAGCGGTGGGACATGAACCCAGGTCACCTGTACTGAATCGTGTTACGCAAACCACTACACTACCATTCTGTGCTCTCTATCAAGTCACATCTCATCCTTCACTCCAAAGAGAAAAGCCCTGACTCACTCAATCTTTCCTCATAAGACATGCTCTTCAATCCAGGTAGCATCTTCGTAAACCACCTTTACCTTTTACAAATCTTTCTCCTGTTATGACGGTACCGTCATATTTGTAAATTCCTTTCCTCCTTACCAGTTATATAATGATACTTGGAAGTATCTACACTCCTGTGGCTGATAAAGTGACCATCCAGTGTATATTCATGGGCTTCTGCTGCTGTAGCCCATCCTTCGGCCCTTAACTGAGGGGTCCATGGATCTCCATTTGAAAACCCCTGCTCCAGAGACTGTTGTGTGTGAAAATCCCAGGAGATCAGCAGTTTCTGAGATACTCAAACCTCTCCATCTGGCACCAACAATTATTCCATGGTCAAAGTCACTTAGGTTACATTTCTTCCATAGAACCATAGAACATTACAGCACAGAAACAGGCCTTCTGGATCTTCTTGGCTGTGCCGAACCATTTTTCTCCCTAGTCCCACTGACCTGCACCTGGACCATATCCCTCCATACGCCTCTCATCCATGTACCTGTCCAAGTTTTTCTTAAATGTTAAAAGTGAGCCCACATTTACCACTTCATCTGGCAGCTCATTCCCCATTCTGATGCTTGGTCTGAACAACAACTGAATTTGATGACCATGTCTTTTATGCATTTTATGCTTTTGTGCATTGAGTTGCCACTGCATGATTGGCTGATTAGATATTTGCATTAACAAGCAGGTGTATACGTGTAGCTAATAAATAAGCCACTGAGAACATTCTGGCTTCCAAGAGGACCACAACCTTATTGTAGGGTTTGGAGGCTTGCATGTTTCAGTGACCCAGAGAGCTATGTTGGCTGGATTCAGGGCTTTATGCTTTGGCTCTTGGTAGGGTCACCGATGCCAAATGGATCAAAGGGTAGAGGCCAGACTAGGAATGGTCCACCGGTCCTCCAGGTTTGGGGGTTCAGCTAAAGGCTAACAACCCTGACTGGTCAAACCAATCTGTTATGAAAACAGCAATGAAGAATCTTTCCACATCTGAGTTTGACAGTATTGCTGAGCCTCTGCCCAGGACTGCATGATTCACAGTTAGAACATAGACCACAAAAAATCTACAGCACATTACAGGCCCTTCAGCCCATAATGTTGTGCCGACCATGTAACCTACTCTGGAAACTGCCTGGAATTTCCCTACTGCACAGCCCTCTTTTTTTCTAAACTCCATGTACCTATCCAAGAGTTCCTTAAAAGACTCTATTGTATCCACCTCTATCACCTTCACTGGCAGTGCATTCCGTGCACCCACCACTCTCTGTGTGAAAAACTTACCTCAGACACCCCCTTGTACCTACTTCCAAGCACCTTAAAACTATGCCCCCTCATGTTAGCCATTTCAGCCCTGGGAAAAAGCCTCTGGCTATCCACACGATCAATGCCTCTCATCATCTTAGTGTGAAAACGGAACTACCCACATGATGAAGGGAGCTCTGAACACCAGCAGAGATGGAAGGACATTCATTGCTGCCCTAAACACCATCGGCATAGCAGACATTAGAGTAGAGAGAGAAAACATTATGTTCTGATGTAGATAAGGAATTTTAAAGCAGCACAAGAGATCTTTTCCATTGCCCTCCTAAAACAGCTACTCCCCTATGCGAAATTTCAATTCAACCTAACCAATCATTTAATCATCTTTATATTGAGTAGATTGCATCGATCCATTCCTAACGGATCCTGTCATTAGCATGCCAGTCACGAGGAAATAACAACAGTTGATAAATAAACCACCTTTAGAACCTGCCTTTAACACTGCAGTACCAACAAACTGTGTCACCAACCACAAAAGGCACTGACACGCATACTTAATCAAATAATATTCCCCCCACTACCTACTTAGAAGACATGTCCTCTTCAAAAACTTAGCAACACACAAAAAATGCTGGAGGAGCTCAGCAGTTCAGGCAGCATCTACAAACAGTTCGACATTTTGCGGCTGAGACCCTTCTTGAGGACCAAGAAGGAAGAGGGAAGATGCCAGAATAAGAAGGTGGGGGTGGGGAAGGGAGACAGCTGGGTGGTGACAGATGGAAGCAGCAGAGTGGGAAAGGTCAAGGGTTGGAGAGGAAAGTGGACCATAGGAGAAAGGAGGAGGGGACCCATGGGCAGGTGATAGGCAAGTGAGAAGAAGTGAAAGGTCAGAGCGGGGAATAGAGGAAGAGTGGGGAGGGGTAATTTGTTCACTAGAAGAAGAAATCGAAATTCATGTTATTAGGTTGAATGCTACCCAGGTAGAATATGAGGTGTTGCTCCTCCACCTTGAGGGTGGCCTCATCATGGTACAGGAGGAGACCATGGACCAACATGTCGTAATAGTAATCGGAATTAAAACGTTTGACCACCGAGGAATCCTGTTTTTGTCAGATG
The DNA here is from genome assembly GCF_048418815.1 of Hemitrygon akajei. Taxonomy (NCBI): domain Eukaryota; kingdom Metazoa; phylum Chordata; class Chondrichthyes; order Myliobatiformes; family Dasyatidae; genus Hemitrygon; species Hemitrygon akajei. The sequence continues at coordinate 170,873,921 of NC_133132.1, forward strand.
GAGCGGAGGTGCTGGAGGAAGCAGGCCACGGGGAAAAACAGTGAAATATTTGAGCACTTCTCCTTTCGTCTAGAGCTATTTAAGCAAACATCCCCTCTCGAAAGCTGAAATGGTATAAACTGGGCATCAGCGTCTACCCAAACCACAATGTAGCTAACCTTGTGTGAGGGCCATTCCACTTTAACAGAAATCACGCACAGAACTGGGGCAGCAAGTCACTCCTGACAGCGAGAGGCTGCCCAAAACAATCTGGAATTAATAAATCCCTGGCTGCTTCTTTTGCAATGGGTGCATTCTTACTGTGGGCAAAGCTTTCCAGAGGGTCTGAAATATTGAGCAGTAGAGCTGGAATACATTAATTCTCCTTTTAAAGAAGGAATTTTTGCAGTAGCCTCCTCTTCAGTGTCCATCCCAAAACGACAGCCATACTGCTCAGATTACAGAAGATGGCTACATTTACATTTACACCAGTAACCTCATATTCAGATGGATTTACAAGATGCTGTAAGAATATTTAAAAGGATTTTTGATCTCTAAACCAACACGACAGATAAACAAGTCTTTGATAGCTATCTGTTTATTTGGAAACACAGTGAGCAACAGGTCCCTCCAGCCCAAAGAGCCACACGGCCCAACAAACCACCAATTTAACCCTTGCCTAATCACAGCACATTCTCACTTTTGGGTTCTCTACGGTTTGATGCATAATGTTTTGTGTGTTATTTATTTGCTTTATGCCGTTTGTATGATTTGTTCTTTTTTTAATGCACGTCTTAGGTGCTGTGTGTGAGTTTTCTTCAATGTTGTTTCTTTGTTTTATGGCTGTCTGCAATAATACGATTTTCAGGGCTGTATACTATATACCTACTTCAATAATAAATGTTCATTGAATGGCTAATTGACTTACTAACTGGTGCGTCTTTGGACTGTGGGAGGAAACCGGAGACCCGGAGGAGGAAGCCACGAGTTTCCCGGGGAGAAAGTACAAACAGTTTACAGATGGTGCCTGAGTTGAACTTTAAATTCCAGAACATCCCGAGATGTAATAGTTTCATGCTAACTGAGATGCAATCTCGTTATGTTCAAATTAGCTGCAAGCAACGATGGCCCCATTCCAAGAATAGTTTATTGGGTGAAAACACTTGTGGGAATCCTGAATTCCTTGGTCCCCTGCTTGTTGGTTTCCTTTTAGCAAGCGGGGTGGCTTCTGTCACTTCTATTGCTGCGGTCTGATTGTGTGCAGACTAATAATAAGAGTTAAAATCCAAGGGTGAGGTTCTTCGCTCCAAAAGCAAAGAACTTCTTCACCCTTCCCCTGCAGAATATGAGGGGTGCCCACCACAAAAACAGCAGAGAAACAAGAGATTTAACCAAATCCCAGCATTGCGAACATTTGGAAATTTTTAACGGAGCTTTGCATAGCTTGGGAACAAATAATAAACTTAACTAGTGAATTTCAATGAGGATTACCCTATGTATCATAAGGGTGATATAATAGCAATGATTAAGAGCATCAAAACTTACAGGAAGAAGGCAGCACAATGGGATTCAGATGGAAAATAAATCAACGAAGATGGAATGGCAGAATCGACTTGATGGGCTGAAAGGCCTAATTCTGCTCTCATGTCTTAGGGTCTTATAAGATTGATGGTCAAGCTATAGGATTCAAGAAAAAGCAACCTATTAAAATAAATGTTAATTTATTTTAGTTTTAGTCCTGATGAAGGGTCTCAGCCCAAAACATCAACCGTTTGTTTATTTCGATTGACGCTGCCTGACCTGCTGAGATCCTCCAGCATTGTGTGTGTGTTGCTCTGGATTTCCAGCATCTGCAGACTCTCTTGCGGTTCTCACCGGCACTTCATCGTTCACCCGCACTGCACTTTTTCAGTAGATTTTACACTTTATTCTGAATTGTATCATACTCAAAATGCTGGAGAAACTCAGCAGGTCAGGCCAGAAGGACTGAGACCCCTCATCAGGTGCTGATCTTTCACTCTTTATTCCTCTCTATAGATGTTTCCTGACCTGCTGAGTTCCTCCAGCATTGTGAATGTGTTAGTTTATATTTCCAGCATCTGCATTATTATTACTTTACATTATTCTAAGGTTGTTGTAGTTGGGATAAGCTCCCACTACCTATTAAATGCTGCCAATGGCCTGCATCTCAGGTAATCAAATGAAACTTGTTATTGAATGAAGTCCTGGTGAAGGCCCTCGGCTCGAGACATCTACTGTGTGTTCATTTCCATGGATGCCGCCTGACCTGCTGAGTTCCTCCAGCATCTTATGGGTGATGCTCCTGATTTCCAGCAGCTGTACTTACAAGAAGTGTTAATGCAATTTCCCAGAGTTTCAATGAGTATTTCACTGAACTGGGTGGAATTCTGCTGTATGTGAAATCATAGCATGTTTCCATTTTGAATCTGAAAATACCTGGCAGTCTGATTTTAGGTTTTGGTACAGACAAAATTTACACATGAACAAAGCTTACAGACTTTTACCACAAATCTAGGCTGACCTAGTATCAGTGACTATTATTCCCAATTGTGAACTCAAGATCAGAACAGATTAGACTGGCTTTATTTCTCACAGTGAAATACGTTGTTTGCGTCTACAACCAACACAGCTCGAGGACTGTGCTTGGGGCAGCCTGCCTATGTCATGATGTTTCCAGTTCCAACATAGCTTGCCTACAAGTCACTAAGCATGTGCACCTTTGGAATGTGGGAGGGAACTGGACACTGGGAGGAAACACGTGCAGTCACAGGGAGAATGTACAAACTCTCCTTACAGCAGCAGTGGGAATGGAACCCTGATTCTGGGGCTGTGAAGCACTGTGCTAACTCACACTACTGTGCCACCCCACTGTTTCCTACCCAGATTTCATACCAAGAGATTCTGCTGATGCTGGAAATCTTCAGCAAGGCACAGAAAATGCTGGAGGGACTCATCAGGTTAGGCAGCATCCATGGAGGGGAACAATCAGTTGATATTTCAGGCTGACTTAAAACGTTAACTATCTACTACAGATGCTGCTCGACTTGCTGAGTTCCTCTAGCAATTTGTGTTCTTAGGTTTTCTGACCCTATGGTGGAGAAAACAAGCTGAGGTGGCAAATGAAGAACACTACAAGCCATTAGCACAACATTTAAGTGTTTTAGTTTAACTGCACCATTTCAATCTACACAATTATTAGTGAACTGACATTTTAAAGCCACTGTGTTACAGATATCCATTCAACAAACTTACACTTTGCCATTCAATTTCTACCTATTATTGAACGCTGCTTTGACCATCTCCGAACTGGATTGAAACACGTAGCACCAATATCGACACATTTAATTGTTTCTGTCTTCTCCCAGTCCTACTTATTGAGAGTTAGCTATCGATCAGAGACAATATATACTGTTTTATCAAATAGGGCAAGTAAGAGCTGTTTTCTCGAGAGCAATGGAGGCTAACGGGAGATTTGATAAAAGTTCATAAGATAGAGTAGACAGCCATTATCATTTTCTCAGAACAAAAAAGTCTGGTACCAATATTTAAGTGATAGAACAAGGATGATCAAATAACGAACAAAAGAGATCCTGCAGATGTGGTGGTAGAGGCAGATAGGAGTGCTTAAGCGATTCTTAAAATAGGCACATTAAAATGCAGAGATGGGAGGGAAGAGGGATTAAGTTAATTAAGGATCATTGCATTAATTAGTTTGGCACGGAATCATGAGCTGAAGGTCCTACCATGTGCTGTAATAAGCTACACTCAGTGGCCACTTCATTAGGTACACCTGTACACCTATTCAATAATGTAAATACCGAATTAGCCAATCATGTGGCAGCATCTCAATGCATAAAAGCATGTAGACATGGTCAGGAGGTTCAGTTGTTGTTCAGACCAAAGATGAGAATGGGAAAGGAATGTGATCTAAGTGACTTTGACTGTGGACTGATTGTTGGTGCCAGATGGGGTGGTTCGAGTATCTCAGAAACCGCTGATCTCCTTGGATTTTCACAAACAGTGTCTAGAATTTACAGAGAATGGTGTGAAAAACAAAAAAACATCCAGTCAGCAGCAGCTCTGTGGGCAAAAATGCCTTGTTAATGAGAGAGGTCAGACGAGAATGATCAGACTGATTCAAGCTGACAGGAAGGAGACAGTAACTCAAATAACCATGCGTTACCACAGCGATGTACAGAAGAGCATCTCTGAATGTACAGCATGTTGAACCAGTTAATTAGGTACAGGAGGTAACTAATAAAGTAGCCACTGAGTAAATATTCTTATTTTAGTAATCTCACGAACCCTAGTGCTGATTATGTTTACATCATTAGGCCGTAAACTTTGTGTCTGCATGCACTGGGATGAATTAATTCATGAGGCCATCCAGAGTGTTTCCAAGGTTTTAAGGACTGGAAATACATAATGGATTTTGGACACATATTGTTAGATCATAATAATTCTCCTCACCTCCATATGATCTCCATGTGCAGGCGGGGTGGGGGGGGGGTCTTCCTTCCTTGTCTGCTATGGTCCATTCTCCTCTCCTATCAGATTGCTTCTTCTTTACCTATCCGCACCTATCTCCTCCCAGCTTCTTACTTCGTAACCTCCTTCCTCACCCATCTGGTCTCACCTATCACATTCTAGCTTTGAACTCTTTCCCCTTCCCCACGATCTCATTCTGCCCCCTTCCTTTCCAGACCTGATGAAGGGTCTCAGACTGAAGCGTCATCTGTTTGTTCATTTCCATGGATGATGCCTGACGTTCTGAGTTCCTCCAGCATTTTGTGTGTGTTGTTCTAGATTTCCAGCATCCACAGAATCTCTTGTGTTTATTATTAGGTCATCTTTGGCTTTAAGTGATATATTCACCAGAGTGAAATTTTCTGTGAAATCATTTTTCTCTGTATTGGGAAGGAATTTGACTTTTAATTTCTTTGCGGAGGTAACTCACACATGGATATTTCTCCAGCTGTGAAGTTTGAAGCTGCCACAATTATCCTGAATTTAGATAGGGGTAATGCACCAAGACATATCTGAGATTAGTGAGATTATTCTCCATCAAATCTGATGAAGGAGAAGGATTCAAATCATATTGCATATCCAGGATTGTAAAGCTTGGTTCAAAAACATAATTATCATAATCAGTTATTGCTACAATCTATTTTGGCTTTGCAATGGAAAAATTTGGAACAGCATCCTTCACAGTGCAAACATTGGCCTGCAGACCTGCAGCTGGAAGTATCATTCTTCCAATTAAATATGTTGGTATGCTCAAATTATTTTAACCAACACACACACACAATGCTGAAGGATCTCAATAGGTCAGGCACCATCTTTGGAAATGATTAACCAATTTTATTTGTATTATTTGAGCTTATTTGTGTGTTTAAAAACTGAATTTTTATTTGTTTAAATTTATTCAGTAGTTGACCTCTGATTTAATCGTTTTTGGAGTATTTTTGAATGCTGTATCATTTAACTGTGAGTGTAGCTTAGATGATGATCAGAAAATCTGTTCAAAGGCACGGGGTGGGGATTTATTAGTGGAAGGCCCACCATAGTGCAGGCTCTCATAGCTGCAGGGTGGAACCAGCACTTCCCAGTTAAACAGACTCAGGAGACAGATCAACACCAACCATAAATTCTGGGCCATAATATCAACATGAGAAGTTTAACACAATATCGGCAATCCCTGCACTAACTCCTATAATAAATTAACTACCCATTCTCTTTCTCCGCGGGCACTAGAGATCACTGAACCAGATTCCGTCATGATATTGGGAGCGTGAAGAGACAGAGCTGGAACGTCACCCAACAACTGAGATTAGTAGTGACTCGATTTTACTTCATTAGAACGATTATATTTCCAGCTGCAGTTTGCACTGTGGGGGGACGCTGTTCAAAATGTTTCCTTCATAAACACAAGGGATTCTGCAGATGCTGGAAATCCAGAGCAACACACACAAAGTATTGGAGGAACTCAGCAGGTCAGGCAGCATCGATGGAGGAGAATAAACAGTTGATTTTTCAGGCCGAGACCTTTCATCAGGATTGGAAAGGAAAGGTGAAGAAACCAGAATTTGAAGATGGGTGTGGGGGAGAGGAAGGAGGACAAACTAGGAGCTGATAAGTGAAGCCAATTGGGTGGGAGAGACAGGTTGAAGTAAGAATCTGGGAGGTGATAGGTGCAAAGGGTAAAGGGCTGGAGAAGAAGGAATCTGATCAGAGGGGAGAGTGGATCAAGGGAGAAGAGGAAAGATGAGGGGATCTAGGTTGAGGGGAGGACTTGTGGTTTAAGATGACACTACCAAAGACGTGCAACAGCTTATTGGTAGTTTGAAAGCAAAGGAATTCAACTGAAAACATTATTAATAAGACATTTTTTGAAGTAAATTGAGGTAAACTATCACCGCAAAGAACGAAAAGGCGAGTGAGGATAAAGCAAATTCGTGAGATGTGCCCTTCTGCTGTGCAGCAAAATCGAAGCACTTGGAGGTGGATCTTTGATAGTTGGAGTGAACGACTCAGAGGGGAGAAGACAGGACAGTGGAGTTCCGATATCCATCCATCTGGCTCGGGCGTGAGGGTGGACCACTCGAAATGCCGAGCCGACTTAGTGAGGTCGAGAATGGCTTTTTCGGCAGTGAAATCAGGTCTGAGGCAAATCGCTGGGTAGTGTGTTCTAGGCCCGGAGTGATTCGCCTGGTCCTAATGCAAGGAAACAATACACTATTTGGATAATTTGAATGCTGGTCCAGATAGACTAGAAGGCAGGGCGTTGGGCGATGCTGGATTGCTCTGGGTACCAAGCTGACTTGGAGAGGTTGAGAACAGCTTTTCTGGCAGTGAAATATAGACCAGAAGCAAATTGCTGCAGCAGGGCCTGGTCTTAGTGCAAGGTTCAGGGACAATTTAAACACCGGCTGAGCTAGTCTGGGGGCTCCTGTCTCCGCAACACCAAGGCTGCCCTGGCTGATGTGCTTCTTGTCTGAGAACTTTGTGGCGACTTGCTCTGCCAATATGATGAACTGAATACTGAGGCTTTCGGCCTACTCTGAGCTGCTCCAGGATTTGGACCTCAGGACCCAATTTGGTCTGAAATGCTGTAGTTGCTCTATTCTATTGTTTGCATGATATGTTTTGTTTTTTCTCTCTTTCTCTGGGAGCCCTGGGGGTTGGTCTTACTGTTTTTTAAATTGAATTATTCCGGGTTCCTTGCTTTGTGGCTGCCAGTAAGCAAACAAATCTGAAGGTTGTATAATTTATCCATTCTTTGATAATAGATGCACTTTGATAGGCAGGTGAGGAGAAGAGGCCAGAGTAGACAATTGAATAAGTGGAAAGGGGGAGTGGAAAAATTAGCAGAAATTGGAGAAATCAATGGTCATCTCAGCAGCTTGGATGTATAAAGCCAGATAGATTGTAGCGGTAGCTTAATTGCGTTAATTATATTTTTAACTGAGGTTCAGTGTAGCTCAGACCACTGAATATACAATGGTGTTGATACGATTTGAATCCAACTCAAACTGATGAAATCAATAATCCACACTTTAATATCCTTAAGGGAAGCTACTAGATTTAAGTTTATGATCGGAAAGTGCTTCCAGTTGGGCACTAATTGACAATAAATTGTCAGCCTCATTTAAAAGGTAAAGGATGGCCCTCGTGGGGAAAAAATGTTTCACTTGTAGCATAAGGGAGAATCAGGTTGAGGCAGATCTGGGAAGATTTGCCTTTTTGTCAAACACTTCTTTAGCTTTTTTATAAATTTCAAGTCAATTGGGATCATGTTTGTGCATTGTATGGATTCTTAATGCTTCTAAGTCTCTGCCAGTGGTGTAGTGGCATCTGCACTGGACTTTGGAGCAAGACATTCTGAGTTTGAATCTAGCTGGCTCCTTACACGAGTTCCACCAGTCCTGGGTTGAGTGTCAAGCTAACAACTCAGTCTTATAAAACAGACAAACACTGAAGAAATGGGAAGTTTGCTGCCTGATGCATCAGATGAGGTGTGGAAAGGAAATTATGCTTCTCAGTAAAATAGAAAACACTTTTGTCATTTATATAACTTTCAATCTTTGTTTCTAACTGGACGGTACAGTAGCAGAGCAGTTGGTGTCACGCTGAAACACCACCAGAAGCCCGAGTTCAGTTCTTGCCACAGTGCATGCGGAGTTTTTTTTATCAGAACCAGAATCAGGTTTAATATCACTGGCGTATGTTGTGAGATTTGTTGTCTTTGTGGCAGCAGTACATCGCAATACATAATAATGGGGATTTTTTTTTTAAAGCGGTGAATTACGGTAAGTATATAATAGATTAAATAAGTAGTGCAAAAAAAAAATCAGTTGTGAAGTAGTATTCATGGGTCCAATGTCCATTCAGAAATCGGATGGCAGAGGGGGAAGAGGCTGTTCCTGAATCATTGAGTGTGTACCTCCTTCCTGTTGGTAGCAACGAGAGCCAGGCATGACCTTGTTCTCCCCGAGAATCATGCAAGTTTCCTCCAGGTGCTCCAGTTTCCTCCCACAGTCCAAAGACTTACAGATTTAGTGCGCTAATTGGTCATCCTAAATGTTCCTGTGATTAGGCTAGTGTTGAATAGGTAGTACAGCTCAGCCAAAAGGGCCTGTTCTGTGCTGGTTCTCTAAATAAATAACCTGGAGGGACCTACTTCCAGTTGCCTTTGAACATGTTAACGGATAAAACAATGCCTACTATTGAAGTCTTTTATGAATGTAATCAGGTCTGCAACAGCCAGGATTCTCAAAGCAGATCTTGTTGCACAATGCTACTAACTTTAAAACAAGGAAAGATTAAATTTTCTCCCTGAGGAACATTATGACTGACACTTCCCAGAAGAAAATACCATTTCCAGTGTCTTGTTTAAAAATTAAGTTATTATGAAAATATTGTTAAAGCCTTTGCCCTTCTGCTATTTTGTGCTTTTTCATTTACCACTGAGGGTGTCAAGGGTATATACACTTAGCACCATTGGTACATGTTGTAGCATACAGAAACTAATTAATCCGAAGCATCTCCGAAATTAGGTATTTAAATGTAATAGTTTTAGTCTTCTCTGAGGATTGTCACTGTGACATGGTGGAGAGGCTTCTGAGTTGCTGAAATCCAGAGAGCGATGCCATCTGGCGCTTGGTTCCCGGTTGGATCACCCATGGTGGGACGGTCTAATGAGTGTACCGTATCAGAGCTTCTCCAAGGATTGTCACCCAGTTTTATGAGTTCCTGAGATCCCTTGAGCAATACTATCTGAGACTTAGCTCCTGGTAGGGTGGCCCAAGCCCGTAAGGTCAAGGTGAAGGTTCCAACAAACAGCAATCAAAACAAGACCTCATTGGTGGAGCTGGTAGAAGATGATGACACATCACAACGACAGTGGAGGTAGAGGAAGCTGCAGCAGTGAAGGTTCCCCAGTTGTCTTGCATTCCATGTCGCTGGACCCTGACCCCGATCTGTCAGCGACCACATGGTGGCTGCCCGTGCATCAGTTAAACAAACAGGCATTTTCCATTAAGGAAATAGACCCAAATTGTTTCAGTAACCTAGTTAAGAAGGTTATGATTCTGTTAAGTCAGATCTCCAGTGTTGTCATCAATGTTCTACTAAACACTCATTGGCTACTTTACTAGGTACACCTGTACACCTGCTCGTAAATGCAAATATCTAATCAGCCAATCATGTGGCTGCAACTCCAATGCATAAAGGGCAGACATAGTCAAGAGTTTCAGTTGTTGTTCAGCCCAAACATCAGAATGGAGATTAAGTGACTGACCGTGCAATACTCGTTGGTGCCAGACAGGGAGGTTTATGTATCTCAGAAACTGCTGATCTCCTGGGATTTTCATGCACAACCGTCTGTACAGTTTACAGAGAATGGCGTGAAAAGCAAAAAAAAAAATCCAGTCAGCGGCATTTCTGTACAGGAAGCAGCTAAAATGGTGGCCGCTGAGTGTACTTGTAGCCAAGTAAATACAACGGGCCAAATGTGCACCATTGTTAGATTCGTGAATCTAAAGTTTTACTGGGACTTGCTATGATATTATTGCAAGTGCTTTGCATAAAGAACAGTAAGCACATCACGTCTGATTGAGCTTGACTTCTTGCCAAAGAAAACCAAAACTAATTAGACATTACTGTAGGTACAGATGACTCCTGATAAATGCATGCTTACTTTTGCCAAGAAATATAATGCTTGGATCAGAATTATGCTTGGATCAGGTTTCTCTCTCAACTGTAAGATAAACATTGCCAAATTGTGAAACTTTGTCTCATTTAATCATTCACTCAATTCAGTCGAAACAAAGGCAACTTTAAACTTAATTAAATCAAATGAACATGAATGGGCCACATGTGCTACTAGAGAGACGATGATAAGAGTCAATTCTACAGTATTTGATGCGCTGGGCATTGAAATATACACATGTAATTGGGAAATAATTCTCTCTCTAATGAAAACATTGCTGAATAGAAGTGAAAGGGAGCTTTCTTTTATTCAGATGTCTGAATGCAAACTCATTTTTAAATGTGGATCTCTCTGTAACAAGTGCAAATGGAAAACGTATAACCACGGAGAAACAACTGTTGACAACGTGTAGTGTAGTGGTTAGCATAACGTTACATGTTCAGTTCCTGCCGCTGCCTGTAACAAGTTTGTATTTTCTCCCGTGATCACGTGGATTTCCTCTGGGTGCTCCAGTTTCCTCCCACAGTCCAAAAACGTGCTGGTTGGTAGGTTAATTGGTCGTTGTAAATTGTCCTGTGATTACGCTAGGATTAAATCGGGTGATTGCTGGGCGGCGCGTCTCAAAGGGCCGGAAGGGCCCTTATTGCCGTATCTCAATAAGCCACCATATTACACACCTCCTGTACCTTACAAAGTGGCCACTGAGTGTCTGTACATCATCTTCTGCTGCTGTAGCCCATCCACTTTAAAGTGCATGTTGTGCATTCAGAGATGCTCTTCTGCACACCACTGTTTTAACACTTGGCTATTTGAGTTACTGTCGCTTTCCTGTCAGCTTGAACCAGTCTGAACATTCTCCTTTGACCTCTCTTATCAACAAGGTGTTTTAACCAATGGAACTGCTGCTCACAATATGTTTTTTTTGTTTTTCACACCATCCTTTGTGTGTGAAAATCCCAGGAGATCAGCACTTTCTGAGACACACAAATCACCCCGTCTGGCACCAACAATCATTTCAAGATCAAAATCACTTAGATCACATTTCTTCCCCGTTCTGATGTTTGGTTTGAACAACAACTGAACCTCTTGACCATGACTATATGCCTTTATGCATTAATTAGCAAGATACACCCTGACCCCGCTTTTCTAGTCAGCACCGCCCCCACTTGTCCCATTTAACCTGTCTCAGTGCGGGGTGACTTTAGGACCCGGGGGGGAGCTCAGGACCTGCCGCCCACAGCTGCTGCTGAATCTGCAGTGTTTCTGTTCCGTTGACGGAAAACAATCACGATTGAAAATAAAGTGGAAATAATAAAGCGATCGGAAAGAGGTGAAATGCTATTGGTCACTGGAAAAGTGTTAGGCTACAGTGGGTCAATGATTGGAACAATTTTAAAGGATAAAGTGAGAATAATGGAGCATGCGAAAGGTCCTGTCCCAATGAAACCTACAATTATTACTAAGCAACGCAGTGGTTTAATTATTGAAATACATGCATTTCTTAAGTGTTTTATATGCATAGAAAGGTTAAATATATACTATATACTAAGACAAACGTTTGACTAACTGACGCTAAATAATACCATATGTACCTGTTCTGACTTACGTACAAATCCAACTTAAAGACAGACTTAGGGATGGAACTCGTTCGTAACCCGGGGACTGCCTGTATCTGATGCACTGGGCTTAGAAAGCAAAGGCAACTTTAAACTTAATTAAATCAAATGAACATGAATGGGCCACCTGTGCTACTAGAGAGATGATGATAGTATTGATGCGCTGGGCATTAAACATGTAATATACACATGTAATTGGGAAATATCTCTCTCTAATGAAAATATTGCTGAATAGAAGTGAAGGGGAGCTTATTTTTTTGAAATTTTTATTAGATGTCTGAATGTAATGTCATTTAAAAGTTTTATTTATTTAGAGATACCGCACGGAACAGGCCCTCCTGACCCAGCAAGCCACTCCGCGCAGCAACACACCTATTCTAACTGTTACACTGATGTGGTGCCCATCTGCATTTCTCTGTAACATGAGAAAGTGGGAAAGATATCACCAAGGATGACAAATGTTATTAATACTGTTGAATAAGATGGCAATACATTCCCATATCTCAGCACATAAAATCGATTCCTTTCTCAGTTGCCAAGCGAGGGAGGTAAGGGTCCAGAGCTCAGTGATTCAAAACCTCTTCTATCACTTGGTAACAGTAGAGGCCAAAATACAGCCCACGTATGATGCCTCACGCAGTAGCAGTACTCCATTGTATGCAGACCTGTTGTCATTGATATAGGTAATCACAGTCTGGTATTGACAACAAATGTATACACTATACTGAAACTGGGGATAAGCAACATGTCACCTTCCATTGGATTTTCTCTCTGATGGAAATTGAGTTATGATAGATTCCATCAACTGAAACAAAATATTAATAAATATGTATGACAAAGATGGAAAGTTGGAATAAATCAAATGTGATCACTCTTTGGTAAATCCCTGGCTTTCTGACTTTGATATGAAGATTGGGAAGTATAATCAAAAGCAAATGGGACAAATATCATGCGAGACACATACAAAATGCTGGAGGAAATTGGCAGGTCAGGCAGCGTCTATGGAGAAGAACAAACAGTCAAAGTTTCAGGCTGAGGTCCTTCATAAGGACTCATCCTAATATTATGAGCACCTCATTACTACAGGCGTATCCTATGCGCGAAGGCTTTATAAATCTACATTGAGGTTTATAAGGCGTTGGTCAGACCACACTTGGAATATTATGAGCAGTTTTGGGCCCCTTATCTTAGGAAGGATGTGTTGGCATTGGAAAGGATCGAGAGGAGGTTCATGAAATTGATCCTGGGAATGAATAGGTTGATATAAGAGGAGAGTTTATAGCTCTGGCCTGTACTCACTGGAGCATAGAAGAATAGAGTGACTCACTGAAACATATTTAATATTGCAAGGCCTAGATAGAGTGGAAGTGGGGAGGATGTTTCCCATAGTGTAAGAGTCTAGAACCAGAGGGCACAGCTTTGGAATAGAGGGATGCGCATTTAGAACAAAGATAAGGAGGAATTTCTTTAGCTAGATGAAGGTGAATCTGTGGAATTCATTGCCACAGAAGGCTGTAGAGGCCATTTGGAAATATTTAAACCAAAAAAGTTGATAGGTTCTTTATTAGTAAAGGAGAAGGAAATAGAATGGGATTGAGAAGGATGCTAATGGCATGATGGAATGGCAGAGCAGACTCGATGGGCTGAATGGCCGAATTCTGCAACTATGAACTATGGTCTTAAAAGGTGACACACAAAAGTGAACATAAATTCAGCCACTGTGGTTGTTGAATAGAATTGAATTGACTTTATTTCTTACATCCTTCACATACATGAGGACTAAAAATCTTTACGCTACATCTCTATCTAAATGTGCCATGTGCAATCATGGTAATTTATAACAATTTATAATAAATAGAACAGTCAATGTAATATAGACTACACTCAAGTCAGTGTGAGTTCATCAGTCTGATGGCCTGGTAGAAGAAACTGTCCCGAAGCCTGTTGGTCCTGGCTTTTACGCTGCTGTACTGCTTCCCGGGTGGAAATGAGGGGAACTATGAAGGGAGGGAGAAAAGTGAGGAGTGGAATGGGGAAGAGAGGGGTGAATGGGGAGGTGGCTTGTCAAACATGGATGTTTAGTGGTGTGGATTGGGATATAGAATTGTTACATCAAATTTCAAAGTATATTTATTATCAAAGTACATCTATATCACCATATGTTACCCTGAGATTCATTTTCTTGCAGGCATTCACAGTAGAACAAAGAAATACAATAGACTCCATGAAATAGACTCAAAGACTGTAGATTTTCATCGAGTCCATTTTATATCTTTGTTGCTTTTCTTGTAATTTATCTTTCCTATGCTTGTTTGTATTTTTATATAATCACTGATAGACAGTGGGAATCCAGTGTTAGTGAAGGGCAAGGACAGATCTCATGCTGCTGGTAACCACTCCACTGCGTCACCTCGGCCACAGTATGAAGCAGGCTACTACCTTCAAGTGTGATCATCTGCAGAGTGGAGTGGAGAATATAAAATTAATATCCCTGTGTAGATTTCTTTATTCATAGTGTCATAGAAGGGTACAGTACAGAAATAAGCCATTCAGCCCATCTAATCTGTGCTGAACTTACTTCCTAATCTTCCTTCCTTCCTGCATGATGTTAGCTGAAAGTTAATAATGAAGGTCATGTGTTGTAGCAACAAAATAGGATAGCAGTTAGCATAATACTTCACAGCGCCAGTGACCCAGATTCAATATCTGCTGCTGTCTGTAAGGAGTTTGTTATGGTAATTAGCCATGTGGGTGGGGAGTATGGTAAAAGCAAAGAGATTAAGTTATACTTTCGTGCTTTGCTCATGGCACTTTGCAGCTGGGGACCAACGGATGTCGTATCTTTTGTTGACCACTCAATTATGCTTAACTTATACCTGGGTACGTTGAAGTTTTATCACTTCAAGATAGTATGCTTGCAGTGGCGAATTTGGCTTGGTTAGAACTGACAACTATAATACAGTTAGGGTTAATGAGTTGTGGGCATGCTATATTGGTGCCGGAAGTGTGGCCACTCTTGCAGGCTGCCCCCAGCACATTCTCGGACTGTGCTGGTTGTTGACACGGATGACGGATTTCACTGAATGTTTCGGTGTACATGTGACAATAAAGCTGATCTTACAAATCCTATAAGTCTCAGGGTGCTCCAGTTTGCATCCACAGTCAAAGACATAGTGGTTGGTAGGTTAATTGATCATTGTAAATTGTTGTGGCTTGAAGGGCCAGAAGAGTCTATTATGCACTGTGTCTTAATAAATAAATTAATAAATAAAATTACAATCCAATATTTTTATTGGTATATTATTAGAAATTGCTGTGCACATTGATGATGTCATTACATGCACAAATAATAAGGAACAACATCTGCATCCAGACTTATCACGACAGAAAGTCAATTTCTTGATGGATAGGACTTGGGAGCAAACACTGTGAACACGCACGAGAACAAAACATTTTGACTTGCAATTTACACAGTACAAGCACTCTTCATTTCTTTTTTGCTCCGAATCCAATATAAGGCATTGGTCGGACCGTGTTTGAAGTATTGTGAACAGTTTTATCTACGAAAGGATGTGCTGGCATTGGAGAGGGTCGAAAGGAGGATCACATTCATGATCTTGGGAATGAAAGGGTTAATGTCTGATGGCTCTGGGCCTTTACTCACTGGAGTTTAGAAGAATGGGGGGGGGGAGAATCTCATTTTATCTATCAAATATTGAAAGGTCTGGATGGAATGGATGTGTTTTCCTTGGTGGGGGAGTCTAGGACCAGAGAGCACAGGGCATTCCTTTAGAACAGCGAAGTGGAGGGGTTTCTTGAGCCAGAGGGTGGTAAATCTGTGTAACTCATTGTCACATACAAGTGCAAGCCCAGTCACTGAGTATATTTAAAGCAGCGGTTGACAGGTTCTTGATTATTAAGGTTACAGGGAGAAGGCTGGAGAATGGGGGAATGTTTGAGAGGGATGGAGTGGAGGAACAAACTTGATGGACCAAATGGCCTAATCCTGCTCCTGTGTCCTATGGTAAGCAAATGCTTCCATTTATCAACCTGGAAGCTCACCTGTCTTACCAGTCACAATATAGACCTGTACAAGAACAAGGATAATACAGTAACACACAAAATGCTGGGGAAACTCAGCGGGTCAGACAGTGTCTATCGAAGTGTTTTGGGCCGAGGCCCTTCATCAGGACTGCAAAAGAAGGGGGCAGAAGCCATCTTAAGAAGTTGGCGATTGGGGAAGGACAGCAAGCTCTAGATACTAGGTACTTAACATAAAGAGCAAAAGGACGAATTTTTACAGCAAATTCTAAGAGCTCTTTACCATGAGTGATGTTCACTGGAGGAGAAAGGTGAAAATAAGGCAACCTACGGTGAAGTCCGTTATTTAAATATGCGGTCTCTGAGGGAAGGCTGGTACATATGGCTTTCAAACTCAAAGGCAAGAACCCAATTCTGAGCCAAGGCTGATGTGCAGTAGTGAACTTGAAAACTTTTTTGCAATAATTATTTAATTTTATATATAAAAATGGCAGCAGTGCATTGCAATACATAATAATAAAACTACATTACATTAAGAAATATATATGAAATGTACTGCTGCCATATAACAACAAATTTCATGGCATATGCTGCTGATTCTGACGCAGGTGAACCCCATGATACTGGGATTCAGATTCAGATTTACTAATCATGCCTACATCGGAACATACAGTGAAATGCATCATTTGTGTTAACAACCAACACAATTTACAATGACCAATTAACCTAGCAACCGGTATGTCCTTGGACTGTGGGCGGAAACTAAAGTATCCGAAGGAAACCCTTACGACCATAGGGAGAACATACAAGCTCCTTAAAGACAGGGGTGGGAATTGAACCTGAATCGCCTGTACTGTAAAGTTGTGTTAACCACTATGCTACCATACCACCCCCATCCTACATGAACAAATTCTATTCTATATTCCCTGCTTTTTGGGGAATGATTTGTGAATTCTGTACCGATGGATTTCTGTTTCCTGAACAGCTGTAATATTGGAGTTACTTATATTTAATTAAAACTTATCACAGGGATTCTGTGATCCTATAATCTGCAAAATTGGTTCTCCACCCTTCCTGCACTAGAAATGTTTATCATTTGCCAAGGGTGGTGGAATCCTTAATGCAGGTGATTGGTCACCTGTACACCTGCTCGTCAATGCAAATATCGAATCAGCCAATCATGTGGCAACAACTCATTGCGTAAAAGCATGCAGACATGGTCAAGAGGTTCAGCTGGTGCTCAGACCAAACATTGGAATGGGGAAAAAATCGGATCTAAATCACATTTGACTGTGGAACAATTGTTAGTGCCAGACAGGGTAGTTTGAGTATCTCAGAAACTGCTGATCTCCTGGGAATTTCATACACCAGTCTCTAGTGTTGACAGAGAATGAGAGAATGGTGTGAAAAATGAAAAATAAACATCCAGTGAGCTGCAGTTCTGTGGGTGAAAATGCCTTGTTAATGAGAGAGATCGAAAGAGAATGGCCAGTCTGGTTTAAAACTGACAGGGAGGCGACCGTCATTCAAATGACCACGCGTGACAACAGTGGTGTACAGAGAGCATCAGTGAATGTACAGCATGTCGAAGACAATGAACATACGCTCAGCGGCCACTTTATTAGATACAGGAAGCACCTAATGAAGTGGTCACTGAGTGTGTGTGTAACTGAAGCAAGGACAGACTGGGCCTCATTTTAAGAATCTTGGCTTTGCAGAAAACCAGCCTGGGGAATTTGGAAGAGAAGTAACAGCAACACAATGGTGTTAGAAAAAGAGTCTGAAATCGAACCTTACAGATACTGGCCTTTCCCTGCAGAGTTGCAGTTTGCTGAAGCTCGCGGTCGTTATTTTCTTTTCTCACTTCCAGCTGTTAGGCCAAAACAGGAATGGAGCCTAGAAATATAGATTCAATATCAAACGTGCTCGATCTGGCTAGCACCCAGATGCGTGAGGGAAGGGAAAACCAGTCACCAAGGTGGATGTCATGGGAACTGAGCAATTATCGCTGCAAATGCAATTTTGCCAGCTGCATGATCCAACTTTGCCTGCTCAAAGACTAATGCAGAAAATCAGTCTTTACTTAGAAAATTGACTTTACAGGGCCAATCCTTATATAAAACGAGAGAGAGAGAGAGAGAGAGAGAGAGAGAGAGAGAGGGATTCTGCTGATGCTGGAAATCTAGAGTAACACACAGAAATCCTGGAGCAACTCAGCTGGTCAGGCAGCATCTATGGAGAGGACTAACGAGCCAACATTTCGTGCCGAGACCTTTCATCAGCCTCTATGTAGGAGCATGATAAAGGGTCTCAGCCCAAAGCATCGACATAGTCCCCAAGGCACATCCATCACTGTAAAGTAGGTCTCGAACTCCAGACATGCTGACGACAGGACTCGGAACACTAAGCCTAGAGCTCTGGTCTCACCAATACACATTCCCAGGAGGTCAGCAGACCTCGTTCCTCCTGCCTGCTCGATACTCTGACTCCAGAACATATTTAATAACGTTCTACCATATCTGTCTTTGGCCCAATAAAGTTCAAAAGTTCCAAGTTCAAAGTAAAACTTATTATCAATATACATACGTCACCACATACAACACTGAGATTCTTTTCTTGCGGGCATACAACAAATCTGTAGAACATTTCCTGTAAACTGCAAACATCAAGAACTAGAAACTAAACAAACGGCAAATGCAGATATAAATAAATAAGGAGCATGAAATAACCCGTCAATCACTTTCCTGCAACACTGATCTATCAAACCAGCCCAACATCTTCTCAAAACCAACCTGCTGACCAGACCCCACCCAACATACCTAGCCCATTCAGCTACCTATCTCGTGACCCACTCCAGTAACACACACAAAATGCTGGAGGAAAATGAATAAATAGTCAACATTTTGGGTTGGCCTGAAATGTCAGTGGTTTATTCCCCTCCATAGAAGCTGCCTGACCTGCTGAGTTCCTCCAGCATATCCTGCGCATTGCTCAGGATTTCCAGTATCTGCAGAATCTGGGTAGGAAATGGTGGAATGGCACTTGAGCGAAACAGCCCAGCCTTCACTGATTAAACAGAGCAAAACTATTCAAAAGTCAAGATAGTCATCATAAACAATGTACACAAAATGCTGGAGGGACTCAGCAAGTCAGGCAGCATTTACGGAGGGGAATAAACAGTTGATGTTTCGGGCTGAGGCCCTTCATCAAGAGGGAGCAGGCACGGCCACCCTCATGGGCCCCAGCCCTGCCTGCCCTTTGGTCAGCGAAATTTTCCAAGCCTACACCAGCAATGCTCCCCAGTGTCTCACGTGCTGCAATGACAGATGCATTGGTGCTGCTTCTTGCAGCTATGCTGAGCTCTTCAACTTTGCTTCCAACTTCCATTCCACCCTCACGGTTCCTTTCTGACAGCCCCTCCCCTTGTTTGGTCAGTCTCCATCTCCGGAGACGCATTATCTATCTACTTTCACGAACAAGAGAAAATCTGCAGATGCTGGAGATCCAAGCAACACACACGAAATGCTGGAGGAACTCAGCGGGCCGGGCGGTGTCTATGGAGAAAAGCTCAGTCAACATTTTGGGCCTCCATCATTTTGTATCTATTGATCTTGCTTCATTAAAGATATTGTACGGACCAGGCCTGTCTGGCCAAATGAGACACATCTCTCATAATTTCCCTCAGAGGGTGGTGAGAATGTGCACAGGTAGGGGTATGAAGGGCCATGGTTCTGGCGCAGGTCGATGGGAGTAGGTGGCTTAAATGGTTTTGGCAAGGACTAAGTGGGTCGAAGGGCCTCTTTCTGTGCTGCATTTTTCTATGACTCTATGACCTGGCAACCCACCTTTATAACCATAGCCTAATCACAAGAGAATTTACAATGACCAATTAACCTACTAACCGGTATGTCTTGGGGCTGTGGGAGGAAACCAGAGCAGAAAGCTGACGTGATTGACAGGGAGAAAGTACAAACTCCGGAAAGACGGTGCCAGAATTCACTCCGAACTCCAACATCCTCGGCTGCACTAACCACTGTGCTATCGTGTCGTATTTATCTGCAGACATTTTCTTTATTTAAGAGTCCCGATGAAGGTTCTCGGCTCAAAATGTCGACTGTTTATTCCGCCCCCCCCCCCCCACCTATCACCTGAACTGCTGAGTACCTCCAGCGCTTTGTGTTTGCTGCCCGAGATTTCCAGTATCTGCAGAATCTCTCATGTCACACTGTGAAGCACTCGATCTTTTCTTGCCTTATGTGTATTGGAGTGGAAAATCCTTTTTGTTCTGGAAGCCTTCAGCTTTCCAGAATACATTTATAAATACATAAACTAAACACAAGTGACAGATCTTCATAATTGGTTTTCATTATTTCTTCTCTCCTGTCTCCACATGTTTTGAAGTGGGTTTATTTTGTGTTTAAAAGTTAGGATGATAATAGACAGCCAGAGAAGCTGAATATCCCTGTGGCTTTTTCCACTGTTAAACAGCCCAAGGCATTGGAGTCTGGAGTTTAATTCTGGTGTCCTCTCTAAGAAAGTTTATATGTTCTGCCCGTTTCCAAGTGGGTTTCCTCCAGGGACTCCAGTGTCCTGCCACAATCCAAAGACCTAGGTAAATTGATCATTGTAAATTGTCCTGTGACTAGTTGAGGGTTTAATAGGTGGGTTGCTGGGCTGCGTGTCTCGGTGACCCAGAAGGGCCTGTTCTGTGTTGTATCTGTAAGCAAATACCAAGCTTGTACTCAGATATGGAATGGGGTTTGCCCTGATTAACCACAGACAATAACAGGCACTAGCCTCCTTAGTATCTGGGACATCTTCAAGGAGTGATGCCTCATAAAAGGTGGCATTCATCATTAAGGACCCCCAGCACCCAGGACATGCCCTCTTCTCATTGCTACCATCAAGGAGGTACAGAAGCCTGAAGGCACACACTCAGTGATTCAGTAACAGCTTCTTCCCCTCTGCCATCAGATTTCTAAATGGACATTGAACCCATGAACACTACCTCACTACTTCTTTGTTTCAATTTTTTTTGCACCACTTATTTAATTGAACTATTTAATATACATAATTCAAATTTTTTTCCATTATTATGTATTGCAATGTACTGCTGCCACAAAGACAACAAATTTCATGACGTGCCAGTGATTTTAGACCTGATTCTGATGTTACAGAAATAACAGTTTGATAAAATAGGCCATGAATGTGCGACTTACCCTGATGTGGAAGGGTTAGGATTCAACTGCCTTGAATTTAAAAAGCCCCTCTTTGGACCTATTAAAGAGTTGTCTCATAACAGACATGTTCTAAGTTCAAAGTTCAAAGTAAATTTATTATTGTCACCATATACAACCCTGAGATTCAATGCCTCTCAGGCATTCACAACAAATTCAAAGAAAAACAACAGAATCATAATTCTAGTCTACATAGTTATGTACCAATGTGTAACCGTTTATATATGATGAGGATCTATGAGCCTAAAGGCTGATTTATACTTGTGCATCGCATCTATGCTGTAGGTAACGCGTACTCTCGAGCTGTGAGACTAATGAATACCCTGCCTCCATCATGCTTTCATCACGAGGACCGTGAGCTGTTCACTGTACTGTATATTGTTTACCATTTAAGTGTTCTGCGTACTATAAGCATTTTCAATTATTTTTATTAATTTATTTTGTGGTAATATTTTGTTTGATGTGCAGTGTGTGATATATGCTTTGTGGTGCACCGTAGTCCAGAGGAACGTTGTTTCATTTGGTTGTATATGTGTACAGTCAGATGACAATAAACTTGAACTTGAATTTAAATTGTAGGGGGAATTTAAAAAATGTGCAGTGTGTGGCCTTTCATAATAGTGGTCTCAGGCTTTGGGCCTTATTCTAGAGTGGTATTACCAGACTTTTTAATGTCATGGACCCCTATCTTTAACCAATGGTCTGTGGACCCCAGGTTGGGAACCCCTGATCTATACCATGCAGTTAATGAGATATAATCAACCCAGAGGATGTGAACTTTAAGGGAGCCATTCAGTGCAGCTCCAGCCTAGAGCCTGGACAGAGACTTGGCATGAAAGTAATGCTTTGAAAATCTAGGAGTAGGTTTCAGCAACGTGCAGTAGCTGGCCTATTGCTATGATAGTGATGGAATATTCACTTCTTGCTGGAATGGTGAGGGTGGAGTGCAGTGGGAGGGTGTGGGACAGGTAACAGAGGAGTGCCAGGCACGAGGGGTGTTGGCGGGGGTGCAGACACATCCAGCACTGAGACACCAGGCAAGGTCATTTGATTCCAAACAATTGGTTTATTGATCATTACAGAACGTACCTCAGTGGTCCTGCTCCCTCCCCTCTCCCTTCCTCTTTTCCCAACCATGATTCCCCTCTCCCACTCTCAGTCCACAACAGAGACCCGTATCAGAATCAGGTTTATCATCAAATCATCAATCACATATGTCATGAAGTTTGTTTTTTTTTTGTGGTAGTACAGTGCAATGCATAAAATTACTAGAATATTGTGCAAAAGTCTAGGCACCCTAGCTATATATACAGTATGTGCCTAGAACTTTTGCACAGTACTGAATAAAAGCATGGCTAGACTGCACTTGTTCACTTCTGGTTGCCTCATTATAGAAAGCATGTGGAAGCTTTAGAAAGAGAGCAGAGGAGATTTAGCAGGATTCTACTGGATGAGAGGGCAAGTGGAAAAGTATGAAGTGATTCACTTTCGAAGGGAGAAATCAAAGGCAGAATACAGGGCTGATGGCTGGGTTCTGAGCATATGGAGGGACAGAAGGAGCTTGGGGTCCACGTCCTTCTCAAAGTTGATCGGGTGGTTAAGAAGGCATATGTTGTATTGGCCTTTATTTGTCGTGGGATTGAAATCAAGAGCTGTAACGTAATGTTGCTTGCTTAGACCACACTTGGAGTATTGTGTTCAGTCTGGTCTCCTCATTATGGGAAGGTTGTGGAAGCTTTAGAGAGGGTGCAGAGGAGATTACCAGGATCCTCCCTGGACAAGAGGGCATGGCTTATGAGGAAAGACTGAGCAAGCTAGGGCTTTTTTCTTTTCAGCAAAGGAGAATGAGACACAACTGGATATAAGTGTACGAGATGATAAGAGGTGTAGATAGAATGGATAGACTGAGATTTTTCACAGAGTGGAAATGGCTAATGCAAGGGTCATAGTTTTAAGGTGATTGGCGAGAACTGTAGGGGGTAGATGAGAGGCAAGTATGAGAGTAGTGGGTGTGGAACACCCTGCTGGGGACGGTAGTAGAGGCTGCAATGGGGATGTGTCATTACAGGCAGAGCCCAGCAGAGGATGGCCAAGAGATCACAGAGAAACTTCAGCCGGTATGCTGGCTGGCATGGCTGGATTCATTTGGGAATCCCATTTTTACCAGCACTTACAAAGCTAAATGCTGGTAGCAAAAGTAGCACACAAACTCCTTACAGACAGTGGCGAGATTGAACTGGCTTGGTAACAGCCTATTTTTTTAAACAGATAAATTGTTTCTGAAGTAATTGTGAGCAATGAGAAAAGCATAAGATATAGGAGCAGAATTAGACTATGTGGCCCATCAAGTCTGCTCTACCATTCCACCATAGCTGAATCATTATCCTTCTCAAACTCATTCTCCTGCCTTCTCCATGTAATCTATATTAATTAATCCCGACTAATCAAGAACCTATTAACCTCAGCTTTAAGTATACCCAATGACTTGGCCTCCATAGACGTCTGTGGCAATGAATTCCACAGATTCACTACCCTCTAGCTAAAGGTAATTATATTACAAAGTGCATCCAACTACATCAGCCAGGTTCTGTTTTACAGATCTTTGAACGACCAACCTACCTGCAGCAACAAATAAATTGAATAAACATACAACATAAAGCCGAAATCCAAGAGAAATTAAAAAGGTAATTATTGTTGCTCAGGGCAAAAATATGAATTTCAGATATGCAATTATGATTTGGTTGTACAGGGTGAAAATCAGCCATTTAAATGTGAACCTCGCTGCGAAGCCTAAGAAGGAAGGAATCCATTGACAATTGCAGAGTGACAATGCAGGTATGGCCATCACTGGAGTGGACTTCAGGCCAGATGGAAGCATCGAGGCCCTGGAGCTGAAAAGGAACCGGCAGCCAGCCTCACGACTTTGCCTCGATTAAACCGCCGAGCCAGATTAAGGTGGAAAACGAATGACTGCTCAGCTCACTTCTCTGTGCCATCTACCTGCGTTTTGCCCGTATCTCTCTCTTCTTGCTACGACCATCAGACGGGAGGAGCAGGAGTCTTGGGTCCCACACCCCAGCTCCAGGAAGAGTTTCTGCCCTGTGCCCTCCGGGCTCCTGGCCAGTCTTCATCTGACTCTGCAGCTGGGCTCTCTACAATTCCATGTATCATTTCTTTACTTTATAAATTATTTACATGATCTGTTATTTTTTTTGCACACTGAAAGTCTGACTGTCTTTGTAGTATGTGATTCTTCATGGATACAACTGTATTTCTTTGCTTTGTGGGTGCCAGGGTTATACGTACACTGATAATAGAGAGGGGGTGTGAGGGGCAAGTTTTTCACTCAGAGAGCCGTGGATGGTGGCAGAGGCAAATATTTCAGAGGCTTTTAAGAGATGTGTGGATAAGCACATGGATGTAAGGAAGATGGAGTGTTATGGACATTGTGTAGGTAAGAGGGATTACTGCTTGGATACGTTTACTTGAAATTTGAAATGGTCCCGTTGCAGGTCGATGGGAGTGGGCAGTATAAATGATTTGGCATGGACGAGATTGGCCCAAGGGCCCGTTTCTGCACTGTACTTTTCTCTGACTCGAGGTAATGTTCCCTCTAATTTGTAAAGTGCAAAAATCCCGTGCTGTGCATTTTTTTTTACCCAGTGACGACATGTGTGCACTGACTTTCGCTTCTGCTCCCTTTCACCTGCACTCTCACAAAGCATACGCAGCAGGTAATGAAGGATTTCCTCACTGGAGCTTCTGCACACCTTCTACATGTTATTTGCTTGCTAAATGATGCTTGAAAAGGTCAGGTTTCCAAATACCATTCTACTTCTTCCCACATGCAAATTCTCCAGCAACTTTTGAACTGTGACAATACACGCAGGTAACACCAGCTTCTGTATTGTAGAGAAGAACTTGGCGTAGCTGCATGTTCCTGACC
This sequence comes from Hemitrygon akajei, assembly GCF_048418815.1. Taxonomy (NCBI): domain Eukaryota; kingdom Metazoa; phylum Chordata; class Chondrichthyes; order Myliobatiformes; family Dasyatidae; genus Hemitrygon; species Hemitrygon akajei. The sequence continues at coordinate 170,898,971 of NC_133132.1, forward strand.
TCATGAGCTTTCAGTGCAATGGTTTCTAATGCTTCATTAAGCCATTCCGTTTTAAATGAGCTAGCAGTTCTTTGGCGCTGCTCTGGAATCCGACATAGTGAATCAATAACAACAATATAAACAAGCTAGTTCTAAGATCTGCAGAAAAATCATTGCAGACACCGTCTGCATCAAAAACAGGAAAGGAAATGTGATTGTGTACGATCATGAAGTATACTTAACATGCCAATGAGGTGGAGCGTGACAGTCTTTTGTGAGCTGTTTAAATTCCATTGTGCACTAGGAGCAAAAGGAGTGTGCGTGTGCCCATGCGTACACCGTAGAGGGGACTATGACTCTTTGACAGGAGAACCAAGTGTAAGGAAGAACTGGCCGAATATCTACATTCACCTTTGTCACTACCCTTGTAACTTCAGGGCCCGTCCATTATCAGTAAAGTGAGCCGGGTTTTGTAACTAATTAAATTCTAAGACAACTTTGACTTCTGTTTCCCACTGTAACTCAGTTAAAACAATAAATCACCAGCCTACAGAACAAACTCACTTTTGTATAGTGATACAATTTATGTATGCATGAGAATATAAAGTGCAATTTGGAGCCAACATTATATGAGCAGTGGATTTATTTTCATGGATGAATGAAAAACACATGTCACTGAAATTCAACTTCCTTTAACAGATCTTTAACCCTTGATTCAAATTCAGCCTTCCTGCTGCAATGAGAAGCAATGCATATCGGCCAAAGAAGCCCTTACATGCCACTGTGCCTTAGATGGCAGGACTGGTTGATATAGGAATTAATGTCATAATTGGAGGAAATGCAACATCATTACACCCAGTGGGTACTCCTTTCCACCTGCCCATTAACGCAAATGTCTGATCAATAAATCAAGTGGCAGCAACCGAATGCATCGAAGCATGCAGACATGGTCAAGATGTTTGGTTGTCATTCAGACCAAACACTGGAATGGAGAAGAAATGTGATCTAAGTGACTTCAGCCATGGGATGACTTTTCGTGTTAGATGGGGTGCTTTGAGCCTCAGAGTTGTTGGGATTTTCATACACAACAGTCTCTAGAGTTTACGTGGAATGGTGCAAAAAGCAAAAAATATCCAGCGAGCGACAGTTCTGTGGGTGGAAATGCGTTGTTAATGAGAGCGGTCAGAGGAGAATGGCCAGACTGGTGCACGCTGACGGAAAGGCAACAGTAACTCAACCACACGTAATGACAATAGTCTGCAGGATAGCATCTCTGAACACACAACTCATCAAACCTTGAAGTGGATAGGCTACGTCAGCAAAATGACCACACAAACATACACTCACTGGCCACTTTATTAGGTTCAGGAACAAAAAGGGTTTTACATCAAAATATGTTACACTTTCTCGTGTTTTCGGTGCTCCTAAGGTGGTGGAAGCTGTGTAGATATTTAAACAGCTCCAATATTGGCATCAAATGCAAAGCATGATGAAGTCAGCCCTCCTGGATTCAGCCTCTGAGTCAGTATGCTTTTAATTATTTCTACTTTTGTGTCCCATTTGGATCCCTGATTGCTTCATTTGTTCCAATCGAGTATAAAACCTGCTTCTCTGCAAACATACTGAAGAATTTGAAAACCAAAGCTTTTCTGAGAAGTGTCCTGCCTTGCATTTATTTTGTTAAAGAATAACTCAGGGACTTATAAAGTAACTTTTCAACTGATTCAGTTGATGAGGTCAGAGCAGATCACATCCTGAATTTATTACAGATTAGTCCCGTTAATCCCCAGCCTGCATTCCACTAACTGAGAGCTTTGAGATCTTTCAGGAAATACACACACAAAAAAAAAACACAGAATGACGGATTTAATGGAAAGAAAGAAAAAAAATGAAGAATCGGTTCTTTTTATCTGGCAATTAATTAGGGTCAGCAATATTGGGGGTCTCCCGTTGCCGTGGAGAAAATGAGAAAACCTCCTGGTGCAGTGGTGAGCTCAGGGAGTTGGGGTGAAAGAGAACCGAGGTGCCCAGGCTGATGGGGGTTAGTTGTTGTGATTTCTGCCTCGGTTTTCAGGGCTTTTTGCCAACAAGTAACATATCACTCATCGGAGATTTACTTGAGGGAGTTACTGAGTGACTGCTGTTGGTACATATAGAAAAGGAACAAGGGGATCTCTGTCTGCCAGTGAAGTGGATGGCCGCTCCCTACATACTCTCTCCTCATCTGAGAAGTCTTTAATTCAGGTACGGAATTCCTCAGCCAAAATTTGGCATGTTGTTGCACATTCAATACACCTTCACAATAATTAAATTCTAATTTTTGTCAGTGGGGGATCTGCAGCGAGTACAGGTTCGGGTTACAATATAATTTTCACTTCTAAATTAAGGTCCACCTAATGACTTCTTTTCTTTACCCTTTTATATTTTATTACAAATTCACATCTTTAAACAAATTTCAAAGTAAACTAAATTTATTATCGAAGTACATATAGGTCACTATATACTAACCCAACATTCAATTTTTGCAGGTATTCACAGTAAATACAAGGAAACACAACGGAATCAATGAATACACAATGCAAAGTGAAATTTGTTAATGCAAAGTCAACAAATTTCATGACATATCCCTGTGATATTAAACCTGATTATGATTTGGAAATTTGCACACAACAAAGATGGACAAGCAAGCAATGTGCAAAAGACAACAAACTGTGTGAATACAAAAATGAAAAAAAACCTGAATAATAAATAAATAAGCAGTAAATATGGAAAATATGAGTTGTATAGTTCTTGAAAGTGAGTCCATAGGCTGCAGAATCAGTTCAGTGATGTGTCCACAACACTAACAGACAGCAGCAGGAATTGAACCCCATTTGGAGATCGCCTGTGCTGTGAAGCATTACGCTAACCGATATAATACCGTGCCGCCCTGTTTAAGCAGCAGCTTTCATTGAAAATAAAGATGTTTCTTAAAGAGATAATCAGAGAGAAAAAATTGTCAGGTTGAGTACAATATTGTGCCTTGCATCACTTTGTGGACATACAATCAATGTATACAAAATATCTAATATATTTATATTTAAGTGTTTTTTGATTATTTTGTTCTTTATGTTACTGTGTGTTTTTTGTACTGCATCAGATGTGGGGTAGCAATTCCTTTGTTCTTCTTTACACTCATGTACTAGAAGGCGTACACGATAACGTAGTGGTTAGCACAACCTTTACTGTACAGGTAACCTGGGTTCAATTCCCACCACCGTCTGTAAGGAGTTTGTAGCTTCTCCCCGTAATCGTGTTGTTTCCTCTGGGGTGCTCTGGTTTCCTCCCACAGACCAAAGATGTACGGGTCGGTAGGATAACTCATTGTAAATTGTTCTGTGATAAGGCTAGGATTAAATCAGGGATTGTTGGACTTGAAGAACCAGAAGAGCCCATTCCACGCTGGATCTCAATAAATAAATAAAATAAATTTAAAAAATTTTAAAAGAATCTTGAATTTTCAATGTGTAAGAGGAAACAGTGAGTCTTCAGAGATGCAGGAGGTCACACAATGATAGCTTTAGAGAGATTAAACTGTTAAAATATGAAGTTAACAAGTTACCAAACAGTCCCAACATTTTTTTTCATAATTCACTCACACCAGTTACTTCTGACAAGCTTTCAATTAGGCAAACCAAAAGTTACACTGCAGCTTGTAGAAAATCTGTCAAGATAAATTGATCACTCAAATTCCACCTTTTACAATCAAGCTGTGATAATCTTTCTTCAGGAATAATAATACATTTGGAATTACTCAGCATATGGCCTTCAGATGTGGAGTACAAAGCTACAGCCATTGATCTATCTATGCAAGATTGGGGTAAGTCACTGAAGACAAATTTCTAGCCTGCTAACCTTATATTTACAGTCCTATACCTGATAAAGCAGACACTGAGTATATTCTTGTGGTCTTCTGCTGTTGTAGCTCATCACTTCAAGGTCTGATGTGTTGTGCATTCAGAGATGCTCTTCTGCACACCTCTGTTGTAACATGTGGTTATCTGAGTTACTGTCACCTTCCTGTCAGCTTGAACCAGTCTGGCCATTCTCCTCTGACCTCTCTCATTAACAAGGGGTTTTGCCCACAGAACTGCTGCTCATTGAATGTTTTTTTAAATTTTTTGCACCATTCTTTGTAAACTCTAGAGACTGTTGTGCACGAAAATCTCAGGAGATCAGCAGTTTCTGAGATACTCAAACCACCCCATCTGGCACCAACAATCATTCTACGATCAAAGTAACTTAGATCACATTTCTTCCCCATTTTGATGTTTGGTCTGAACAAAACTAAACCTCTTGACCATGTCTGTATGGTTTATGCATTGAGTTGCTGCCAAGTGACTGTTTAGATATTTGCATTAATGAGTAGGTATACAGGTGTACCTAATAAAGTGGCTACTGGGTGTAGACCATATAGTTTTTAAGCAGGACTTAGACAAATTGGAAAAATGGGCAAAAAAGTGGCAGATGGAACACAGTGTTGGGAAATGCATGATAATGCATTTTGGAAAAGGAACAATAGTGTGGACTGTTATTTAAATGGGGAGAAAGTTCAAACATCAGAGGTACAGAGGGACTTAGGAGTCCTCATGCATGACTCCCACAAGGTTAATTTACAGGTTGAGTCTGTGGTAATAAAGGGAAATGCAATGTTGGTATTTATTTCAAGGGGATAGACTGTAAAAACAAGGAGATAATACTGAGCCTTTATAAGACACTAATGTAATGCACTGTAAGGTTTCACTGCTAATGTAATGGCCTCTCTGTAAGGTTTCACTGCTAAAGTAATGGTTTCTCTGTAGCAGCAATGTTTGGGTTATGACTAGAGATAATGGGGGCTTTGGACTGTATGTCAGCCAATGAGAGGCACATTGTTCTTTCTTGTTGGTCTGGGAGCAGGGATTTCGCAGTGTTTTGTTGGCGAGAGATGAAGAGAGAAGAGGCGAATGGATAGAGTTGGTAGACCGCTGGACGGAGTGGACTCAGAGCGAGAGTCTGATGGTCAGCGACACTCGGAGGAGGTCAATGAGAGTTGAAGGGACGATTCTGTGAGCTCCAACGTGCACATTAGACAGTTTCATTAAAATGGGCCCTTTTCTTTTTATTTTCTTTACTAACCCTATAGTCAGATCTAGATTTATAAAGTTCAATAATTTAAATGCATACGGTGTACTGACTGATATTTTGCAGTTCAGATTTGCAATCGGGCAACACATCACGCAGCGTTCACACAAACGAGATTTCTCAGTTTGACTGGGCTGTCTTACCCTAGACAAACATATGCTGGCTGAACCTCAGGGTTACACTAGTTAAACATAGAAAACCTATAGCACAATACAGGCCCTTCAGCCCACAAAGCTGTGCTGAACATGTCCTTACCTTAGAAATTACCTAGGGCTACCCACAGCCCTCTATTTTTCTGAGCACCATGTACCTGTCCAGGAGTCTCTTAAAAGACCCTATTGTATCCGCCTCCACCACTGTCACTGGCAGCCAATTCCACACACTCACCACCCTCTGTGTAAAAAACTTAACCCTGACATCTCCTCTGTACCTACTCCCCAGCACCTTAAAACTGTGCCCTCTCATGTTAGCCATTTTAGCCCTGGGAAAAAGCCTCTGACTATCTACACGATCAATGCCTCTCATTATCTTTTTCACCTCTAGGTTGCACTTGGAGTATTGTCAACAGTTTTGGCCCCCATAATGCAGAAAGAATGTGTTGTCATTGGAGAGAGTCCAGAGGAGATTCACCAGGATGATTCTGGGAATGCATGGGATCTCATTGAAACTTGCCGAATGTTGAAAGGACAGAGGGTGGATGTGGAGAGGATGTTCCCTCTGGTGGGGGTATCCAGAACCAGAGGGCACAGCCTCAAAATTAAGGGGTGACCTTTTAGAACAGAGGTAAGAAGGATTTTTTTTTTAGCCAGAATGGTGAATCTGTGGAATGCTCTGCCACAAACTATGGTGGAGGCCAAGTCCTTGGTTATACTTAAGGTGAAAGTTGATAATTTCCTGATCGGTCAGGGTATCAAAGGATATGGCAAGAAGGCAGGTGTATGGGGTTGAGTGAGATCCGGGATCAGCCATGATGGGATGGCAGAGCAGACTCGATGGGCTGAATGGCCTAACTCTGCTCCTATGTCTTACGGTCGAAAAGTGAGATATGGTGCTGACGTGGACTTACGAAAGAAGGAAAATATAACTTTTATTTATGTCATTCCACCTTTGAAGTTAAAGATGGCCACATAAAATGTTGCACAAAGAACACAGAAGATTACAGGACAGCACAGGCCCTTAGGCCCATGATGTCGTTCCTTCCCCTCCTACATAGCCCTCCAATTTTCTATCATCCACATGCTTATGCACCAGCACGGCAACCTAGTGGTTAGCACAACACTCTACAGCACCGGTGACTGGGGTTCAAGTCCCGCCACTTCCTGTGAGGAGTTTGTATGTCCTCCCAGTTTTCCTTCGGTGCTCCAGTTCCCTCCCACAGTCCAAAGGCATACCAATCAGTAGGTTAATTAGTCATTGCAAATTGTCCCATGATTAGGCCAGAATTAAATCAGGAGTTTGCAGGGCGACGGGCCAAAAGTGCCTACTCTGTGCTGTATCTCAATAAATAAATTTTAAAATCTAAGAGTCTCTTTAATGCCCCAAATGTATAGGCCTCTATCACCACCACTGACAGAGTGTTCCATACACCCAGCATGCTCTGTGCAGACAACTTACCTCTGATATCATCCCCACCCGTATACTTCCCTCCAATCCAAGAGCTTCTTAAATGCCCCGGATGTATCTGCCCGTACCACCACCCTTGGTAATGCGTTCCACACACCCACCCCTCTCTGTGTACCTCTGACATCCCCCCTAAACATTCCTCCAGTCCAAGAGTTCCCTAAATGCCCCGGATGTATCTGCCCGTACCACCACCCTTGGCAATGCGTTCCACACACCCACCCCTCTCTGTGTACCTCTGACATCCCCCCTAAACATTCCTCCAGTCCAAGAGTTCCCTAAATGCCCCGGATGTATCTGCCCGTACCACCACCCTTGGCAATGCGTTCCACACACCCACCCCTCTCTGTGTACCTCTGACATCCCCCCTAAACATTCCTCCAGTCCAAGAGTTCCCTAAATGCCCCGGATGTATCTGCCCGTACCACCACCCTTGGCAATGTGTTCCACACACCCACCCCTCTCTGTGTACCTCTGACATCCCCCCTAAACATTCCTCCAGTCCAAGAGTTCCCTAAATGCCCCGGATGTATCTGCCCGTACCACCACCCTTGGCAATGTGTTCCACACACCCACCCCTCTCTGTGTACCTCTGACATCCCCCCTAAACATTCCTCCAGTCCAAGAGTTCCCTAAATGCCCCGGATGTATCTGCCCGTACCACCACCACCCCTGGTCGTGCATCCCACGCACTCTCCACTCTCCTTTCTGACAGCTTGACTTTGTGCTGATGACTTGCTGTGGAAGAGTAGTGTCAGCAGTTCACAAGAGACAGAATAGATAACAAATTGTGCAAAATATAACTTTACATTTTCAGTAGAGGCTATTGTCAGAGTGGGAACTTTCTGGCAACGTGCCTCATCTCCAGGGAATATTTGTAAAATAGGCCCCTTATATCATTTCTATGACCAAGTTCCTCCACATGCAGAAAAAAAATCAATCTGAAATTTGTTATGAAAATATCAGTTCACAGTGATTAACTGAATACTTTGGTTACCAGTCCAATGCAAAACATTTAAAATTTTGGCCTTCTGGACACAGATAGATCCGCTGTGTAGTTCCAAGTAACACAGTGCAGGAATATAACAATTTCTGTGTTCGCTGCAAGAGGTCCACTTAATTCCCCCTGCAGCTAATAAAGTCATGTGTCACAATGTTGTTGGAACAGTCTCCCACAACTGCATATGCCATCATGACTTGGAATTGTAACAGAGCTGATTCTTCTCAGCAGGGAGAAGGTCCTTATTCCAACAGTCTGACATCATCATTGGGCAAGAAACCCTTCTAGGACTGGCATAGTTAGAGGAAAAGTTCTGGTATCACACCATACATGGGCAATAAATGCAACATTCTAAAAATCATTATCAGCATAAAGCTAACTCAGAATAAAAAACTTGGACAGCAAACATTAGGCTGTTGTCCACTGTTACATGAAATGCATTGCCCAAAGTCTTTATGTTAACTCAAAATGACCAGAGCACGTCAGTTCTCCATTTCGTGCAATAATTTCAAAGTTCAAAGTAAACTTGTTATCAAAGTACATTTATGTACCATATACAACCCTGAGATTCGTTTTCTTGCAGGCATTCATTGTCAGTGCATAAGAACCAAAAAGAAACAATGAAGACTGCACACAACAAGATAGAAAGACAACCAATGTACAGAAGACAACAAAATATCGAAAACATGAGACAAAATGTCCTTGAAAGTGAGTGCATGGGTTGTGGGAACAGGACAGTGTTGGGCTGAGTGAAGTTATCCCCTCTGGTTCAAGAGCCTGATGGGTGAGGGGTAATAACTGTTTCAGAATCTGGTGAGCTAATGTCAGATTTCTCATTCTCCTGAGCAGTGAGAAGGTCCTTAATCCCACAATGTGACATCATTGGGCAAGAAACATCTCGAAGACTGGGGCAATTAGACAGTAAGTTTCGCCATCACACGCAGGATTATACAGATAGACAGTAAATGCAATACTCTAAAAATCATTAACAGGTCAAGACTAAGTAAGAGAAATAATACAGACATTAGATTGTTACATGGAATGCATCATCCAAAGACTTTATGTTAGACTCAGGGCTTGTTTATTCTTTCTCATAAATGCTGCCTACCCTCCACAATTTTGATCTGGATTTCCAGCATCTGCAGAATCTTTTGTGTTAGAACTAATCAGTTCTCCACTTCATGTAATAGCAATTTATAAATAATGTGTGTGTTAATGTCAGGTTGCTGTAAGAGCTCAATGGATTAGTTAATAATATCAGCGATTCTACTGTTCTTGTTACTGCTCTTCAGTAATCTCGCAAGGTTAAAAGAGGCACAGAGAGAGTGGACAGCCTGGGGTATTTTCCCAGAGCAGAAATGGCTAATACACCAGAGAATAATTGTAAAGGTGATTGAAGGAAAGTATAGTGGGTGGGGGGATGTCGGAGGAAAGTGTTTTTTACACAGTAAGTGATGGGTGAATGGAATGCCTGCCAGAGGTGGTGGTACACGTAGGCATTTAGATAGGTATATTTTGATAGATAAATGTAGAGTTACATAGGAGGGAAGGGTTGAATTGTTCTTAGAGAAGGTTAAGAGGTTGGCACAACATCGTGGGCTGAAGGGTCTGTACTGTGCTGTTATGATCTTGTTCTACGTTTTAACTACAGATGGATAACAAATCTGATCGTGACAGGATCTGACACATACTGAAAGCACATAACACAGGTAAAATACAATTATTATCAGAGAGCTCCTTGCCAATCAGCTAAGTAATGCAGTGAGATTATAGGCTTCACTGTAGTGTAGTGGTTAGTGCAATCACTTCACAGTCCCAGTGACCACCAATCGTATTCTATGGGGTGGAACCCATATTCAGTCACGGGACAAGGTAGCGTGGTGGAGTAGTGTTTACAGCACCAGCGATCAACATTGGGGTTCAGTTCCTGCCACTGCCTATAAGGAGTCGGTGCATTCTTCTGATCACAATGTGGGTTTCCTCTGGGTGCTTGGATTTCCTCTAGAACTCTAAAGACACATAGGCTAGGGTTAGTTAAGTTGTGAACATGAAATATTGCTACGGAAAGCACAGCGATGTTTGTGGGCCGCCCCCAGCACATCCTGGACTGTGTTGGTCGTTGACATGATGGCACATTTCACTCAACACACACAAAATGCTGGTGGAACACAGCAGGCCAGGCAGCATCTATAAGGAGAAGCACTGTCGACATTTCGGGCTGAGACCCTTCGTCAGGACTAACTGAAGAGAAAGATAGTAAGAGATTTGAAAGTAGTGGGGGGGGGGGGAAATGCGAAATGATAGGAGAAGACCGGAGGGGGTGGGATGAAGCTAAGAGCTGGAAAGGTGATTGGCGAAAGTGATACAGAGTGATACAGTCTTCTCCTATCATTTCGCATTTCCCCCTCCCCCCACTACTTTCAAATCTCTTAGTATCTTTCCCTTCAGTTAGTCCTGAAGAAGGGTCTCGGCCCAAAACGTCGACAGTGCTTCTCCTTATAGATGCTGCCTGGCCTGCTGTGTTCCACCAGCATTTTGTGTGTGTTGTTTGAATTTCCAGCATCTGCAGATTTCCTCGTGTTGGCACATTTCACTGTACGTTTTGAATTTTTGATATACACGTGACAATGGGCTGAATGGCCTAATTCTGCTTCTAATGATTTTATGGCTCTTGGGTAGGTGAATAGGTTTGAGAGGGAATTCTGCTCCTATGTCTTATGATCTAAATCAGGGTAACATTTTTAATGCTGTGGATCCCTACTATTAAAGGGTTTGTGGCCCCCTTTTCTAAATAAAGCTAATTTTCAATCTTTCAATATAGTGACTAAGCGTGACATCCCTTCAAAAGAGACCAGATTGTTTTTTATACATCTGAAGCACTAGATATTTGCATACCAATTTCAAATTGGTACTGAACAAGACTTCACTCCTGATTCATCAATGTTTGGCACAGCAGATAATGACGGGTAATGTTTCTTTATCACACAATCCAAAACTGCTTTAGTGCATATGATTTAATGATGGGTTTGATTTCAATGTGTAGTTCAAAACAATAGCAACTGTTACTCTGAGAAAATTAAGTCCCTGCTCTTGACACACTGAGCAACACACCGCTCACCCACTGCACTTCATCATGTGCCAACAAGAACATGGGCATGTTATTTGCTACCAGTATGTACCTTTATATCCTGTAATGACTGAAATGGCCCTCTGTTGCCAAGTAACAAGACTGGCCAATCACAGACAGAACGAGCTGCCACTTTCGATTCTGAATTTTCTGTGGAGGACTTTGCCTCTTTAATGATTTCGATTGTGGCAAAGACAGGCTAGCAGAATGCAGCATTCAACACAATCCATCAGTTACTCCTTCTGTGGCTTTTACAAATATGACCGAGGAACAAGGCACAGCTGGCAAGCTGACAAGTTAGCTAAAAAATGGTGGTACCCACTTTCCCTTCACTACCCCCCCCCCACAAAACTCTAATAAATTCTGTCAAGGCTTTATGAGCAAGAGATCATGTAACAGATACTTTGTATGGAAATGTTTTTAAGAAACATTTTCACCGCGCCCTCCGCATGTCTGTGAGACTATAGAATACCCTGCTGCCACCGAGGTCTCGTCACTAGCACAGTGAGCTCTTCACTGTTTACCTGTATACTACACTACACATGTATTCTGAATTCTGTTTTATTCACTTATTTCTGGTAATATTTTGGTTTAAGTGCCATGTGTGATAGATGTTTTGTGGGTGTGCAGTGGACCGGAGGAACAACATTTCATTTGGTTGCACAGTACTGTGCAAAAGTCTTAGGCACAATACATAGCTAGGAAGCCCAAGACTTTTGCACAGTAGTATAGTAATTTTATCTATTTCACGGTACTGATGCCACAAAAAAATACAAGTCCCATGACATATGTGAGTGATGACTCTGATATGAGTCTCTGTCGTAGATTGAGAGTAGGAAGGGACAGGGAGAGGGGAATCATGGTTGGGAAAAGGGGAAGGGAGAGGTGGGAGGAGCAGGAAACACCAGAGAGACATTCTGTAATGATCAATTAACCAACTGTTTGCAATCAGATGACCTATCTTGGTGTCTCAGGGCTGGCTGTGTCTGCTATGGCACTAACCCCCTGCTCCTGACGCTCCTTCTCTGCCACCTGTCTCACACCCCTCTGATGGCCCTCCACCTCAACATTCCCAACACCCTTTGCACCTGCCAGATTTACAAAGTCACTCTCCGCTCCACATTGACAAATACAGTACTGTGCAAAAGCGCTTGGGCACCTTAACTGTATATATGTGCCGTAACTTTTGCACAGTGCTGTGTATATGTACAGTCAGGTGACAATAAATTTAAACTTGTACGTGAAACAGTACTGTAACTTTCTAACGACCATGCTGAACTTTGACCTGTTTACTGATGCATGATCAGAGCAGGCTGTGTGGGTACTCCAGGACTGAAGTGCCTCACCATGCCAGAAAAATGAATCACTCCAACCTGGGGACGTACAAAAGTAGTCCTGTTAAACTCTTTCTTTTGACTTTATTTGGTAAGGGGAATGGGAAAGGATACACATATAGAAATGGATTTGGGAGCGTAGATGGGGCCTTTGAAGGTAAGAATTTGGATTAAATCTTGGAACTTTGCCAAATATGCAGAGTCTCAAATCACTGCCATTCACCTCCATTGCCCTGCCTCACACCCCCCTCCCAACTCGCTACAAAAGGAAAGCGGGTGCTCGCATTTTTTTTAATTGACTTTTTGGTTTTAATGAAAGAAAGTAATCTGTTGAGTCTCTGTGACAAACAAGAGTGTTCCGTGAGTTACGCTGGCAAGCTGCTCTTCAGTCGCAGAGTGGAACAAATCTCCATTCAATGCTCTGAAAGGGGTTTAACTTTCTCCTTTAAAACCCGCCTTGTGCAAGTGGCATTAACCCAAATATGCAATTATATATTTAAAAAAGACAGACCATCCCATATCCGATCTACCTTGGCTTCTATTGTGCGGAGATGAATGAGTCGAATTGTTACCATTCTGTGTCTTTTGCTATTGGAAACAAAGAGAGAATTGGTGTGCATTTAGAAGAAATTCCTTTTAGGATTTTGCAAACTACCTTTATTAATGGTAGTCGGTACAGATCAGATGGGTACTGCGTACCACCATTGCAGTGTTGATAATATATTTAATATTCTTCCATGAGGCATGCAATTTTGGCTAGTTTAAACAATTTTAAGATTAAAGTCAAAGTTCAAAGTACATTTATTATCGAAGTATGTATATACACTATTGCAACCCAGAGATTTGTCTCCTTACAGGCAGCCACAAAACAAGAAACCCAAAAGAGCCCATAAAAAAGGACCAACAATCGCCCAACGTACAGAGAGAGGGAGAAAAAAACCAAACCGTGCACACAATAAAAACAAGCAAACAGCGTTCAGTCTGTAGGCACGAATCCCAGAGCAGCCGGAGCAGGCCACAGCCTCAGTTCATCACACAGCAGAACAAAAAGATGACGGAGCTCACAGTCACAAAGTCACAGTGAAAGGTGATGTTTGCCTTAACAATCAACAGGACCTAAGCAGGTGCTGGGGGCCGGGAGGGGGGGGGGGCGCAGCCTACAAGTGTCACCACACAGTGGGGCGCCGACATAGCACACCTATAATGCTTAGCAGAACAACACAGAACACACCAAGCAACAAAACAACAACAGCAAACCAAGCCCCACTCCTTCCTAACAACTATCCACCCGCACGTCTTCTTCATCTTAAACCCATCACCCCTGCAGGGACATAGGGCAGAGTCCTCTCACCTGGGCCCAAACAACAACAGCAAAACAGGGGCCATACTTCCCTCCCTCTCATCCACCCACCACCAAAGCACATACATAATATTTGAGTACTCAAATTTGATCCAATGAAACGATTAACCCTCAAAGAGTTCACAAGCTAAGGTTACAGAAAAGGTTGGTGCGTCTTTGAAAACTGGAGAAAGCAAATTGTCTTTTCTTTTGCCTCAGGGAAGTCAGAGGGGAGATGTGACAAAAACTTGCAGACTGGTTTAAATTGATGGAACTGGATATTTTTCAGACTGATATAAATGAAAGCTGACTCTCATTTTTAAAATCAATATGAAGAGTCATTATTTTACGACAGGACTATCCAGAATGTGCCAGTGGGTTGGTGGTGTAGACTTTGAGATTTGGCTCACTCATCTCAACCAGGTAATCAGAGGAGGTTTGGTGATATTATTTAGCAAGAATAAGATCAACCAAGGCCACCACAGGTAAAGACCTTCCCTCACTGAGCACATCTACAAAGATCACTGCCACAAATAAAGCACCATCCATCATCAAGGACTCCCACCATCTGGCCCATGCTCTCCTCTCACTGCTGCCATCAGGAAGAAGGTACAGGAGCCTCAGAACTCATACCACCAGGTACAGGAACAATTATTACCCCTCCACTGTCAGGATTTTGAATCAGAATGGATAAATTCACTCACCTGAACAGTGAACTGATTCAAGGTTTCTACAATGTGTGTGTGTGTGTGTGTGTGTGTGTGTGTGTGTGTGAGTGTGTGTCTGTGTGTGTGTGTGTGTGTGTGTGTGTGTGTGAGTGTGTGTGTGTGTGTGTGTGTGTGTGTTTCTTACTGTTATTTACAGTTTTTATTATTAAGTATTGCATTTTCCCGCTGCCACCAGATTAACAAATTGCATGCTGATGATATTAAATCTGATCCTGATTTGGCCTCTCAGGGTAGATGAAGGGCAAAGCATGTCATTACACCAAATCTATCCATACCAACTCACTAAATTACAGGACCCAGCAGCAGTACACAAAAGACTTAGCTTTACAAAGGGGGCATTACATTGTCACTTTTGTTCACTTCCCTGCCATTGCTTTGCTAGAGAAATCTAGTTAAATATGACAAACAACTTACACACGTGTATATTATTATTATTAATGGCTGTATCATTAACTTCAGTGTGGGACATCAGCATCAAAAATAAAGGGTCTTTTGAGTTTTACCAAACGGCAGGAATTCTGTTCACCAAGAAGCCTCCAGTTGTGTTAGGAGAGAGATGGCGATCCACACCAGCCGAAGTGATGTGTTTGAAGGATCATGTTCTCAAAGCTCATCATTATTGAAAGCAGGGTCTCCCAACCCTTTTTTATGCCATGGACCAATACCATTAAGCAAGGGGTCCGTGAACACCAGACTGAGAACCCCAGATCTACTGTAAGTGAACTGCCATTACATCTTAATTTTAAGGCAATTCACAGAACCACCTTAATCTCCACCATTGGGACATCCATCATTAAAGACCTTTATCATCCAGGATATGCCTTCCTCTCATTATTTCCAGCAGGTACAGAAGTCTGAAGACCTACAGTCAATGTTTTAGGAAAAACCTCATTCTAGCTGTGCAGGTTAAGTCATTGGGCATAGCAAGGGTGGTGCGCCATGGGAAGGGAGTGGGCCAGGTGGCAGAGAAGGAGTGTGAGGGGTGGGTGGGGTGGTGTGGGTGGCACAGTCAGCCCTGAGACACCAAGAAAGGTCATTTGATAGATAGATAGATAGATAGATAGATAGATAGATACTTTATTCATCCCCATGGGGAAATTCAACTTTTTTCCAATGTCCCATACACTTGTTGTAGCAAAAACTCATTACATACAATACTTAACTCAGTAATAATATGATATGCATCTAAATCACTAACTCAAAGGCATTAATAATAGCTTTAAAAAAAAGTTCTTAAGTCCTGGCAGTTGAATTGTAAAGCCTAATGGCATTGGGGAGTATTGACCTCTTCATCCTGTCTGAGGAGCATTGCATCGACAGTAACCTGTCGCTGAAACTGCTTCTCTGTCTCTGGATGGTGCTATGTAGAGGATGTTCAGGGTTTTCCATAATTGACCGTAGCCTACTCAGCGCCCTTCGCTCAGCTACCGATGTTAAACTCTCCAGTACTTTGCCCACGACAGAGCCCGCCTTCCTTATCAGCTTATTAAGACGTGAGGCGTCCTTCTTCTTAATGCTTCCTCCCCAACACGCCACCACAAAGAAGAGGGCGCTCTCAACAACTGACCTATAGAACATCTTCAGCATCTCACTGCAGACATTGAATGACGCCAACCTTCTAAGGAAGTACAGTCGACTCTGTGCCTTCCTGCACAAGGCATCTGTGTTGGCAGTCCAGTCTAGCTTCTCGTCCAACTGTACTCCCAGATACTTGTAGGTCTTAACCTGCTCCACACATTCTCCATTAATGATCACTGGCTCCATATGAGGCCTAGATCTCCTAAAGTCCACCACCATCTCAAACAGTTAGTTTATTGATCATTACAGAATGTCTCTCTGGTGCTTCCTGCTCCCTCCCCTCTCCCTTCCCCTTTTCCCAACCATGATTCCCCTCTCCCTGCCCCCCTCCCATTCTCAGTCCACAGGAGGTGAATGTGTTCTTGATTACTCAGGGCATCAAAGGTTACAGGGAGAAGACAGGAAAGTGGCCATGATGGAATGGTGGAGCAGAGTTGATGGGTCAAATGGGCTGATTCTGCTCCAATGGCTTATGGATTACTGAACAATTCAGAAACCAATGAACACTACCTCACTGGTCACAAGAAGTACTACAGATGTTAGAAATCTAGGGCAATGCACACAATGTGCTGGAAGAACTCAGCAGGTCAGGCGGCATCTATGGATGGGAATGAACAGTCGACATTTCAGCCCAAGACCCTACAACAGGATTGGACAACACTATCTCATTATTCGTCTTTTGTGCTAGTTATTTACCTCGTAATTTATAATAATTTTTATTTACTTTGACTGTACTGCTATGGCACAGCAACAAACTTCATGACATACGTCAGTGATAATAAACCTGATCTGATTAGTCACGGCATTGACTCGAGCCATTAGCTCTGCTCCTCCCTCCATAAATAACGCTGACTTACAGCTTTCTCTTTGCACATTTCAGATTCCCCAACACTTTGTAAAATTAAAGAGCCAATGTCAGTCCGGAACCCTCCTGGAGTGCGGTTCAACGGCAGTAATAGAGATCATGGCTGCACACAACATGGTGTATGACTTTAAAAAGATTGAACCACCCTAAGATTAAGACTTCCCTTTCTCAGTGAGAACTATGCCAGTCTGAAGCAAGTGTATTAGACAGGCTGTGACATTCACAAGCTATTCCTGTCAATTCGGTATTCATATATCAAAGTACATATACTGTATGTTACAATATATTATCTTGAGGTTCATGTTCATAGAGTCACAGAAAAGTACAGCACAAAAGCAGGCCCTTTGGCCCATCAAGTCTGTGCCAAATCATTTAAACTGTCCAGTCCCATTGACCTGCACCCAGACCATAGCCCTCAATACCCCTACCATCCATGTACCTTTCCAAACTTTGCTTAAAATCTCTTGCACCACTTACACTAGTAGCTCTAACCATACTCTCACCACCCTCTGAGTGAAGTTTCCCCCTATGTTTCCCTTAGACATCACCTTTCACCCTTAACCTTTGACTTCGATCTTGCAGGCATTTACAGGAAAATAAAGAAATACAATAGAATTTATGAAAAGCTATACATAAGCAAATACTGATAAGATTCATAGTCAGATTTATTTATCACATGTACATCAAAAAAATACAGTGAAATGTGTCGTTTGTGCTAACAGCAAACACAACCTAAGGACATGCCGGGGGCAGCCCACAAGTGTCACCACACATTCTGGTGCAAACAAAACATGTCCACAATGCTCAGCAGAACCACACAGAGAGAACACAACACTATAAACAACACAGTAAATCTGCTCCATGTGCAGAGCAGTCGCCATAGCAAGCCACGATGCATCCAGAGAGAATGGGGCATCAAGAAAAATTGGCAGGTCAAAGGCTGCATCACGGCCTGGTTTGAAAACACCGATGTCTTTGAATAGAAAATCCTACAAAAGGTAGTGAATTTGCCCCAGTACACTATGGGTAAAGCCCACCCACGTACCAAACACATCCACATGAAACATTGTCATAGAAAAGCAGTAGCAATCATCAGAGATCCTCACCACCCAGGCCGTGCTCTTTCCTCTCTGTTGCCATCAAGCAGAAGGTACAGGACCCACAGGATTCACACCACCAGGTTCAAGAACAGTTACAACCCCTCAACCATCAGGCTACTGAACAAAAGAGGATAGCTACACTCAGTTGTCCATCCATTGAGATGTTTCCACAACCAATGATCTCACTTTAAGGACTCTTTATCTTTATTATCTCATGTTCTTGTTATTTATTTATATTTACATTTGCACAACTTCTCTTCTGCACTCTGTTTGATCTTTCATTGATCCTGTTATAGTTACTATTCTACAGATTTACTATTCTATAGATCCACTTGAAAATGACTCTCAGGGTTGCATATGGTGACATATATGTACTTAGATAATAAGTTTACTTTTAACTTTGATATGTCAAATTCCTCGTGCTTCCTGAGGAAGTAAAAGCATAGAGGAGCTTTCTTCACTGTGACATCAACCTGATTGGACCAGGACAGGCTAATGGTGATGTTCATACTTGGAACTTGAAGCTCTCTATATTAACACTGTTGATATAGACAAAAGCCATTGCAGGCACGTTCTCTGGTCCCCAAATCGCCATTCTTTACTGTAATACATGAGCTGTACGTTCCAGACTGCTGTCATTTCAGACCAGCCAATGGACCACAATCTGACTCATTTCCATAAGCCACTGGGATGAATGTATCTGTACTTCACCCCGCAGAAGTGGAGACTGGCCCCCATTGGCCATTATCATCCCCACATTTCCTGCCCCTTTCAGGCCGCTCGCCATTTCTGGACCTCTTGCCACTCTCTCCTGGGACGCCCCCATTAATCTACTTATCAAGCCCTTTCGGCCCACTGAGCTGTGCTTCCCAGCAACCCACCTATCAACACTGGCCCAATCATAGAACAACTTACAATGACCAATTAACCTACTAAACAGTGCGGTTTGGGAATACGGGAGGAATCCCACACACACATGGGAGAAACATCTCACACAGGATGCCAGAAACCGCTACATGCTTTGATCCATTTACATCCACTGTCTTACTGAACTCCCTTACAATTATTCTTGATAAATTAACTTTCTAATCATGCACACAAAAGACTTCTACCCTTCTGGCCTATCGAAGGTTCAACAGCAGCACACTGACATCCGTTAAATCCCATCCTAATCCAGGATTAGCTACTGCTCATGACATCAGAAACTGATCATTTATGCAAATCAAACTGACAAACATTACCAATGCAATGAGCTACTAGATTGTAAGGGCTGGATTGTCGATTAGTCAGGGTGGAAAGGTTATCGGGACAAGACAGGAGAATGGGTGGAGAGGGATAATAAATTAACCATGATAGAACTGCACGGCAGACTCGATGGGCTGAACGGTTTAATTCTGCTCTTAGATATTATGGTAGTAGATGGCCTGCAAATTGAATTCCTTGGTGTTATTATTTCAGAGGACCTCTCCTTGGCTCAGCATGGAAGTGCAATTACAAAGGAAGCATGGCAGCACCTCTACTTCCTTAGGAGTTTGCAAAGGTTTGGCATGGCAACTAAAACTGACAAAATTCTACAGGTGGAGAGTATATTTACTGGTTAAATCACAATCTGGTATGGAAACACCAATGCCCTTGAATAGAAAATCCTACAAAATGCAGTAAATAAGGCTCAGCCCATTACGGGTAAAACCCTCCCAACTAGTGAGCACATCTACATGAAACGTTGATGCAGGAAAACAACAACCATCATCAGGGACCCCCACCACCCAGGATGTCCTCTCGTCTCACTGCTGCCATCAGGAAGAAGGTACAGGAGCCTCAAGACTCACATCACCAGGTTCAGGAACAGTTACTACCCCTCAGACATCAGGCTCTTGAACCAAACGCTCTTTAACTTAAATTGTTCCATCATTGAAACGTTCCCACAACCCATGAACTCACTTTCAAGGATTCTTCTTCCCATGTTCTCGATATTTATTGCTTATTTATTTATTATTATTATTTCTTTCTTTTTATATTTGCCATTTGTTTCCTTCTGCACTTGGGTGAACACCAGAGTGCAGTCTTTCAATGGTCCTATTGTGATTATTATTCTATAGATTTATTGAGTATGCGTGCGAGAAATTGAAACTTAGGGTTTTACATATATATATGGTGACGTAGATGTACTTTGATAATAAATTTACTCAGAAGTTTAAATTTTGATGAACAGGAACAGATTGTTCTTAGTTATTTTCATTTCAGTATTTTGAGAGAGCAGAAATCTCTAGCCCTTTATGTCAGTAAGCTTCTGGAGAGTTCTAATCCTAAAATCTATTACAAGATATCAACAACAACAAACAAACAGATACCACAAGGCACATAAATATTTTAGCCTGGTCATGAATAGTTTAATGCAATTCCTTTGCAACTTTACTCTGCATACCACAACAGAATACTTAAGTCTCTGACTGCTTACTGCAGAGCCAGGGTGTTATTGTCTCTGACTTCATTTAATGCACACATCTTTAATTTGAAACAATGTCCCTTGATCTCCATTGGTTTTTTCTTGCCACAGACGGCTGTGGAGGCTAGGTCACTGGGTAAACTTATAGTGGAGGTTGACAGGTTCTTCATTGGTCAGGGTGTCAAAGGTTACAGGGAGAAGGCAGACGAACAGAGTTGAGGGAGTTAATAAATCAGCCAAGATGGAATGGCGAAGCGGAGCAGACTAAATGGATTGATTCTGCTCCGCTGCCTTATGCCTTTTCTTTTGTAAATAAATATCAAGAAACAAGTTTAATATCTTTTTTTTTGCTCCTCGTCAGGAACTAGATTTCAAACTGAAATGTCTAAACTGACATTTTGCTGCATCAATCCAAGTGAATTAACCCTACTGAAATATAAAACAATTAGCCTGCCTGGTGTTGAAGTTGCCTGTTAGAATCGATTCTTTTCTTCTGAAGAGGTACAGTACTGTGCAACAGTATTAGATATATGTACTGTACATATGATATATATATATATATATATATATACGTAAATGTGACAGGAGCAAAGTGTGTTGGAAATGATGAGGCTGGAGCACTGTGGGATGGACTTTTGCACAGTACTGTAGATCTGAAGCCGGGCTCTCATCTGTTCCCTAAACTTGACTCTACCCTCAAAAAAATCAAATGTTTGCTATTTCAGAGCACTGGTGGTTGTGCTAAATGAACCTGCAAAGGGAATATGGAATCTCACACCAACAACATGTTTCGTGGCAGCGTTTGTGATACTGTTATTTCCACAGAGCCACAGAAAGAAAAGGTTGCAGTGTATAATGGCAGTGTTAGTGTAGTGTAGAAATCACAGTGCAGGTCAATCTTCGCACTCTCTGCTGGCAGAGAATAAAGGAACCTTCGGTGCCACACCACCAGGTTCAGGAAGAATTATTACCCTTCAACAATCAGGCTCATGAACCAGAGGGGATAACTTCATTCACCTCAACACTGAACGGTTCCCACAACCTATGGACTCACTTTCCAGAACTTTTCATCTCATGTTCTTGATATTCATTGCTTATTTACTTATCATTGTTTTGTATGTTATTTCTCTTTGTAATTGCACACTTTGTTGTCTTTTGTACTTTTGTTGTTTGTCCATCTTGTGTGTATTTTTTCATTGCTTCCATTGCGTTTCGTTGTATTTAAAGATGCTAAGTATGTATGCAGTATACAACTCTGAGTTTCAGCTTCCAACAGACAGCCACAAAACAAAGGAACACCATGGAACCTGTTCAAAGGAAACTTCAAACCACTGAAACAGTTTAGGGATGTTAATAAAGTCTAGTTCAGTTGAGTTCAATTTAGCGCTCGGTTGTTTGTAGACTGCAGGCCCTAGAGCCAGTCTGCCCTGATGAAAATCGCACAAAATGGCAATAAAGAAAAGGAGTAGTCAGAAAGCAGTAACACATCATAACTTAAACTACAGAGTCCAAACTTACTTATGATGAATGCCCACAAGAAAATTAGTCTCAGAGTAGCATATAGTGGCATATATGTACTTTGATAATAAATTTACTTTGAACTTTGAATCTAGAAGTTCATTATGATTTCCCACCAATATCCTTTAATTAGGAGTGAAAAGGTAAATGTTTACTTATGTGCTAAATACCTGCCAGCATCTTCAGAGGATATCAATGTTTACATTTGCAGAAGTGGCATTCCCACTTCCAACATTAAAATGGAATCTTTCTTGTAAAGCAGCCAAGGAATTCAGTAATGCTGATGGACAGAAAAAACAGCTTAACAGCATAAAGGGCATGATCACACCTGAGCACTTCCACATGCTCATGCTTTCTAATGTCCCTCTAGGTACAATCTCAAAGTTCAAAGTCAATTTATTATCAAAGCACGTCTACACTCAGTGGCCACTTTATTAGGTACACTGGAGCACCTGCTCATTAATGCAAATATCTAATCAGCCAATCACGTAACGACAGCAATTCAATGCATCAAAGCATGCAGACATGTTAGACCGAGGGTCTAGTGAGATGGAGGAACTGAGGGAAATACATGTTAGTAGGGAAGTGGTGTTAGGTAAATTGAAGGGATTAAAGGCAGATAAATCCCCAGGGCCAGATGGTCTGCATCCCAGAGTGCTTAAGGAAGTAGCCCAAGAAATAGTGGATGCATTAGTGATAATTTTTCAAAACTCCTTAGATTCTGGATTAGTTCCTGAGGATTGGAGGGTGGCTAATGTAATCCCACTTTTTAAAAAAGGAGGGAGAGAGAAACCGGGGAATTATAGACCGGTTAGTCTGACATCGGTGGTGGGGAAAATGCTAGAGTCGGTTATCAAAGATGCGATAACAGCACATTTGGAAAGCGATGAAATCATCGGACAAAGTCAGCATGGATTTGTGAAAGGAAAATCATGTCTGACGAATCTTATACAATTTTTTGAAGATGTAACTAGTAGAGTGGATAGGGGAGAGCCAGTATATTTAGATATATTTAGATTTTCAAAAGGCTTTTGACAAGGTCCCACACAGGAGATTAGTGTGCAAACTTAAAGCACACGGTATTGGGGGTATGGTATTGATGTGAATAGAGAATTGGTTGGCAGACAGGAAGCAAAGAGTGGGAGTAAACGGGACCTTTTCAGAATGGCAGGCAGTGACTAGTGGGGTACCACAAGGCTCAGTGCTGGAACCCCAGTTGTTTACAATATATATTAATGATTTAGATGAGGGAATTAAATGCAGCATCTCCAAGTTTGCGGATGACACGAAGCTGGGCGGCGGTGTTAGCTGTGAGGAGGATGCTAAGAGGATGCAGGATGACTTGGATAGGTTAGGTGAGTGGGCAAATTCATGGCAGATGCAATTTAATGTGGATAAATGTGAGGTTATCTACTTTGGTTACAAGAACAGGAAAACATTATTATCTGAACGGTGGCCGATTAGGAAAAGGGGAGATGCAATGAGACCTGGGTGTCATTGTACACCAGTCATTGAAGGTGGGCATGCATGTACAGCAGGCGGTGAAAAAGGCAAATGGTATGTTGGCATTCATAGCAAAAGGATTTGAGTACATGAGCAGGGAGGTTCTACTGCAGTTGTACAAGGCCTTGGTGAGACCACACCTAGAATATTGTGTGCAGTTTTGGTCCCCTAATCTGAGGAAAGACATTCTTGCCATAGAGGGAGTACAGAGAAGGTTCACCAGATTGATTCCTGGGATGGCAGGACTTTCATATGAAGAAAGACTGGATCGACTAGGCTTATACTCACTGGAATTTAGAAGATTGAGGGGGGATCTTATTGAAACTTCTAAAGGGATTAGACAGGCTAGATGCAGGAAGATTGTTTCCGATGTTGGGGAAGTCCAGAACAAGGGGTCATAGTTTAAGGATAAAGGGGAAGCCTTTTAGAACCGAGATGAGGAAAAACTTCTTCACACAGAGAGTGGTGAATCTGTAGAATTCTCTGCCCCAGGAAACAGTTGAGGCAGGTTCATTAGCTATATTTAAGAGGAAGTTAGATATGGCCCTTGTGGCTAAAGGGATCAGGGGGTATGGAGAGAAAGCAGGTACAGGGTTCTGAGTTGGATGATCAGCCATGATCATATTGAATGGCGGTGCAGGCTCGAAGGGCTGAATAGCCTACTCCTGCACCTATTTTCTATGTTTCTATGTTTCTATGACATGGTCAATAGGTTCAGTTGTTGTTCTGAACAAACATCAGAATGGGGAAGGAATGTGATCCGTGACTTTGACTGTGGAATGGCTGTTGGTGCCAGATGGGGTGGTCTGTGTATTTCAGAAACTGCTGATCAGCTGGAATTTTCACACACAGCAGTCTTTAGAGTTTACAGAGAATGGTGCAAAAAACAAAAGAACACCCAGTGAACGGCAGTTCTGTGGGCAAAAATGCCTTGTGACTGAGAGAGGTCAAATGAGAATGATCAGATTGGCTCAAGCTGATTGGTACAACAGTAACTCACATAACCATGTGTTACAACAGTGGTGTGCAGTAGAGCAGCTCTGTATGCACAAAACATTGAACCTTGAAATGGATGTGGTACAGTAGCAAAGGACCTCAGTGGTCACTTTGCTCGGTACAGGAGGAAGTATGTCACCGTATACTGTCCTGAGATTCATTTTCATGCAGGCACAAACCCACTGGAACCACTCCATCTTCTAAGAGAGGCAATTCACCACCTCCATGTAGCCTCCAATAATTTGTCTTTGTTTCTTTATTTTCAAATCTATGTAAACAATTTGAGAATTATCTAGACTGCAGAACTGCAAACCTGGACACATTGTTTTCTGAGATAATTCTGCTATAAACAATGTTTCTTGTGAGATTCACCTTTATTGACATAATCTTACAATACAGTTTTGTGTAATCTTCTGCCTAGACCTTACAAAGTTTTGTTCGTGCAAGTAACCTTCTGCGTTGGAACATATTCACTTTATACTTATGACCGTGAGGCTAAGCACAACTCCAATGCTATGTTTAAGTTTGTTGATGACACAACTATTGTTGGCTGAATCAAAGGTGGTGACAAATCAGCATATAGGAGGGAGATTGAAATCTGGCTGAGTGGTGCCACAACAACTCTTACTCAATGTTAGCTAGACCAAAGAGCTGATATTGACTTCAGGAGGAGGAAATTGGAGGTCCATGAGCCAGTCTTCATCAGAAAATTAAAGGCTCAAAGGTACAAGGTTCAAAGATGCTATTTAATGTCAGAGAAATGTACACAATATACATCCTGGAATGTATTTTCTACACAAATATCCACGTAAACAGAGGAGTGCCCCAAAGAATGAATGACAGTCAAATGTTGGAACCCCAAAGCACCCTCCAGCTCCCCTCCCTCCCACACGTAAGCAGCAGCAAGTAGAGATCCCCCCTCCCTCTACCGGCAAAAAATAGCATCGGCACCCACCACTGAGCACTCCAAGTGTGAGCAAAGCAACAGCAAAGACACAGACTTGCAGTTACCCCAAAGTCTACATTGTCCACCCGGCATTTGACATACCACAGGTTCTCTCTCTCCCTAATAAGGGAGAAAGAGGTGTCGAGCAGGGAGACATAACAAACAACTTGCTGGTTTACGATGTTAAGAGTCCACTAAGTCCCCTTTTCTTGAGCTCTGTGCCCAAAGATCACGAGTCTGTGGGTCCACAGCCGCAGATATTCCGACTCCCCCAACAACACGCGGGTCTCCGTGATTCGCCCATTTCCACAGCCCTGAGATGCTAAGCTTCCAAAGCCAAGCCCAATACTTAGGCCGAGCCTTTGATGTACCGAACAACAATGGCCAGTTATGAAACCCCGAGAGCAGGTCCCATTCAGAGGAGTAGAAGGTCCTTACTGTTATCATTTCAGAGGATCTGTCCAAGGTCCAACACATAAGTTCCATTATGAAGAAAGCACAGCAGTGCCTCTACTTTTTTAGAAGATTGCAAGCACAGGCCCAAAGTCATCAAATTCTTCTCATTTCTTAATGTATTCATTCCTGGGATCATTCCCATGCCCCTCCTCCAGAACTTCCCGAATGCCAGCACATTTTTTCTTAGATAAGCTGCTCACAATACTCCAAGTGTGGTTTGACCAATACCTTATAAAGCCTAAGCATTACATCCTTGCTTTTGTATTCTAGTCCAAATACTAATGTTGTATTTGCCTTCCTCATCACCAACTTAACTTGCAAGTTAACCTTTAGTGAATCCTGTACAAGGACCCCCAAGTCCCTCTGCATCTGTTTTTTTTTAATTTTCTCCCATTTAACAAATAGTCCACATCTTTACTCCTTCTGCCAAAGCACATGACCATACACCTCCCTTCATTATATTCTGCTTACCACTTCCTTGCTCACTCCCCTAATCTGCAGACACCCTGCTTCCTCAACATTGCCTGCCACTCCACCTATCTTTATATCATCTGCTAACTTTGCACCAAAACTATCAATTCCTTCATCCAAATCATTGACATATAACATAAAAAGAATCGATCCCAATACCAACTCCTGTGGAACACCACTAGTCGCCAGCAGCAAACCAGAAAAGGCTCACTTTATTTCCACTCTTTGACTCCTGCCAGTCAGCCAGTCTTCTATCCATGCTAGTACCTTTCCTGTAATACCATGGGCTCTTATCTTGTTAAGCAACCTCATGTGCAGCGCTTGGTCAAAGGCCTTCTCAAAATCCCAGTACACAACATCCACCAATTCTCCTTTGTTTATACTGCTTGTTATTTCTTCAAAGAATTGCAACAGCTTTGTCAGGCAAGCTTTCTCCTTTAGAAAACCGTGCTGACTACAGTCTATCTTAACATGAGCTTCCAAGTACCCTGAGACCACATCCTTAAAAATAGACTCCAATATCTTTCTAGTTACTGAAGTCAGGCTAACTGACCTATAATTTCCTTTCTCCTGCATTCCTCCCTTCTGAAACAGTAGAGTGACATCCATCGGCACAGGTGCATCACAGGGCTGTCACCTCTACTCACTTTACACTTACGACTGTGTGGCTGAGCACAGCTCCATGGCCATAGGAAAGGAGAGTGGACCATAGGAGAAAAGGAAGGAGGACGGGAACCAGACAGAGATGATGGGCAGATGAGAAGAGAAGGGGTAAGAGGGAAACCAGAATGGGGAATGGAAAAAGAGAGAAGGCATTACTATTTACAACACAGAATTACTTCAGTTAGTGAAAAGAATAGAGTGCCTTTGGGGTTAACACCCACACACCTTTAAAGACAGCAAATCACATTGACATGGGAACAGAATCTGTAACTCTACAAAGATAAACAAAAAGCAAGTTTAACACACACAAAGTGATGGAGAAACTCAGCAGGTCAGGCAGCATCAATGAAGGGGAATAAACAGTCACAGACTAAGACTCTTCTCTAGGACTGGAAAAGAAAGGAGAAGCCAGAATAATAAGAGGATGAGGAAGACAAAATAGTCCAAGCTAGAAGGTGATAGTTGAGATCAGGTGAGTGGGTGGGGAAGGGAACTCAAAAAGTGGGAGGTGATAGGTTGTAGAGTTAATGGGCTGAAGAAGAAGGAATCTGATAGGAGAGGACAGTGGACCATGGGAAGAAAGGGAAGGAAGAGGGGCACCAGAGAGGAGACAGGCAGGTGAGGAGAAGGGGTGAGAGGGTAACCAGAATGGGGAATGGAAAAAGAGAAGTGTCTCAGCTTGAGACAGTTTAATACCACGCTTGCATCATTCAGCAGCAGTTGCTAATTGTTTAAGGTAGTAGCAGTAATAAATAACGCCAATGCTCTGTTTGAAATGTGAAGGGAGGTGTGCATGAGATCAGGAAATATTCTGACTGCCTTTTTTATTGTATGAACTATTAATCACCCAAAGACAATCAAATCAACACTAATTATCCACAGTACTTTTGGAACAGATGATTGCTCAGCCATTAATTATCAACACATGCCGATCTCTGCCCTGATGAGAAACGAACCCTCGCTCTGTGTCTATGGCTAAATTAGTCGATCCTCCTATTGTTCAGTAATATAATTGTCTCCTTATATGGCTTGGTGTCAAATATTGTTTGATAATACTCTTTTGAAGAAATATAGTTATTTTACAATTTTGCAGGCGTTTACAGCATAAATTCAAGTTATTGATGCTGACGTGTATTGATTGCATTCTCTATACAAAATAATCACCAAATGGGCTTCTCCCTCAGATTCACATTGGTATTGAACACAGAACAGTACAGCACAGTAAAGGCCCTCTGGCCTACAATGTTGTGTCAAATCTTTAACCCTGCTCCCAGATCAATCTAACACAGGGGTTCCAAATCTGGGGCCCATGAACCCCATGCTTAATGGTATTGGTCTATGGCATAAAAAGGTTGGAAACCCCTGATGTAATGCTACCTTTCCACATAGCCCTACATTTTTCTTTCATCTATGTGCCTATTTACCATTTAACACTTGTGTAAAATATTTACCTCTGATATCCCAGCCTACACCTTAACGTTATGTCCCTGTATTGGCCGTTTCCACCCTGGGAAAAAGCCTCTGGCTGTCTATTTGATTTAAGTCTTGTACACCTCCACCTAGTCAACTCTCATCCATCTGCACTCCAATTACTGATGGTGGCAAACAGGGTGGTTTGAGTATCTCTGAAAATGCTGATCCTCTGGGATTTTCACACACAACGGTCTCTAGAATTTACTGAGAATGGTGTAAAAAACAAAAGAAAATCCAGTGAGTTGGTAAAAATGCCTTGTTAAGGAAAGAGGTTGGAGGAGAATCACCACATTCTACAGAGATGTATCGAGAGCATCCTGAGCAGCTGCATCACTGCCTGGTTTGGGAATTGCACCGTCTCAGATTGCAAGACTCTGCAGTGGATAGTGAGGCCAGCTGAGAAGATCATCGGGGTCTTACAGACATTTATACCACAGACATTACAGACATTTACACCACACGCTGTATCCGCAAAGCTAACAGCATTATGAAGGACCCCACGCACCCCTCATACAAACTCTTCTCCCTCCTGCCATCTGGCAAAAGGTAACAAAGCATTCGGCCTCTCACGGCCAGACTGTGCAACAGTTTCTTCCCCCAAGCCATCAGACTCCTCAATACTCAGAGTCTAGACTGACATCTACATCATTTATTATTGTATTGAAATTTTTCCCTTCTATGCCTATTGTCTTGTTTATTAATTATTTATTATCAATTAATTATTGTACTGCTCTGTGCACTTTTTGCAAGACCTGTGTAGGTCTGTAGTCTAGTGCAGTTTTTGTGATATTTTACATAGTCTAGTGTAGCCTTGAGTTGTTTATTCAAATGACAATAAAAAGCAACTTGATTTGACTTGAGACTGCTTCAAGCTGACAGGAAGGCAACAGTAACTCAAATAACCACACGTTACAAGATTGGTGCGCAGAAGAGCATCTCTGAATGCACAACATATCCAACTTAGAAGTAGATGGACTATAGCAGCAGAAAACCATGAACGTACACTCAGAGGCCACTTTATTAGGTACAGATGGTGGAGGAGGTCTGTAAAAAAGCAGCCACTGAGTGTACTCGTTCCATTCATACTGACCAGATGAACCACTGAAGTCAGCAGCAACAGACTGTCAAAACAAAACATGGCATGTGACGGCACAGTCGCGGCATATCCCGGTCAATAACAGACAACAGGTCTGTTCTTGCCTGCCTTCCTACTTGTAGCTAGCAAAGCATCTTTACAGAATACACATGCACCAAAGCGTCAGTGACTGAACTGGATGTGAGGTGATAGGACTGCATCAACAACATGTGCCCAGGTCCTTCAGCTTTTGGCCTGGGCCTGGCTCGGAACCTCACAACCAGGAATTTTACAGTGGCCTCTGCATACTTTAAGGTACCAATTGCTTTTAGCAACTCGATCCTACAGCACTTTAATAAAAATGGGCATTTCTTGAAGTCTGCAATAAGTGTGCACCAGGAAAACCTGTTTAGAATTCATACTGGTGAGAGCATGAATGAAAAATAAAGGAGTTTTTCTGGGGGAAAATTACCTGCTTGAAAAATTGTGTTCAGACACTATTCACTCTCCTGCATGCACGGTTCCACAGGAACAGTAAATCTTCGTGGCCACCCATTTCAATTTGAGTTCCCATTCCCCTTCTCATAAGTTGGTCTATGGCCTCCTCTACTACCACGATGAGGCCAAATTCAGCTTAGTGGAGTAACACCTCATATTTAGTTTGTGTTGGCTCCAACCTGATGACATGATTATCAATTTCTCCAACCACTGGTGATTTCTGCCACCTTCCCTTTCTTTCTTTTTCCATTCCCCATTGCGGCATCTCTCTCACCCCTTCTCATCCCCTCTCCTGCGATTCACCTCCCTCTGGTGCCCCTCCTCCTTCCCTTTATTTCGTGGTCCACTCTCCTCTCCTGTCAGACTCCTTTTTCAGCCCTTTACTTCTTCCACCTATCACCTCCCAAATTCTTAGTTCATTCCCCCTCTCCAACCCTTAATCCCCTTGCTCTCCCAAAATGGACATGCATGCTTGTTTCAGGAATCAAAACGCATTTTGCCTCTGGACAGATTTCTTTTAAATTGCCCTGACATGAAACCTGAGTTGTCAGAAACCTCTGGCACCGCTGCATGTGCAGTATCGAGCACTCATCTTACGAGAATGCCCTGCTCTCCAGGGCCGGGAACAAGGTAAAGTTTCAGAACTGACGCTTATCTACTTCTTTGAACACAGCTATTATGTGGCATATCCATCCCGCTGTGGTGCTTCTCCTTCTGGCTCCAGTTTATTGGACTGTTCCAGTTGGATGCACCCACTTTAAGAGTTGCAAGCATTGTATCATTCACTCTGATCTGTGCAACTGCCAAGATCACACGCGCTTAATGTGCGCGATGGCAGGATAGGGTCACAAATTGCACTGCTTACGTAATTGAACCTTTGCATGCATGTATTAAGAAAATTCTTACTCCAGCGCCTTTGGAGAGCTCCCCTGGGAAAGCTCCCACTTTGAAACCTATATTTAATTAACTGATTTTAGCTTGAGCAGAAATAGAAGGATTAACAGTCGGATTAGGCAATTCCCCCACCGTCCTCAGACTTACAATCACTGCTAGCAATGCACTCAGTGGCCATTTTATTAGGTATAGCTGTACACCTGCTCGTTAGTGCCAGATATCTAATCAGCCAATTGTGTGGCAGCAACTGAATGCATAAATGCATGCAGACATGGTCAAGAGGTTCATTTGTTGTTCAGAAAAAACATCAGAATGGGGCAGAAATGTGATCTAAGTGACTCTGACTGTGGAATGATAGTTGGTGCCGGACGGAGGTGGTTTGAGTATCTCAGAAACTGCTGATCTGGGATTCTCATGAACAACAGTCTCTAGAGTTTACAGAGAATGGTGCGAAAACAAAAATCTTCCAGTGAGCGGCAGTTCTGTGGGTGAAAAATGCCTTGCTAATGAGACAGGAAGGCAAAAGTAACTCAAATAACCATGCGTTACAAAAGTCATGTGCAGAAGAGTATCTCTGAAGTCACAACATGTCAAACTTTGAAGTGGATGGGCTACAGCTGCAGAAGACCATGAACAGACACTCAGAGGTCACTTCACTGGGTGTAGGAGGTACCTAACAAAGTGGCCAGAGTGCAGATATCAACCATTCCCCATGTAGTTTAAGCAGAATCCTCATTCCTTATAAAATCTCAAGTACAATCTTTACTAGGTACAGATCAGTCATAAAGTGGCCATGGAGCGTACTTGTTCCATTAGTACAGTCAAGATGACCCCACTGAAGTTGGCTGCAACAGACTGCCTCAACAAAACTCTAAGACATGGCACATCCTGGTCACTAACTGACAAACTAACTGCACTTCCCTGCTTTCCTGCTTGGGACTTACACTCAGCGGCCACGTTATTAGGTACAAGTAGTACTTCATAAAGTGGCCACTGAGTGTAATAACACCTGACAGAACACAGGAAATAGAAGATAACCTAGGCCATTCACCCTCCACCCCGACACCTAGCGCCTGCTCCACCTTTCAGTAAGATAATGACTGTTTTCAAACATAGAAATCTACAGCACATTACAGGTCCTTCAACCCACAATACTCTGCTGACCATGTATCTTACTCTAGAAACTGTCTAGAGTTTCCCTACTGCATAGCCCTCCATTGTTCTAAGCTCCATGTACCTATCTAAGAGTCTCTTAAAGACCCTATCGTATGCACCTTCACCACCGTCACTGGCAGGCATTCCACACACCCGCCACTCTCTGTGTGAAAAACTTACCCCTGACATCCCCCTTGTACCTACTTCCAAGCACCTTAAAACTATGCCCTCTTGTGGCAACCACTTCAGCCCTGGGAAAAAGCCTCTAGCTATCCACACGATCAATGCCTCTCATCATCTTATACACCTCCATCAGGTCACCTCTCATCCTCCGTCACTCCAAGGAGAAAAGGCAAATTCACTCAACCAATTCTCATAAGGCACACTCTCCAATCCAGGCAACATCCTTGTAAATCTCCTCTGCACTCTCTCTATAGCATCCATATCCTTCCTGCAATGAGGTAACCAGAACTGAGCACAGTACTCCAAGTGGGGTCTGACCAAGGTCTTATGTAACTGTAACATCACCTCACAGCTCTTGAACTCAATCCCATAGCTGATGATGGCCAAAACACCATACGCCTTCTTAACAACACTGTCAACCTGCGTAGCAGCTTTGAGTGTCCTATGGACATGGACCCCAAGATCTCTCTGATCCTTCACACTGCCAAGGGTCTTACTATTAATATTATATTCTGTCTTCAAATTTGACATAACAAAATGAACCACTTCACACTTATCTGGGTTGAACACTATCTGCCACTTCTCAGCCTAAAATGTCGACTACTTATTCCTTTTCAGAGATGCTGCCTAACCTGTTGAGTCTGTCCAGCATTTTATGTGTGTTACTCTGGATTTCCAGCATCTGCAGACTCAATGGGCTGAATGGCATATTTCTATTTCTACAGTATGTCTTACGGTCTTACTCCAACCCCTAGTTTCTTGTAAACCTACTGATCACTACAAGTTCAAGTGTTAAGTTATCTGTACATTTGGAAATTGTGCCCAGATGTTCATGTCCAGGTCCGTGATGTATATTTAGAGAAACAACTGTCCGAGCACGGACCCTTAGGGAATTTCACTCTGCGTT
Source organism: Hemitrygon akajei (assembly GCF_048418815.1). Classification (NCBI taxonomy): domain Eukaryota; kingdom Metazoa; phylum Chordata; class Chondrichthyes; order Myliobatiformes; family Dasyatidae; genus Hemitrygon; species Hemitrygon akajei. The sequence goes on from NC_133132.1 coordinate 170,931,988, forward strand.
TCCCTTCAGTCTGAAAAATAACCTCTGACTGCCACTCTCCGTATCCTGTTACACAGCTAATTTTCCAGCCATTCTTTTTACTTCTCAACCATCAATCATGATGACTAGTTGATTGCAAAGCATTTTATCAGTTCCTCGCCATGATAATCATTTACTTGACCAACGTTTAATTCTGAGAGCGGGATTAAAACAAGGAGGTAAAATTCATTGGACAGAGTGTCGGTTTGTCTCAGGGTAGTAATGATCCAAGTTTTATTTTGAAAGCTAATAAAGGCTAAACATGGCCTGACAACATACTCCGGCCCATTGTATTTATTTATTTATTTGTGTGTTTAGACGATACAGAACAGACCATTCTAGCACACTGAGCCACGCCACCCAACAACCCCCAGCCTAATTACAGGACAATTCACAATGACCAATTAACTGACTAATGGCTATGCCTTTGGACTGTGGGGGGTGGGGGGGGGGGGATGGGGACCCGGAGAATCCAAAGGAACCCATGGGAAATGACTACAAACTTTCTTACAGAAACATTCATCAGGTTGTCTAATGTAGGCGATCATGGTCTTCACCATGACTGTTCTCGGCAAAATTTTTCAACAGAAGTGGTTTCCTATTGCCTTCTGTGCAGTGCCTTTACAAGGCAGGTGACCCCACCCATTATCAATACTCTTCAGAGATTGTCCCTCCTGACATCAGTGGTCAGCCAGCCAGCTCCATCATGGACCCAAGACTCCTCAGCATCCAGAACACCTTAAAAAAATGATGTCTCAAAAAGGCGGCATCAATCACTGAGGCCCCCCATAACCAGGAAATGCTTTTCTCATCCCTAGTGTCAAAGAGGAGGTACAGGAGCCTGAAGACACACATTCAATGTTTCAGGAACTGTTTCTTCCCCTCCACCATCAGATTTCTAAATGGACAACAAATCCATTAACACCATCTTAGTATTTTTTCCTCTCTTTTTACATTACTTATTTAATTTTATATTTATATATATATATATATATATATATATATATATACATACACATTTTAACATTTTATTTTGTATATACGTATACATTTCTAATTGTAATTTATAGTTTTTTGTTATTAAGTGTTGCACAAATTTCACAACATATACCACTGACATTAAATCTGATTCTGGTTGTGAAAATCTCTTCCAATAATTCACTCTTTTCAGAACCAATTCTCCTCTAAAAGTCATCCTTGAAGTGTCAGCTTCTAGGACAGACAGGCCAAATCCCATCGTCATAGTAACCGAGATGAGTTTAGATGTTGACTTTAGTGGAAAGAATTTTTGAAAGTCTCAACAGTAAATGGACCTTTTTTGTCCCCCAAATAACATTTCAGAAGCAAGATTGCAGCAGCAAATTTAATAGAAGCAGATAGGGACTGCCCGGCACCCCTTTTTGTAGTGAAATGCCTTTCCATTCCATTTGCCGGTCATTGCAATCGGGGATTACAAATTATAGGATTGTATCTCTGCAGGCAATGCTACACAACAAGCTCACCATAGAATCATAGCACAACACATTTTGAATGGGTCAGGAAAGCACATGCTTCCATATTAACTCTGCCCCATTAGTATGACCTACACGAGGAACAGTTAAACTTTCAGAATAGCTTATAAGAACTTTCAATTGGGGTCAATTTAATAAATTTAAAGCAAATCATCGGCTGGTGTTCTTCACTCACTTGGGGAGTGCTAGCAACAGGGCTGCCATCAGAGACTCTAATTGAGTAAGTGATGCAATTGGGAGCCCTGATTTCCTGTCGCAAACATTTCCTGTGGTCAGAAACTTCCTGTTGCTGGAATTTCCTCCACAACTTCCGACTGATATATATGTATCCCCAGTTCAGGAGCACATCCCACAAATAAAGAAAAAAGTGTACGTGTATAAGAAGGGACAACCCAAGAACAAGAATATCAACTGGAAAAGATCACGAGTCATTTCGAGTTAATGTAATTGGCCAGTACTTAAGAGACATGTAAACTGTTTATTAACTGCAGAAAGAGAGAGTGTGGAATCAATATCACTGGCATGTTGTTTTGCAGCAGCAGTGTATTGTAATACATAATAATAAAAGACTTTAAAGTACAGAAGAAAGATATATATACAGTATATACTGTGCATACATATATCCCAATCAAACAGCTACCCCATTTAGCCACAATTTGATGGAAAAGTTTAAAAGGAATCTAAAAAAAAGTAACTTTTTAAATGAGTACCAGATTATGTATTTAAAAGGCATACAGAACAGCTTAAAGCACTACCAATACAGCCACAGTACTACAAAATTAAGTATTAGTTCTTAATAGTTCTTGACAGGGGATTTCATCCAGTGCATTCTGCCGTGTTCTTTAGATTAACTGTAAATTAACCAAATCAGCACAGACACCTACCACAGATAATGGACTGTCTTCATACAATGCTTTCAGCAATTGCATTCTCTAAATTTTCATTTTCATTGTAAAATTCAAGATGATTGCCAATACCTTCACATTCTTCAGTTTCTCACTTGTTGGAGTAGTCCACTCATTTCATTTTCACTCACATTTCCAAGCCTGAATGCTTGCAAAAAGTTCAGAATTGCCTTACTGCTTATTTCTTGCCAACTATCAGTGTCAAAAATCACTGCTTTTCGAACACAAACACACACAACTGACGGTATTTGAAAGCTGTTCACACTAAGCACAGTGTAGTGTTAAACAGCCACACAAGTGCACATGTCTGCTGGAGTTAGAAGCTGTTCAGCAACAGTCTCCAGCCCCAATTAAGGGGCATAATGTCCCAAATAAACAAAGGGAATCCCAGCTATTTTCTCAATTAGCTTTTGTTCTTTGAATGTTGTCCCAAGTAAGTACTGCCCTGATTAACCACTGGCCCAATTAACCGGATCCACTGCGTATAAAAATTAAATTAAATAGGTAGTGCAAAAATAGAGCAAAAGAAGAAAATAGTGAGGTAGTGTACATGGGTATAAATAGTCAGATATTCTTGTAATAACATCACTAACAGTCATCAGCAAGGCTTGCTGTCTAGTATAAATATTAGAAACAGAAAGTGAATTGGGCATAGGGATTAGCCCGATGCTGTTACAGCTTGGGCTGTTCCAGAGTTTGCAGCTCCATTCTGACACCAGCGACGACAGCGTTTCTACTTCCCCTGGGTGCTCTGGTTTCCTCCCGCATTCCAAAGACACAAGGGATTGAAAATTGTCCTGTGACTAGGCTAGGGTTAAATAGATGGGTAGCTGAGCAGTGTGGCTCGTTGGGTCGGAAGGGCTGTTCTGCACTGTATCTCTAAATAAAGTTGTTATTATTAGTGGTATTAGTTTTTCAAAGAATTGGACAGGGACAATGACAAATTCTGGTTTAAGATGGCCCTGGTGGCTAACGAAAGAAGGAAAACAACTAAATTAAATTAAATAGGATCTAAGTAGTTATGGCGCCCAATGGCAACTCCTTTGCCTACATCTTCAAACACAGTCCTATTTCCATCTTTAATATCTCTATTTTCCCTTTTCAGAGTTCTTTTGAAGACCCTGACCTGGAGTTACATGCTGACTATGGTTCTTTGCAGGAATAGGACCCACTCTCAGGGTTCCACAATCGGGCACTATTCCGCATGCCAAAGTCTCAGCCTAAGATTACGGCACGGTTTCAGAAGCCTAGGATCTCGAGACGGGCGAATCAAGGGTCGGTGTTGCCACAGGAGATCCGTGTGTCATTGGGGGAGTCGGAATATCTGCTGTGTGCCTGGGAGCCCGGGATCCTTGCGATCTCCAGGCACAGAGCCCGAAAAAGCGACGTAGCAGACTTTTAACATCGTAATCCAGCGAGTTGTTTGTTGTACCTCCCACTTGCTGGAAAATGGAGTGGCGTCGCCTCTTTCTCCCTTATTAGGAGAGAGAGAGCCTGCAGCATGTCGAATTATTGGGTGAACAATGTAGTTTTTGGGGTAACTGCAAGTCTGTGTTTTTGCTATTGCTTTGCTCACGCCTGAGCGCTGGTAATGGGTGCTCTTTACCTTTGCCGGTCGGGGGAGAGGGGATTGTTGCTTGTCGAATCATAAAGTTCAGGTACAGGCTGAATCGAGGTGACGGGGTCCAGGTGCCGGAGAGGATTGGGGCAACTGAACTCGATGTCTGAACAGAGATTTAAGCACTGGGCCGAATCAGAGAGGTTAGGCATAGGCCAAATCGAGATGGCAGGGTCCTGACCCCAGAACATATCGAGGCAATTGTACCCGCTGTTTGGGTGATGATCTGTACTTCCTTAGAAGGTTGGCGTCATTCAATGTCTGTAGTGAGATGCTGAAGATGTTCTATAGGTCAGTTGTGGAGAGCGCCCTCTTCTTTGTGGTGGCTTGTTGGGGAGGAAGCATTAAGAAGAGGGACGCCTCACGTCTTAATAAGCTGGTAAGGAAGGCGGGCTCTGTCGTGGGCAAAGTACTGGAGAGTTTAACATCGGTAGCTGAGCGAAGGGCGCTGAGTAGGCTACGGTCAATTATGGATAACTCTGAACATCCTCTACATAGCACCATCCAGAGACAGAGAAGCAGTTTCAGCGACAGATTACTATCGATGCAATGCTCCTCAGACAGGATGAAGAGGTCAATACTCCCCAATGCCATTAGGCTTTACAATTCTACCGCCAGGACTTAAGAACTTTTTAAAAGCTATTATTAATGCTTTTTGAGATAGTGATTTAGATGCATATCATATTTTTTTACTGAGTTAAGTATTGTATGTAATTAGTTTTGCTACAACAAGTGTATGGGACATTGGAAAAAAGTTGAATTTCCCCATGGGGATGAATAAAGTATCTATCTATCTATCTATCTATCTATCTATCTATCTATCTATCTATCTATCTAGGAGTCAGACAAGATGGTAAAAGTCAAGGTGTTGAGGCCTCAGGCAAGAGACAAGCTGGTGTTTAGACTGCTGTTCCACAACTTGGCTCTGAACTGAACTATGGAACTCTCTCTCGGACTTCAGTTTGCAATGCTGTTTGCTTGATCTCTCACATTGGGTGTTCACCAGTCTTCTTTCTCATGTGGGCTCTTTTGGGTTTCATTGTTTTGTGGCTCCGGTTAGGAGATGAATCTCAAGGTTGTATATAGTATACATACTTTGATAATGAATGTACTTTGAACTTAAAAACAGTATTTTAAAATTAATAACAGAAACATGTTAACTTAAAAAATATATAATTTATGTTTGTAACGTGTGTCCTTACCATTGTATCTTTTAAATCCTGGTATCAATAAGGGTAAATCTGCAGGAGAAGCCTCTTCCTGTAGTGTGTTGCCCAAAGGTATACACAATACTCCAGAGGGGGTCTGACCAAGGCGCTAAAAAACGTCCTATTAATTGGAGTGTTACAGCCACACATGATTTTGTAGAGTGCAATTATTTTATTGAAATTTGTTATGCTACACTATCTTGATATTCTGCTTGCTTTTTCCTCCACAATCTTTTTGACCCCCTACCATCAGGCAGGACTTACTTGCCTTAGGACAAGGGCTGTTAGGATTCCTTGGAAAAGACTCCATATAATAATAATCAAGAACATACAGCAGCATCTCCACTTCCCGGAGAGAGTGAGGCAAGTGAGCCTCTCCCCCACATCCCATTCTAACCAATTTTTACAGGAGCACTATCGAGTGTGCCTTGACCAGCTACATCATCTGACTCGGCAGTTGCAAGGCATCTGGTCACAATTCCCACAAAGGATGGTGAGGGCTGCTGAGAGGATCAATGGGGTCTCTCTTTCACCCATCCGAGGTATGTATCAGAAATACTGCATACGCAGGACCCTGAGCATTGTCAGTGATCCCTCCCATCCCTCCAACAATCTCTTTGCCCTCCTACCACCGGGCAGGAGGTACCGTAGCATTAGGACAAGAACTGTTAGGATGGGAAACAGCTTCTTCCCCCAGGCTGGGAGTCTACTGAACTCCCTGTCACCACACAGGTCTCCAGAGGTATGAAACACCAGTAGAGTTATACTGTTTACATTTTAACTTGTGTCATAAATGCAACTTCTGCTAAAGGTCAATCTTCTGGAATATTATTTGTTATTTGTTAATGTATTTCTGGTAATATTGCTTTATGTGTTGTGTGTTAGTTATATGTACTATATTGAACTGAATTGACTTTATTACTTACATCCTTCAGATACATTAGGAGTTAAAACCTTCACATTACGTCTCCGTGTAAATGTGCAATGTGCAATTTATAGTAATTTATAATAAGCAGTATGTACAATAGGACAGTAACAAGGTAGTTAAATATGAACAGTCAATATAACATAGAAACACAGTTGTATCAGAATGAATTAATCAGTCTGATGGCCTGGTTGAAGAAGCTGTCCCGGAGCCTGTTGGTCCTGGCTTTTATGCTGCGGTACCGTTTCCTGGATGGTAGCAGCTGGAACAGTTCGTGATTGGGGTGACTCGGGTCCCCAGTGATCCTTTGGGCCTTTTTACATACCTGTCTTTGTAAATGTCCTGAATAGTGGGAAATACACAACTACAGATGTGCTGGGCTGTCCGCACCACTCTCTGCAGAATCCTGTGATTGAGAGAAGTACAGTTCCCATACCAGGCAGTGATGTAGCCAGGCAAGATGCTCTCAATTCAAGTCAAGTCAGGTCACTTTTTATTGTAATTTCGACCATAACTGCTGACACAGTACACGGTATATTGTGCCCCTATAGAAAGTTCTTAGGATTTGGGGGCCTATACCAAACTTATTTAACCATCTGAGGTGAAAGAGGCGCTGTTGTGCTTTTTTCACCACACAGCCAGTATGTACAGACCACATGAGGTCCTCAGTGATGTTTATGCTCAGGAACTTAAAGCTGTTCACCCTCTCAACCCCAAATGTCGATAGGGGTTAGCCTGTCTCTATTCCTCCTGTAATCCACAACCAACTCCTTTGTTTTTTCCGCTCTGTAGGCCATATCGTTATTATTTGAGATTAAACCAATCAGTGTAGTGTCGTCGACAAATTTAATTAGCAGATTGGAGCGGTGGGTGGCGACACGGTCATGGGTATACAGGGAGTAAAGGAGGGGGAGAGTAACAGAGAGTATTGTGCACCTCGGTCTGGGAGGAACGTTGTTTCATTTGGAGGTATATATGTACATGATTGAATGACCATAAACTTGAACTTGAACTATTCATTTTTTATATATTCTTATTGCAACTCAGAATCAGGTCAAAAATAGCCAGCATATGTCATGAAATTTGTTAACTCTGTGGCAGCAGTACAATGCAATGCATGATAATGTAGACAAAAATACTGTGAATAACAATAAGAATGTACATCAAATAGTTAAATTAAGTAAGTGGTGCAAAAACAGTAGTGAGCTGGCATTTATGGGTTCAATGTCCATTCAGAAATCGGATGGCAGAGGGGAAGAAGCTGTTCCTGAATCGCTGAGTGTGTGCCTTTGGGCTTCTGTACCTCCCCCCGATGGTAACAGCGAGAAGAGAGCATTTCCTGGGTGATGGGGCCCTTAATGATGGATGCTGCCTTACTGAGGCATCGCTCCTTGAAGATGTCCTAGATACTACAGAGGCAAGTACCCAAGATGGAGCTGACTAATATTACAGCTCCCTCAGCTTACTTCGAACTTATAGCATTTTTACTGTAACTTACAGTAATCTTCATGCATTGCGGCAAAACAACAGATTTCACGCCATATGTCAATGATAAACCAAATTCTGATTCTGATTAAAGTGACAGCAGTAATGGTTGTAAAAACTGATCTGAGCCTGCAACAAAAATACAAACTGTATCACAAACTCAAAGCCAAAACATGTCATTTTTTTGAACTTATTTCTATTGACTAATGTACACAGCAATTCAGACTTCAGAAACAGAGGTCAGACATTAATGCTTTTTGTGTACATCTCGGTAGTACCGTAATGAAGGATCAAAACACATCAGAATTTCATTTCCATTTTCACTCTCTTATCTTTCTCTACAGGAAAAGAAACACAGAAAGTACTCTGAGTACTTCTGATCAAATCTCTGCAAAGAAAGTCTACTTCCAAATATACAACATATGTTCAGAAGTGAAGTATGCACGTTTACTCACACACACAGGCCAAAAAATTAGTCACACTTTCAAAGTTCAAAGTCTATTTATTATCAAAGTACGTATACGATATACAACCTTGAGATGTGCCTCCTTACAGGCAGCCACAAAGACACTCAATAGATCGTAATTAAAAAAAGACAATCAAGCACCCGATGGGCAGAAAAAAACAAATCGTGCAAATCATAAAAGTAAGCAAATAACATTCAGAACTGAAGTTCATGAATAGTGAAGTAAATTTATTATCATAGTACACATATGGCACCATATACAACCCTGAGATTTGCTTTCTTGCGGACATTCCCAAGGAATCCAACAATCATAATAGAATCAATGAAAGACCACAGCACCAGGGTGGACAACCAGTGTGCAAAAGACAACAAATTGTGCACACAGGGTAACGTTCTTGAAGTTAAGATTGATTCAATATTGGCTACTCACGGGTCAAAAGATAAAGTTTTATAGCTTCCTGCAATTAAAAGGAATTATTCAGCGAATGGAATATACCCTGCAGCCTCAGGGTGTTCAGTTCTGAATGCTGTTTTCATGCTTTCAATGCTAGCACAAGGTGTTTTTTCTCTCTCTCTGCACACTGGGTGTTTTGACAGTCTTCTTTTGTTTTAATGGGTTCTATTGGGGTTCTTCGTTTCATGGCTGTCGGTAAAGAGACGAATCTCAAGGTTGTATAAAGTATACATACGTACTTTAATAATAAAATGTACTTTGTACTTCAAAACCCATTCATTCACGGGGGAAATGTACAAATTCTTCACAGACAGCGGCGGGAATTGAACCTGAACATTACTGCTAACTCTGTAAGGTGTTATGCTCAGCACTACGATACCGTGAAACCACGCACTGTAACCGAAGCTCACAATCTTAAAACTTTTAAGTGAAAGATGTTTCTTACAATGCATCCTGGCCACATTCCTCTCCTCGATATAATTCTTCTCATGTAGTCCTTGGGATGGTCCAGCTTTTACTGTGGTGATGGATTTGGCAGCAGCAGTGGGAATTGAACCCAGATTTGTGAACAGTGCTGCTGTAAAGTGATACCCTGACCACCACTCTACCTTGCCCAGCTCAGTATTCTCCAGACCACCATCAGACAGCTCAGACAATTTCACCATAGTAGTGTCGTGGTTACTGCAACGCTATTACAGCTCAGAGCGATCTAGTTCATTGTTCATTTCTGGCACTGTTCTGTAACATCCTCCCCGCGGAATGAGTGGGTTTGCCCAGGTGCTCCAGTTTCCTCCCACAGTCCAAAGGCGGACTGACTGGGTTAATTGGTCATTGTAAATTGTACGTGATCAGGTTAGGATTAAATCAGGGTTGGGGGGGATGCTGGGTCAGCGTGGCTCGAAGGGCCAGAAGGGCCTATTCTGCGCTGTGTCACTAAATAAAAAATAAAGAAAGAAATTCCACCACAACCTGGTTAATGAACACATCAGTGTGAGCCCATTCACATGTTACAACACCCTTAACAAATCGATTGAGCCGGTAAACTGTAACAATCACCTAAATGAAATGGTGTATCATCACTCGCTAATTGTCTCATCACCGTATCACAGCGCGTTCACTGATGTAATGCAGTATTTGTGCAAAGTGGGAGTGTGAGCTCGTATTAATGCAATCAGCTTCACATCATAGATCACCATATCCACTTCACACAGCACCATGCCTTTGTGATTGGATTTGCACAGTTTAATTCAAGGTTCATGATTCAAAATTCAAGATTGTTTAATGTCATTTCCAGCACACAAGTGTACTGGAGGATGAAATAATTGTTACTCCGGATCCGATGCAGCACAAAAAAACATGATAAGATAAAGAACACACTAATAAAAATTACAATATATATAAGCCAACACACATAAAATGTTGGAGGATCTCAGCAGGTCACGTAGCATCAATGGAAATGAACAAAGAGTCATTGATTTGGGCCGAGTCCCTTCATCAGGACTGGAACAGAAGGGGGAAGATGCCAGAATAAAAATGTGGAGGGGAGGGGAAGGGGAAATAGGTGAAGCTAGGTGGGTAGGAAAAGAACCGGATGGGTAGGAAAGATAAAGGAATTGGTGGGGGGGGGGGGGTGGAATTCGACCCTAGCAGAGAGGGAAGCAGGAGGGGACACAGGGGAGCTGACAGGCTGGTGAGAGGGGATAAGAGGCCAAAGTGGGGAATAGAGAAAGAGGGGAAGGTTTTTTTTACTGGAAGGACAAATCGATATTCATGCCATTAGGGTAGAAATTCCTTAGACAGAATATAAGGTGTTGCTCCTCCACACTGAGGAGCACAGGAGGAGGCCAAGGACTGAACAGGAATGGGAATGGAAATCAGAAATAATTATCAATACATAACATAGCTTATCTACATAGATTGATTATATGTACATAATGTGACACTACACCACAAATAGAATTACACAGTTACATTAGCACAATAACTTTGCGTGGCAGGGTTGAACAACATAACAATCCGATGGGCTCTGATGCCGCACCACTCCAAACCATTCATGCAACATGTTGGATTTGTTGATATTGATCTGAAGTTCTTTGGAAGTCAAGACTTGGTAGTGACAGCCATTTTATTCAGAATTGCAAGAACAAAGAAAAACAAAGGAAAAGAAGTTGTGGTTGTCCTATACTCAGAAATTCCAGTGATATGAATTAACCTATAATATTCATTCGTCCGTTATGTACTGTATTGTATGATATGGGCGATCGTGGTCTTTTTGAGCAGGATTGTGCTTGGAAAGTTTTACTACAGAAGTGGTTTGCCATTGCCTTCTTCTGGGCAGTGTCTTTATAAGACGGGTCACCCCAGCCATTATCCATACTCTTCAGAGATTGTCTGCCTGGCGTCAGTGGTCGCATAACCAGGACTTGTGACATGCACCGGCTGCTCGTGATTGTATAAAAATACAAACAAGCACAGGAATGTAAAACTACACCCCAATCCTACAAAGTTACGAAGATGAAAGATTAGCTTTATTTGTCACATGTACATGGGAACGTACTGTAAGATCTGTCACTTGCATCAATCGGATCAGCAAGGGTTGTGCTGAGGGAAGCCTGTAAGTGTCACCAAGCTTCCAGCATTTACAAAGCATGCCCACAGCTCACTAACACTAACCCGTACATTTACTCATTGAGATACAGCATGGAGTTGGCCTGTCGATGCTTACTTAGAGATAAAGCACGGGTCAGGCCCTTGTAGCCCTTTGAGCAACCCCCCGATTTAATCGAAGCGTAATCACGGGACAACCTGCAATGACAAATTAATTTACCAAACAGTATGTCTTTTGTGGCAGTGGCATGAAACCGGAGTACTCTGAGAAGACCCACATAGTCACCGGGAGAACGTATAAACTCCTTGCAGACAGCAGCAAGAATTGAACCTGGGTCACTTACCACTATGACACCATGCTATCCTATGCAAAAGCCACTACATTTTTAAACTGTGAGTTAATCTCAGGACACTGCTGCTCATTTAATCAGCTACACGTTCACTCCAGAAACATTACCCCCTCCATTATCTACCAACCCTGCCAACTTGGTGTACTTCTGTAACCACAGCACAAAATGGGAGAAGAGCAATGTGATCTCCAAGCAGCAACTTATCAGGGGTTCAGATGACTTTGATAAGCTGTTCATTAGGAATACAGTGACATGTGAACAGCTGGATGCTTTGCAGCTTTCTCTCAGACTCTGGCAATGTGCTGATTTGTACATAATGGCCTAATCCCCGCACTTAGGCAACCCAAGGCAATCCAGTTATTGTTAGGTGGACAGCTGTCGTCAAAAGGGGACTCTGCTGGCTGTTTTGGGAGAAACCAGCAGACTTAAGTTCTAAAGAAATCTTAATTTCTCATTAAGCTAACAGGAGAAAATCTAAGCACTTAAGATTTTGGTATAGAATTTCACTCTTTTTATGGAACCCCTTGGCTAATTATCCTGACATTATTAAACAAACGTTAAGTTTCATGTTTCACGCACCAAGATGGTGTCATTCAGTGATCTATTCTTACACTTCGATAAATAAATTAGTTCTCCAGTTTGAACAATACAGAGCTTGTTTAAAGGTATGAGATTAAGGATGTGAAATGTTAAAATAAAATGTTCATTGTGGGGGCAGGGGGAGGGTGGTTCTTCAGAATGAATTGATTAAAATGTTGGGACTTCCAATGTAAGGCTACCAGAAACCAATTCCATATACTCAGTTACATCTTCACAATCACCAAACATTTATTTTCAAGATTAGATTAGCTTTACTTGTCATGTGCACATCGAACATAATGTAATGCGATGGTTGCATCAATAACTAACGCATTCCAAAGATTATGCTGGGGCAGCCCGTAAGTCGCTTCCGGTGGCAAAATAGAATGCCTACAACTTACTAACCCTAACTTGTACATCCTTGGAAGATAGAAGGAAATCAGAGCATCTGGAAGAAAAACAGACCTATGGTCTTATGGGTCTTGGCCCAAAACTCTGACTGTTTATTCCTCTTCATCAATGCTGCCTGACTTTCTGAGTACCTTCGGCATTTTGTGTGAATTCCTCACGATTTTCAGCACCTGCAGAATCTCTTGTGTTTAGGAACAGATTATTTTTGGTTTGGGCCTTTTTTGAATTTATGTTGGCTTTCACTAGGTTATTGAAGGGGATAAGATGAGCTAACAACCATCCCCTGGAGCCACAAATACCTTACACAAATTACTTCTAGGCTTTCCTGTGGACAGTTATTGATTTTAGAATCACTTAATTCCCCTTTCAACTCCCCTTGAAACTCCTCTGAAACACTGAGGCAGACAGTAAAGACATGCACTTATGTTACTATCTGTTAAAGCTACAAGATTTCTTGATGCTTCTGAATGTTCTTTTCACTTAGAAATGTCATAGAATCATAGAGAACTAGAGCAGAGACACATCCCCTTCAGCCCATTTTGTCTGTACTGGGCTGGTCTTCCAAACCATACCATAGCCTTTCAAACCACTCTCACAAAAGCACACTGTATCGGCTATATTCTATGGATATCTAGAGTGTAAAAAATTATGAAGGGTATAAATAGGGTTGGGAGGCAGGGTGGCAATATGTCTCATCAAAAGGAGGTGTAAGGCACTCCTTCTCTCCGCTAGCCTGCAGGTCACCCTTGGGCAAGGTGTAGCACCTGCTTAGCCCCCGATCAGGGCCATTTGAAGCCATGGGAGCAGGTGGTGGATGGTCGTATGAGCAGCTGGTGCATATCCCAAGTCCTGGTTATGTGACCACTGACACCAGGCTGATAATCTCTGAAGGGTATTGATAATGGCTGGGGTCACCCATCTTGTAAGGACACTGCCCAGAAGGCAATGGCAAACCACTTTGGTAGAAAAAATTGCCAAACACAATCATGGTCATGGATAGACAAAAAGAATGGGAAAGGCAGTGTGAAGGGGGTCTTCCCCACAGGCAACAATTCCTCACGGACAGAAGACCATGACCGACTACATCATACAACACAACACTTAGTAATGATGATAGGCAGGGTGAATGCATGCAGGCCTTTCCCTCTCAAGGTGGATGAGACGAGAGCTAAAGGTCATAAGTTCAGGGTGAAAGGCAAAATATTTAAGGGAAGCCTGAGAGAGGACAGAGGTATGACATCACCTGCAGGCTGCTCCCAGCACATCCTTAGGTTGTGTTGGTTGTTAACGCAAACTACACACTTCACTGTGTTTTTTGACGTACGTGTGATAAATGAATCTGAATCAGAATCTTAAAATGGAACACTTGGAGGAAATGCACAGTGTGACAGGGAGAACATACACACTTCTTACAGAGAGTAGCAGAAATGAACCCGGGTTGCTGGGACTGTAACAGCGTTGTGCTATCTGTATGTTACTATGCTGTTCTTACTGTCAGAGGTCAGTCACAGAGCGCAGTTTTGAGATCACAGGCAGAGTTCAGCCAGTATGTTGGCATGACACCTGGGAATGCCATTTTTACCAATGCTAACAAAGGTAATGGGAAAAATTGATGATTGAAAAAGTCACGGTTGACAGTGTACGACATATGAATGGTCAAGGGATGGTCAGACAAAAATTTTGAAGTGCTTATTAAAGCTTCTCAGATCAAAAACAGATGCAAGACCATGATTGCTCACGTCATACAACATGGCACATAATGATGGTAATGATGATTAACAAAGTCAAACTGAAGAACAAGATAGAGTGGATGTGGAGAGGATGTTTCCTATAGTGGGGGAGCCTAGGACCAGAGGACACAGATAGAGTGGATGTGAAGTGGATGTTTCCAATAGTGGAGGAGTCTAGGACCAGAGGGCACAGATAGAGTGGATGTGGAGAGGATGTTTCCCGTAGTGGAGGAGTCTAGGATCCGAGGACACAATGAGTGGATGTGGAGAGGATGTTTCCAAGAGTGGAGGAGTCGAGGACCAGAGGACACAGCCTCAGAATAAAAAAGCATCCTTTAGAACAAAGATGAGAGGAAAATTTTTTAGTCAGAGGATGGCAAGTCTGTGGAATTCATTGCCACAGACAGCTATGGAGACCAAGTCTTCGGGTATATTTAAAGTGGAAATTGATAGGTTCTTGATTAGTCAGGGTGTTAAAGGTTAGAGGGCGAAGGTAGGAGAATAGAGTTGAAAGGAATAATAAATCAGCCATGGTGGAATGGTGGAGAAGACTCGATGGGACAAATAACCTAATTCTGTTCCTCTGTCTTATGGCCTTATAGTCGGAAATGCTGGCATTTCTGCATGGAAACCAACATACACTGAGCCAGTAAGGTAAACACAAATAACTGAAAAATGTTTCTTCCAGAACACAAAACTGTTTATTCTAAATGTAAATGCCTGAAAGCAAGAAGATCCTCCATATGGTTCACAACATATAAATTGGCTGCTGTTGATCTGTTTTGATTTGTGCACAATTATGAGCATATTCACAGCAACAAATAAAATCATACACACACACACACACACACACACACACACACACACACACACACACACACACACACACACACACACACACACACACACACACACACACACACACACACACTTCAAATGGCATTTAGCCAGAGCGCAGATGTCTTTCCTTGACTGCTCTCAACATCTGCACAAAGTTACAAATAGATTTTGTTAAAACAAAGCACGTTTATTTGTTGTAAAGCAAACACGTCAAATTTCAGGATAATGAGTATGCATATATTATGCTAATGATGCAATTGCTATGTTAATAGCATTATGTTAATGAGGTCTCCCATGTGAGGTTTTATCTCATGATCTTCTGGTGAACAAGCAATCCCATAAAACTGATAAACTCTGTATTTGTCTTATAAAACCATAAGATATAGGAGCAGAATTATGCCATTTGGTCCATCTAGTCTGCCCTCCATTTCATCATGGTTGATCCATTTTCCCTCTCAGCCCCAATATTCAGCCTTCTTCTTGCATCTCTTCATGCCTTGACCAATTAAGAAACGATCAACCTCTACCTTAAATATACCCGAAGATCTGGCCTTCACAGCCTCCTGATGGCAACGAATACCACAGATTCACCATTTGGATAACAACAGGGCAACACTTTAACAACAAGGCCGAGTCACCATTCAGTATTCCTAGAGAAATGCCGATTTGCTCCATTAAGTATCTGAAGATCGTCAGCTTAATCAGAATCAGAACCAGGTTTACTATCACCTGCATATGCTGTGAAAATTGTTCTTTACAGAGGCAGTAAAATGCAATACAGAGAAAAATTGTGAATTATAGTATGTATATATATTTATAATAGTTAAATTAAATAAGTAGTGCAAAAGAGAGTAGTGAGAGAGTGTTCATGGGTTCAATGTCCATTCAGAAATCAGATGGCAGTGGGGAAGAAGTGTTGAGTGTGTGCCTTCAGGTTCCTGTAGCCCCTCCCTGAGAACAAGGCATGCCCTGGGTGATGATGTATGCCTCCTTTTTGCGGCATCAGTCCCATGATGTCCTGGATACTGCAGAGGGTCATGCCCATGATGGAACCGACTAAGTTTACAGCTCTCTGCAGTGTATGTTAGTCCTGCCTATGTTTATCCTTTTAGCTCCCGGACACTTTAGTCTGGGATCTTCTCTGACTAAATCACCGTGTCATGGTGAAAGAGCTTGTGGTTTCCTGAGATCCCAAGAGTGATCCTTTCTGGAGCTTAGCTCCTGGCAGGGTCACTTATCAAGTGAGAGGTTCCAGATAAGAAGCAATCCAACCAAGTGTAGAGAGTTGTCTCTCTGTCTGGAGCCCTGTGACTAGTGGTGTTCCACAAAGGATCGGTGCTGGGTCCTTTGTTAGTTGTCATCTATATCAGTTATCTGGATGATAATGTAGTTAACTGGATCAGCAGATTTGCAGATGACTTCAGGATTGAGCAAGGCTATCATGGCTTGCAGAGGGATCTGTATCAGCTGGAAAAAAAATGAGCTAAAAATGCCAGGTGGAATTTAATGCAGACAAGTGTGAGGTGTTGCACTTTGGGAGGACCAGCCAGGGTAGGTCTTACACAGTGAACGGTAGGGCACTGAGGAGTGTGGTAGAACAGGGAATACAGGTTCATAAATCTTTGAACGTAGTGCCTGTGGTGAACTACATATATCTGTCTGGACTGCTCCTGTGGCTTCTCCCACAGACCCCTGTATAAAGGCGATTGAGGCCTGCGTCCAGCCTCATTTCTCCAGGATGTAGTGTTGTTCATTCTTCCAGTCAATAAAAGCCGATATCTCGCTTCTTACGTCTCAGAGTGAGTTATTGATGGTGCATCAGTGTCACAATAGCAAGAAGAGAGAATGGCATAGATGATGGGAGGTCCCTGACCATAGATGTTGCTTTCTTGTGGCAGTTTCCTTGTAAATGTGCTCAGTGGTGGGGAGGGAGTTGCCAGTGATGGGGAAGGAGTTGCCTGTGATGGGAAGGGAGTTGCCTGTGGTGGGGAGGGAGTTCCCTGTGGTGGGGAGGGAGTTGCCTGTGATGGGGAGGGAGTTGCCAGTGGTGGAGAGGGAGTTGCCTGTGGTGGAGAGGGAGTTGCCAGTGATGGGGAGGGATATGCCAGTGGTGGAGAGGGAGTTGCCTGTGGTGGAGAGGGAGTTGCCAGTGATGGGGAGGGAGTTGCCAGTGGTGGGGAGGGAGTTGCCTGTGGTGGGAAGGGAGTTGCCTGTGGTGGGGAGGGAGTTGCCAGTGGTGGAGAGGGAGTTGCCAGTGGTGGAGAGGGAGTTACCTGTGGTGGGGAGAGAGTTGCCAGTGGTGGGGAGGGAGTTGCCTGTGATGGGGAGGGAGTTGCCAGTGATGGGGAGGGAGTTGCCAGTGGTGGGGAGGGAGTTGCCTGTGGTAGGGAGAGAGTTGCCAGTGGTGGGGAGGGAGTTGCCTGTGGTGGGGAGAGAGTTGCCAGTGGTGGGGAGGGAGTTGCCTGTGGTGGGGAGGGAGTTGCCTGTGATGGGGAGGGAGTTGCCAGTGGTGGGGAGGGAGTTGCCTGTGGTGGGGAGGGAGTTGCCAGTGATGGGGAGGGAGTTGCCAGTGGTGGGGAGGGAGTTTCCAGTGGTGGAGAGGGAGTTGCCTGTGGTGGGGAGGGAGTTGCCAGTGATGGGGAGGGAGTTGCCTGTGGTGGAGAGGGAGTTGCCAGTGGTGGGGAGGGAGTTGCCAGTGGTGGGGAGGGAGTTCCCTGTGATGGGGAGGGAGTTGCCAGTGATGGAGAGGGAGTTGCCTGTGGTGGGGAGGGAGTTGCCTGTGGTGGAGAGGGAGTTGCCTGTGATGGGGAGGGAGTTGCCTGTGGTGGAGAGGGAGTTGCCAGTGGTGGGGAGGGAGTTGCCAGTGATGGGGAGGGAGTTGCCAGTGGTGGGGAGGGAGTTGCCTGTGGTGGGGAGGGAGTTGCCAGTGATGGGGAGGGAGTTGCCAGTGGTGGGGAGGGAGTTGCCTGTGGTGGAGAGGGAGTTGCCTGTGGTGGGGAGAGAGTTGCCAGTGGTGGGGAGGGAGTTGCCAGTGGTGGAGAGGGAGCTGCCAGTGGTGGGGAGGGAGTTGCCAGTGGTGGGGAGGGAGTTCCCTGTGATGGGGAGGGAGTTGCCAGTGGTGGAGAGGGAGCTGCCAGTGGTGGGGAGGGAGCTGCCAGTGGTGGGGAGGGAGTTGCCAGTGGTGGGGAGGGAGCTGCCAGTGGTGGGGAGGGAGTTGCCAGTGGTGGAGAGGGAGTTGCCTGTGGTGCGGAGAGAGTTGCCAGTGATGGGGAGGGAGTTGCCAGTGGTGGGGAGGGAGTTGCCAGTGGTGGAGAGGGAGTTGCCTGTGGTGGGGAGGGAGTTGCCTGTGGTGGGGAGAGAGTTGCCAGTGGTGGGGAGGGAGTTGCCTGTGGTGGGGAGGGAGTTGCCAGTGGTGGGGAGAGAGTTGCCAGTGGTGGGGAGGGAGTTGCCAGTGGTGGGGAGAGAGTTGCCAGTGGTGGGGAGGGAGTTGCCAGTGATGGGGAAGGAGTTGCCTGTGGTGGGGAGGGAGTTGCCTGTGGTGGAGAGGGAGTTGCCTGTGGTGGGGAGAGAGTTGCCTGTGGTGGGGAGGGAGTTGCCAGTGGTGGGGAGGGAGTTGCCTGTGGTAGGGAGAGAGTTGCCAGTGGTGGGGAGGGAGTTGCCAGTGATGGGGAGGGAGTTGCCAGTGGTGGGGAGGGAGTTGCCAGTGGTGGAGAGGGAGTTGCCAGTGGTGGGGAGGGAGTTGCCTGTGGTGGGGAGAGAGTTGCCAGTGGTGGGGAGGGAGTTGCCAGTGGTGGGGAGAGAGTTGCCAGTGGTGGGGAGGGAGTTGCCTGTGGTGGGCAGGGAGTTGCCAGTGGTGGAGAGGGAGTTGCCAGTGGTGGAGAGGGAGCTGCCAGTGGTGGGGAGGGAGTTGCCAGTGATGGGGAGGGAGTTGCCAGTGGTGGGGAGGGAGTTGCCTGTGGTGGGGAGGGAGTTGCCAGTGATGGGGAAGGAGTTGCCAGTGGTGGGGAGAGAGTTGCCAGTGGTGGAGAGGGAGTTGCCTGTGGTGGGGTGGGAGTTGCCAGTGATGGGGAGGGAGTTGCCAGTGGTGGGGAGGGAGTTGCCAGTGATGGGGAGGGAGTTGGCTGTGGTGGGGAGGGAGTTGCCTGTGGTGGACTGTGCTGTGTCCAACACCTCCTGTAGTTCTTTTTATTTTGAGCACTGGTTTTCCCGTACCAGGCCAGGAAGCGATACACTCCACCACACGTCAATGTAAGATACTTGTACAGAGGTGGATGACATGTAGCTACAGAAAGTAAGTGCATTTAGCCGGATTAACACTTTGAGCAGTTTCATAGATTGCAGTCTCCTTACATCAGAACCAACAACAGTATTAGGTTATTCAGCGAGATACAGGCATTGTTTAGCTCTGGAGTATTTATGCAGATCAGACTGTCCTACGATAAGCATCACACTAAATCAATTACAGTTTTTTCCCCTCACTGATAGGCAAGCACAGATTGCAAACCTGCAGAGTGTGCAGTACGTGACAGAGCTGCCAAGACTGGGAGAGCGTGAGGAATTTGGGGTTATAATCAAGGTGAAAAGAAATCTGTTCTGTTACTGCATAACATAGAACTACTGTCCTTTGCCTTGCTTATCACAGAACCACGGAAGGTTCAAAATAAATTTATCATCGAAATGCTTATATACTCAGTGGCCGCTTCATTAGGTACAGGAGTGGAACCCAGTGAGGTATTCTGCTGCTGTAGCCCATCCACTTCACGGCTCAGCATGTTGTACCTTCAGAGATGCTCTTCCACACATCACTGTTGTTAACACTTGATCATTTGAATTACTGTCGCTTTCCTGTCAGCTTGAAACAGTCTGGCCACTCTCCTCTGTTCTCTCTCATTAACGACTTTTTACCCACAGAACTGCCGCTCACTGGATTGTTTTTGTTTTTTGCACTGTTCCTTGTAAACTCAAGACTACTGTGTGTAAAAATACCAGCAGATCAGCAGTTTTTGAGATACTCAAGCCACCCTAACTGACACCAACAATCATTCCACAGTCAGAGTCACTTAGATCACATTTCTTCCCCATTCTGATGTTTGGTCTGAACAACAACTGAACCTCTTGAACATGTCTGCACGCTTTTGTGCACTGAGTTGCTGTCACATGATTGGCTGATTCGATATTTATATTAATGAGCAGGTGTACAGATGTAGTTAAGAATGTTGCTGAGTGTATGTCACCATATACTACTGAGATTCATTTGCTTGCAGGCATTCACAGTAGAACAGTGAAATACAATAGAGCCAATGAAAAACTACACACAAAGACTGACAAACAACCAATATGTAAAAAAAGTACAAACTGTGCAAATAAAACTTAAAAAATAAGTAAATAGCTAATCCCGAGAACATGAGTCACAGAGTTCTTGAACGCGAGTCAATAAGTTGTGGAATCAGTTCAGAGTTGAGGTGAACGCAGATAGAAGCCATTCAGTTCATATACAGCCTATGACACCTGTACATCGACTTCAGTTCTTGATTCTAGAGTCCAAACACCCACTGTTACATTAATATTAGAATTGGTTTATTATTCTCACATAAGACCAGGAGACATACAGTACTGTGCAAAAGTCTTAGGGAATATACATAGCTAGGGTGCTGAAGACTTTTGCACAGTACTGTACTTGTCAATGTGGAGCAGAGAGGAAGTTTGTAAATGTGGGGGAGCAAGGGATGTTGGGAGACGGTGAGGGTGGAGCACCGTGGTTAGGTTGTGGGACAGGAGTGCCCGGGACTGCGTGCAGACCAACCCAGCCCCGATTGACCAGGCAGTCATTTGATGCCTAACAATTGCTTTCTCGTTGTTGCAGAATGTCTCCCCGGTGCTTCCCACATCCTCCCCTCTCCCTTCTCCCATTCCCAACCATGATTCCCCTCTCCCTGCCCCCTTCCCACTCCCAGTCCACAATAGAGACCCAGATCAGAATCAGGTTGATCATCACTCACATACGTTGTGAAATTTGTTTTTTGTTCGTGGTAGCAGTACAGTGCAATACATAAAATTACTACAGTACAGGCTAACAGGCGTATGGTGTGTTGGCACCATAAACCATGGGATTGATTTCAAGAGCCATGAAGTAATGTTACAGCTATATAAGACCCTGATCAGAGCCCATTTGGTGTACTGAGTTCAGCTTTGGTCACCTCACTACAGGAAGGATGTAGATACTGTAGAGAGAAGGCAGAGGAGATTTACAGGAATGTTGCCTGGATTAGAGGGCTATCATGAGAGGGCACAGTTTTAAGGTGCTTGGAAGTAGGTACAGAGGGGATGTACAGAGAGTGGCGAGTGTGCGGAATGCACTGCCGGCGACGATGGTGGAAATGGACACAATAGGGTCTTTTAAGAGCCTCTTAGATTGGCACATGGAGCTTAGAAAATTAGAGGGCTATGCACTAGGGAAATTCTAGGCAGTTTCTAGAGTAGGTAACAACATTGTGGGCTGAAGGGCCTGTAATGTGGTATAATATTTATATGTTCTATGTTCTGTGCAAAGGTCTTTGATTCCCCTAGCTATATATATGTGCCTAAGACTTTTGTACAGTACTGTAGGGACAGAATTAGGCCATTTGGCCCATTGATTCTGTTTCACCATTCCATCATGGCTGACTTATTATCCCCTTCAACCCCATTCTCCTGCCTCCTCGCCATAACCTTTGGCACCCTGACTAAATCCTCTAAATACCAATTACTGACAGGTGGCAACGAATTCCACAGATACACCATCCTCTGGCTAAAGAAATTCCTTCTCACCTGTTCTAAAAAGATGTCCCTCTAGTCAGAGGCTGTGCTCTCTTGTCACAGATTCACCCACCATAGGAAACCACTCTATCTAGACCTTTCAATATTTGTTAAGTTTCAATGAGATCCCCCCCCCCCTCCCATTCACCATGACACAGATGCAGTGAAAAGCCAATCTTGCACTGTTCATGCAGATTATGACAGAAACACGAGAGGCTCTGCAGGTACAAACCTTGAGAAGCACACACAAAATGCTGGAGAATAAACAGTCGACGTTATGGGCTGCCCTTCACCAGGGCTCATTACACAGTGCACTGAGGTAGAACAAGGTAAAAGATTAACAGAAAGTGGAATACAGGGCAACTGTTAAGGAGAAAGTGCAGTGCAGGTAAACAATAAAGTACGAGATCATCAGCAGACAGATCGTGAGGTCTGTCAGATCGTGAAAGAGGTCCATTCAGTCATCTGTTAATAGTGGAATAGAAGCTGTCCCTAAGCCTAGAGGTATGTGCTTTCAGGCTTTTGTATCTTCTGCCCAAAGGGAGGGGGAAGAAGAGGGAACGTTCAGGGAAGGTGAAGGCTTTGACGATGCTGGTTGCTTTATTGAGGCAGTGAGAAGCATAGACAGAGAGGACAGGCCTCCATAAGATGCTGAGCAATGTCCACTGCTCTCGTGGTTTCCTGCAGTCATGGGCAGAGAAGCTGTTAGGCACCCAGACAGAATGCCCTTTATGGTGCGTTGATAAAAATCGGTAACGATTGACAGTGACATATCAAATTCCTTTAGCTTCCTTGAGGAAGTGCAGGCATTCCTGAGCTTTCTTGATCGTGACGTCAACGTGGTTGGACTGGGAGTTATCTGAGCTGACAGTGGTGATATACAGTAATATAGTCCAACACAACAGTGCATCTCTCTCTGTACTAAATGTCACTTTTTAAATCTGATTCCATGAACACCCTCATCCCTGAGAACACAACCTGATCACTGACTACTGTTGCACTTCCCTGTACGTGGATTATAGATGTTCAAAATCTGCTGTGCATACAATTATCAGTGTTTTTATAATTAAAAGCAAACGGGTCAGAAAATCATTCAAAAATATGGAGACCTCTGGCTGGGATCTGAATTAGTTTCTCTGAATAATAGAGAGGCTAGTTCAGTCTGAAACCAAAGGGAAAATATTTCTCTGATGTTGCAGGAACGATATCTCTCTCAAGAAGGAACTTTGTCAGTTTCCATCCACACTCGTAGCAAATTAACAACTATAGCTATTGCGTATTCATTTTGAGCTGACAGAATTGATTATCTTGGGAGTCTAAGTATTGTTAAAGTAGCTAATGGGATGAGTAGCTCTCAACTGACATTCATAGTTACATCAGCATTTGTACATTGGGTGAACATTTTTCATAAACAAACAAGATTCTGCAGACACTGGAAATTCACAGCAACACACACAATTCAGCAGGTCAGGTAGCATCTGTGGAAATGAATAAACAGTTGACATTTTGGGCCAAGACCCATCCTCAGTACTGGAAAGGGGGAAGATGCCAGAATAAAAAGGTGGGGGGAGGAGAAGGAGAATTGCTAGATGGTAATAGGTGAAAGAGGGCGGGAAACATAAAGGAGTGGAGAGGAAGGAATCTGATAGGACAGGAGAGTGGACCATAGGAGAAAAAGGAGGAGGAGACCCAGGTGGAGGTGAGACAGGTGAGGAGAGATAAGAGGCCAGAGTGGAGAATAGAAGAAGGGGTGGGGGGGGAAGAGGGAATTTTTTTTTACCCAAAGGAGAAATCGATATTCATGCCATCAGGTTGGGAGTTTTTAGTTATACAGAGGAACTGGTATTAAGCCAATGACTGAAATATGATTTGAAATAGAGTAGTATATGAGTTTATAATAGCATGATCATCAATTTCTCCAACTTTTGGTAATTTTTAACCCTTCCCCTTTCCTCTGCTTCAATTTCCCCACTCTAGGTCACCCCCTTGCCTCTCCTCTTAACCTCCTGCTGGGTCCCCTCCTCCTTCCCTTTCTCCCATGGTCCTCTCTCCTCTCCAATCAGATTCCTTCTTCTTCAGCCCTTTACCTTTCCACGTTCAGGCTCTTCCACTTTCTTTTCAGTCCCAATGAAGGGTCTTGGCCCAAAACATTTTCATACATGCTACCTGACCTGCTGAGTTCTTCCAATATTTCGTGTGTGTTGCTCTGGATTTCTGGCATCAGCAAAATCTGCATATTTGTGAATTTATTTCTTTGCTGGTCACAGGATTTTAACTGTCTGTCCACATGCCGTATATCTGTCATCGAATATTCATAAACATGTACATTGGTGCCAAATCAATTCCAGGCCAACTGCTTTATCCTGTCTGTTTACCTACACATAACTATTATTTGGATTCCACACCTTTACAGCAATTATTAAGGTAACCAGATCACATTAGCTTTTCTTAATCTGGGAGACATATGACTGCTTTATCACGGAGCCTTCCTAATCCTCTGTCACAAATGGCAATCTGAGAACCACACTAAAAACTCCTCCACCTCCCACCTACACAGTGAGACTACTTTGCTGGATTATAGTCAAAGACACACAAACCTGGCCACTCCAATGGAATTGAATAACAGTTTTGGTTCAGAGAAGCTGATAGACTAGTCTGTGGCAAGTATCACCTTAAAAGCAACTTCTGCTTGGGCAATACACAGAATGCGGGAGGAACTCAGCAAGGCAGCGCAGATATATGGAGGGAGAATAAACAATTTATCGAGCTGAGACCCTTCATCAGGACCGGAAAGAAAGGGGGCAGAGGTCAGAATAAAGGTTACGGGGAGATGGCAGAAGAATGGGGTTAAGAACTTTTAGATCTACCCAATGATTTGGCCTCCACAGCAATGAATCTGAAAGACTATAAAGGACCTCTAAGGTTATAAATAAAAGGCAGGAGAATGAAGTTGAGAAGGAAAATAAATCAGCTATGATTGAATGGGAGAGCAGAGCTGACGGGCCGAATAGCCAACATCTGTTCCTATGTTTAATGATCTAAAAGTTTCAAAAACTCATTGTTGAGCACAAGTACCATTTGTGGTCACTTACTTCTAAATTTGAATACTAACTGTGTTAATTTCTAAGTTAACTATGCCAATGTCAAAGATTAATATGCAAAATGCTGGAGGAATTCAGCAGGTCAATGCAAAAGAGTAAACAGCGTTTTGTGTGTGTTGCTTTGGATCTCCAGCAAATGCAGATTTCCTCTTGTTTGTCATAGAGTAACATATCTTCACTGATTATGTATATAGCAATATCATAAAGATATATGCTAGACTGCACCATGCATCTATAGAGATCTGTCAAAGTTTTAGATGACATTCTAAATCTTTGCAAACTTCTAAGAAGTTTGCTAAAATAAGGTTGGTGATGAATCAGCATACAGGAAGGAGACTGAAAATCTGGCTGGGTGGTGTCACAACAACCACCTCTCACTCAATGTCAACAAGACCAAGTTGATGATTATTGACTTTAGGAGGAGGAAACTGGAGATCCATGAGCCAGTCCTCATCGGGGGACCAGAGGAGGAGAGGGACAGCAACTTTATCATTTAAGAGGATCTGTCCAGGGTCCAGTACGCAAGTGGCATTATGAAGAAATCACAGCAGCACCTCTACTTTTTCAGGGGTTTGTGAAGATTTGGCATGTCATCGAAAACTCTGACAAACTTCTGTAGATGCGTGGTAGAGAGTATATTGACTGGTTGCATCATGGCATGGTTTTTTTTCATCATACCAATGACCTTGTATGGGAAAGCCTACTAAAAGTAGTCAATACAGCCAAGTCCATCACGGTGAAGTTCTTCTCACCATTGATCACATCTACATGGAGTGTTGTTGCAGGAAAGCAGCATCCATCATCAAAGACTCTCACACCCAGGTCATGCTCTCATCTCACTGTTGCCATCAGGAAGAAGGCACAAGAGCCTCAGGACCCACCACACCAGGTTCAAAAAGAGTTATTACCCCTCAACCATCAGGGTCCTGAACGAATGGGGATAACTTTACTCAAGTGTCACTCATTCCATCACTGAACTGTTCCTGTGACCCATGGACTCACTTCCAAGGATTCTTCATCTCATGATCCCAATATTTATTGCTTATTTATTATTATTATTCTCTCTTTTTTGTACTTGCACAATTTGGTTTTTTTTGTACATTGGTCATTCATTGGGTCCAGTCTTTCATTGATTCCTTATTTATTTATTGGGATTCAGTGGGGAAAAGGCCCTTCCAGCCATTCGAGACACGCCGCCCAGCAACCCCCAAATTAATCTCAGCCTAATCACTGGTCAGTTTACAATGACCAATTAACCTCCCAACCTATACGTCTTTGGACTTTGGGAGGAAACCAGAGCACCCAGAGGAAACCTACATAGTCACAGGGAGAACGTACGAACTCCTTACAGGCAGCTGCGGGAATTAAACCGGGGTCACTGGTACTGAAAAACGCTGTGCTAACCACTGCACTATCACGCCGCCCTATTCTACTGGGTGTCTTGTACTTATGGTCATAGCTTGCAAGAAAATGGATCTGAGGTTTGTACATGGTGACATACTGCATATGTAATTTGACAATAAATTTATATTGAAATTTGAATGTTTTAGTAATAATGGCACTTCCACGCTTGATCGAGGACAGATTCTCAGAAATGATAATACCAAGAATGTAAACTTTCACAGATTAAGCCTATAGATTGGATTAGTTTAGCTCACTGGCACTAACATCAGGATACAATGACATTCCTCGTTCACTTGAAGTTCACACCATAAAGGGTGCCGATGGTCATAATAAATACAAGCGTGAACCAGCAGAATGGTGAGCTGCCTCAATGACTATCGAGAGTCTGCAGATGCTGGAAATCAACAGCAACCAATTGCTGGAGGAACTCAGCAGATCAGGCAGCATCTACGGAAATGAATAAGCAGTTGACATTTTGGGCTGAGACCCTTCTTCAGGACTGAGAAAGAGGTGCATTAACGTGCCAGAATAAAAAGGTGGGAGGAGGCGAAAGTAGATAGCTAGAAGGTGATAGGTGGATCCAGGTGGGTGGAAAATGTCAAGGGTTGAAGAGGAAGGAATCTGATAGGAGAAGAAAATGGACCAAGGGGACAAGGGAAGGAGGAGGGGACCCATGGGATGGTGATAGTAGTAAGAGGTAAAAGGCCAGAGCGGGGAAGAGAAAAAGAAGAGAGTG
This sequence comes from Hemitrygon akajei, assembly GCF_048418815.1. Lineage (NCBI taxonomy): Eukaryota > Metazoa > Chordata > Chondrichthyes > Myliobatiformes > Dasyatidae > Hemitrygon > Hemitrygon akajei. The sequence goes on from NC_133132.1 coordinate 170,959,131, forward strand.
GAAGGTATTTTTTTTCAGGGAGAAAAAATAGATATTAATGCCATCAGTTGCAGGCTACCCAGGCAGAATATAAGGTGTTGCTCCTGCACCTCTGAGGTGGACATCTTCTTGAAACAAGAGGCGGCCATGGATCGACAACAACTATCATGTCTATTGCCTGCTGGCACTCACATCTACTGTGATGAAGAGCTTTGAGAGGTTTGTTGACGCTAGGATTAACTCCTGCCTGAGCAAGGATCTGGACCCACTGCAATTTGTCTATCACCACAAGTGGTAGACGCAATCACCCTTCAATTCTCAAGTGTTGATGCAAGTGATGCATTTCACTGCATGTTTCGAAGTACATGTGACAAATGAAGCAAATCTTCAACAGAAAACAACATTGCCCACCGTAAAGAACTCTGAATTGGACGTGAAATGTTCAAAGACTAGACACACAGCACCAGTCATATGTTCACTTCAGGAGATAGGAGACAGCTCTCACCCCAACAAACTGGAGATACGCTGATTTGAGCACTTTAATGAAGTGAAAACTTGTTTGAAAACCTCTCAGTCAAACAACACTCAAGTGCCCGCTCGAGCACACAAGATTCAGGGGGCCTGTTTGCCAGCAATAAAGGCCGAAATTGGATACGAGGGGAGATTAATTGCTAAGATAGGGAATGATAATGCAAGTTAAATGGGAAAGTAATTAAAGTGCACCTTCCATGAAAATTATTCATTGCAGATGGATCAGGTGACAGATAAATCAAAAACCGTTTTTAAAAAAAGCCACAGGTTAGCACAGGCTGGCCTCTCCCTTGTGAGAGCATGGCAGTTCCTGCAGCTGTTGAATTGAATTATGCTGGACAGAACTCATCAGATTAATTCGCTGAAACACACTTCAAGATCAAGGATCAGGGAACAACACTCAGTGGCCATTTTATTAGATACAGGAGCGTGGTCTTCTGCTGCTGTAGCCCACCCACTCCAAGGTTCAATGTGATGTGCATTCAGAGATGCTTTTCTGCACACCGCTGTTGGAACGTGGGGTTATTTGAGTTACTGTCATCTCTGAATCAGTCTGGCCATTGTCCTCTGACCCCTCTCATCAACAATGAAACTGCAGCTCACTGGATTTGTTTTTTAATTTTGCACTATTCTCTGTAAATCCTAGGGACTGTTGTGTGTGAGAATCCCAGGACATCAGCAGTTTTTGAGAAACTCAAACCACCCCATCTGGCACCAACAATTGTTCCATGGTCAAAGTCAATTAGATCACATTCCTTTCCCATTCTAATATTTGGTCTGAGCAATAAAAGTACCTCTTGACCACGTCGGCGTGCTTTTATGCATTGAGTTGCTGCCACATGATTGGATGATTATGTATTTGCATTAACAAGCAGGTGTAGGTACAGCTAATAATGTGGCTACTGAGTGAATATTTTCATGCATCAGGAACATCTTCTCAATATTATTTATGTACTGTTTATTTATTATTATTATTATTATTATTATTATTTGTTATATTTGTATTTGCACAGTTTTGGCTTCTTTTGCACATTGATTGTTCGTCTTTGCTTGTATCTGGTTTTTCACTGATTCTATTGTATTTCTTTATTCTACAGTGAATGCCTGCAAGAAATGGAATCTCAGGGTGGTAAATATACACATATATGTACTACGATAATTTACTTTGAACTTTGAATTTGCTGTAGTGTGTTGGCGCCACATGCAACAAAAGACTACTTTCAACAATTATAAATAACAAAAATATAAAATACAAAGTTAGAGGTTAAAGTACAGAAATGGATAAATACATAATCATTAGTATGTATTTATCAGCATTATAAAGAATGGTTTAAAGCCTTAATAGTGCAGTGACAGAAGTAATCAATAGTGGGGAGGAGTCTAACATTATAACAAACAACTTTATTTGCTGTATACACTTAGTAGTGTTTGGAATTTATTATGGCATGTTAGTCAAGGCATGAAATGCAACAAAAATATATTCAGCCATAAAAAATAAAGAATTATATAAAAAGGGAGCAGAGAGAAAGGATGGCGTAATGGAAAACTACTAACGCAAATTCTTGTGAAAAAGCATCCACAATTTTGCTTTTCGGAAAGAGGTGTGCAGCAGAAGTGATCCCTTACCACCCAGACCATGCTCTCTTCTCGGTTCTACCATCAGGAAGGGAAGGTACAGGAGCTTTCAGTCGCACAGCACAAGGTTTAGGAACAGTTATTACCCATCAACCATCAAGATCCGGAAGCCGCGTGCAGAACTTCCCCCAGCTCAGTGCCGGACCGATTCCACAAGCTGCAGACTCAATTTCGGGGACTCTGCAGCTTACGTTCTCAGTGTTATTTTCATTATTATTTGCACAATTTGTCCTCTTTTGAACATTACTTTTTATCAGTCTTTGTTTATATCCATAATACTACTGCATTTCTTTATCTTCCTGTAAATGCCTGCAAGAAAATGAATCTCAAGGTGACAGTTACCATGATAATAGATTTAATTTGAACTTTGACCAGCAATGGGGTTCTAGATTACTGAATCATTCAACACCATTTAATTTTATTTTATTGAAACTGTATCCATCAAATGGGAGTGTTAAATCAAAATGATTTTGTTTCTTCAGTGAATAAAGCTCAAAGATTGAAGAGACAGTATACTTTTTGCTCAAACAGCTCAGCATTTGCGTAAGATTATCCTTTTTTATTAATCTTGCCTGAAGTGATTATTGTTCTGACTCAATGGAACTCTGCTCCATTAAAAAATCTGGATTCCTCTTGAAAGAGACACAAAATGCTGCAGGAGCTCAGCATGGAAGTGAATAAACAGTTGATATTTCAGGCCGAGACACTTCTCCAGGACCTGATGAAGGGTCTCAGCTCGAAACATTCGACTGTTTATCCATTTCCATAGATGGAACCTGCTGCTCAGCCCAACCTGCTGAGCTCCTCCAACATTTTGTGTGTTTCTCCCTGGAACTAGAGGCCTTGAGTTAATGGTGAAGGGTGGAACATTTAAGGGGGGCATGAGGGGAAACTTCTTCACTCTGCAGGTGAGAACATGGAACGAGCTGCCAGCACAAGTGGTGCAGGCGAGCTCTATTTCAACACTGAAGAGAAACTTGGATAGGTACATGGGTGGGAGGGGAGCGGAAGGCTCGCTGGGAGTAGGCAGAATAGTAGCTTGGTGTGGACTAGATAGGTCGAAAGGCTTAATGCTGTGCTCTACTTCTCTATGACATGGTGACTCCAGGCACTTCCTGCCCGATGAGCCCAGTTTCATCCATGTGACCAATTAACCTACTAACACATACATCTTCTGGAATTGGGAAGAAACTGGAGCACCCGGAGAAAACCCACACAGTCATACAAACTGCTTACAGAGAGTAGTGGAATTCAATCCAGATCACTGACACTGTAATTGTGCTGGACTAGCCGCTACAGGGCTGTCCACATACCACTGCACTATAATATTCCAAGTAGCAGTTTAAAAAAGATTCCAAGTACTTACAAACATGCATCCAAGAGGACCACAGCCTTGTTGTGGTCTAGAGAATGACCCAGACAGAAATGTTGGCAGGAGTCAGGGATTCACGCTTTGGCTCTTTGTAGCGTCACCCATACCAAACAGGTCAAAGGGTAGAGGCCAGACTAAGAGTGTCCCACCGGGGGTTCAGCTCAGGGCTAACAACCCCAACAGGTCAAACAAAATTGTTACGGAAACAGCAACGAAGAATCCTTCTGACAGACAGAGATGGAAGAAATGCACTGCTGCCCTAAACAATAGTGGTATAATGGGCAGTAAGTAAGTTATCAACATTTGAGTCAGTAGCCGTTAGAAGAAAGCCCTGAGACAGATCACCTCAGCTTTGCAAATAATCAAAGCTGCTATTGGAAGGTGTATACCTGAACAGAGTGCAGAAACCAGGATTTCATTTAAAATTTTATTCCCCACCTAGAAAACCTGTGCCTCTGTACAGCCCTCTGAAACTGGATCCTCAACTTCCTCACCAGACCAAAATAAGGTGCAAAAAGTTGTAAACTCAGTCAGTGTGGTGAACTACATACACCTGTCTGGACACACCCCCCCTGCTGACTGCTCCTGTGGCTCCTCCCACTGACCATGGCTCCTCCCACAGACCCCGGTATAAAGGCAATTGGGGACTCCGCCCCGGCCTCAGTCTCCAGGATGCAGTGAGGTGGTCAATTGCTGCTTGTTCGTTCTTCCAGGCAATAAAAGCCAATATCTCACCTCACGTCTCAAAGAGTTATTGATGGTGCATCAGTCAGCTCCATGATGGACCCTAGCCTCCCCAGCGTCCAGGACACCTATAAGCAGCAATTCCTCAAAAAGGCGACATCTGTCATTAAGGACCCCCATCACTCAGCACATGCCCTCTTCTCATTGCTACCACCAGGGAGGAGGGACAGGAGCCTGAAGGCACAGTCAATGATTCAGGAGTAGCTTCTTCACCTCTGCTGTCAAGATTTCTGAATGGACAACGAACCCATGAAAGCTACTTCTTTAATTTAACTTTATGTATATACAGGTAGTCTCCAAGTTACGAACGTCCGATTTACAGACAACTTGTACTTACGAACCAAGGAAGAAAAACGCCGTCCGCCATTTTAAGTCATTGTTGTTGACACTGTGTTGAGTGTGTAACTTTGTATTTGGCTTAAATTTTTCTTAACAAGATTCACCCTGACCCCGGACCCCCATTCTGGTCGGCTGGTGGCGCAGTGAGATCAGCACCGGGCTAGAGAACAGAGTTTCCCAAGTTCGATCCAGTGACAGACCGCTCCCGTGCCGGGTTGATGTCGATCCAGTGACTCCCGTACCATCCGTGCCGGGTTGATGTCGAGCAGCAACTGGACCTCGTAAAAAAAAACACTGCCACCTCCAGTTTAAATTCCCACGCGGAATATTGTGGAGGATCAAATACAGTACCCAAACCCAGCACAGCCCCCATGTCACATTTAACCTGCCTCAGTGCGGTGGACTTTCGGACCCGGGGAATTCAGTGTGGTTGTCCTTAGGACCCAGCGGACCTCGGGAGCCGGCGGAGGTCGGATCCGCCGCCCGCAGTGTTTCTGTTCCATTGATGGGAAGTGATCACAATTGAAAATAAAGTGGAAATAATAAAGTGTTTGGAAAGAGTTGAAACGCCATCAGTCATTGGAAAAGCATTAGGCTACAGTCGGTCAACAATTGGAACAATTTTAAGGGATAAAGTGAGAATAATGGAGCATGTGAAAGGCCCTGCCCTGATGAAAGCTAAATTTATTACTAAGCAACGCAGTGGTTTAATTATTGGAATACATACGTTTCTTAAGTGTTCTATATGCATAGAAAGGTAAAATATATACTATATACTAAGACAAACGTTTGACTGACGCTAAATAATACCGGATATACTTGTTCCGACTTACGTACAAATCTGACTTAAAGACGGACTCAGGAACGGAACTCGTACGTAACCCGGGGGCTGCCTGTACACACACACACACACACACACACACACACACACACACACACACACACACACACACACACACGCACGCACGCACACACACACACACACAGTAATTTAGAGTAGTTATTATTATGCATTGCAATGTACTGCTGCTGCAAAGACAACAAACCTCACGACATATGCCGCTGATATTAAAGCTGATTTTGATTTTCAGTGCACGCCATTCGCCATTGCAAGTGTACGAATTCATGGATACCGACTTTCCACTTGTACCTCTATTGAAGTAAAGTATTGTAACTGAACCTGAACACACACACACACGCACGCACGCACACACACACACACACACACACACACACACACACACACACACACACACACACACACACACACACACACACACACACACACACACACACACACACACACACACACACACACAATGCTACGAGAACACAGCTCGTCAGGCAACATCAATGGAAAGGAATAAAGAGCTGACATTTTGAGACAAAATTCCGAAACATCGGCCCTTTATTCCATTCCACCGATGCTGCCTGAACTGCTGTGTCCCTCCACCATCTTGCGTCTGTTACTCTGGATTTCCAGCATCACTTACATTTATAACTGAATTTAAACCTGCATTTGACCACGTGAAAATGCAATTCAGAGACTATGACTTGGTAAAATTCAGAAACATATCAAACAGCTGACACAGAAACTGGTCAGAATAAGGAAAATATGTTGAACCTTGCAGGTGGGGGGTTGGCATGCAACATGAGTATTAGGTCAAAGAGGAACAGCAATCACAATAGTTTATGGTCAGTGGTTGAAGTGCAGCCTCCTCAATCACCCGGAGTTACTGCAGTCAGGAAAGGTGGTGTGTTGGCAGGTGGTTTACTGACTCAAGGGATACAAGTGAGAGAGGTTTTGCTACGCGCATGACTTAGAGGTTATGTTGATCCTTTGTAAAACACTGATGGGACCACAACCAGACTTTTGCTCCAATTCTGACAACCCCTTGTCTGAAAGAAGGCGAAGGGTTTGGAGAGTAGATTTATTAGAATGATTACAGCGATGAGGTTTATCAGAAGATTAGACACAAGAGAAGGCTAGACAAGAGAGAAGGGTAGACTAGAGAAGGTGAAGTTGTTTAGGAGAGCAGACTTATTGAGAGACAGATTGGAGTAGGCCCTTCTGGGCCTACTGAATTTGAATGACCGATTAACCTACCAGCCGGTATATCTTTGGTCTGTGGGTGAAAGCTGGAGCACCCGGAGGAAACTCACACTCAACTCCTGACAGGCATCACCGGGAATTTATCATTTACTAAAATGATTACAGGGATCAGGAAGATCGGAAGATTAGACTAGAGGACATAAAGTTGTTCTCCTTGGAGAAAAGGTTTGTAGAGATGTGATAGAGATGCAGAAGTTTATGATGGGCTTACATATGGCAAGTAGAGAGACTATGTCCCTTTAAGACCATAAGACATAGGAGCACAATTAGGCCATTCAACCCATCGAGCCTGCTTCGCCTTTCTATTATGGCCGATCCTGGATCCCACTCAACCCCATACACCTCGCCATATCCTTTGATGCCCTGACCGATCAGGAAACGACCTAATACCTCCTTAAATATACGCGCTGACTTGGCATCCACTGCTGTCTGTGGTAGAGATTTACTACTCTCCGCCTAAAAAAATTTCCTCCTTACTTCTGTTCTAAAGGGTCTTTTCATCATTCAGTAGGTTTCAATGAGATCCCTCCACATTTTACTAAATTCCAGTGAGTACAGGTCCAAAGTTACCAAACGCTCCTCTTATGTTAACCCCTTCATTTCTGGAATCATCCTTGTGAACCTCCTCTGGACTCTCTCCGATGACAACACATTCTTTGAGGTATGGGGCCCAAAACTGTTGACAATACTCCAAGTGCAGCCTGACTAGTGTCTGATAAAGGCTCGGCATTATTTCCTTGCTTTTATATTCTATTCCCCTTGAAATAAATGAAGTTCTGAATGTCCAGTAGTGTCTTGCAATTGTAAAACACATTTTAAAAAAGACACTAACACCTTTGGTTGGCCCTGCAGAGGCCGTTGCATTCGAGTTTGCCACCATCCACATGAGGGTAAGCCAACAGACTTCAGGCTTGAGGATATCATGGTAAAAGTCCATCACACATTCAGACAGGATAGAGCAGTGCCTAGTGCAACACTATTACAGTTCAGGGCTTTCTGGAATTTGGAGTTCAATTCTGACACCATCTGCAAAGAGTTTATACATTCTTTCCACTACTGTGTGGGATTCCTGTGGGTGCTCCAGTTTTCTCCTACATTCCTAAGATATACCACTTAGTAGGCAAATAAACTCCTCTCAGGCACTAGGTCCTTTGGTACCATTTTTTAGGGTAATTGGCCATTGCAAATTGTCCAGTGATTAGACTAGAGTTAAATAGGAGGGTTGGCGGGGCCAGAAGGGCCTGTTGCACGCTGTATCTCTAAATAAATAAATACGGCGGTAATCGTTTGCTTTAATGCCTTATGAAGATTGCACTCAGGCATTCTTACACATTCCTGATGCCAGTCCCTCCATCTTGTGAGTCCCACTTGGGAGGCATCAGTACACAATGATAAATCTGTCTGCAATAATGCACACAAACTGGATTCGATTAGACATTGGATCAATTTCCCTTCCTTGCATGTAATTATGCCAGACTAATTCTTCTTGTCAAGTGCTACATCTGAACTTACAGAAAGTAAAAATGTCCCAGTCAACCTACTGGTAACTAGTTTGCTATTTAACTGTTCGAATTTCAAGCCATACTGAAGTTAGAGATAACCAATGCATGCTCAAAGTTCAAAGCACATTTATTAATCAAAATCTAAGGCTTTCATTGGTCAGAGTTGACCATGGATATTGTGTCCAGGCAGTATTATTATTATTTCTATTCTCTGTGCCTTGTGGTGCATCGGGCAGCAGCCTCGCTGTTTCTTTACGAGGCTGAGATGCTCGCTCGACGCTCCACTCGGCGCGGATGGAAAGCGTGCGAGGAGCCAGTCGGATTCGAACCTGGGACCACTCGCCTCGAAGTCCGATGCTGATGCCACGACACCACCAGCCGGCTACGTATACAACCCTGAAGTTCAACCCGTTCAAAGAAAAACACCAAACATCAAAGCCCCCTCCCCTACATGCACAAAAAATGCCCAAAAATAGCAAGAAACCAAAATGTTTGAAAAACACAGAATATAAAACATAAAAGCAATATTTCAGTACATCTCTGTTCAGTCGTCATTATCTGCACTGAAATATGCCTTTTGTGTTTTATATTAATGTTAATGTATGTTACTGGCACTGGGTAATTTCCCGTTAAATGATGGTCTTACTGCGATTACTCGAGGCGAGTATTATGTTCTCCTAAGGGGTTATTCCACTAATGGAGAATGCCTGTGCCTGACTTGGTTTAATGTGGGGAGGCTGATGAACAGGAAGCCACCACATGGTTCTTGACCGATCGGAATCAGAGTTCCGTGACATGGAATGAAAGACACCCAGGGACCCTTTACTGCTGCAGCCTTCCACTGACTTCACTGCCATTGTGACGAATCATCATCTTCCGCTGGCTCCACTGCTGAGGTCTTGGTTGGATCGCTGTTTGTCTGGAATGTCCCCCTCGATGAGTGACACTAGCAGGAGCTAAGCTCCAGACAGCATCGCTCCCAGGATCCCTGGAGCCTGCAAGCTTCTCCAACTCAACACGATGATGATCCTTGGAGAAGATCCCAGACTACAGTGCCCTGGATCTAAATGGATAAATCTGGGCAGGACTAACTAACACTGAACTAGGTGACGATCTGCAAGCACTTTGACAAGTTGTCGTTGTTGTTCTTTTCCACACCTTGTGGCACTTCGAGAAGCAACCTTGCTGTTCCTTTAGCATTTTGGTCTGTTTTTGACAAGGCTGAGTCACTAGCTTGAAATTCAAACCAGGTCGGATGGGAAGTGTGCAAGGAGCTGCCTGGATTTGAACCCAGGACCACTCACTTTAAAAGCCAGTGGGGATGCCACTACACCACCATCAAACAGCGATCGGTTACTTCATGGAGTATGTTGGCATTGTTTGGCCTTGTTGTTAAAGAATTGCCTTGTTGTTACCCATAAGACAAATACAGTTGTACAGTTCTTTGGGATTGTGTGTTTACCAGAAGATCCTGAGATAAAAGCCTCCCTGTAGTTCACAGATGATGTGTTTTCGATTTCTGGTCGCTGCTTGTTTTGTTGCTGTTTTGGGCGAATTTGAACCGGGGCAGTCTGCAGATAACGAATACCAAGCTGAACTGAATGTGCCTAGACTCTTTCAATTTCGTGTTTTATATTCTGCGTTTTTGCTCTTTTTTTTGTTGCTGTTTATGCGATTTGGTTTTTTTTTGCACATGGGGGGGTTGATGTCTTTCTTTGAACAGGTTCTATGGTTTTCTATGTTTTGTGGCAGTCTGTGAAGAAGACGAATTTCAGAGTTGTATACTGCATACATATTTTGATAATAAATGAACTTTGAATCTTTGAACACGAGAGACGAGAGTACATAATAAAGTTATCAATCAGTGCAGTAGTGAGGGAGTGCAGCGTTGTCCGAAGCACTAAGTTTAACTGAGACACATCTGCCACCGTAGAAAGGTGTGAAAGTACCGACATACTACTTTCCTTGGCCAGCAAGAGGTTGCTTTTTATTGGGTTGTAAAATGCTTACTATAAATTCGTACTGCATTTGTGGCATTTTTTCTTAAGTAACAGAACTCTGGGAGAATTAATAGCTACACAGTCTTAAAATTAACTTTCCAGATATTCCTTTGAGGACATTCATTTTAATCCATGGAATCACCCAGGCACGTACTCAGAAAAATGCAAGTGTACGAAAAAGGAATGCACGGTGGAATAAAAACAATAACCTGCTTGAACACACACACACACACACCTCTTCCCACAGAGCTAACAGACAGACACGTTCACAAACATACAAACTATACAGCAAGACAGGAAACAGCCAGGTCAGTTAGACAGTGCAATTAAAAATCACTCAAGCATGTCCTCCCCGGCCTCCAAAAAATGAGACTAGAATTGGCAATGACACTTCCTCTGAAGGATTGGTTAATGTCTAACCAGACTCTCACACCTGGCACAACACCTAATGAACCAGAGATATCCATTCCTTTTGTTTGGAAATCATCACTTGTTGCTTCTTTTGTTCTTGGTGATACAGTTAAAAAATAAAAAATAAACATCTGAGATTATAGAAAGCACAGAATAGAACAGAACTTTATTGTCATTGCTCAAGACAATGAGATTGCGGTGGTTCTCCAGTCCATGCAAAACAGATATTTACAGTGTGTATGGTACGGCTTAATTTAAAAAAAAATGCTTTAGATAATGACTAGAATATCCCCTAGCATCAAAACCAATTGATAATTGTGGACGTGAACAGAATAGTTCCTATAGCAGAGGAGTCCAGAACCAGAAGGCATAGTCTCCGAATACAAGGACATCTATTTAGAGATACATTGTGGAACAGGTCCTTCTGGGGGGTGCAGCTCAGCAGCCCCTGATTTAACCCTTGCCTAATCACAGGACAATTTACAAAGGCCAATTATCTACTAACCAGTATGTCTTCGGACCGTGGGCAGAAACTAGACCACCTGGAGAAAATGCATGCATTCCATGCTCAAATCCTCTTCACAGAGGATGCCAGGATTGAACTCTGAACTCCAGGGTCCTGAGCTGTAATAGCATTATACTAACCACTACACCACATAGCACTCACTAGACTCCCTTTAGAAGAGAGATGAGGAGGAATTTCATTGGCCAGAGGATGGTGAATCCACACACAACAGTTTATCGAGTTTACAGAATGGTGCAGAAAACAAAATGGTAGTTCTGTGGGTGAAAACGCATTGTTAATGATAGACTTCATAGCGGAGAATGTCCAGACCCGTTCAAGCTGAGAGGAAGGCCACAGTAACTCAAATAACCACACGTTACAACAGTAACACACACAAAGTGTCAGAGGAACTCAGCATGTCAGGCAGCATCTATAGAAATTAGTAAACCATCAACATTTTGGACCAAGATCCTTCTTCAGGACTGGAAGGGAAGGGAGAAGAAGCCAGAATTAAAAGGAGGGGGAGGAGGCTAAGTGAAGCCCAGTGTGTGGGAATGGTCAAGGGCTGGGGAAGAAGTGGAGAGTGGACCATAGGAGAAAGGGAAGGAAATGGGGTTTGTTACAACAGTGATGTGCAGAAGAGCATCTCTGAATGCACACATGTCAAACCTGGAAGTGGATGGGCTACAGCAGCAGATGATTATATTAGGTGCCTAGCAAAGCCACTGAATGTATAGGAATAAAATGGGAAATGGACCGTAGGACTTTCTGGTGCCATCATTACCCTTCTAGAACCCTAGATAAGAGTGTAGATGACATTAACAGCAGTTATTACTGAGGAAGATCCACACATCTTGTAGGAGCAGATCAAGTTAGATGTGAACTCTACATTTTTAATATTAATTAGGAGACTAACTACCATCCTTAGTGACTGTACAATAAAGGGTTACTGAATCTGCCACCTTCTAATATTTTTTAAAATGTGTTTCATTTGTCTGAGAATGCAAAATAGGCACTTCTGTCAAATATTTTCACTGCTGCGTTATAATTAATGGGAGATATCTTTTTAAAAAAATTGGGGACAGGAATACACTTGCTGACATGCAATGGCTAATTAAGAACTGCTTGCTTGGAAGAAGCACTAATTGTTTTCCACGGGTCTCCTTCCCCTGTCCTTGTGTCCTTGCCGAGACTAGCAGTCACAGGCCCAGGCGTAAATCTCTGTCACGTACCTTGTCACCGAACATACATCATCACTTCCCGCTCATCCCTAATCCATTCTGCTTGCTCGTAGCAATTATCTCTCTCTTAGTGCTTGACCTCTCGGCAAATGGAGTGCAGCAAGGTTGCTAATTTTTTTTCCCATGGACTTAGCAGTTAATTGATCTCCATTTGGCTGCTCGGCAACACTTTCATGGAGTGGCCTTAATGATAAATCAACCTGTGCCAGTTAAAAATCCTCTGCTTCCTTCGTTATGCGAATTCTGCCATGCCATTATTGACCAGGGTCCCGATTTTGACATCCAGCAACATTCATCAAATCAGCTCAGGGAAAATGCTGATCATTGCTTTATTTATCACATCTGTACGACTTTTGAAACGACTTACAGTAGTTCACTCCGTCGGTTTTAAGCTAGCCAGGGCTTCCCAATCTGGGGTACTGGCTTTAAAAAAGGTTGGGAACCCCTGAGCTAAACTGTGTTGCTTCTGGTGGCCAAGTAACTCCTATCCAGAGAATATCAGCTAATAAGCAGACTTCTCCTTCAAGGTTAATACATCAACATTTGGGAAGGAAATCTCCCCCATCTTCTCTTTGTAATGCTTGCGACAAAATGCACAGCACAATCACATAGCGGTTAGCGTCATCGCAGCGCACCTCAAGCAGAGTTTCCATTCAAAGATTTGAATCAGTATCAGGGTTAATATCACCAGCATATCTGGTGGAAGTTACCACTGTGGTAGTACAATGAAATACATAATTATAGAAAAAATGCCAAGACCCTTCATCAGGACCGAAACGTTGACTGCTTATTCCACTTCATGGATGCGGCCTGACCTGCTGAGTTCCTCCAGCGTTCTGTGTGTATTCCTCTAGATTTCCAGCATCTGCAGTAGTATTTGTGGCTTCAATGTCCATTCAGAAATCAGATGGCAGAGGAAGAAGCTGTTCCTGAATCGTTGAGTGTGTGCCCTTGGGCTCCTGTGCCTCTTTCCTGATGGTGTCAATGAGAAGAGGGCATGTCCTGGGTGATAGGGGTCCTTAATGATGGATGCCACCTTTTTGAGGTATTGCTCCTTGAAGATATCCTAGATACTATGGATGCCAATGCCGATGATGGAGCTGACTACGTTTACAATTCTCTGCAGCTTACTTCAATCCTCTGCTATAGCTCCCCAGCCCATATCAGATGGTGATGCAACTAGTTAGAATGATACATTGATACATCTGTAGAAATTTTTTACCCTCTTTGGTGACATACCAAATCTCCTCAAACTCGTAATAAAACATAGCTGCTTTTGTGCCTTCTTTGTAGCTACATTGCTCTGTTGGGCCCAGGACAGGTTGTCAGACATGTTGACACCAAGGAACTTGAAATCCCTCATTCATTCCACTTCTGATCTCTCTAATGAGGACTGGTGTGTGTCCCTCGTCTTACCCTTTCTGAAGCCCACTATCAGTTCTTTGGTCTTACTGACTCTGAGTGCAAGTACAATTCCAAAGTACATTAATAAAATCATGCATGCAGTATACAACCACGAGATTCTTCTTCCCACAAACAAAGAAACACAATGAACCCAAATAAAGAAATCATCAAACAGGCAACGTGCCAAAAAAAAGAACAAATTGCACAAACAGCAAAATCTGTGTGAGTAACACACTGAATGTTAAACATCAAACTGCGGAGTCCTTGAAACAGGCCAGGAATGTCTAGTGTAGTTCAGTTCAATTTAGCGCTGTGTTGTTTGTTGACTGCAGGCCACAGAGACAGTCTGCCCTGCCCAAAATTGCAACAAAATAGCAATAAAAAAAGGAGCGACCAGAAACCACAAACACATCGTAACATGAACTACAGAGTCCCATCCGCAAATGGCGTCAATTAAACTGTCACCGAGATACAGGACTCCGGCACCTTCCTCCAGCAGCAGCGAGGGAGACCGGTCAATCGTAGGCACCTTCCTCCAGCATCAGCGAGGGAGACCGGTCAATCGTAGGCACCATCCTCCAGCAGCAGTGAGGGAGACCGGTCAATCGTAGGCACCATCCTCCAGCAGCAGCGAGGGAGAACGGCCAATCGTAGGCACCTTCCTCCAGCAGCAGCGACGGAGACCGGTCAATCGTAGGCACCTTCCTCCAGCAGCAGCGACGGAGACCGGTCAATCGTAGGTACCATCCTCCAGCAGCAGTGAGGGAGACCAGTCAATCGTAGGCACCTTCCTCCAGCACTTTCTGTAAGGCCTCCTGCCCCTTTCTATAAGGAGTCTGAACATTCTCACTACGACCATGTGGGTTTCCTCCCGGTGTTCCTGATCCCTTTCACATCCCAAAGACATACGGGTTAGGGTGAGTAAGTTGTGGCATGCTTTTCTGACGCTGGAACGGTGGTGATACATGCGGGCTGCCCCCAGTATTTCACCTCATGTGCTGACTTCACCCCCCCAGCCTCATGTTTTGATGTACATGAAGCTAACCTTTCATTAAATGGTATTTCCTGACCCTCATTTTTACTAAATGTAGAGAAGAGGAAATGTTTTCTTCTCAGTGGCATTAGATTCAGAGATAGTTTCACTGACTAATTAGGCCTGTAATGAGGTATCAAGGATTTATATGGTTTCTTTTGATAGACTTTTTTTCCAGAGCAAAAGGAAGATAATAAGGTGCTTGATTACACAGACTTAATTCGATATTGTATATTGGTTAGTGTGTTAATTGTGGTTAAATAGATACAAGAATTACCCATATAAATAATAATTCAATAAACCAACCCCAGCCCTCTGCCCTGCCTGTCAGAATGCGAGGACTTGAGACGAGCCAGGGGTAACCTTGCAGCTCTATCAAACTCAGCTTAGACCACACTTGGAATATTGTCCTTTCCTACCCCCCGCATGAGCCTCTGCATTCACGTCGGCCATCTCCAAAGAGATCCCACCACAAAACTTATCTCTACTTCCTCCCCCCCCCACCCTGAATTCCGCAGAGATCGTTCCCTCCGTGATTCCCTTGTTCATTCATCCCTCCCCAATAACCTCCCTCCTGGCACCTATCCCTGCAAGCAGCCAGGGCTACACCTGCCCATCTGCCTCCTCCCTCACCTCCACTCAGGGCCCTAGGCCGTCCTTCCAGGTGATCAACACCTCACCCAGGAATCTGCTGGGTTCACCTGCTGGTGTCCGGTGTTCCCAATGTGGCTTTCTCTACACTGGTGTGACCTGCCATAAACTGAGGGACTGCTTCCTCGAGCATCTCCGCTCCAACCACAAGCTGCACTTTCTTGTGGCAAGGTATTTTAATTCCCATTCCCATTCCTGTGCTGACATGTCGGTCCAGGGCCACCAACTGTGCCAAAATGAGGCCACCCTCAGGGCAGAGGCACAACACCTTATGTTCCGTCTGGGTAGCCTCCAACCTGATGGCATGAACATCGATTTCTCCTTCTGGTAAAAATATGTTTCCCTCCGGCTCCCCTCTTTTTCTATTCCACACTGTGACCTTTTACATCTTCTCACCTGTCGATCACCTCCCCCTGGGACCCTTCTCCTCCACTGTCTTCTCCTACCCAGATTCCTTCCTCTCCAGCCCTTTACCTTTCCCACCCACCTCCTTCACCTATTACCTTCGAGCTATCCTCCTTCTCCTCTCCCCACTTTTTTATTTTGGTGTCTTCCTCCCTCCTTTCTAGTCCTGAAGAAGGGTCCTGACCAGAAATGTCATCTATTTATTCATTTCCGTAGATGCTCCCTGACCTGCTGGGCTTCCCCAGCACTTCGTGTGTGTCTCTTGGAATCCTGTCTTCGGTTCTTGTTGCCTCATTATAGGATGGATGTGGAAATGTTAGAGAGAGTGAAGAGCAGATTTACCAGGATGCTGCCTGGATTAGAGAGCATGTCTTATGAGGAGAGGTTGAGTAAGCCAGGGCTTTTCTCTCTGGAGCAAAGGAGGACGAAAGGTGACTTGATAGAGGTGTACAAGATAGAGCAGATAGCCAGGCTTTTCCACAGTCAAAATGGCTAATATGAGAGGGCAGATTAAGGTGATTGGAGGAAAGGACAATGGGGATGTTTGAGGTAGGATTTTTTACAGAGAGTGATGGGTGTTTGGGATGTACAGCTAGGGGTGGTGATAGATATGGATATAATCAGGAAGATTTAAGAGATTCTTAGATAGGCACATTGATGAAAGAAAAATAGAGGGCTATGGAGGAGGGTAGGGTTAGATTGACCTCACTATAGGCAGAAGGACCTGCACTGTGCTGTGCTGTTCTATGTTCTGTGCCTCGAACCCACACTGGCTGATGAAGGGTCTCAGCCCGAAACGTTGACTGCTCCTTTCAACAGATGCTGCCCGACCTGCTGAGTTCATCCAGCTTGTTTGTACGTCTTGATGTGACCACAGCATCTGCAGTGTACTTTGTGTTTCTTAAATACCCCTCATGTTTTAGCCTCCACCACCATCCCTGGCAAGTCATTCCAGGCACTCACAACCCTCTGTGTAAAAAACTTACCTCTGCTGTCTCACCTAAACTTCCCTCCCTTAATTTTGTACATATGCCCTCTGGTGTTTGCTATTGGTGCCCTGGGAAAAAGGTACTGACTATCCACCCTATCTATGCCTCTCATAATCTTGTAGACCTCTATCAAGTCCCATCTCATTCTTCTACGCTTCAAAGAGAAAAGTCCCTGAGAGTATCTGAGAGTTGGTTTAAAACGATTTTACCTGTCAAAGATAAACCGCTTCTGTAAAAATATTAGCGAAGAACAATTGTGGTCATAGACCATGATCACCCACGTTACGTGACACAGTTCATAATTATGATACCTGACAAGGAAATTTTGAAAATATTTTGATTGTCTCCAGCGCAAACTGAGTATATTGTGATAGGCTAAGTTTAAACACAAGAAATTCTGCAGATGCTGGAAATCCAAAGCAACACACACAAAATACTGGAGGAACAAACTCAGCAGGTCAGGCAGCATCTATGGAAATGAATAGAGAGTCAACATTTCAGGCTGAGACCGTTCTTCTAACTGCGAAGGAAAGGGAAAGACACAAGAAGGCAAAAATTAAATGTATTCAACCCAAACTGGTGAATAGCAAGATCATAGGAGGACGTGTTTTGAATAACCAGAGCACAATCCCTACGGTGATGCAAGTTATATTTGTATTTAATGTAAGCAGCAGACCATGTCCTGTTACAGACTAAACCTGTTAGAACAATTAAAACCAGAGGGAAAAAGAAGTATAAAAATAGTTTTGGTGCCTAAGCTTTTAAAGCTCTGTTGCTTCCATTTGAAAAAACTCATGTTACAATCTTTTATTGACTGTGAAGACAAAACAGCAGTCTCTGATATTTAGCAAGGCATTTTGGCATGGTTTACATTTTGAGTTATGTCTTTAGAAAGAAATGTGAATTATTTACTTTATGTGAACTATTAATGACATGCTGGACAGTAGGTCATTGTATTACATATACAATACTGCAGATTCCTGTTCACTGGGCCATCGGCCATCGACTTATCGGGGCAGCTGCTTATTTGGGACAACTCATAAAGAACAAAAATGAGAAAATGCAGGGCTTCCCTTGCGGTATTTGGAACACTAAGCTGCTTATTTGAGACAGGAGACTGTTGCTGAACGGGTTCTAACAATGCCAGTCACGTGCACTTGTGTACCCATTAGACACTACACTGTGCTTAGAACCAACAGCTTTTAAACCCTGTCAGTTGTGTGTGTTTGTGTTCAAAAAGCAGTGGTTTCTGTCACATAGTTTGAGAGAAATAAGCAGTAAGACAATTCAGAACTGCTTTACTCACTGCGGTTTCAAGCATTCAGGCTTGGAGATGCCAGAAATGGCCGGGAGTGAAAATGAAATGATTTCACTACTTCAATGAGTTAGGACCTATGAAGAATTTGAAGGTAACAGCAATCACCTTGTATGTTACAATGAAAATGAAGATTTGGAGGATGCAGTCATTGAAAGTGTAGTGTGAAGGCAGTCTATTACCTACATGATCTGTTCTGATTTTGTCCATTTACAGTCAATCAAAAGAACATGTTAGCATAGACTGGATGAGTTCCTCTTTTGATAGCCATTAGGAACTAATACATAGTTTTATAGTACAGGTTTCCCCCGCTATCCGAAGGTAGAGCGTTCCTATGAAACCGTTTGTAATCCGAAATGCCGTAAAGCGAAGAAGCAATTCCCATTAATTTATATGGGAAAAATTTTTGAGCGTTCCCACACCCAAAAAAATAACCTACCGAATCAAAGCAAATAACACATAAAACCTAAAATAACACAAACATATAGTAAAAGCAGGAATGATATGATAAATGTATACCCTATATAAAGTAGAAATATTGTAGGTACGGTGTAGTTCCACTTATCTAACTCAGGAAGGCAGTGAGCCAAAATTGATTTGGAGAAAAAAATCAGCACATACACACTTAAGTACGTACATGTATACGCATGTACACACATGTGCTAACAGCTGCCTGCACAAGGCTTCACGGTCATTGTAATCTTTCTCAGGGTAAACACACGTATAAAGCCGGCGTCTTTTTTTCATAAAAGCAAAAATCCTCTTTGGTCAGCAAAAACAGGTATTAATGTAAGTCTTTCGTAATAGCAAGTTGTCGTAAAGCGAACATTCGAAAAGCGGGGGCCACCTGTACTGCAGTAGTAAAGGTAAGGTTTAATTTGTTCTGTATTTCAGTTAAATACACGATTTGTCATTCATAGTTCATCTTTTTATTCCCTTTATCTTCATGAAACTTTGGCTAATGGGGAAAGCTGCCTAATTAGGCCAAAATGTACTTGTCCCGATATGTCCTAATGAACTGGAATCCACTGTAATGTGCTCTTTGACGTGATGTAATGTGTCTTATTCCTTATATGATTTCCTGTGTTCCTTCATATGATGTAATGTTTCAAATTGCACAGTTTGTTGATTTTTGCACATTAGTTGGTTGTTTGTCTTGTGTGTGGTTTCTCCTTGATTTGATTGTGTTTCTTTGTATTTACTGTGAATATCTTCAAAAGAATGAATCTCAGGGCAGTATATGGTGACACATACTGATGTACCTTAGCAATACATTTATTTTAAACTGATTATATACCCTACACAGAATATAACAGCACCATACAGACCTTCAGCCTGATATTGTACTGACCTTTTAACCAAGGGTTACAAGTCTATATATTAAGGCTGGTTTGTCCTTATAAGAGCACATGTTCTATCTACTTTAAATAAATACAAATACTTGGCAAACTACAAACTTCTTTCACCAAATGGTTAAGATAAACATAATTAGCTATATTCAGCGATGGGCATTTGCTGTTTTTAACTGATTATAATCTGTATCTCTAGTTTAACCGGTGATTCATCAATAACCGAAAACCAGCATAATACCTCAATACGAATGTCATTACATAGGACTGTGCAAAAGTCTTAGGCACATAGATCTAGCAAGGATGCCACAGCACTGTATTTGTCAACATGGAGCTTGTATTTACCCTATCTGTACCCTTCATAATTCTGTATACCCCTATCAAATCTCCTCTCAGTCTACATTCCAAGGAATGAAGTCCTAACCTATTCAGTCTTCCCTTATAACTTGGGTGCTCCAGACTCAGCAACATCCTTGTAAATTTTTTTCTGTACTCTTTCAATCATACTTCCATTATTCCTGTAGGTAGGTGAATAAAACTGTACACAATACTCCAAATTAGACCTCACCAATATCTTATACAACTTCAACATAACAGCCCAACTCCTGTACTCAATACTTTGATTTATGAAGGCTAATGTGCCAAAATCTTCCTTTACAAAAACTAATCTTCCAATTGCCTAGAGTTAAAACCTTCCAATCACTGAGTTCTACTTCTATGTCCTGCAGACCTAACACCCTGCCTACTCTCCTCCATCCACTAGCTTCAATCCTCCTCCTTCAATACTCATTTTCTGGTTTCTTATCACAGGCTTCTTCCTTGATCCCAACCAGGCCACAACTACAATTCTTTCCCCTATCAGCAACACCCCCGTCCCAATCCCCTGGGTCCCAGGAGGTATGCTTTCACTCCTGATAAAAGGTGCATATACAATTTTGTCTAAGGTTTTGGCTTCAGGCACTACCAAGTCAAGTTGACCAAACTTGTCAACAGCAATTGATAAAACAATGAACAGTACTGCATATTGCAGGCCACTCAGCCCACAATGTTCTGCTGACCTTTTAGCCAACTCTAAGATCAACCTAACCCTTCACTCCCATTTATTTTTCTATTATCCATGTGCCTATCTAAATTTCTTAAAAGCTCCTCTACGTATCTCTACCAGCAGCTTGATAGGGCATTAAATGCATCCACCACTCTCTATGTAAAGATAGATAGATAGATAGATAGATAGATAGATAGATACTTTATTCATCCCCATGGGGAAATTCAACATTTTTTCCAATGTCCCATACACTTGTTGTAGCAAAAACTCATTACATACAATACTTAACTCAGTAATAATATGATATGCATCTAAATCACTAACTCAAAAAGCATTAATAATAGCTTTAAAAAAAGTTCTTAAGTCCTGGCAGTTGAATTGTAAAGCCTAATGGCATTGGGGAGTATTGACCTCTTCATCCTGTCTGAGGAGCATTGCATCGACAGTAACCTGTCGCTGAAACTGCTTCTCTGTCTCTGGATGGTGCTATGTAGAGGATGTTCAGGGTTTTCCATAATTGACCGTAGCCTACTCAGCGCCCTTCGCTCAGCTACCGATGTTAAACTCTCCAGTACTTTGCCCACGACAGAGCCCGCCTTCCTTATCAGCTTATTAAGACGTGAGGCGTCCTTCTTCTTAATGCTTCCTCCCCAACACGCCAGCACAAAGAAGAGGGCGCTCTCAACAACTGACCTTTTTTCAACAACTGAAAAAAGGAACTTTTTTCTGACATTCCCCCTATATTTCCCTCCAATCATCTTAAAATTACACCCCCTCATATTGGATATTTCTGCCCTGGGAAAAAAAATGTGGCTATTTGGATAGATTTTTGGCCGGTGTTCACCTCAGTGCTCTGCAAGATTTACTCATCCCTGTGCTGAAGCGAGGCTGTGCCTACAACTAACAGGCTCCTGAACTGACTGTGCATAGCTTTGTGGCAATGGACTCGCTTTCATTAACTTCCATTCTGAATGTTATTCATTTACTTTTATTGTTTGCATGACTGGTTCTTCTTCTGCACATTGGGTGTTTGATGGTCTTGTCTCTTTTATTTTGTTTTGTGGCTGCCTGTAGGGAGCTGAATCTCAAGACTGCATGTAGTATACATACTTTGATAATAAATGTACTTTGAACTTTGAACATGGATAGGAGGGATGGGAGAGATGTGGAGGGCTATGCTCCAAATGGAACAAGGCAGAATAATATTTTGGCATGGACTAGATGGGCTGAAGGGCCTTTTTTATGTTGTAATGCTGAATGACACTATTCACTTGATCTATGCCTCTTATCATCTTGTAAGTGTATTGATGGGAACAACACCACCATCTCCATCAAATCATCTCTCATCCTCAACAAGACAGAATCTGCAGAGGCTGGAAATCACAGCTACACTGGGAAAATGTTGGAGGAACTCAGCAGGCCAGGCAGCATCTATGGAAATGAGTAAACAGTTAGCATTCCATCAGGATTCATGATGAAAATCTTTCCTCATAAGACATGCTATAATCATCTTACTCAGACATAACCACAAATCCTGAATCTATTGATTTAACTTTGCACAGAGAACAAGGGCTCAAATTGAGTGTTCACAAACAAAAGTGATGGATCCCTAATTCCACAGATAGAACCGATAATTAATCAGAAGCCAACACAGTTTCAAAAGAAGGATGGTCCGATGAGAGACCAAATGCAAAGAAGTTGGAGCTTCATCTAACTGCTTTTGTACCTCACTTGTGCACCTGCTGCTACTTTTGGAGGCTGTTATGACTGCAGGAAAATTCCAGAAGGGATATGCTAATGTAATGCTTAGTTATGAGAAGAGAAGAGAGAAACTGAAGCCTCTTTTTTAATGAGCACGATTCAAGCATAATATCACAGTATACCTACTTCCTTCCTCGGCTCAGGGACCCACACATTCAAAATTACTAACTTAATTTCAGGGAACAAATTACACAATGATTAATGGCAATTAAACATTGGAAAACCACCAACTTCACCTAAAACTGACCTTGGAGTAAGTAATACAACATTTCAGCCTTGGCGTCAGATGACTGAAGCAGTGAACAATTACTCCAGGAGTTCCCATCCGGGGCCCATGGACCCCTTGCTTAATCGTCTCGGTCCAGGGCATTAAAAAGGTTGGGAACCCCTGATCACTGTAAATAATGCAAACTCCATCACAGCCGGTCCCAAACCTGACTGCGGAAGGAACAGGCTATCAACCCGATCCCGCAAAAACACAGAGCAACAGAAGGTCCAAAGACCTCATCCCTGGGAGAGGAAGAACCTTGGCCTAGAAGACGTATGAAGTCATGTGATGGAAATGGAAGCCACAGAACCCATCAACCTTCTATCGGACCAGGACTCTGGTGAGCGGCCGTCAGCGGCCTACACCCCAGTAGGGGTGATAGACCAAAGCTAAGCCAAGCATTGCAGGCACTTAAATTGAGAGGAGCGTTCTGGAGATAAAGCAAAAGATCAACACTGAATGCTTTCTGAAGATGTCAAAGAGTAGAAAGTCATTCACAGTCACTTGGAATAGAGCAACAGTTGCTAAATTCTGAAAGCTCAATACAACCTGAACCTCTATTTCACATTAGTACAACATTAACAATCCCCTCAGCTGTGGATATAGAATAACTTCGGCCAGACCGATTATTACACAGATCGTGCAAGGGACTGTTTTTGACTCTTACTGTCTCTCTTACCTGCTTGACTTGTGGTGATGCTGACGGCTGCAAACAATCTCTGGGTGCGGCTCATGTCCGAGACACCATTCACGGCTTCGACCTCGAACGTATAGTTAGCGTGGGCCAGTAGGTCTACAACAGTCACGTATGTATCTGCTAGTCCCGTCTGCTGAGGCATGAAGCCAATTCCGCTGCCACAGGGCATGCACTCGCTCTGCTCCCAGCTGCACCGTTTACACATTATCCTGTAGGTGACATCGTCTCGCCCCCCGGTGTCTGCTGGTGGGCCCCACTCGAGATTCACCGTAGTCTGGTTTATGTTATAAATGAGGTTTTGTGGTGCAGAAGGAGGTCCTGAGGAAATAACAAACAAATATCATCAGACAGGCCAACAAACACAAATATGTACTTAGGAACACAGAACAGTAAAGCGTGGTACAGGCCCTTCACAATGTTGTGCCAACCCTTTAACCTACTCTAAGATCAATCTAACCCTTCACTCCTCCATAGCCCTTCATTTTTCTGTCTTCCATGTGCCTAAGAGTCTCTTAAATGTCAATCATGAACCTGCCTCTACCACCACACTGACGGTACTCAACAAAGCTCAAATTAAATTTATTACCCAAGTACATATATATCTCCATATACAACCCTGAGATTCATTCTCTTGTGGGCATACTCAACAAATTTATAGAGTAATAACATTAAAAAAAAACACCCAGTTATGGTGCTTAACAAAAGTGCAGAAGACAGCAAACTGTGCAAATACAAAAGAAGAAACAATAATAATAATAAATATTAGCCGGCTGATGGTGTAGCAGCATTGGCACTGAACTTTGAGGCGACTGGTTCCAGGCTCCAACCTGGCCAACCCTGCACATTTCCCATCCATGCTGGGTTGAGCATCAAGCTAGCAACTCAGCCTCATAAAAAAAAGACAAAATGCTAAAGAAACGGCAAGGTTGCCACCCTATGCACCACAAGCAGCGGAGAGGGATAACAAGCAATAAACATCAAGAACATGAGATGAAAGGTCCTTGAATGTGAGCCCAGTAGTTGTGGGAACATTTCAATGATCAGGCAAGTGAAGTCAACTGAAATTATCCCCTTTGGTTCAATACCCTGATGGTTGAGGGGTAGTAACAGGTTATAAACCTAGTGGTTCCTGAACCACACCCTGTGTAAATTACCTTGTGGCTCTTGAACTCAATTCCTCAACTAATGAAGACCAACATACCATACCACCCTAGTCTGGGCACTTGGAGTTTCCACTGAGTTAAGTGAAGCAGCAAACATCAGACCATTGTCAATGGATTCACCAACTCCGAATTTAGGCAAGTTCCAAAAGCTTGCGAGAACGCAGGAAAAACACTTTTCTTTTTGGAAAAATGATTTTATCATTGAGGTTGGGCAATGCTAGAATGAGAGGTTATGGTTCGAGGGTGAATGGAGAAATATTTAAGGGGAACATGAGGGGCAACTTCTTCACTGGTGAGAGTATGGAAAAGGAGGATTTGGGTTTCATTTCAACAATTCATAGAGGTTTAGATAGATACATGGATAGGACGGGTATGGATGGTTATGATCTGGGAACAGGTCAATGGGGCTAGACAAATTAATGGTTGGGCAAAGACTGGATGGGCCAAAGAGCCTGTTTCTGTGCTGTAATGTTCTATTATTCTGTGAATCTATGATTACTTCTTTTTGTCTTTAGGTATTTTTTTCTTTTTTATTGACCATCACTCTACTGCAGTTTAGAGTAGCAATGAAAGTTTTCCATCTCTACAGTATCTGTCCATGCAGTCACACATGGATATAGAAGGATTCTTCACTGATGTTTACGTAACAATTTTTTTTTGACCAGTCAGGGTTGTTAGCCTCGAGCTGAACCCCTGAACCTGGAGGACCAGTGGACCACTCTCAGTCTGACCTCTACCCTTTGACCTGCTTGACATGGGCGACCCGAGGCCAACTCTGACTCTAGCCAATATAGTTCTCCAGATCATTGAAGCACGCAAGCCTCCAAGTGCTAGGACAAGGTCTTTAGGTAATGGATGATTGGATTTGGAAAAAGGAATAACCAGATCTATTAGTCCAGTGAATAATTAACAAACCATAGGCCTTCAGCTGAAGAGGACGCACAATCTACAATGTATCTGAAAACCATGATGCAGA
The DNA here is from genome assembly GCF_048418815.1 of Hemitrygon akajei. Classification (NCBI taxonomy): domain Eukaryota; kingdom Metazoa; phylum Chordata; class Chondrichthyes; order Myliobatiformes; family Dasyatidae; genus Hemitrygon; species Hemitrygon akajei. The sequence continues at coordinate 170,984,559 of NC_133132.1, forward strand.
GAGGAAAAGTGAGCAAACTTACTTGTACAAGGAACAGAAGGAGGATCAGTAAGGGCTCTGTAGTATCCATCCTCACATTCACATCGTGAGGAGCCTTCCCGGACTGTGTGGCTGTGAGCTGGACAGCGAGCACACTGATGGTCCAGTGACGATGATTTATAGAATCCCCACCTGCAAGCTGCAAAGAGAAATACTTCATTTCAATGTCAGCCTCTTCATTAAAGGCATACGGTCAAAGTTCAGTGTGGATTTCATTAAAAACATCACGAGAAACGAATGAGAAACAAGAAAAGATGGTGACATAATACAAATCAGGGCAGAGCTCATGTACCAGGTGAGACGCTGGAAGTCATGACATGGTTTATTCATCACCTAGAACTAACACCCCTTCAGCTCATTAACGGCCATTACCATGCCTCAGTTTTCAACATTAATACACAGAAAATAAATCACTTCATGCCGAGATGTAGGTCAGTGACAAAATTCTCCCACTTACTTGAGATTTTCCCATTGTCACTGCAATAGCTGAATCTCATTGCTCCCTAACACAATGCCCTCACTGTGGTTTAACTGGGAAAACAGGCAGGATTCTAAAGCTAACAGGATTTGAACTTAAATTATATTTATTTAGAGATAGAGCTTGGAGCAGACCCTTCTGGCCCTTCGAGACGTGCTGTCCCAGCAACTCTTAACAAGCTTAATTAACCCTAACCTCATCACGAAATAATGTGTTTATTTATTTAGCGATACAGCGTAGAATAGGCGCTTCCAGCCCTTCAAGCTATGACACCAAGGAGTACCCCGATTTAATCTGAGCATAACCACAAGACTATTCACGATGACCAATTAACCTACCAACTAGTACATCTTTGGCCTCTGGGAGAAACCTGGAACATCCAGAGGAAACGCACGTGGTTGTGGGGAGAATGTACAAATGAGGTGGGGGTGCTGCTGCACAGGATTGAAATAAACTGCAGAGAGATGTAAACTCAGTCCACTCCGTCACTGGCACTAGCCTCTGTAGTATCCAGGACATCTTTAATGAGCAGTGCCTCAAAAAGGCAGCGTCCGTCATTAGGACCCCCATCCCACAGGATATGCCCTCTTCTCATTGCCACCATCAGGAAGGAGGTACAGAAGCCTGAAGGCACACACTCAGCAATTCAGGAACAGCTTCTTCCTCTCTGCCATTCGTTTCTGAATGGACAATGAACCCATGAACACTACCTCACTACTGTTCTTCTCTCTCTTTTTGCACTACTTATTTAACTTTTTAAATATATTAACTATAATTTACAGTTTATTATTACGTATTGCAGTGTACCACTGTCACAAAGTAACAAACTTCACAACATATGCAAGTGATATTAATCCTGATTCTGATTCAGAATTGAAGCCGGATTGCTAAAACTGTAATAGTGTTACACTGACTGATACGCTACTGTGCCACCATAAAAATGTGGAGAAATGAAACATTTGTTTCTGCCAGCCTGTGCCGATTGGAACATGTGCAAAGTTGTCATCCACACTCATGTTCTCAGTATTACTTATTTACTTTTTTAATTATTTGCCAATTTGCCTTCTCATGCACACTGGTTATTTATCAATCCTTGTTTCTTATAGTTCATAAATTCAATTGGATTTCTTTATTTTCCTGTAAACGCCTGCAAGAAAATTTTATATCACAGTCAAAGCTTAATTTTTTATATCAAAGTTCAAAGTAAATTAATCTATTATCGAAGTATATATACCATATACAACCTTGAGGTTCAATTTCTTGCAGGCACCAACGGGAAAACAAGGAAGTACAATAGAATTCACCAAAAAAAAACAAATACCAACAAACATCCAATGTGCAAAAGAGGACAAATCATGCAAATAATTAAAAAAGCAAATGAACAGTACTGAGAACTTGAGCTGCATAGTCCCCAAAAATGAGTCCATAGGCTGCGAAGTCAACTTAGTCTTTCTTTGGGAAGTAATGCCACGGTTGTCAATTCTCCAGTGTCAGTGACATTACACTTGAATGACAAGGTGTGCACTGGAATCTTTTTTCTACCTGCAAAACAATCTAGTGCTTTCCCAGCGGATATGACAAATAAACTCTTCTTGGGCTTCCGGCCAGCTACAAGTGTTGATTTAACTGATGTTTCAATGACAAACTTCGCCCTCTTCATCAGGGATGACGCCTAGGCATGTCTAAACCAGTGGTATTTATATCCTGTCATCTGTCTGTCATCTAATTGGTTAGTCCTCATCCAATCAGGTTTTTGCTCTCCCACCTTGTTTACAATCGAATCCCAGTTCTTACTTTGAGCGAGACCTTCGTCTTTGTTCAAATTCTTTTTTTCTGGTTTTATTTCAAATGCTTCCTTTGCTAGGTGGACCCAAATGCCACTGGTACGACGCAGTAGTTTTGTGCCATCAAAGTCAGTCGTATGGCCAATGGAAACACAATACTGCGCCACTGCCAGTTTCTCTAGGTGACCCAAACAGATACACCTCCTGTGCTCCTACTTGCGGGTTTCCACCATGAGTCCTGTCTGGCCGATATATGTTGCTCTGCATTCAGAGGGAATCCTGTAAATACCAGCTGACCTCTATGACCTGTATAAGCTGTCATTTGAGCTTCCTAATGGGTCTGTGGATGGTATTAATCCTGTATTTCTTCAAGATCCTGGTGATCCTACCAGAAACAATTGTCCCTGAGCTCCAGGTGTGTGTGGCTTCTGTCTGACACAGCTGACTGAGTTCCAGTTCACACCTTGCCCTTCAAGTTATGATGTCACTGACACAGGAGAATTAATGGCTGTTCTATTACTTGTCGAGGTACAAAGATAACAATCTGAGTGATTGTGGAGTTCCATGAAATAATGCGTCACAGAAATTCAAGATTCAAGATTGTTTTAGTTTCCTGATTTGTCAGGGCATGAAGCGATCCAGGGAGAAGGCAGGAGACTGGGGCTGAGAGGGAAATGGATCAGCCATGATGAAATGGCGGAGCAGACTGATGGGCCAAAAGGCCTAAATCTGCTCTGATATCTTATGGGTCTTATATAAGACCATAAGACTACAAGACATTGGAGCAAATTAGGCCATTTGGCCCATCGAGTCTGCTCTGCCATTCAATTATGGCTAATGATTTTTTCCCCCTCTTCAGCCCCATTCCCCGGCCTTCTCCCTGTAACTTTTGATCCCATGTCCAATCAAGAACCGATCAAGCTCTTCCCTTAAATACACCCAACAGCCTGGCCTCCACAGCTGCCTGTGGTGATAAATTCCACAAATTCATCATCCTTTGACTGAAGAAATTTCCCTCCGGGTCTCTTTTAAATGGATGCCCCTCCATCCTAGGGTTGTGCCCTCTTGTCCTAGACTCCCCCACTGTGGGAAATATCCTTTCCACATCAACTCTGTTAAGGTCTTTCAACATTTGAAAGGTTGCCCTAAAGGTTGTTCTAAATTCCACTGAGTGCAGATCCAGAGCTATCAAACGTTCCTCGTATGATAACTCTTTCATTCCCAGAATCATTCTTGTGAACTTCCTCTGGACCCTCTCTAATGCCAGCACATCTTTTCTAAGATGAGGGGCCCAAAACTGTTCACAATACTCAAGGTGAGGCCTCACCGGTGTCTTACAAAGCCTCAGCATCACATCCTTGCTCTTGTATTCAAAACCTCTTGAAATGAATACTATCATTACATTTGCCTTCCTCTCCACCAACTCAACCTGTAAGTGAACCTTTAGGGTGCTCTGCACAAGGACTCCCAAGTTCCTCTGCATCTCAGATTCCTGGATTTTCTCCCTGTTTAGAAAATAGTTTGCACCTTTATTTCTTCTACCAAAATGCACAACCATGCATTTTCCAACACTGTATTTCATTTGTCACTCTCTTGCCCATTCTCCTAATCTAAGTCATTCTGCGTCCTACCCGTTTCCTCAACACTACCTGCCCCTCCACCAATCTCTGTATCATCTGCAAACTTGGAAACAAAGCCATCTATTCCATCATCTAAATCATTGACATACTGCATAAAAAGAATTGGTCCCAACACCAATCTCTGTGGAATGCCACTGGTCACTAGCACCCAACCAGACAAGGATCCTTTTATTCCCATTCACTGCCTCCAACCAATCAGCCAATGCTCTAACCATGCCAGTAACTTTCCTGTAACTTTCCATGAGCTCTTAGCTTGGTAAACAGCCTCATGCGTGGCACCTTGCCAAAAGCCTCCTGGAAGTCTAAATATACCACATCCACTGAATTCCTTTTACCTATCCTACTTGTAATATCTTCAAAGAAATCCAACAGGTTTGTCAGGCAAGATTTTCCCTGAAGGAAACCATGCAGACTTTGTCCTATCCTGTCTGTGTCTCCAAGTACTCTATTACCTCATCCTTAACAATTGACTCTAACATCTTCCCAACCACCAAGGTCAGGCTAACTGGTCAATAATTTTCTTTCTGCTGCCTTCCTCCTTTCTTAAAGAGTGGAGTGACATTTGCCATTTTCCAGTCCTCTGGCACCATGTCAGAGTCCAATGATTTTTATATACTACCTTGAGTTTCATTTTCTTGCAGGCATTCACGTAGGATGAAGAGAAACAATAGAATCAATGAAACACTACACACAAAAACTGACAAGTAGCTAATCTGCAAAATAAGACAATTATTGCAAATACAATAAATACAAAAATAACAAATAATAAATAAATAAGCAAATATAGTTAGGTAGTCAGACAGCTGATTCTGTGGACGCAGGAAACAAATGCAGATGGTTGTTTGCCTCCTAGGTGCCAGGGTCCGGAAAGTTTCTGATCGCGTCCACGATATCCTGAACTGGGAAGGAGGAGAGCCAGAGGTCGTGGTACATATTGGTAACAATAATATAGGTAAGAAAAGGGAGACGGTCCTGAAAACAGACTACAGTAAGTTAGGAAGGAAGTTTAGAAGCAGGACCTCAAAGGTAGTAATCTCAGGATTACTTCCTGTGCCAAGTAACAGTGAGTATAGAAATAGAAGAATGTGAAGGATAAATGTGTGGCTGAGAGATTGGAGCAGGGAGCAGGGATTCAGATTTCTGGATCATTGGGACCTCTTTTGGGGCAGGTGTGATCTGTACTAAAAGGATGGGTTGCACCTGAATCCTGGGGGACCAGTCTCCTGCCTGGGAGGTCTGCTAAGGCTATTGGGAAGAACCTAAACTAGAATTGCAGGGGCGTGGGAACCAAAATGAAGAGACAGAGGAAGGGGAGGGTGGCTCACAAATTGAGAAAGCTTGTGGACAATGCAAGAGGGAAGATAGGCTGGTGATAGAGAATGGAGGCACTCAGACCAATGGTTTGAAATGTATCTATTTTATTGCAAGGAGTACTATGAACAAAGCGGATGAGCTTAAAGTGTGGATCAGTACTTGGAGCTATGATGTTCTGGCCTTTACAGAAACCTGGATAAATCAGGGGCAGGTATAGTTACTTAAGACGGCCAGGCTTTAGCTGTTTCAAAAAGGACAGGGAGGGAGGCAAAAGAGGTGGAGGCGTGGCACTGCTGATCAGAGATAGTGTCATGGTTGCAGAAAAAGAGGAAGTAATGGAGGGATTGTCCACTCAGGCTCTGTGGGTGAAAGTTATGAACAGGAAGGGGTCAATAACTCTACTGGTTCTTTTTTTATAGACCACCCAATAGTAACAGGGACATTGAAGAGCAGAAAGGGAGACAGATTCTGGAAAGGTGTAATAATAACAGGGTTGTTGTGGTGGGAGATTTTAATTTCCCAAATATTGACTGGCATCTCCCTAGAGCTACAGATTTAGAAGGTTTCTTGACACAACATGTAAATAAGGCTATATGTGATCTGGTATTGGGAAATGAACCTGGTCAGGTGTCAGATCTCCCAGTGGGAGAGCATTTTAGAGATAGTGATCACAATTCTATCTCCATTACCATAGCATTGGAGAAGGGATAGGAACAGACAAGTTGGAAAGCGATTAACTGGAGTAAGGGGAAATATGAGGCTATCAGGCAGGAACTTGGGAGCATAAATTGGGAGCAAATGTTCTCAGAGAAATGTATGGCAGAAATGTGGCAAATGTTCAGGGGATATTTGTGTGGAGTTCTGCATAGGTATGTTCCAATGAAACAGGGAAAGGATGGTAGGGTACAGGAACCATGGTGTACAAAGATCTGTTGTAAATCCAGTCCAGAAGAAAAGTTTACGAAAGGTTTGAAAACCTAGATAATGATAGAGATCTAGAAAATTATAAGGTTAGCCGGAAGGAGCTTAAGAATGAAATTAGGAGAGCCAGAAGGGGCCATGAGAAGGCCTTGGCGGACAGCATTAAGGAAAACCCCAAGACATTCTACAAGTATGAGAAAAGCAAGAGGATAAGACATGAGAGAATAGGACCAATCAAGTGTGACAGTGGAAAAATGTGTATGGAACTGTAGGAGAAAGCAGAGGTACTTAATGAATACTTAATGGTACTTCAGTATTCACTATGGAAAAGGATCTTGGCGATTGTAGAGATAACTTACAGTGGACCGAAAAGCTTGAGAACATAGATATTAAGAAAGAGGATGTGCTGAGCTTTTGGAAAGCATCACGTTGGATAAATCACTGGAACCAGACGAGATGTACCCCAGGCTACTGTAGGAGGCGAGGGAGGAGATTACTGAGCCTCTAGCGATTACCTTTGTATCATCAATGGGGACGGGAGAGGTTCCGGAGGATCAAAGGGTTACAGAAGTTGTTCCCTTATTCAAAAAAGGGAGTAAAGATAGCCCAGGAAATTACAGACCAGTTAGTCTTGCTTCAGCAGTTGGTAAGCTGATGGAGAAGATCCTGAGAGGCAGGATTTATGAACATTTGGAGAGGCATAATATGATTAGGAATAGTCAGTATGGCTTTGTAAAGGGCAGGTCGTGCCTTACGAGCCTCATTGATTTTTTTGAGGATGTGACTGAGCATGTTGATGAAGGTAGAGCTGTAGATGTAGTGTATATGGATTTTAGCAAGGCATTTGATAAGGTACCACATGCAAGGCTTAATGAGAAAGTAAGGAACATGGGATCCAAGGGGACATTGCTTTGTGGATCCAGAATTGGCTTGCCCACAGAAGGCAAAGAGTGGTTGTAGATGGGTCATATTCTGCATGGAGGTCAGTCACCATTGGGGTTCCTCAGGGATCTGTTCTGGGAACCCTTCTCTTCGTGATTTTTATAAATGACCTGGATGAGGAAATGGAGGGTTGGGTTAGTAAATTTACTGATGACACAAAGGTTGGGGGTATGGTAGATAGTGTGGAGAGTTGTCAGAGGTTACAGCAGGACATTGATAGGATGCAAAACTGAGAAGTGGCAGATGGAGTTCAACCCGGTTAAGTGTGAGGTGGTTCATTTTGGTAGGTCAAATATGATGGCAGAATATAGTATTAATGGTAAGACTCTTGGCAGTGTGGAGGATCAGAGGGATCTTGGGATCCGAGTCCACAGGACACTCAAAGCAGCTATGCAGGTTGATTTGGTGGTGGTGTATTGGCCTTCATCAACTGTGGGATTGAGTTTAAGAGCCGAGAGGTAATGTTACAGCTATATAGGACCCTGGTCAGACCCCACTTGGAGTACTGTGCTCAGTTCTGGTCACCTCACTACAGAAAGGATGTGGAAACCATAGAAAGAGTGCAGAGGAGATTTACATGGATGTTGCCTGGATTGGGGAGCATGCCTTCTGAGGTTAGGTTGAGTGAACTCGGCCTTTTCTCCTTGGACCGATGAAAGATAAGGGGTGACCTGATAGAGGTGTATAAGATGATGAGAGGCATTGATCATGTGGATAGTCAGAGGGTTTTTCCCAGGGCTGTAATGGCTAACATGAGAGGGCATAGTTTTAAGGTGCTTGGAAGTAGGTACAAAGGAGATGTCTGGGGTAAGTTTTTTACGCAGAGAGTGGTGAGTGCGTGGAATGGGCTGCCGGCGACGGTGGTGGAAGCGGATATGATAGGGCCTTTTAAGAGACTCCTGGATAGGTACATGGAGTTTAGAAAAATAGAGGGCTTTTCGTAACCCTAAGTAATTTCTAAAGTAAGGACACGTTCGACACAGCATTGTGGGCTGAAGGGCCTGTATTGAGCTGTAGGTTTTCTATGTTTCTATAAATAATACTGAGAACATAATTGTGGCTGTATATACATACAATTAGCTTACAGACATAGATTGATTATATGTTCATAAAGTGCCGCTAGGTATCGGAGTATCTGTGTATAAGGTGACTCTGACAGGAAATGATGAAGTGTCTCTTGGCAAGAGGAACTCTTCTCGGTAGCAGCAGGGCATGTGAAAACACAGCAGAACAGTGAGTGCAAGTAAGAGAAGTTCTGCAGGTGCTGAAAATCCCAGCAACAAACACAAAATGCTGGAGGAACTCAGCAGGCCAGGCAGCATCTATGGATAAAAGTACAGTGAATGTTTCGGGCCGAAACCCTTTGGCAGGCCCGAAACATCAATTATACATTTATCCATCGGACAGTGACTGTGTTAGTGGTGGGGGAGGTTAATGGGTTTTGATCAGTGAATGGTGTGGATGTAGAGGTGGTGAATGGTTAATGGGTGGGGGTTTGATCGGTGACTGGTGTGGATGTAGAGGTGGTGAATGGTTAATGGGTGGGATTTGATCAGTGACTGGTGTGGATGTAGAGGTGGTGAATGGTTAATGGGTGGGGGTTTGATCAGTGACTGGTGTGGATGTAGAGGTGGTGAATGGTTAATGGGTGGGATTTGATCAGTGACTGGTGTGGATGTAGAGGTGGTGAATGGTTAATGGGTGGGGGTTTGATCAGTGACTGGTGTGGATGTAGAGGTGGTGAATGGTTAATGGGTGGGATTTGATCAGTGACTGGTGTGGATGTAGAGGTGGTGAATGGTTAATGGGTGGGGGTTTGATCAGTGACTGGTGTGGATGTAGAGGTGGTGAATGGTTAATGGGTGGGGGTTTGATCAGTGACTGGTGTGGATGTAGAGGTGGTGAATGGTTAATGGGTGGGGGTTTGATCAGTGAATGGTGTGGATGTACAGTTGGTGGGGTTGTTAATGGGTGGGGGTTTGATCAGTGAATGGTGTGGATGTAGAGGTGGTGAATGGTTAATGGGTGGGATTTGATCAGTGACTGGTGTGGATGTAGAGGTGGTGAATGGTTAATGGGTGGGGGTTTGATCAGTGACTGGTGTGGATGTAGAGGTGGTGAATGGTTAATGGGTGGGGGTTTGATCAGTGACTGGTGTGGATGTAGAGGTGGTGAATGGTTAATGGGTGGGGGTTTGATCAGTGACTGGTGTGGATGTAGAGGTGGTGAATGGTTAATGGGTGGGATTTGATCAGTGACTGGTGTGGATGTAGAGGTGGTGAATGGTTAATGGGTGGGGGTTTGATCAGTGACTGGTGTGGATGTACAGTTGGTGGGGTTGTTAATGGGTGGGGGTTTGATCAATGACTGGTGTGGATGTAGAGGTGGTGAATGGTTAATGGGTGGGGGTTTGATCAGTGACTGGTGTGGATGTAGAGGTGGTGAATGGTTAATGGGTGGGGGTTTGATCAGAAAATGGTGTGGATGTAGAGTTGGTGAATGGTTAATGGGTGGGGGTTTGATCAGTGACTGGTGTGGATGTAGAGGTGGTGAATGGTTAATGGGTGGGGGTTTGATCAGTGACTGGTGTGGATGTAGAGGTGGTGAATGGTTAATGGGTGGGGGTTTGATCAGTGACTGGTGTGGATGTAGAGGTGGTGAATGGTTAATGGGTGGGGGTTTGATCACTGACTGGTGTGGATGTAGAGGTGGTGAATGGTTAATGGGTGGGGGTTTGATCAGTGACTGGTGTGGATGTAGAGGTGGTGAATGGTTAATGGGTGGGGGTTTGATCAGTGACTAGTGTGGATGTAGAGGTGGTGAATGGTTAATGGGTGGGGGTTTGATCAGTGACTGGTGTGGATGTAGAGGTGGTGAATGGTTAATGGGTGGGGGTTTGATCAGTGACTGGTGTGGATGTAGAGGTGGTGAATGGTTAATGGGTGGGGGTTTGATCAGTGACTGGTGTGGATGTAGAGGTGGTGAATGGTTAATGGGTGGGGGTTTGATCAGTGACTGGTGTGGATGTAGAGGTGGTGAATGGTTAATGGGTGGGGGTTTGATCAGTGACTGGTGTGGATGTAGAGGTGGTGAATGGTTAATGGGTGGGGGTTTGATCAGTGACTGGTGTGGATGTAGAGGTGGTGAATGGTTAATGGGTGGGGGTTTGATCAGTGACTGATGTGGATGTAGAGGTGGTGAATGGTTAATGGGTGGGGGTTTGATCAGTGACTGGTGTGGATGTAGAGGTGGTGAATGGTTAATGGGTGGGGGTTTGATCAGTGACTGGTGTGGATGTAGAGGTGGTGAATGGTTAATGGGTGGGGGTTTGATCAGTGACTGGTGTGGATGTAGAGGTGGTGAATGGTTAATGGGTGGGGGTTTGATCAGTGACTGGTGTGGATGTAGAGGTGGTGAATGGTTAATGGGTGGGGGTTTGATCAGTGACTGGTGTGGATGTAGAGGTGGTGAATGGTTAATGGGTGGGGGTTTGATCAGTGACTGGTGTGGATGTAGAGGTGGTGAATGGTTAATGGGTGGGGGTTTGATCAGTGACTGGTGTGGATGTAGAGGTGGTGAATGGTTAATGGGTGGGGGTTTGATCAGTGACTGGTGTGGATGTAGAGGTGGTGAATGGTTAATGGGTGGGGGTTTGATCAGTGACTGGTGTGGATGTAGAGTTGGTGGGGTTGTTAATGGGTGGAGATGTTGGTCAGTCTGTCACCTTGGGGAAAAGTAACTGATTTAAAGAGCACCTTAAACATTTCTCGACAAATGGAAGCATATGTATAGAAGGGTGTTGGAAAATAGCCAGTAACAGCATGAAGGATCCCACCCACCCTGCTCATGGACTGAGGGAGGAGGCTATGTCAAATCCACACCAGGAACAGTAGACTCAAAAACACTTACTTTCCCCAAGTAGTCAGTCTGATCAACACCTCCACCCACTAACCGACCCCCTCACCACAACATCCATATCGTCCAGCGTCTCGTTATGTACATACAATCAGTCTGTGCATATCACAGTTACCTGTACATGGTGCTTCGTGGGATTGCTTTTACATTCGTTGTGTTTTTGATCGGTGCCTGACCTGCTGATTTCCTCCAGCGTTTTGTGTGTGTTACTGAGCTGCTACTTTCTAAACCATCCTGATTTACACTATTTCTTCATCTCAAATCTGAGAGGCTTCAGTAAAGTGGTGAACATTTCTCCAAAATGTGAAGCTATTCCACAAGGTGAAGAACAAATACCACATGGTCTGGATACATGTGTGGCTCTCAGCAAAGACTACCGAACAGAAAAAAGGCTCTTTGAAGTTAGAGGCAATAAGATCATACAACATGGCAGCTGAATTAGGCCATTCGATTCACCAAGTCTGCTCTGTCATTCAATCATGGCTGATTTATTTTCCCACTCAACCACATTCTCCTGCTTATGCCCCTAAATGCATGTCAGTCCATAGCCTCCTGTCATGCCAGGATGAGGTCATCGGCACAGTGCAGGAGCAACTCCTTGTATTCCTCCTGGGTGGCCTCCAACAAATATCAATCTCTCGTTCCATTAAAAAAAAGTCCCTCTCCCTCCCCTCTTCTTCTATTCCCACTCTGGTCTCTTACTTCTTCTCTCCTGTCTATCACCTCCCCCTGGGTCCCCTTCTGCTTCCCTTTCACCTATGGTCCACTCTCCTCTCCTATCAGATTCCTTCCTCTCCAGCCCTTTACCTTTTGCACCCACGTGGCTTCACCTATCACCTTCTACCTATCCTCCTTCTCCTCCATCCATCTTGTTATTTTGGCGTCTTCCCCTTGCCTTCCAGTTCTGATGAAGGGTCTCGGTCTGAAATGTCAACTGTTCATTCATTTATTCCAAAGAAGTTTATTCCAAAGATGGCGGCGCGACGCAGCTTGCAGCGGCCACTCCGGAGCTGATGTCCGTTATTTGTTAAGCGGGGTGCCGTGCTCAATCCTAATCTAATGAAAAATGGATGTGGGAGCACGGAGGAACATCTGGAAATCTCCAGGAAGACCTTCTTCATTGCTGCTGCTGCTGTGAGATCCGGGTCTCTGCTGGGAAGAACAGGCCCCCAGTCCTCAGGATCGCTATATTGGTGGCCGTTGGCAGTAGCGTCTTAATGCGCTCAGCAGAGGATGGTGCTCGGAGAGGCTGTGCCGGAGGAGATGGTCAGAGGCTCGGAGGTTCGACGGACTCGGAGTCCGCTGTGGTCGGGGCGCTTTCAGTGTGTGCCGCGTCTGCGAGGCTGAGTCCGGAGGCACCTTGGAAGTCCATAGCGGGGGTATTCCCTTCTGCCGCCGGCGTGGGATGGCGAGTCTATTGGGACCCTGAGGACTTGTGGAAACTGTGTGGTGGTTTCTTTCAAACTTATAGTCTTTTAACATCTTTGGACTATTTTTTACTATGCCCATGGTCTGTTTTTTTAAAATCAATTATGGTATTGTCTGCACTGTTGTAACTATATGTTGACTATAACTATATGTAACTATGTGGTTTTGTGTAGGTCTTGTAGCTTTAGGTTTTGGTTTGTTGGGTGGTAGAGTTGGTCTCCTGACTTGGTGTGTCTGGGTAGTCTTGTTTTGTCTGGTGGGTTTGGAGCTCCTTTCCTGGGAACGCGCTAAGATGGTAGCGCGATATTAATACACAGCAGCCTCTCCGGACTCTGGATTGGGGATTGCCAAACATAATGTGGATTTTCTGGTGTAGTCTGTTTCGTCATGTGCTTTTGTGATATCATTCTGGAGGAACGCTGTCTCATTTTTTAACTGCATTGCATTTGTAGTTTCTAAATGACAATAAACTGAAATTCAATTCAATTCAAAAAATTAATTTCCGTAATGCTGCCTGACCTGCTGAGTTCTTCCAGTATTTCACGTGTGTTGCTTTGGCTTCCCAGCATCTGCGGACTTTCTTGGAATTTCATATTTTAGGTTCAGACATCGAGGTGACATGGCAGTGTACTGTCCCACAGGCTATCGGGTTGAGGTCTGATTTCTCAGTTTCAGGCAAGTCATTCTGTGGCTTCCACAGCTAACCGCCTTGTAATTACTGAATGATGGAAATGTTTTAGTGTCAGCTTTGTGCAGCATAGTAATCCTGCAGAATTATTCAGGTTTCAAGAATTATAATCAAGGGCTGTTAAATTAATGAAAATAATGGGAATGATTCTTGAAATTAGTAAAAAAGTACCCTCATTATCTGCTTCCCAAAGTCCAATACTACATCCCTGTTGTGAGAGGTGGAAATGGGTAAGACCAGTCAACAGAGATCTGGTGAAGTTGTATGGGCCAATTCTTTTACAGTGGATGAAATGGATTGCAGAAGCACTGATGAACTCTAAATGTACCGTCAACTTTAGAAGACAATGGAGGCAGGTCATCGATGGCCTACGCTCCGCTCCACCGGAAGCTAAGGGCCCAGGACAGACCCGTATTATTTGAGACCCTCCATTGGTTGGGGTCGATAATGGATGATGTGTCCTAGCTCTCTAAGTGAGATGAAAGCCAGTGCACAAACCAGAACTGCACGATATGCAGAGTAAGCTGTTGCCATTCAGCAGGCTCGTCCTCTCCACTTAGCTGATGAAACCAAAGTAACAGCAGAGACCGATACAGTTTGGCACCAGCGGCGTTGCAGAGTTGCCGGTCGGTGTTGCACTCAAGGTAAGGCTTCCTTAGGAACTCCAGTTCAGGATTTTTCTTCGAGGTTTACTCCCAAAGCCTTCGTCATGAATGGGTATAGCCATAGGGCAGTGGAAATTTGAGATCAGAGTTTTCCTTTTTCCAGATGAGCTGCCAACCACAGTTGATGAGCCTCATCTGCCCGAAGCCCATATTATTAGACCTACATAAACCAATATTAATCGAAACATAAACACAAGTCCTGATGAAGGGTCTTAGCCCAAAATGTCAATTCTTTATTCCTCTCCAGAGATGCTGCCTGACCTGCTGAGTTCCTTCAGCATTTTATGCGTGCTACTCCAAATCTTTGCAATATTTTAACTTCCGAAATTGGTAGAAGTTAACCATATCATTATATCCACACAAGCCAAGACAAATCACAACTTGTACAACCACAATAAAGCAAGAAATTGTCACAAGTGACGCAAGGTATATGAACTGATATAATTAAGATAGACTGCCTCACTACTTCTTCTTTCTCTTTTTGCACCACTTAATTTAACTTCAAATTACCTTCTTACCATAATTTACAGTGTTTATTGTTTTGTATTGCAATGTACTGCTGCTGCATAACAAGAAATTTTACGACATCTGCCAGTGATATTAAACCTGATTCAGATGATCAACAGCAAAGTTTTCTCTGACCATTCATCCAGTTTGATAATAAATATTAGTATTAGTTTGAAACATTCAACTGCGCTGTAGATTTATTTCTTTCTGCAGTTAGGAAGAAAATTATGCTTCCCTAAATGAGAACTAATGGTGATATCAATCCAAAATTCAAGTTTAATATCATCTGACTGTACAGACATACAAACATATATATGGGAGGGAAATCAATAATGGAATAATCAGATATGAATTATGGACATAGTGAAAGTAGATAGATTGAATAGATGTTTCTTCCTCAAGATTATGGACATGTGGGGAATTGGAATAAGCTATAAGTTGTAAACTCAGACAGCTCCATCATGGACACTAGCCTCCCCAGCATCCAGGACGTCTTCAAAGGTGATGCCTCAGAAATCAAGATCAAGTCACTTTTTATTATCATTTTGACCATAACTGCTGGTACAGTACACAGTAAAAATGAGACAACATTTTTCAGCACCATTAGTGCTACATGAAACTGTACAAAAACTACACTGAACTACGTAAAACAACACAAAAACTACACTAGACTACAGACCTACCCAGGACTGCATAAAGTGCACAAAACAGTGCAGGCATTACAATAAATAATAAACAAGACAATAGGCACAGCAGAGGGCAGTAAGTTGGTGTCGGACCAGACTCTGGGTATTGAGGAGTCTGATAGCTTGGTGGAAGAAACTGTTACATAGTTTGGTCGTGAGAGCCCAAATGCTTTGGTGCCTTTTCCCAGATGGCAGGAGGGAGAAGAGTTTGTATGAGGGGTGTATGGGGTCCTTCATAATGCTGTTTGCTTTGCGGATGCAGCGAGTATTGTAAATGTTCGTGATGGCGGGAAGAGAGACCCCAATGGTCTTCTCAGCTCACCTCACTATCCACTGCAGGGTCTTGCAATCCAAGATGGTGCAATTTCCAAACCAGGCAGTGATCAGCTGCTCAGGATGTTCTGAATACAACCTCTGTAGAACGTGGTGAGGATGGGGGGTGGGAGATGGACTTTTCTCAGCCTTTACAGAAAGGAGAGACGCTGCTGGGCTTTCTTTGCTATGGAGCTGGTGTTGAGGGACCAGGTGAGATTCTCCGCCAGGAGAACACCAAAAAATTTGGTGCTCTTAACGATCTCTACCAAGAAGCCATTGATATTCAGCAGAGCGTAGTCGCTCCTTGCCCTCCTGAAGTCAACAACCATCTCTTTTGTTTTGTTCACATTCAGAGACAGAGAATGCAGCATCTATCATTAAGGACTCCCATCACCAAGGACATGCTCTCTTCTGATCACCACCATCAGGAAGGAGGTACACGAGCCTGAAGACACACACTCACTGCTTCAGGAACAGCTTCTTCCCTTCCACCATCAAATTTTTGAATGGACAATGAACTTATGAACATCGACCTCGTGATATTTTGCTCTCTTTTTGCACTACTTATTTAAATTTATTGTACACGTATGTAATGTATTGTTTATTATACTTATTGTAACTTAATTTTTTTATATTATTATGTATTAAATTATACTGCTGCCACAAAACAACAAATTTCAAAACTTGGAGGCTGTCCGTCGTGTCTGATAGCAGGAGATTTGTGCAGGAGAGTTTTTAAAGTGGAAACCCGTTCCACTGGGGTAATTCTACCCTCCCAACTTCACTCAGAAATCCAGGTCCAGTGGTGCAAACAAGTGTTACAAACTGGGGTCTTCCTTGGTAACAGTGGATGACCACAATGTCTCCTCTGCCTTGCCATGAACTTTGCTCTCCCAGGAGCATTGTGGTAACACCTTCCTGGCTGTCAGATCTCACTGAAGACCTTATCTGCCCAGTCCGCTGGAGGTAACTTTGCATTCTAGGACAGCACATCCCTGTATCACTGGGGTGGGGCCCGTCAGCTACACATGCCAGAGTTATTAAACTTGAATCTGATTCTGACCCTGATCCAGCAGGGGTCATGCATTAAACAGGAAAATACTATATTTAACAAATCACCAGCTCAATCCTACCAGCAACAATGTCCCCACCCCTCTACCAGCACATCCCCTACTCTAATCAATTGTCTATAATGTGTGCTACTGGCAAATAACAGGCACATTAACAAAGCAGTTTCTTAACTCTACCCCCAAGGGTTCTACATTTTCTCATTTTATGTTATCTGTTTCTAGGGATTAGATGTCATCGTTTACCAACAACACGAGCCCCCCCACCCCCCCCCCCATGTGTACCTGCCTGTCCTTTCAATACAATGTGAATCCTTGGATGTTAAGCACCCAGGTATGATCTTCTTCCAGCCACGAAGCAGTGATGCCCACAGTGTTTAATTACCAGTCTCTAACTGCGTTCTATGTACTGTGTGCATCCAAATATAACATCTTCAGTCCTGCACCAATCGCCCTTTTCAAATTTGCTCCCATCTTACACTGAAACTCATCCCTATGACTGCAATTTTGCCCGATCACCTGCCCTATGAATCTGGTTCTCACCCCCCTGCCAAATTAGTTTAAACTTTTCCCAACTGCCCGCAGGTATATTCATTCCCCCCTCAGCTTTAGATGTAACCCATCACTTTTGTACAGGTCGTACCTTCCCCAGAAGAGATCCCAATGATCCAGAAATCTGAAATCCTGCTCCCTGCACTAATTCTTCAACCACTCATTCGTATGCCAAATCATACTATTGTTACCCTCACTAGACGTGACACAAGCAGCAACCCAGAGATTACTACCCTGGAGGTCCTGCTTTTCAGCTTTCTACCAAGCTCCCTGTATTCTCTCTTCAGGACCTCCTCCCTTTTCCTACCTATGCCACTGGCATCAATAAGTAGCAAGATTTCTGGCTGCTCACCCTCCCCCTTTAGAATGCTGTGGACACAGAGACGTCACTGACCCTGGCACCTGGGAGGCAACGTCCCATATGGGTGTCTCTATCACGTCCACAGAATCTTGTCTCTGTTCCTCTGGCTATGGAATCTCCTGTCAACACTGCAGTCCTCACCACCTCTCCGCTCTTCTGAGCCACAGCACCTGAGTCAGTGCCAGAGACCTGATCACTATGGCTCCCATCCCCCCCATTGCTCAAACCCCTCAACAGTATCCAAAGTGGTGTATTATTATTAAGGAGAACAACCACAGAGGCACTCTGTGACCATAAGACAAGGGAGCAGAATTAGACCTTTTGTTCAGCCATTCAATCATGGCTGATCTTTTATTTTCATATGGGAAAAAGCAGGAAACCCTTCATCACCAAGGGCTTAACCTCTTTTGGGAATGTACAGATCCTGATTCAAATAATATTCTTACTTTATTATAATATATTCTTATTTTATTGCAGCAGCAGTCAAAGGAAGAAAGTGAAGGAGGGGAGGAAGAAACACAAGGTGATAGGTGAAACGAGGAGGGCGAGGCATGAAGTAAAGAACCGGGAAGTTGATTGGTGAAAGAGATACAGGGCTGGAGAAGGGGGAATCTGATGGGAGAGGACAGAAGGCCCTGGAACAAAGAAAAATGGGAGGAACTGGGCAGGTTAAGGAGCTAAAGTGAGAGAGGGAAAAGAGAATGGGGAATGGTGAAGGAGAAGGGCGGCCATTACCAGAAGTTCGGGAAATTGATGTTCATGCCATCAGGTTGGAAGCTGCCTGGCTGGAATGTACGGTGTTCCTCCGTCTCCACCACATCAGCTTTCAGGATGAGGCTTTTCATTCCAGAACTAAGGAGATGTCCGCCTTCTTCAAAGAAAAAGTTTTTCCTTCCTCCACCATCAACGCTGCCCTCACCCACATCTCTTCCATTTTGCATACATCTGTCCTCACCTCATCCTCCTGCCACATCACCACCTACCAAACCGCCATCCTCTGCAACCAGCACATAATTCTCCATAACTCCTGCATTCTCCAACATGATTCTATCACCAAACACATCTCGCTCTGCCCCTTCAACTTTCTGCTTTCCGCAAGGATCATTTCCTACAAGTCTCCCTTGTCAATCTGTTCTTTCCCCCCCCCCCCACCTTTATTGATCTCCCTCCTGGCACTTATCCTTGCAAGTGGAACAAGTGCTACACCTGCCCCTACATCTCCTCCCTCGCTACCATTCAGGGCCCCAAACAGTCCTTCCAGGTGAGGCTGCACTTCACCTGAGTCTATTGGAGTCGCCTACTGTATCTGGTGATCCCGGCGTGGCCTCCTGTATATTGGTGAGACCCAACGTAGACTGGGAGATTGCTTCGCCAAGAACCTATGCTCCATCTGCTAGAAAAAGCGGGATCTCCCAGTGGCCACCCATTTTAAAAGAACTTCTGATTCCCATTGCAACATGTCAGACCGTGGCCTCCTCTACTGTGGGATGAGGCTACACTCAGTTTGGAGGAGCAACACCTTATATTCCATCTGGGTAGCCTCCAACCTGATGGCATGAACATTGATTTCTCGAACTTCTGGTAATGCCCCCCACCTCTCCTTCACCATTCCCCATTCCCTTTTGCCTCTCTCTCCTTATCTCCTTATTTGCCCATCACCTCCCTCCGGTGCTCTTCCCCCCTTTTCTTCCTTCCATGGCCTTCTGTCCTCTCCTATCAGAATTCCCCTTCTCCTGCCCTGCATTTCATTCACCAATCAACTTCCCAGCTCTTTACTTCATCCGTCCACCCCTCCTGGACTCACCTATCACCTTCATCCCCTCGCAGCATCTTCTTACTCTGACTCCTCATCTTTTTTCTCCAGTCCTGCCGAAGGGTCTCAGCCCAAAACGTTGACTGCTTATTTTTTCCACAGGTGCCTGTTGAGTTCCTCCAGCATTTTGAAGAGACTCTGATCACCAATGTCATACGACATGGCATGTAACGAACGAACTCTGATATTTCTTCATGTTAGAAAACACAAATATATCCAGCTGGCAGGGATATTACACAGAAAAATAGTGGGAAGAAAATGTCCAAGGTTCTTTGTTCCTTACCAGATAATTAGGACAGAACATATAACTGAAAATGTGAAATGACTGAAGTCAATATATTAGAATTGAAATTTTTTTTACAAAATTATGCTCAATTATGCCCTATTTAAAAGTAAACCAATTACTGTGGCACTTTTCTAATGCTGACAGTAGCTACTTTCCTCCCTAAAGTTACTCTTTAGCACTTGGGAAGAAATTCTTTGAACAGATTGCTTGCGCTGCTCAGTAATTAAGACATGGTAATGAAGACAAAAGAATGTAAGGCTCTGAAATGAGCAGTTTCTGCAAATTAGATTTTATTAATAGGTTGTTCCTTACGGAGAAGAAACAATAAAAATAACTGAACTTCTGTTCTTTTCAAATAAAACATTTTATTTAAGTTCAGTTCGAACAAGAACCAGCTCCGTCAGAATCTGAATCAGAACCATGTTTAATAACACTGCCATATGTTGTGAAATTTGTTGTGGCAGCAGCACATCGCAATACGTAATAATAAAAGCTGGAAATTACTGTTAGAAGTATCGAGATACAGTATAGAATGGGCCCTTCCAGCCCTTTGAGCCAGGCCGCCCAGCAATCCCCCAATTTAATCCTTGCCTAATCACGAGACAAAATTCTGTGAGAGGAAACCAGAGCATCCAGAGGAAACCCACACAGTCAGAGGGAGAAACTCCTCACAGGGAGCGGTGAAAATTGAACCCAGATTGCTGGTACTGTAAAGCATTTTGGTAACCACCATGCTAATGCAAAAAAAGTAGTGCCCATGGGCACAGCCCTCCCCTCCCATCAAGAGGAATACTTCAGGAAGGTGTCATCCATCATTCAAGACCCTCCCCATCTGGAACATGCCCTCTTCTCACAGCTGACATCAGGGAGGAGGTACAGGAGCCTGAAGACCCACACTTAATGATTCAAGAACAGCCATCATATTTCTAATCAGCCCATGAACCATCATGGCAGTGTAGCGATTAGCGTAAGAGCGCCAGCGCACGTGGTTCAGTTTCCTCTGTCAGGGCAGAGATCCTTCAATCATCTCCTAAGATGGTAAGAGGCAGTGAGATAGGGTGGACAGCATGGGATATTTTTCCAGAGCAGAAATGGCTAATATGAGGGGGCATAATTTTTAAGATGATAGGAGGAAAGTATGGGGGGGGGGGAATGGATGTCGGAGGTCAGTTCGTTTACACAGGGAGTGTGGAGCATCCTGCCAGGGGTGGTAGGAGAGGCGGCTACATTAGGGACATGTAGATAGACACATGGATGATAGAAAAATCGAGCGAATGCTTAGATTCATCTTAGAGTAGGATAAAAAGTTGGCATAATCTATATTTATGTATAATCTATATTTTCATTTATATTTATCATTATTATTGTTATGAGCAGAGAGACAACATCTGCCGGAAGTAAATTCCTTGTATGTGCATAGGTACTTGGCGATTAAAGTCTGATTCTGATTCTGATTCAGATTCTGATAACATCATGGGCTGAAGAGCCTGTACACTGCTCTAATGCTCTGTGTTCGATGTTTTAATGATCGATGATTATTTATTTATTGGGACGCCGCACGGATAGGCCATTCGGGCCCTTTGAGCCCCACCACACAGCAATCCCCTGATTTAATCCTAGCCAAATCACGGGGCATTTTACAATCAACCTGACTAATAAATCTGATCGTGACAGAAACAAACACATGCTGAAAGCACATAACACAGGTAAAATACAATTATTATCAGAGAGCTCCTTGCCAATCAGCTAAGTAATGCAATGAGATTATGGGCTTCACTGTAGTGCAGCAGTTAGTGCAATCACTTCACAGTCCCAGTGACCACCAATCGGATTCTATGGGGTGGAACCCATATCCAGTCACGGGACAAGGTAGCGTGGTGGAGTAGTGTTTACAGCACCAGCGATCAACATTGGGGTTCAGTTCCTGCCACTGCCTATAGGGAGTTTGTACGTTCTCCCCGTGATTGAGTGAGTTTCGTCCCGGTGCTCTGATTTCCTCCCACATTCCAAATGTGCACAGGTTTGGGTTGCCTTGTTGGTGGTACTCGTGGGCTGCCCCCAGCACATCTTTGAACCGTGAGGCTGTTGATGCATTTCACTCTATGTTTTGAAGTACATGTGACAAGTATAGCTGATCTAATCTAATCCTTTTTTTCTATGCAATCTTTATATTGCTGTATATTTAGAGTGTATTGCTGCCCCAAGTTTCATGTCAGATAGAATGTCTAATACCAGCAAGCGTGCATTAAAGGTGAGGGGGGTAACTTCAAAGGAGGTGTAAGAAACACTGTTTTTTTTTAACACAGAGAGTGGTGGGTGCCTGGGGTGGTGCTTCAGGCACGTATATCAGGGACTTTTAAGAGATGTTTAGAATTCAGGGGACCCCTTTGTTAATGGTAGGGGTCCATGGCATAAAAAGGTTGAGAATCCCTGGTTTAGATAGACATATGAATATGAGGAAAACTGACAGACAGACAGACAGACAGACAGACATACTTTATTGATCCCGAGGGAAATTGGGTTTCGTTACAGCCAGACCAACCAAGAATAGTGAAGAAATATAGCAATATAAAACCATAATTAAATAATAATAAGTTAATCATGCCAAGTGGAAATAAGTCCAGGACCAGCCTATTGGCTCAGGGTGTCTGATATTCCGAGGGAGGAGTTGTAAAGTTTGATGGCCACAGGCAGGAATGACTTCCTATGACGCTCAGTGTTACATCTCGGTGGAATGAGTCTCTGGCTGAATGTACTCCTGTGCCTAACCAGTACATTATGGAGTGGATGGGAGTCATTGTCCAAGATGGCATGCAACTTGGACAGCATCCTCTTTTTAGACACCACTGTCAAAGAGTCCAGTTCCACCCCCACAACATCACTGGCCTTATGAATGAGTTTGTTGATTCTGTTGGTGTCTGCTACCCTCAGCCTGCTGCCCCAGCACACAACAGCAAACATGATAGCACTGGCCACCACAGACTCGTAGAACATCCTCAGCATCGTCCAGCAGATGTTAAAGGACCTCAGTCTCCTCAGGAAATAGAGACGGCTCTGACCCTTCTTGTAGACAGCTTCAGTGTTCTTTGACCAGTCCAGTTTATTGTCAATTCATATCCCCAGGTATTTGTAATCCTCCATCATGTCCACACTGACCCCTTGGTAGGAAACAGGGGTCACCGGTGCCTTAGCCTTCCTCAGGTCCACCACCAGCTCCTTAGTC
Source organism: Hemitrygon akajei (assembly GCF_048418815.1). Lineage (NCBI taxonomy): Eukaryota > Metazoa > Chordata > Chondrichthyes > Myliobatiformes > Dasyatidae > Hemitrygon > Hemitrygon akajei. The sequence goes on from NC_133132.1 coordinate 171,007,183, forward strand.
TTTTTCACATTAAGCTGCAGATGATTCTGCTCGCACCATGTGACAAAGTTTCCCACCGTAGCCCTGTACTCAGCCTCATCTCCCCTGTTAATGCATCCAACTATGGCAGAGTCATTAGAAAACTTCTGAAGATGAAGGATATGGTTGTGTGGAATGCACTACCGGGGGTGCTGGTAGAGGCAGATACATTAGAGACATTTAAGAGACGTTTACAAGGCACATGAATGTGAGGAAGCTGGAAGGATATGGACATTGTGTAGGCAGTGGGGATTTGTTCAGTTGGCCATTTGATTACTAATTTAATGGGTTTGGCACAACATTGTGGGCCAAAGGCCTGTCCTGTGGTGTACTAATCTATGTCAGTGGGAGTAAATCTGAATCTGATATTTGTGTTTAATTTGCTGAATAAAGCCTTTTTAAACTGACTGGAACACATAGCTGAAATGTGGTCAGCTGCGAATTAGTCACTGAATGGAACATAATCATTAGTGGGACTGTTCTCAGATCCTTTTACAATGTCGTACTTGCTCACTTTGAAGGAAGTCAGCATCTCATTCATTATTTTCTACAATCTAAATGAAAAATAAAGCAATTCAAGAATACAATTTGCTACTACAGGGATTATAGACTATATCAAACTAGCTTTATAAACATAGGAGATCCTGCAGATCCTGGAAATCCAGAGTAACACTCCCAAAAGCTTGGAGGAACTCAGCAGGTCAGACAGCATCCAGGGAGAGGAATAAACAGTCGATATTTCGGGCTGAGACCCTTCATCAGCACAATCTTCCTCCAGCATTTTGTGTGTGTTACATCAAACTAGCCTTCAGAGGCTTCCAAAAGCTTTGGACCAACAAGTTGGAGAATGTTCTGTGGGACATATTGAGACCGTTGGGAGTTCGGTCAATTCCAGCACAGAAGGAATTAATATCCCCATTGTTTTGAACTGGGTTTTAAAGACCATGTAATAAAAATACTTTAACTAATGCTGTGGGAGGTGCAGCACCAAGATCTTCATTTCTGATTGTTTTCTATATTCTATCACCAATTATTTCAATGCTGAGACAAAGATGTTGCCAGTCTGTTGGCTCTTCCATTGGTAGTCAACACATTTGAGTGGATTATCGAAAAGCAAGCCTTACCCCACCACCATCATCACAATGCAAAATGGAGGTTTAAGAATGCTAAAACTCTGAAAATGGTTGGCAGCCCATGAGCTACCACAATGGTTTTTCCAGCTCCCAGGATGTGAAGAGGCCCTTGGTTTGTTGGGATCGACTGTTTGTGGCGTTCTAACTGTCTATGTTCGATACACAAGCCAGGGCAATACGATATGGAGAGCAAGCTGTTGATGTAGGGATATTTGTGATTATTCCCAAACATCAGGCTAAACTCTGACAGGCTGGATATGGTAAGTTATATTGGGAATTGTGGGGTCTACATTATACAATGTATTAATGGCATGGAGTTGGGTGGCAGTGTGGAGAAACATCTCAGCCAAAGGTGCTCCTTCCCTCCGCTAGCCTGCAGGTCACCCTTGGGCAAGGTGTAGCCCCTGCTTAGCTCCACCCCCCCCCAATCAGGGTCACATGAACCCATGGGAGCAGGTGGTGGATGGTCGTATGAGCAGTTGGTGCAGATCACATGCCCTGGTTATGCGACCACTGACACCAGGCAGACAATCTCTGAAGAGTATTGATAATGGCTGGGGTGACCCATCTTGTAAAGGCACTGCCCAGAAGAAGGCAATGGCAAACCACTTCTGTAGAAAAACACAGCCAAAAGCAATCATGATCACCATAATCGCCCAAACAATGATGATGATGAGTGTATTATGTTCCTGAAATAGAATTCGGGGAGTTGAATGGTCCAAGGGCCACCCACCTCAGTTTGGATCATGAACAACAGAAACAGGTCCCATCACCGGCAGTTGATATCAAAGTTCTGAGCCCAAAGATCAATCAGAAGTTTGGAAACTGAAGCCCGATTACTGAAACCTGGATAATGGAGAATGGAGGTCAGAGGCCTGTTCTGGAGTTGGAGGTCTGTCGATATGTGTGTGGGAGGAGGAATGGGGTTTATTTTGCAGCTGTTGCATAGATGCTTGTTGTGTTTTGTGCTGTTCTGCCAAGCATTGTGGGTATGCTATGCTGGAAATATTGTGGGCTACCCCCAACACATCCTTGGGTGTGGTGGCTATTAACACAAATGATATATTTCACTCTATGTTTCAAAGTACATGTGAAAAATGGATCTAAATCTGAAGAACTAATGACCACAGAAACTATGCATCTCATACTGCATTCCATGCGAGATTTTAAACAGACAGATCAATCACAAAAATATAAAAATACATCTGCTCGAAACCAAGCAACTCCAACTGGAAAGGTAATTATAGGGAGGAAAACGATTGGGTTTACCAACAAAATTCCAAACCAGACCACATCATAAAGAGAACAGGCACAGAGGCTACAGCTGACTAAAGACAATTCAGGGCCAGGAGAGCCAAAGCTCGGGTACCGAAGGATTTTGACAACGTTTATTGATGACTGAAATGGCCAGTGAAGATTGGCCTGCAAAGTTCAAGAGGACGTGGCAAGTGAATACACGGCCAATGATTTTATTTCATTTAGAGACACAGTACAGAACAGGTCTTTCCAGCCCAACAAGCCACATGGCCCAGCAACCCTCCTAGCCTAATCAAAGGACAATTTACAAGGACCAATTATCCTGCCAACAAGTACATCTTTGCACTGTGGGAGCAAATCGAAGCTCCTGGAGGAAACCAACAGGCTCATCTTACAGAGGACACCGGAATTGAACTGTGAACTCTGACGCCCCGAGCTGTAACAGCATCGCACTAACCACTACACTACCATGGTGCCCCAACTGATCATACAGAGAATTGACACAGAAGGCAGTCTCTTTTCTCATGGGCACATGTTTTGTCTTGGCAGGCCCAGTTCGTTGTTCGCACACTTTAAGTTGCCCCACATAAACCGTGACTAACACAGCTCAATAAACAGGTTCATCCCAGCTGCTTCACTGGTACTGTTGCTACACACTTACGTAACAAAGAGCACTTCGGATTTTCAATTCAATACTTTATTTAAATGACAACCAATGGGAAAAAAATATCAATTTATTAATGTCCGAATTCATCAGCCTATCTGTCTGTTAAAATAATTTAATTTGTCACTGTACTGATATGATTAATGTCATGAGAATGATAAGGAAATGCTCCTGCAGGCCACTATCCCAGACTGCTTAACCCCACGGTTCAAACATCTAATATTGTGCTTGAGCTTGAACTGAACTTCTAATTCATTATCATGAATCCATAAAACACAGGAGCAGAATGAGGCCATTCAGCCCATTGAGTTTGCTCTTCCATTCCATCATGGCTGATTTATTTTCCTCCTAATCCCATTCTCCTGTCTTTTCCCTGTAACCCTTGATGCCCTGACTAATCAAGGACCTATCAACCCACACTTTAATTATACCCAATGACTTAGACTCCACAGCCGTGTGCGGTAATGAATTCCACAGATTCACCACCCTCTGGTGAAATAATTCTCCTCATCTCTGTTGTAGACATCCCTCTGGGCTGAGCCTTCTGGTCCTAGACTCCCCAACCATAGGAAATGTCCTCTACACATTCACGCTATCTAGTCTTTTTTGAAAGCTATTTAATAGGTTTCAAAGAAACTCTCCTTCTTCTAAACTCCAGTAAGCACAAGCCCAGAGCCACCAAATGTTCCTCATACGTTAATACGTTCATGCCCAAAATCATTCTTGTGAACCTCCTCTGGACGCTCCCCAATGTCAGCACATCTTTTCAGAAATAAGCAGCCCAAAGCTGCTCACAGTCCATCATCTGCACACAGTGGGGCAACCCTCACATTTCTATACTCCCAAGCTTGTGTTCCTGCTTTTCTGTATCAGAAAGGTACATGTCCTTGATCCTCACGTTAAACCTCTCAATGATCATACCTGACTCGGTTTTCTGATCTCCTCTAAGTCTCATGACCTTGAAAACGATCTCCACTGATCTCCTGTCTTTCAAAGGGTGAACCCTCACAAGGCTACAGGCTCTGATGGAGTGCATTGTAAGGCTCTGAAAATCTGTGCCAACCAACTGCCAGGGTGCTCAAAGATATTTTTAATCTCTCACTGCTACAAACAGACATTCCCAACTGCTTCAAAAGGAAAACAACTATACCAGTGCCCAAGAAGAGCAGGCCTTAACGACTATTGTCTAGTAGCACCCTCATCTATGGCGATGAAATACTTTGAGATATTTGTTATGACCAGAATTAACTTCAGCCTCAGCAAGGGCCTGGACCCACTGGAATTTACCCATCGCCACAATAGTTCTACTGCGGGTGCAACCTCATTAGGCCTTCACGTGGCCTTGGATCTCCGGACAGTCTCGGCCTGAAACATCAACTACACTCTTTTCCACAGATGCGTCTAGCTTGCTGAGTTCCTCTGGCATTTTCAGTGTGTTGCTCAGATTTCCAGCAGCTGCAGACTTCCTCTTTTTCTGATTGGACTTTCCTAAGTCAGGCTGCTGTTTATTGACAACAGCTCAGTGTTTAACACAATCATTCCTACTGTTCTGTTCGAAAAACTCCAAAACCAGGGCTTCAGTACCTCCTTCTACAATTGGATCCTCGACTTCCTAAATGGAAGACCACAATCTGTGTGGATTGGAAATAACATATCCACCTTGCTGACAATCAACAATGGCGCACCTCGGGGACGTGTGCTTAGCCACTGCCTTACTCTCTCTACACCCATGACTGTGTGGCTAGGCACAGCTCAGATGCCATCTATAAATTTTCTGACAACACAACTACAGTTGGCAGAATTTCAAAAGGCATGAGAGGGGTACATGAGCAATGTATATCAGCTAGTTGAGTGGCCTCACTGCAACAACCTTGCACTCAACATCAGTAAGACTAAAGACCTGATTGTGGACTTCAGAAAGGGTAGGATGAGGGACACACACACACCAGTCCTCATAGAGGAAGTGGAAAGGGTGAGCAATTTCAAGTTCGTGGGTGTCAACGTCTCTGAGGATCTGAGCTGGACTCAAAATATCGAGGCAGCTACAAAAAAGCACAACAGTGGTTAGATTTCATTAAAAATTTGAGGAGATTTGGTATGTCACCAGAGACATAGGCCACTTTCAACAGATGTACCGTGGAGAGTATTCTGACTGGCTGCATCACCATCTGGTATGGCGGAGGGGTTGGTGGAGGGGCTACTGCACAGAATCGAAATAAGCTGCAGAGAGTTGTAAATTCATGGGCACCTGCCTCCAAAAGATCCAGGACAGCTTCAAGGAGTGGTGCCTCAAAAAGGCAGCATCCATCATTAAGAATCCCCATCACCCAGGATATCCCGGTTTATTGCTACCATCAGGAAAGAGGTACAGAAATTGAAAGCACACACTCAATGATTCAGGAACTGCTTCCTCTAGTTGATTGGAGTATCGTGCAGACGCAACAGGAACGTTCCCCTGCAGGCCCAACAAAGAGCTTGAAAAAACAGCAAGTTTTTCAATGGCAGTCGTTGATTGGAGAACTGTGCAGACACAACAAGAGTGTTCTGACAAAGACCTTTAAAAACCCAGTCTCCATGAAACAGAGGAACTGCCTCGCAGAGTGCTCATCAAAGGAGTACTCTTGACTCACGAGTACTAAAGCTTAGGCTCAACTGGGCTTCGGCAAGAACAGGCAGACATGAGGTAAATTTGTTCCTTATTTCTTACTTAAGTCTAGAGAGAATGAGGGATGCCTACAGAACCAGTGTTCTGCTCTGTGTGTCAGGTGTGGGGTTGATGCCACGCCTGCACCAGGTGCATCGAGCTGCAGCTCCTTAGAGACTGTGTTAGGGAACTGGAGCTGCAGCTCGATGACCTTCAGCTTGTTAGGGAAAGTGAAGCAGTGATAGACAGGAGCTACAGGGAGCTAGTCACCCCAAGGCTACAGGAGTCAGATAAATGGGTGACTGTCAGGAGAGGGTAGGGAGGGAATCAGGCAAGGAGAGTACCCCTGTAACTGTCCCACTCAACAATAAGTACTCCATTTTGAGTACTGTTGGGGAGGGGAATGACCTACCTGGGGGAAACAACAGGGGCCATGCCTCTGGCACTCAGTCTGGCCCTGTAGCTCAGAACGGTAGGGAACTGAAGAGGACGTCAGCAGTAGTAGAGGACTCTATAGTCAGGGGACAGATAGGTGATTCTGCGGACACAAAAATTAATCAGATTGAAGTTTTCATCCCAGCTGCCAGGGTCCAAGATTTTCCTGGATAGATCCACAATATCCTGAAAAGGGAGGGTGAGCAGCCAGAAACCGTGGTACATATTGGTACCAACAACATAGGTAGAAAAAGGGTGGAGGCCCCGAAGAAAGAATACAGGGAGTTAGGAAGGAAGCTGAGAAGCCGGACCTCAAGGGTAGTAATCTCGGGATTGCTGCCTGTGCCCTGCAACACTGAGGACAGCAATAGAATGAGGTGGCAGATAAATGCGTGGCTGAAGAATTGGAGCAGGGGACAGTGATTCAGATTTCAGGTCATTGGGACCTCCTCTGGGGCAGGTGGGACCTGTACTAAAGGGACAGGTTGCACTTGAATATCAAGTAGGACCAATATCCTTGTGGGCAGGTTTGTTAGAGCTGTTGGGAGAGGCTTAAACTGATATGGCAGGGGTATGGAAAGAAGTATGATAGAGCTGAGGATGAGCCCGCAGGTTTACAAGTAGATGATGGGTGTGACATTAATGTAAAGAAGGACAGGCCAATGATTGGGTACAAATGCAGACAGAGCAAAGAGTTAAGCTGTACCACAGAGACAACATTCAAAAACGCAAAGAATGTAGGATGGAAGGTGCTGTATTTAAATGCACGTAGCATTCAGAATAAGGTGGACGAACTCGTGGTGCAATTAGAGACCGGGCAGTATGATGTTGTGGGCATCACGATAATGGCTGGAAGAAGGTCATAGCTTGGAGCTTAACATTAAAGGACATACTTTGTATCGAAAAGACAGGTGGGAACACAGAACGTGGTGTGGCTCTGTTGGTAAGAGATGGAATCACATCTTTAGAAAGAGGTGACAAAGGCTCAGAGAATGTTGAATCGTTGTAGGTGGAGTTAAGAAACTGCAAGGGTAAAAAGAACCATTGTGGGAATCATATATTGGCCTCCAAATAGTATCAAGATGTGGGGTTGAGATTGCAAAGGGAGCTGGAAAAGGCATGTAATAAGGGTAATGTCACAATTGTAATGGAGAACTTCAATGTGCGAGGACATTGGGGAAATCAGGTTGGTACGGGGTCGCAACAGAGGGAATTTGTTGAATGCCTACAAGATGGCTTTTTAGAGCAGCTTGTGCTTGAGCCTAGTCAGGGAAAGGCCACCTTAGATTGGATGTTGTGTAATAACCCAGATCTTAGTAGGGAACTTAACGTAATGGAATGCTTCGGAGGCAGTGATTGAATTCCTACTGTAACTTGAGAGGGAGAAGCATAAGTCATATGTATTGGTATCACAATGGAATAAAGGGGATTACAGAGGCATGAGAGAGGAGCTTGCCCAGGTGGATTGGAGGAGGATACTGGCAGGGATGATGGCAGAGCAAAAATAGCTAAAGTTTCTGGGAATAGTTCAGAAGGCGCAGGAAAGATATGTCTCACAGAGGAAGAAGTTCTCAAATGGCAGGGGTAGGCAACGATGGCTGACAATGGAGATTAAGGACTGCATAAAAGCCAAGGAAAGGGCATACAGGGTAGCAAAAGTGAGTGGGAAGTTGAATGATTGGGAAACTTTTAAAATCCAACAAAAGGCAACTAAAAAAACTATAAGAAGGGAAAAGATGAAATATGAGGGCAGATCAGCCAATAATATAAAGCAGGATACCAAAAGATTTTTCAGCTATATAAAGAGTAAAAAAGAGGTGAGAGTTACTATTGGACCACTGGAAAATGATACTGGTGAGATAGTAATGGGGACAAAGAAATGGCAGATGAACTTAATGGGTACTTTGCATCCGTCTTCACTGTGGAAGACACTAGCAGTGTGCCGGAGGTCTGTGAGTGTCAGGGAGCAGGAGTGAGTGTCATTGCTATTACAAAGGAAAACAGTCTAGGCAAACTCAAAGGTCTTAAGGTGGATAAGTCAGCCGGGCCAGATGGACTACATCCCAGAGTCCTGAGAGAGGTTGCTGAAGAGATAACGGATGCATTGGTCATGATCTTTCAGGAATCACTTCATTCTGGCATGGTCCCTGAGGACTGGAAAATTGCAAACGTCACTCCACTCTTTAAGAAGTGATGAAGACAAAAGAAAGGAATTATAGGCCAGTTAGCCGAACCTCAGTGGTTGGGAAAGTGTTGGAGTCTATTATTAAGGACATGGTATTGGGGTACTTGGAGACTAATGATAAAATAAGTCAAAGTCAGCATGGTTTCTGTCAAGGTAAGACTTGCCTGACAAATCTGTTAGAGTTCTTTGAGGAAGTAACAAGCAGGGTGGACAAAGGAGAGGCAGAGGACATCATTTCCCTGCACTTTCAGAAGATGTTTGATAAGGTGCCACACAAGAGGATGCTTAACAAGATAAAATTCTATGGTGTCACAGTAAAGATACTGGCATGGATAGAGGAATGGCTGACAGACAGGAGGTAGCAAGTGGGAATAAAAGGAGCCTTTTCTGGTTGGCTGCCAGTGACTAGTGGAGTTCCTCAGGGGTCAGTATTGAGACTGCTGCTTTTCACATTGTTTGCCAATAAGGAATTGATGGCTTTGTGGTAAAGTTTGTGGATGATATGAAGATAGGTGGAGGGGTAGGTAGTGCTGAGGAAGGAATGTGATTGCATCAGGACTTAGACAAATTGGAAGAAAGGGCAAATAAGTTGCAGATGGAATACAGTGTTGGGAAATGTATGATAATGCATTTTGGTAAAAGGAACAATGGTGCAGTCTACTCTGTACATGGGTGTAGGGAATTAGGGAACCTCGTGCAAAACTCCCAAAAGGTTAATTTACAGGTTGAGTCTGTGGTAAAGAAGACAAATACAATGTTGGCATTTATTTCAAGGGTAATAGAATATAAAAGCAAGGAGATAATGCTGAAGCTTTATAAGACACTAGTGTAAGGCACTACGTGTATCGTTAACAGTTTTGGGCCCCATTTCTCAGAAAGGCTGTGTATTCATTGGAGACAGTCCAGAGGAGGTCGACAAGGATGATTCCGGGAATGAAGGGGTTAACATATGAGGAGCATTTGGCAGCTTTGGGCCTGTACTCACTGGAATTTAGAAGAATGAGGGGCGATCTCATTGAAACCTACCGAATGTTGAAGGGATATGCTGGAGAGGTTGTTTCCTATGATGGGGGTATCGAGAACTAGAGGGCACAGCCTCAAAATTGAAGGGTGACTCTTTAGAACAGAGGTAAGGAGAGTTTTTTTTAGCCAGAGAATAGTAAATCTGTGGAATGCTCTGCCACAGACTGTGGTGGAGGCCAAGTCCATATTTATATTAAAATGGAAGTTGATAGTTTCCTGGTCGGTCAGGGCACTAAAGGATATGGGGAGAAGGCAGGTGTATGGGGTTGATTGGGATCCGGGATCAGACATGATAGAATGGCAGAGCAGGGTCGATAGGTTGAATGGCAAATTTCTGCGCCTATGTCTTACAGTATTATGGTCTTCTTCCCCTCTGCCATATGATATCTGAATAGACACTGAACCCACGAACACTACCTTACTACTTTAAAAAAAAAATTATGTTTGAACTAAATTCACTTTTTCCCTCTATTATTATGCATTGGATTGTATTGCTGCCACAAAGATACCTTACGATATGTGCCAGTGATATTAAACCTGATTCTGGTCTTTTTATGCATTGCAATGTACTGCTGCTGCAAAACAACAAATTTCACAACATTTGTCAGTGATCACAAACCCAATCCTGATTCACAGCACATACTGCTGTGTGTTGTATTCAGCCACACGCACTCACACGCATACACACATATATACACATCCACACACACACACACACGTACGGAGAAGCACTAACTTTGTGAATTGAGTCAGTTGAGCATTTCCACAACGCAAAAGCTGCCCTCAGAAGTTTCCGATAGAGGAGAAAATGTTTATCATGTTAGGCAAGAAAGAAGTTCTGGATCATTCTGGAAGAACTCAATAGAGGTAAATGGACAGTTGACATTTTGAGTCAAGACCCTTCATGAGGACGGGGTACATTCCTATCAAACCATCACATCCTCTGTTCAAGATGTCGACACCTCCGCTCTTTCTAACAGCAGCAAGCTCAGCACAGACATGATGAAATCTGCGACAAACCCAATGCAAAGCATGACTGAAGTGGCAACAAAACACTCCATTAAAAATAAGGTGAAAAATCTCTGCAAACCATGCTCATGAACTGATGCCATGATGGAACTGTGGGGTTGATGATTCTGAGAATGATGAGTACAAATTTATTCTCATCTTGGAGATTGTTAAGAAAAACACTCTCTGGTCCTACACAGTTAGGAGAGCTCAGCAATACCTCAACTTCCCAAGGAGGCCAAAGAGAGCTGGACTTTGTCCATCATTCTATAAACGTGCAGTAGACAGCATCCTGACAAGCTTGGTACAGAAACTGCACTGCGGCAGACAGAAAAACTGCCCAGTCATCACCGGTGCCAGCCTACCCACCATCAAGGGTATGTATACAGAAAAGTGCTGGTAAAAGACCAGCAACATTATGAAGGTCCCACCCATCCTGCTCATGAATTGTTTGTCCCACTCTTATCCACGCCAGGATCACCAGACTCAAACACAGTTCCTTTCCCCAAGCAGTAAGTCTGATCAATACCTCCACCACTACTTTATCATTTCCTGGCAGTCACCTTATGTACAGCCTTGTGTCACTTTATGGACATACAATCAATCTACACAGGCATTTATATTTATTGTGTTTTTATTATTGTGTTCTTTATCTTATTGTGTTTTTGTCCTGCATCAGACCTGGAGTAACAATTATTTTGTTCTCCTTTAAACTTGTGTACTGGAAATGACATTAAACAAACTTGAATCTTGATAAATCTCGTGGAGAGAGAATAAGTATTCCAATTCAGTTAACAGATTACTTAAAGTTCTTTTGAATCAAATACCTTTAAAAGTAGCTAATAGCAGTTGCGTAGTATTAAGCCTCACGTCCCTAACCAAACAACTGCCGTGTCGATTTGTTCTGCGTTGGGTCCTATTGGAACAGCTTATTTATATAACGCCAAGCTTCTATTGAAACCACAGGTGCACGGGTGTAATAAAGCCGCTGCCGATTCCACACTTTTGTTCTAATTGCTTTTAGTGGGAACCAAGACAAATTGGCAAAGATGCCTCTGAATAACAATGAAAGTGAGAACAAGCTGTATTTTAAACTACTTGGTGACTGGGATAAATCAGGAGGATACAAAAGAACTATTCAATTGAGATAAAGATGCCAAAAAGACGTGCTTATTACACCCACAAGCCATTCAGTCCCTTGAGATGGGCTACCTCAGAAAATAAAAGTCGCATTTGTCTGGTCTTTTTTCCATGATTAATTTAACTATTTAGAATCAGTATTCATGTATTGATTGCATTGTACTGCGGCCACAAAAACAATATATTTCATGGCATATGCTGGTGATATCACACCTGATTCTGATTCTGATGTGGGAATGAACACAGAACACTACAGCACAGTGCAGGCCATTCGGCCCATTTTCAATTTGCTTCACCTCACGTTCAAGGTTCAAAGTACATTTATTATCAGAGTTTCACGCAGCATAAATTTATTCCTTACTTATTTATTATTTCATTATTTTTCCTTTTTGTATTTGCACAGATTGTTGCCCTTTGCACACTGGCTGTTTGTCTTTCATTTATTTTATTGTGCTCCTCTATATTTACTGTGAATGCCCACAAGAAAATGAATCTCAGGCTTGTATATGGTGACATTTATGTATGCTGATAATTTTACTTTGCACTTTGATGTTGTGCTGACCTTTTAACCTACTCCATGACTAATCTAACCCTTCCCTCACACACAGCCTTTCATTTTTCTATCATTCCAATATGCGTTTATAAAACTTCCTTAACTACCCCTAATGTATCTACCACTTCCACCACGCCTGGTAATGATAAAGTTCTATGCACCCACCATTATCTGTGAGTCACTACTACCTTCACTATGAGCAAGTCAAGATGTTTTCATCAACTGAATCCTTCAGGCCCTGACTTCTGGACTCGCGGATACAAATATGCTCTCTTTTTCCATTTTCTCTTGTGTGCATTCACAGTAAATATAGAGCTTCACAATAAAACCAATGAAAGACAAACAGCCAGCGTGCAAAGGACAACAACCTGTGCAAATACAAAAAGGGAAAATAATGAAATAATAAATAAATAAGCAATAAATTTATGCTGCATGAAACTCTGATAATAAATGTACTTTGAACCTTGAACGTGAGGTGAAGCAAATTAAAAATGGGCCGAATGGCCTGCACTGTGCTGTAGTGTTCTGTGTTCATTCCCACGTCAGAATCAGAATCAGGTGACTTCTACACTCGCGGACACAATTATTTTCTCTTTTTCCTGAAGTCAAGGCTCGAAGGTCAAACGTGTTACCAGCATCCTGGGGTGAAGTTTGAGGGCCTGAGGCCTATAAGCCTGTGAATCTGGGGACAAGGCATAGAGATCTGGTCTGAGGTTGGAGACCTGTCGGGTGTGTGAATATGGGTGAGTCAGTGTGTAGGAGGGAGGGAAAAAGAGCTTATTTTGCTTGCTTTCTTCTCTTTTTCACGTAGTTTGTATGCCCATCTGGCAAGGTCTTTCATTACAGTAATTGGATTTATTGAGTATGCCTACAAGAAATTGAATCTCAGGGTTGTATTTGGTGACATATATGTACATTGATAATAAATTTTCTTTGAACTTTGACCTGCACCAGACTATAGCCCTCCTTACCCCTCACATCCATGTACTCACACAATCATCTCTGAAGTGTTGCAATCGAGCCTGCATTTACCACTTTCCACTAACAGCTCATTCCATACTCCCACCACCCTCTGAGTGAAGAAATCCCCCCTCAGGTTCCTCACTGAAAGTTAACTCCAACTTCAGTAAGCAATTAGGAAGAAGGTTGGAGAACAGCAGTAACAACATGCTGCTATGATTAAAGTGTATAAGGCATCTGGAGCCTCGTGCACAGGCCCAGCGTCCATACAACCAGAAGGATATCCTTACAACAGAGAGAGTGCAATGCAGGTTCACGGTTTGATTTATGAGATAGCACATTTCTTACAGAAAGAAAGATTAAGCAGTCTAGCCTAAGCACCCTGGAATTGCAAGAATGAAAGGTGATTGAAATATACAAAATTATTACACAGCTGGGATGTCGAGAACCAGGGAAGGTAGTCTCACAATGAGGGGCCAGTTAATCCTAATAAAGATAGTGAGTGAGGCCTCTGTTGGTCAGGGTTGACCCTGGATATTGGGTTCTAGCTGTCTAGATACGCAAGCCAGTGTAGTACAAATTGGAGAGCAAGCTGTTGCCCATGTAGTAAGCTCCCCCCTCCATGATTCTGACCCCAAGGGAACAGTACAGACCGATACACTTTGGTACCAGCAGCGTTGCAGGAATTGCCAGTCAGCGTAGGACCAGTTTAGGGACTCCAGCTCCCACTTTTACCTCGGGGTTTATTCCCGAAGCCTTCCCCACGAGTGGGTATTGCCGCAAGGCAGCGGAGGTTTGAGATCAGAGATTTCCTTCTCCTGGCTGAGCTGCCAACCATGGCTAACAGAACCTATCTGCCTGAAGCGACTGGTTTTATGGTGCCAGTAGCCCGCCTTTGCCCGCTTTTGTCAGTAGAAACAGTTCCACCGCGCTTAGTAGCTACGCCACACGTGAAGGCCAGGGGCTGGACTTGGTTGTTGGATACTATTTGAAACCCACACCATTTAATAGGCAGGGGGAGCTCGTCCCCATTATCGCCCCTGGCTATGACAGCCTTAAGGATAAAGGTCAGCTTTACTTGTCACATGTACAACGCAACATCAAAGCATACAATGAAATGACTGCTTGTGTCAAGAGTGTGCTGAAGGCAGCCTGCAAATGTCTGGCGCCAACATAGTGCACAATTTACTAATCCTAATTGGTATGTCTTTGGAGTGTGGGATGAAAGCCACGCAGGCAGGGGGAGTGACATACAAACACCTTGCAGACAGCAGCAGGAATTGAACCTCAAAAATACAGCTGGCGCTACAAAACATTACACAAGCCGCAATGCTACTAAAATTCCTTCGACCCGCGATAGTGAATCTTTGAAATGCTTCACCTCAAAATGCTGCTCTTAAATGTTGGAATCGAACCCACATCCACCATTTCCACATGCTCATCACCATCTCCACCATTTTGCACCTCAACACGAAACGCTGTCGCAGGAAATCAGCATCCATCATCAGGGACCCACGCCACCCAGAACATGCTCTCTTCTTGCTGCTGCCATCAGGAAGAAGGTACAGGAGCCTCAGGACTCACCACCAGGTTCATGAACAGTTATTACCCCTCAGCCATCAGGATCCTGAACCAAAGAGGATAACTTCACTCAACTTCACTTGCCCCATTGCTAAAACTTTCCCACAACCAATGGCCTCACTTTCAATGACTCATCATCTCACCTTCACAAAATTTATTGCTTAGTTATTTATTATTAATATTTCTTTTATATTTGGACAATTATACTGTCTTTTGCACATTGGTTGAACTCCCAAGTTGGTGCAGTCTTCCATTGATTCTATTATGGTTATTATTCTATAGATTTATTCAGTATGCCCACAAGGAAATGAACCTCAGGGTTGCAAATGGTGATATTTATGTCCTTTGATAAAAAATTTACTTTGAACTTTTCAACTCTGAATGAGGAAGCTGCCCCTCAGTTTCCTCACCGAAAGTTCATTCTAGCTAGAAAAGAGTCCAGTGATAATTGCTTTAAATTGGAAGTGCTGTTTGAGCAATAATACATTAAAATATAAAAATGTGGTATTCATTATGTACTAAACATAATAGGGGAGAACTCAACTTCAAAAAATACACATCTCCTGTAAAAGGACCTGACTTAACCTGAGGTGCAGCAGCTACACAAGTTTCTAAGGAGTTCAGCTCTGATCAGGAAATTCTTAACATAGGACATAGAACATAGAACATAGCTCAGCACAGAAACAGGCCCGCTGGCCCACAGTGTGGGGCCAAACAAGCTCAAAAGTAAATCAAAAGCACCCAAACATTAATCCTTCCTACCTACACAATGTCCATATTCTTCCATATTCCTTACATCCATGTGCTTATCCAAATATTTCTTAAAAGCCTCTAATGTAATTGCATCTACCACCACACCAGCAGCACATTCCAGAATCCACCATTCTCTAAGTAAAAAACTTAGCCCTCACATCCCCTTTGAACCTAAATCCCCTCACCTACAACGTGTGCTCTCTGATATTAAGACACTCCAACCCAGGGAAACAGATACTCCCTGTCTGCACTATCTATGCCTCTCATAATCTTAACTCCCCTTAGCCTCCGCCGCTCCAAAGAAAACAACCCATGTTTATCCAGCTTCTTGTGATAGCACATGCCCTCTAAACCAGGCAGAATCCTAGTAAACCTCTTCTTTTCACAAGATTTTCATTTTCTCATACACATTCAATCAAATAAAACACGCCTAAATGGCAAAAACATTAATGTAACAAACAACTGTGTTTACTCTCCTGCAAAACCAGTTTTATTAAGCACATCATCTCTGAAACATTTCAAGTTAAAGAAATGGCAACACACACAAAATGCTGGAGGAACTCAGCAGGTCAGGCAGCGTCTACGGAAATAAATAAACAGTCGACGTTTCAGGCCGAGACCCTTCCTCATAAACAGTCAATGTTTCAGGCTGAGACCCGTCATCCGGACATACAAGGTTGCAGCCCGAAATATCCACTGCTTACACTTTTACATACATGTTGCCTGGCCTGCTGAGTTCCTCCTGCATTTTATTTATTTATTTGTTGTTTGTTTATTTATTGACAGTGTGGAATAGGCCCCTCCGGCCTTTCAACCCGCACCGCCCAGCACTCCCCCAATTTAATCTTGGCCTATTCGCAGGACAGTTTACAATGACCAATTACTCTACTAACTGGTACCTCTTTGGACTGTGGGAGGAAACTGGAGCACCTTGAGGAAACCATGCAGCTACGGGGAGAACATTCAAACTCCTTACAGTCAGTGGAGGGAATTGAACCCGGGTCGCTGGTACTGTTAAGTGTTGTGCTGCCCACTGTAGCATTGTTCTAGATTTCCAGCTTCTCTTGGGTTGGCAGCTGACATGGACCCAATGGGCCCAAAGGTCTCTTCTCTGCAAATGACAGTATATAATAATGCAAAGTAAATCATCTCTGAAACATTTCAAGTTAAAGAAATGGCAACACACACAAAATGCTGGAGGAACTCAGCAGGTCAGACAGCTGACCTACAGGAAAAGCCTGGTTCCAATCAACAAGGGCCCCTGCCATTCACAGAGAACATGGCTCTTACAGTCACTGTTCTCCACCAGGTTCAAATGAGAACTTCAGATCATCTTTCAACATTGTCATTATCTCCGCAGAGCCACTCATCTGCAACAAGGAGAGTACACCTTGCTTTGCGTTTTAACCCTGAAAGAGCTGGCTGCAACAATCATATTTCCCTGTAATACGCAGGCAACTCTGAGAACCTGAGATGTATTAACAGGGACCACTGTGCTGAAGCCAACAACATCAGTTTCAGCGTGGACTTAGGCAAATAAAGAGAACTACAGCATAGAGTATAGCTGCTGTCTTCCCTTCTTTATAACTACATCGATACGTTGGGACCTGATTAGATCCTCAGAAATCTTGACACTTGAACCTGCTCACTCTCTCCACTTCTGATCCCTCTATGAGGATTGGTATGTGTTCCTTCATCTTACCCTTCCTGAAGTCCACAATCAGCTTTTTCGTCTTACTGACGTTGAGTGCCAGGTTGTTGCTGCAGCACCATTCCACTAGTTGGCATATCTCACTCTTGTACACGCTCTCGTCACCACCTGAGAATGGTTGTATCATCAGCAAATTTATGGATGGTATTTGAGCTATGCCTAGCCACACAGTCATGTGTATATAGAGAAGTGGACTAAGCACACATCCCTGAGGTGCACCAGTGCTGATCGTCAGCGAGGAGGAGATGTTATCATCAATCCGCATAGATTGTGGTCTTCCAGTTAGGAAGTCGAGGATCCAATTGCAGAGGGAGGTACAGAGGCCCAGGTTCTGTAACTTCTCGATCAGGATTGTGGGAATGATGGTACTAAATGCTGAGATATAGTCGATGAACAGCATCCTGACATAGGTGTTTGTGTTGTCCGGTGGTCTAAAGTCGCGCGGAGAGCCATTGAGATTTATCTGACATTGACCTATTGTGGCGACAGGCAAATTGCAATGGGTCCAGGTCCTTGCTGAGGCAGGAGTTCAGTTTAGTCATGACCAACCTCTCAGAGCATTTCATCACTGTCGATGTGAGTACTACTGGACGATAGTCATTAAGGCAGCCCACGTTATTCTTCTTAGGCACTAGTATAATTGTTGCCTTTTTGAAGCAAGTGGGGACTTCTGCCCATAGCAGTGAGAGGTTGAAAATGTCCTTGAATACTTCCACTAGTTGGTTGGCACAGCTTTTCAGAGCCTTACCATGTACTCCATCGGGACCTACTGCCTTGCGAGGATTCACTCTCTTTAAAGAGGAATAGGTATTACCCCTCAATCATCAGACTCTTGAACCAAAGGGGATAACTTCACTCAACTTCACTTGCCCATAACTGAACTGTTCCCAGAACCTATGGACTCACTTTCAAGGACTCTTCATCTCAACATTTATTGTTTATTTTTTTCTTTCTTTTTGTATTTGCACAGTTTGTTCTCTTTTGCACATTGATTGTTTGTCTGTCTTGTGTGCGGCCTTTCATTGATTCTATTGTATTTCTTATATTTACTGTGATTGCCCACAAGAAAATGAATCTCAGGGTTGAACATGATGACATGTATATACTTTTGATAAAAAATTTACTTTGAACTTCGAACCTAGTCAATACACTGGATGAGCTCAGCAGGTCAAGCAGCATTTATGAAGTGAAATGTACAGTCAGCATTTCAGGCCAAGACCCTTCAACAGGATCCAACGTGTATCTTGAGAAATCTGGGGTAATAAAGTGTCCATTATGGATTGGCCCTTACTAAATCATATCCTACAATATTCTATGATCCTCCTTCTCTCCCTCGATAGGTAACTACTAGCTTACTTTATTGGATATTATAGCTCTCTCTTTTATCTTTATATTCTAATCTATTCAAAGTACAGTCTTGAGGCCCAGAAGCCTGGAGACAAGGTGCGAGTCCATGATTGACTCCATTTCTCGCCAATCCCATTGATTAAAGCGTTGAAGAAGACTGAAATCAACAAGGACGAGAGTGGAAGGCGAACAGGTGTTCAGCGGCAACTGCTCGCATTTGACCGGACTCTCTCTCTCGCTCTCATTCGCTGCTGCCAAAGGAAACCTAAGTGACCAGTCTCTCTGTCTCGCTCGCTGCTGCTGAAGGAAAGTACCTAAGTGACCGGTCTCTCTCTGTCTCACTCGAAGCTGCCAGAGGATGTTGCCGACGTCCTAGGTCTTGGGCAAGGTTTAATCAATGAGGTTTGTGGATTGGGCTCTGTCATTCACATTGAGATGTGTTTCTAGTTGATATAGACACTTTTTCTTGTTGATATTTTGTGTGGTTTTTGATCTGGGCAGACTGGCTCTGCGGCCTGCAGTCAATGAACAACACAGCGCTGGATTGAACGGAACTGAGCAGAACTAACTATTCCTGGACTGTTGCAATGACTTGTAGTTTGTTGTTTTATATTCTGTGGTTTTTTTTTGCCCGTTTCTTACGGGTTTTTTGCGATTTCTTCTTTGCATGTTGGGGAGGTTTGGATGTTTTTCTTTTAACGAGTCCACGGTTTTTGCTGTTTTGTGGCAGTCTGGGGAAAGGCAAATCTCAGGGTTGCATGCTGCATACACACTTTGATAATAAATGCTTTGAATATACTTAAATGTAAAAGTGCATAATTAACTGAAATCTATTGAATTGAATTTTTATCTATCATTCAGCCTCAACACATCAACAATCAAACCAGAAATATTCAGTTTAGTCCAGTTCAGCACGTGCAGCTTTCCTGCGACAGCAATCCTTGTAAGCATACTTGATGGTGTGGAGGGAAAATTTTTTCCAGTCCTGATGAAGGGTCTCAGCCTGAAATGTTGCCTTCCATAAATTCAGTTCCATAGATGCTGTCTGGCCTGCTGGGTTCCTCCAGCATTTTGCGTGTGTTGCAAAAACGAATTAACCAGAATCCAGAACAACATGCAGCATGAACCTCAAAATCCCCCACAGCCTCGCAGATCAATTTGGTGATGTGGATCCCAAGACATCTGTACTTTCCTCCAACAGCAGCTTGCGAGAGGGAGAGGAAAACCAGTCAAATACTGGCAGATGGTGCCAAAAACCTGCCAGTCCTCTGCTCTCATCCTCATCAACTTCAACTTTGCTTGACGTCTCAATTGGATCAGAACTGGCACTGGTAGTTACAATTTTACCTCAGTACAACTTTATCCTAGTAGTTTTGCAATCACTTTACAGCATCAGCCTTCACCAATTGAGCTTCAATTCCCAACACTGTCTGGAAGGAGTTTATACGTTCCTGCTGGGTCTGAATGGTTTACTCCAGTTTACTCCTACATTCCAAAGACGTGTGGTTAGGGTCAGGGAGTTGTGGGTAAGCCTATTCATGCTGAAAGCTTGGCGACATAATAAGCAGCTCGCAGATCATCAATCCTCAATGATTTGATTTGATGCAAACAACGAATTTCACTGTATGTTTCGATCTACACGTGACAAATCGAGTTTATCTATCTTTAATGTTAAAATTATTCCTGCAAATTATCTATCCGCCTCAAGTAACTTTCCATCTTAAAAACAGGGATGTAACGTTGAGGCCATTGGTGAGGCCCCACTTGGTGTATTGTGAGCAGTTTTAGACCCCCTATCTAAGAAAGGATGTGCTGACACTAGAGAAGGTTCATGGAAGGTTTATAAAAATGATTCTGGGATTGAAAGGCTTGTCATATGAGGAGCTTTTAATGTAGCTGGACCTGTGTTTACTGGAATTCAGAAGAATGAAGGGTGACCTGATTGAAACGTATTGAAAGTTGAAAGGCCTCTACAGAATGGATGTGGAGAGGTTGTTTCCCATGGTGGGAGGGTCTAAGGCCAGAAGACACAGCCTCAGAATAAAGAGGTGTCCTTTTAGAATGGAAATGAGAAGGAATTTCTTTAGCCAGAGAGTGGTGAATCTGTGGAATTCTTTGCCACAGGCAGCTGTGGAGGCCAACTCTTTATGTATATTTAAGGCAGAGGTTGCTGGATTCTTGATTGGTCGGGGCGTGAAGGGATACAGGGAGAAGGCCAGATCACTGAAATATATGGACCTTCCCTCACTAATCATTGCATTCCTGCAGTATTTATTCTACAGTTATATATTTCATCACCATGTCATCACCCTGACACAGTGGTGTCAAGAAAACAACCTCTCCCTCAACGTTGCAAAAACAAAGGAGCTGGTTGTGGATTACAGGAGGAATGGAGACAGGCTAACCCCTATTGACATCAATGGATCTGGGATTGAGAGGGTGAACAGCTTTAAATTCCTCGGCATAAACATCACTGAGGATCTCACGTGGTCTCTACATACCAGCTGTGTGGTGAAAAAGGCACAACAGTGCCTCTTTCACCTCAGATGGTTGAAGAAGTTTGGTATGAGTCCCCAAATCCTAAGAACTTTCTAATAGGGGCACAGTTGAGAGCATCCTGACTGGCTGCATCACTGCCTGGTATGGGAACTGTACTTCCCTCAATCGCAGGGCTCTGCAGAGAGTAGTGCGGACAGCCCAGCATATCTGTAGATGTGAACTTCATACTATTCAGGACATTTACAAAGACAGGTGTGTAAAAGGGGCCCGAAGGATCATTGGGGACCTGATTCAACCAATCACAAACTGTTCCAGCTGCTACCATCTGGGAAACAGTACCGCAGCATAAACACGAGGACCAAGAGGCTCCAGGACAGCTTCTTCCACCAGGCCATCAGACTGCTTAACTCATGCTGACACAACTGTATTTCCATGTTACATTCACCATCTTGTTGTACGTAATATTTATTATAAATTACTATAAATTGCACATTGTACATTTAGACAGAGATGTAACATAAAGATTTTTACTCATGTATATGAAGGATGTAAGAAATATAGTCAATTCAATTCAATTAATACTTTAATATTGGTATCATGGCAATATTTATTTATTCTACAGTAATACTTGTGCTATGGCAGTAATGTTGGTAACTTTGTAATATTTATCCTTCATTAATATGCACATTGCAGTGATGTTTCCTTCTGTATTGGCAGAGTAATAATGATACACGTGGACCTACTTCCATTTATAAGCTTTAATGTTGGGTGGTGGGGTGGAGATATGTCTCTACCAAAGGTGCTCCTTCCCTCCACTAGCCTGCAGGTCACTCTTGGGCAAGGCGTAGCCCCTGCCTAGTCTCCTGATCAGGGTCACTTGAAGCCATGGGAGCAGGTGGTGGATGGTCGTACGAGCAGCTGGTGCATATCAGAAGTCCTGGTTATGCGATCACTGATGCCAGGCAGACAATCTCTGAAGAGTATTGATCAATGGCTGGAGTCACTCGTCTTGTAAAGACATTGCCCAGAAGAAGGCAATGGCAAACCACTTCTGTCGAAAAAATATGCCAAGAACAGTCGTGGTCATGGAAAGATCATGCTAGCCCACGTCAGCAACATGGCACATAACGACCAAAGGAACGCTGAACACATCTGGTGAAGGGGCTTGTCGTGCCCGTTCTGAGGCAGCTCACTCACCGGACACTCAGCTCTCACTCAGTAGCTGTTTGCATGTGACAGCGGCCGCACCTCAGCACACCACTTTCACGAGTGGGCTAAACCAGCTGAGGGTAGTCAGTGGGCCTCATAACTCAGTGAGACAGGATCCTAGCATCCGGAGGCACCTCCGGCAGTCTGGGCAGATGAGTTCAACAGTGAGATCCCATGCCCAGGGAGGTAGTTCTGCAACGATCCGGGAGGTCACGGTCATCCACCTCAACCAAGGAAGACCCCACTGGTAACAACTACTCATACGACTGGACCCAGACTTCTGAGGTCGAGGACTGGCCCAGTGCAATTGCGTTCCCATTGTAAAAACTCTCCTGCAGGTTTCCTGTGATCTTCGGATATGATGGACAACCAACCAAAGCTGAATACACAAGGCTTGCGATCTACTCTCTGCCTGCTCTCCAGCACTCTTTGATCATGTTATTTTAATCAGAAAGGAATGTGAAAAATGGAAGTTGTTGCACACTGACTTCAGATGGGGCTATATATTATCATTTAATCACTGACACAAACTTTATTACAGAGCGCTGAGATAACAGCACAACCATACGAATTGTTTTGACTGGACCATAACAGCACGGTCTTTGTACCTTTAATAAAAAAGAAACAGAGCATGTCCCTGATTTTTTTGAAAGCCGTCTGAGAGTGATCTGTTGAAATTTTTGAAAACTGCAACAGGAAAGGGGGGGGGGGGGGGGGGGTTCTGCAGCTAATATTACGAAAGGGATGGAGCGTAACCTTTCTGAGCCCAAGCAGTATTACCCGATTCTGCAGCTATAACCAGGAATTGTAGGAGGAGGAGACAGGACGAGGGAATGAAAAGTTGAAGTTAACAAAACGAAAGACTATGATAATGAAGAAAGATTCTGGACAATGTTATTCTTGTTTTTTTTGTCTTTATATTAATTCTAATATGGATAAGATATAGGAGCAGATAAGGCCATTTCATCATGGCCAATCCATTTTCCCTCTCAGCCCCAGTCTCACTGTCTGTGGGGAAGGTCAATCTCAGGGATGTATACGATATACATTTATAATAAATGTACTTTGAGTCTATGAATAAATATGCATCATCATCATTACGTGCTGTGTCCTATGACATGGGTGATCATGTCTTCCATCTGTCTTTAGAATGAGGGATAAATATTACTACCATTTAAATATGACTGCAGTCTCTTTACTACTGCAATATAAGAATTTACAATAGAATAAATCTTACATATTACAGAGGTATAAAAATTATAGCAGCACAAATATTACTGTGAGATGTATTTATGGCAAAAATCATATTGCAACATAAAACGTTACTGCTATATAATCTTCTTGCACTATAAACATCACAAGATAAAATTACAGCAGTGTATTTTTTACATAAATTGTACTTACTTATTGATTTATTGATATACAGTGTGGAGTAGGCCTTTCTGGCCCTTTGAGCCACACCAACCAGTAATCCTCCACTCTTAATCCTAGCCTAATCAGGGAACAACTTACAATGACTAAGTAACCTGCCAACTGGTGCATCTTTGGACCGTGGGAGGAAACTGGAGCACCCGGAGGAAACCCACGTGGTCAGGGGCAGAACGTACAAATTCCTTACAAACAGAGCAGGAATTGAACCCGGGTCGATGATGATGTAAAATATTGTGCTAACCACTATGTCACTATGCTAGTACACAGTATATTTTTGCATAAATTTTACTTATGCATAATTACCACTCTGGTATAACTTGTTCTGTAGTATAAAGTTCACTACAATATGAAAATTACAGTGTCATAAATATTATGTTTAATAATACTCGGAGATATTTTTATAAAGCTCTTATTGAAATATATAGTACTGTGCAAAAGTCTTAGGCATATGTAAAATAATCTCTGGTGAAGATGCTTTCAAAAATTAGTTTCTAAATATCAAAAAATTGCTATGAAGATCAGTAAACATTGAAATTAAATCAGTATTTATTGCGACCACCCCTTTTGCCTCTTAGGTACACTGCCTAGCAGTTTTACAAGAAAATCGGCAGGTAGGTTGTTCCAAGCATCGTGGAGAACTTGCCACTGATCTTCTGCAGACTTTGGCTGTCTCACTTGCTTCTGTCTCTGACCTCGATGATGTTGATATCAGGGATCTGTGGAGGCCATTCTATTTGAAACCACATTAAAAAATCTAGCATGCCTAAGACCATAGGACCATAAGATATAGGAGCAGAATTAGGCCAGTTGGCCCAATGATTCCATCATGGCTGATCCATCTTCCCTCTCAGGCCCAGTCACCTGCTGTCTCCCCGTATCCTTTCATGCCTCGACTAATCAAGAATCTCTGCCCTTAAACATAACCAAAGACTTGGCTTTCACAGCAGCCTGTGGCGACGAATTCCACAGATACACCACTCTGGCTAAAAAAATTCCTCCTCATCTCTGTGCTAAAAGGATACCCTTTATTCTGAGGCTGTGTCCTCTGATCCTAGGCACCCCACCATAGGAAACGTCCTCTCCACATCCACCCTATTGAGGCCTTTCAACATGCAATAGGTTTCAATGAAATCCCCTCTCATTCCTCCGAATTACAGTGAGCCCAGAGCCATCAATCACTCCTCATTTGACAAGCTTTTCAATCCTGTAATCATTTTGCACAGTACTGTAATTACAAATGCAGTATAAACTTTTACTGTTATTATTTAACACTAAAGTAAAAATCCTATCTCTTAGATAAATGTACAAAGAGTTAAATATTACTGAGTACAAAGTCTAAAGGGGTTGCTCATACACATTTGGATAATTCACATTCAGATTAAATATATGTTTTCATGGTTCTAAGGCTCACCGTTTCTTCCCTCTAAGAAGAAATTGTACTTAATGGAAACAGGGAGGTCTTTGAAAGTCCACTTTGTGGTCTTGTCAAGTCTATGTCACTTCAGATTTGCTGTTAACCCAATTACATGGCAAGAACAAGCCAGTGCTGAGGTTCCAGTTCCAGCTGCCGACAGAACAGAATCAGGATTGCTTTGGATTGCAATGAAGCCACTTGCTGATGGGACTTATCACTTGAAGGAGCACCTGGCAAGGTCAGGAGGCCATAAATAGTTGAATGCCTGAGGATAAATAAACATCACCTCTACCTTCTTAGAAGCTTGCACAGATTCAGTATGTCATCTAAATCTTCGACAAACTACTATAAGTGCACAACGGAGAGCAGCAAGAGGAGAACCTGGCCTGGAGGGCGGGTGTCCTTAATGCTGGATGCTGCTTTCTTGTGGCATTGCTCCATGTAAATATACTCAAGGAGAGCTTTGACCGTGATGGACTGTTTGTCCCACTCCCATCAGGGATGAGGCAACACAGCATCCACAGCAAGACCACTGGACTGAAAAACAGCTACTTTCCCCGAGCAGTGAGGCTGATCAACACCCCCACCCTCTAACTCAACCCACCACTCCCCCAAACTCCACTATTTTATCATTTCCTTTCAGTCACCTTATGTAGAGACACTCCTGTGCCTGGTGTCTTTTTATGGACATACAATCATTCTATGTATAGAAGCTAATTTATGTCTTTATATTTCTTGTTTTTTTTATTATTATTGTGTGTTTTTTGTGCTACACCAGATCCAGGGCAACAATTATTTCATTCTCCTTTACACTTGTGCACTGGAACTGACATTAAACAATCGTGAATCTTGAATCTAGTCAGAGCAAGAATTCGGTATGGCCGCACATAACAAGCATGCAGAAAAATGCTGAGATATTGATTTACAAGATGCCCAACAAGGTAGAAACATTATGCACATAAATTAAATACATTAAACAGCATGAAGGAGAACAAGAAAGATTGTTGAGGCTGAAACTCTCCAGTCTGGAGTTAAATTAATCTATCTCAGTTTAAGTGAATTGTCTATTGTGTGTATTTCTGCTAGTGGATACGTATTGATTGTTGTTACCTTTTGGTCCTTTACATTAATGTCAACACTTTTCTTTTAGTGACAATACAATTGAATGCAGTTTTAGAGAAGTGGGCTTGTGTGAAAAGTTGTTTAAAAAAATAATCAGCAGCCACTTGATGGGAAAAAGTCTCATTTGCAAAGCTGTTGCTCAATTTTGAATGTTATTACCATATTATTCAACATACACATCACACTATTCCATTTTAAATTGCAACATGTAGTGGCATAACGCCATCATGACACCCACCACTGTCGGTAAGGAGTTTGCATATTCCACCTGTGACTGGATGGGATGGGTTCCTCCGAATGCTCCGGTTTTCTCCCACATTCCAAAGACATACAGATTAGTAGTTTAACAGGTCGCATGGTGTAATTGGGCAGTGCAGGCTCATTGGGTCAAAAGGACAAAATAAAGTGTCAAAACATAGTCTCCACAGCCACAGCCTAGGGGGTTTAAAGACAAAAACACTCGAGGTGTGTGTGTAAAAAAAGTCCAAGCAAGCCAGTGTAGAATAGTATGAAAAACGAGGGGAAGGTGTCATCCCCTATCCCAGTGGGAAAAGAGCAGTACCAGCCCAGCATTGACCTTGATATAGGTTCATCTTAACCCTCCAGACAACGTGCGTGGTAATAATCATCTTTAGAAGGCAGTTTTAGACCATAGGACTATAAGACTTGGGAGGAGAATTTGGGCTTTTTGGCCCATCAAGTCAGCTCCATTAAACCATCATGGCTGATTCAAAGTTCAAGGTTCAAAGTACATTTCATTAACCCTTTCAACCCCATTCCCCTGCCTTCTCCAATAACCTTGTATGCCCTTACTAATCAACAACCTATCGATCTCCACCCAATGACTTGTCCTCCACAGCCACCGGTGGCCAATGATTTCCACAGATTCACCACCCTATTTAGAAAAGCATATAATTCAGATAATGGTAGTAGAATCATTTCAAGCATGTATAAGGGGTTGTCAAATCTTAAAACACATTCGACTTTATACATTAAAACAAAATGGGAGAAGGAGGGAGGGATAATTATATCTGAGGAAGAATAGACAACAATATGGAGGTATCAATGGAAGTGTACCAGTTCACAGAAATGGAGGGAGTTTGGATGGAAAAACTTGATAAGGTATTTTATTACACCCTCTCAGAAAGCCCATTATGATAGTAACCTCCCTGTTTGCAGGAGAAATTGTGGAAATCAAAATGCAAATCATTATCATATTTTTTGGGACTGCCCTGTTATCAAAAACTATTGGAGGAGGATACACAATGCCCTACAAGACATCTTTAAATGTGAAATACCCTTAGAGAGTAAGACCATATATTTTAGATATATACCTGAAGAATGGTTGAAAAGAGATAAATATTTAATGAATATACTGTTGGTGGCTGGTAAAAAGACTCTTACTAGGAAATGGTTATCACAGGAGAGCCCAACTTTAAATACATGGATGGAAATTACAATGGACATTTACAAAATGGAGAAGATAACACCATCTGTTAATCATAAGCTGGAACAATTTGATTCATACTGGGAAAAATGGTTTAACTACATAATGCCTCATAGGCCTGATTTTATTCTCACAAATCAATGAATCTGTTGTAAAAAAAAAATCACTCCCTACTTGTACACAGTTCTTTCCTTTTGCTTGTTTTTTCTTTCCACTCTTTTCTATAAGTGTACACCTCAGATAAATACTTTGTGGAGATTTGTGATATATATGATTATATGATATATATGTACAATGTCTGAAATACACCTTATGGAAATTTTTGTTTGATGATGAACTTCAATAAAGAAAAATAAATTACAAAAAAAAAGAAATTCATCCTCAACTCTGTTCTGAAGAGATATCCTTCTATTCTGAGGCAGTGCCCCCTGGTCTTAAGACTCTCTCATAATAGAAAACACCCTCGCCACATCCAACCTAACCAGGCCTTTCAATATTGGATAGGCTTCAGTGAGGTCCCCCCTCATTCTTTTAAATCCACTGAGTATAGGCCCAGAGCTATCAAGAGTTTTTGATGGCTCTGGGCCATCTGGCACCTTGGCCCTGGAGTTGTTTTGTTTGGCTGTATTCACAAGTATTCATACATGGTTGATTGACAATTAAACTTGAATGCTCCTCGTACATTAACACTTCCATTCCTGGAATCATTCTTGTGTAGCCTCCTCTGGACCCTTTGCAGTTTCAGCACATCCTTAGATAAGAGGCCCAAAACTGCTCACAATAATCCTAGTGAAGCATCACCAGTGTCTTATCACCTGTCCTGGAGTTGGAGGCCTGACTGTATCTATAGGATGGAGAATGTGGGTTGTTTTGCTGTTGTTTGTTGTGTTCTGTGTTGTTCTGCCAGGCATGGTGGGAATAATATGTTAGTGGCAGAATGTGTGACAAAAATGGTGGGCTGCACCAGCACATTCATAGGGGTTGGGTTGTTAATGCAAATTACACATTTCACTGTACTCACTAATGCTCAATGCATTCCACTGACATTTAAATTATGTGTATCGCTGTACGCAAACACACTCAGGTTTGACGCATTTCACCGTACATTGTACGCATTAAATGACACGTTTTACATGTTGTATATGAAAAATAAATCTGAGTCAGAACGCAAACACCTCCACCGCACCTGTGCATATTGTGAAAATCAGCTCACAACGTACTGAAGCTCCCCTCAAACTTCCTTCTTGTTTGATCAGTGCATCTGTGCTACTGTAATACTGTGCCGGTACTGAGAACTCGTATTTTGGTTCCTTTCATTGCTTCAGCCTGAGGGTGCATTCTTTTGTTAGCTTTTGCTTATATTGAACAAAAGTGATGAATTATTAAATCAAATTAGCCGTCAGCTTCCGTACATCGAAATGACAACATTCAGGGGCTGACATGATTAATTTGCGGACTGCTTCTCTGAGGATCGGGTGGCACAAGTGCCAGTGACCAAAGTTCAATTCCTGCCACTGTCTGTAAGGAGTCTGTATGTTCTTCTTGTGTACACGTGGGTTTCCTCTGCGTGCCCCAGTTTCCTCCCACAGTCCAAAGACACATGGTTGGTAGGTTAATTATTCGTTGTAAATTGTCCCGAGATTAGACTAGGGTTAAATCAGTATTTGCTGGGCAGTGCAGCTCAAAGGGCTGGAAAGGCCTATTCCATGCTGTATCTCAATAAATACAGAATAGAGATAAAGATTAGCTTTATCCGTAAAGCTCGTCAAGTCAAACCAGTGAAGATTATGCTGGGGGCAGCTGGCAAGTGTCACCACACTTCTGGGACTAACATAGCATGCCCACCACTTACTGACCCTAACTTGTGCATCTTTGGACCGTGGAAGGAAACTGGAGCACCTGGAGGAAAGCCACACAGTCACGGGGAGAGCATATGAACTCATTACAGGTTGAGGCGGGAATGATCGGGGATCATTGGCACTGTAATTCAATTGCGCTAACCACTACACTACCACTCTGTCCAATATTCTAGATGAAGAATAATCACATGCCCGAGTGACGATGAAGAATCTGGTCATAACTTCAGAGTAAAATCTGTGAATGTTGGTGTATAATGTCAGATCTACATGGGATGCAAAGAACTTTGTAACAGAATTGACTTCAGCACATCCTGCTTATCTGTACCCACATATCTGTACTCACATCATTTTACAGATGCCCAGTAGAGAGCAATAGGCCACTGTCTCCTGCTCCATCACCAACCTTATCCACTGCCACTTCTCTATTTCTTTATTTAAGATCATTTAATGTTATTTCCAATACTCAAGTATAACTTGCTTACTTACTGCCCTTCACACCACTAGCATTTGGGGCAACAGCGAAGGTCCTCCATCTCTGGTGAGGTTCAGGGTTTCTTCCATCCTGTCAGCAGCTTCCTCTCGGTCGTCATGCAAGTCCCGGGTGGAGACTCAGAAATGCCATCACACAGATGTAGAAGAATTCTTCATTGCTGTTTCCGTAACAATTTCATTTTACCAGCCAGGGTTGTTAGCCCTGAAATGAACCCCCGACCAGTGGATCACTTTTAGTCTGACCTCTACCCTTTGACCTGTTTGGCATGGATGATCCTACCAGGAGCCAAAGCATAAAGCCCTGACTCCAGCCAGCATAGCTCTCTGGGTCACTGAGGCCTCCAAACCATGATAAGGTTGTGGTCCTCTTGGAGGGACATGTGTTAATAAGAACAAAGTCGCTCCAGCATTTTGTGTGTGCCACTCTGCATTTCCAGCGTCTGCAGAATCTCCTGCGATCATCATTATATAGTTAACTTTTATCTATCTTTTCTTTCCCGATCAATACCGAATGAGAAATGCTTTGATATTCCTTGCAGATTTCAGTGAAATGAGGAATGCTACTGGATTTCCCGTGATATTTGTCGACAACTTCAATGTCATGAATGATGGCATTTTCTCCGAGATTTAAGCTCTATTCTTTCCATACTTATTTCCTAATATAAAACCCTCATAAACAATAATTTGCAGCATCAGCTAATTTTAGTTACACAGTTATTCCCCATTCTGTCCTTTCACTTCTTCTCACGTGCCTATTCTCCCAGGGTTCCCTCCTCCTTCTATTTTCCCTGTTGTCCATTCCCCTCTCTTATCACATTCTTTGTTCTCCAGCCCTTGACCCTTCCAACCCACCTGGCTTTGCCTATCACCTTCCAGCTAGTCTTCTTCCCCTCCCCCCTCCTTTTTATTCAGGCATCTTCCCCCTTACCTCTCAGTCCTGAAGAAGATTCTTGGCTTGAAACGTTGACTGTTTATTCATTTCCATAGATGTTACCTGGCCTGCTGAGTTCCCCCAGCAGGCCAGGCAATCTAAAAGTGCTGGAAGTTAGAGTGATGACTCTGCAGTTTGAGTATTTTAATTATTTTAAACTAAATTCTGGAACAAAACTAGTACTTGAGTTTGGGTTTAAATTAATAACCCTCAAGTGCCTTTCTACATTGATAGGTCCTTCCATACTGATTTAATGCAGACTCTCGGCAAATCAATTTACTGTAGACAAAAGGTACAAAACAGTTCCATCCAGTGGGAATAAGGGATTTAAATTCTGTGCTCCTTCATTTTTAAGTAGTGCCTCACAGTTTGCAAATTCCCATCTGCATTCTGTTAAGATCAAACCCCCCGATTTAACCCCTAGCCTAATCACTGGACAATTTACAATGACCAATTAATTGGTATGACTTTGGAATGTGGGAATTGACCCCAGGCTGCTGGCACTGTAAAGCGTTGTGCTAGCCACTATGCGACCCTGCAGCCCGAGGCGTTGGAGTTCAAAGTCCAATTCCTGTAAGAAAGTGTGCGCATGGATTTCCTCTGGGTGCTCTGATTCCACCCCCCCCCCCCCCAGTCCAAAGACATACTGGTTACTAGGTTAACTAGTAAATCGTCCTGTGATGTGGCTAGGATTGTACAGGTGGACTGTTGGGCAGCACGGCTTGTCAGCTCTGAAGGGCCTGTTTCGCACTGTTATTGCTAAATAAATAAATATTTCTCTAGCTACTTATGGAATCTTTGTGAATTAGTTCCCTTTTCTGTATTGCCTTGGGAGATGAATGTTCGTGAGGAAGATGAAAGATGCTGTCACGGTGTCAGGACGCAGAAAATTATCTGCAGGACTTTTTGATTATAGCAGGCAAAACAAAAAAAAAGGGAAAATAAAGAGAAGCCCTCGCTAAAAGCACTTAGAGATGCTCGGTGAAAGTGGCCTGCCGGATAATGAAGCCATAAGTGGTTCTCTGAACGCTTCCTCTGCTGTCCATCAACCTATATCAGGAGTGGTCTCAGAAGGAAACTTGTTTATCACATATCATTCTCCATACAGGGAAAGCACATTAAAAGCAGCTTCTCGGAAGAAAGCCGCCTTACGGAATCTTTTCCAGGGATTTCAATAGATGGAAATGATTGAAATATCATTTCCAGCACAGAAATGTAGGCTTCCTGGGTTTTCTCCGTGTGCTCCACTTTCCTCCCGCAGCGCAAAGATGCACCGGGTAGGTTAACTGGTCGTTGTAAATTGTCCTCTGATTAGGTTAGGGCGAATCAGGTTTGTCGGCAGTTGCTGAGGCGGCCTGACTCGAAGGGCCAGAATGGACTGCTCCGCACTGTGTCGCTAAGTGAATAAATAAATGCAGAGCAGGACAAAATCATAGTTACTCCAGCACAGAATTGTTACTGCAGCACCAAAAGCACAGTAAGACAAAGAATGAAATAATAAGAAAATCACAATAAAGTGAAACACATAAGATCATATACACATAGACTGATTGTTCTTACATGAAGTGACACTAGGCACAGGAGTGTTACTGACAGGAAATGATGAAGTATTGGGGATTGGGAGTGTGGAGGGGCGGGTTAGTGGGTGGAGGTGCTGATCAGCCTCACTGCTTGGGGAAAGTGACTGTTTCTGAGTCTGGGAGTGGAGGGGTGGGTCAGTGGGTGGAGGTGTTGATCAGCCTCACTGCTTGGGAAAGCAAATGTTTTTGAGTCTGGTGGTCCTGACCTGGACGTTGCATAGCTTCCTCCCTGATGAGAGTGAATATTTAGAAAGATGCTGAAATTTAGAAATTACTGGGGTGAATATAGAGATGTCTACGAAAGAGTTTGTGAGCCAACTGCAATTTGAAAAAGGTTTCCAGGTAGTTTAATGCTCCTTTCATAGTACTCTTGTGGGCACTCAACCAATTTTCTTAAATGTGATTTAGTCTTCTAGTGAGAAGATGCTCGATTCCTTTGATCTAGACACATGTTTGGCAAAGTACTGCATTACGTGAGTAATGTCACTGCAAATTTGTGTTCCTTCCAGTAAAGAAGTTCAGTTATTTATTACAATTTAAGTGCATCACTTCAATTAAGAAAATACTATTTGGGGGGAAATATATGTTTTTCATGGATGTGACTTCACACATGTAATAATTAACACAATACAGATATTGCAGCTGGTTTTCAGAATGTTGCATGCAGCATTCGGAGCTGACCTGCAAGCTACTGATGCATTTGGTGTCCACACACACTCGTTTTAGAAACAGCTTCTTCTCCTTTGTCTTCAGATATATACATACAGACGTTCACATAAATACACATTATTTTGTGTTTTATATTTGTAATTAATTTAGATCACTCAGTAAAGATCTGTTTTAACTTTGACACAAAAGAGTTCTTTGCTGTTGATCAGTGTCAGAAATCCACATCAAATCCATTGTGATTCAATGTTGTAAAACAATAAAATATGAAAACATCGGGGGGGGTGAATAGTTTATATAGTTTCTGTGTATATATTATGCAGTATATATACATATATATATACACACACACACGTTTCTTATTGTAATTTATTGCATATTTTGAAATTCAAATTCAAGTTTAATTATCATTCGACCACACATGAATATCGCCGAACGAAACAGCGTCTCTCTGGGGGCAAGGTGTAAAACATACACAGCGCATTCAAAATTGCGAGCAAAAAAAGCATTGTCATGCAAATAAACACACCTGTATCTGAGCAACATGTCCTGCAAACTGATGCTGACAGTGCGCAGACAAACATATGCGTGCGATCCAGCCTGTCATTCTACCATTTGAGCTCTATTTGATGCATCGCACAGTACTGTTGCTGCCAAACAACAAATTTCACAAAATATGTCAATGATGGACTCACTTTTGGGGACGCTATGATTTGATGTTTAATGTTTTGTGTGTAACGTTCTGTAAGGTTTCCTGCTAATGTAACAGTTTCTCTGTAAGGTTTCACTCCTAAGGTAATGGCTTCTCTGTAGGAGCAGTGTTTGGGTTATGACTAGAGATAACGGGGTTTTGGAAAGTGCGCCGTCCAATGAGAGGCATGTCGATTCTTTATTGTGGGTCTGAGAGAAGGTATTAGCAGGCTTTTGTTTGGCAGAAGATGGAGAGAGAAGATGCCAGAACAGGGAGGTCATAGACTGCAGGACTCAGTGGACGTGGAATGGGGTTAGGAGCTGACGTTGCTCCAGGGGAAATTGATGGAGAACAAACAGACGGGAAAGTCGTGAACTCCATCATGCACATTAGGCTGTTTCATTAAAATGGGCCCTTTTTCTTTTTGTTTTTTTACTAACCTCTATTCAAATTAAGAAGTGTAAAGCTAAATCGTTTAATTGCAAATGGTGCACTGTTTGTTATTTTGTGGTTCTGATTTGTAACAGGGGAAAACATCACGCAGCATCCACACAAACAAGATTTTGTAAGTTTGGTGCGTCGGAGAGTGTCTTTCCCTGGACTAATGCAGCCCACTGAACCTGGGGTTACATGAGCGATATTTATTCACTTTTTGCTCTTTGTGCGATTTGCTCTTTTTTTTGCATGTCTGATACTGTTGTGTGTGTGCGTGCGTGTGTGTGAGTGTGAGTGTGTGCTTAAGTGTGAATGTGTGTGCGTAAGTGTGAGTGTGTGTGTGTGAGTGTGTGTGTGAATGTGTGTGAGAGTGTGTGTGTGTGTAAGTATGTCTGTGAGTGAGTGTGAATGTGTGTGTGTAAATGAGTGTATGTGTGTGTGGGGGGGGGTGTTTCTTTGTTTTGTGGCTGCCTACAAGAAGATGAATCTCATGCAAGAATATGTAACTTATTGTGTTTGCTTTTACCACGCCCCCATTGATGTGTCTAATTACCATAATAAGCATAATGAATGCACAACACAAAATACAATAGAACAGATACGTGGCTCTTACAGACTGTATATATACTTTGTTAAAAGATGCACTGTGAACTTTGATCATAAACCTGATTCTGATTGTAAGAGTGGTGAACACTAACGCTGGGTTGTGGAAGTTACTCCATGTGAAAGAATTTCATTCTAGCTTGCAGAGCAGGAATTCTATGAACGACCTCTCATGCTCAACCAAGCATCCAATAGCCTTGGTAAAAGAACACCAACAAGATATTGTAACTGACAGGATTACCCTTGGTGCTTAAGTTCTTTTCGTGCCAGACTAAAGAGGGCTCGCTTCAACTCCTCTCTGTTTGAATAAGAAATGAATAATGAAATTCAATATCTTCTTAAAGGGCACAGAGATAAGGTCAGATTTATCACCCTGTCTAATACATAGTAGGGGTCCTGCACATGTATTTCGGTGCAGATAAAAAGGCATCTTGCAGTTCTCTAATGTCATAATGGGACAAGGCAGTACGATACCTTGCATCTGCACATCAGATTCAAGATTCAAGATAGTTTAATGTAATTCCCAGCACACAAGTGTAAAGGAGGACAAAATAGTTGTTACTTTGGATCCAATGTAGAACAAAAAGCAGCAAGATAAAAAACATAATAATAAAAAAATCACAATAAATATAAATACGTAAGACAGGTATAAATATGGATTGATTTATGTTCATAAAGTAACGCCGGACACAGGAGTGCCTGT
Organism: Hemitrygon akajei; assembly: GCF_048418815.1. Taxonomy (NCBI): domain Eukaryota; kingdom Metazoa; phylum Chordata; class Chondrichthyes; order Myliobatiformes; family Dasyatidae; genus Hemitrygon; species Hemitrygon akajei. The sequence continues at coordinate 171,042,677 of NC_133132.1, forward strand.
ACATAAGATGGCTCTGACAGGAAAGGATTAAGTAGTGGTGTTTGGGAATGTGGAGGGGTGGGTTTGTGAGTGCAGGTGTTGATCAGCCTTACTGCTTGGGGAAAGTAACAGTTTTTGAGTCCGGTTTTCCTCGTGTTGGTACTCGTCCCTGATGGGAGTGGGACAACAGTCCATGAGCAGGGTGGGTGGGATCCTTCATGATGTTAATTTCCCGGCACCTTACTGTATTTGTGTTCCTGACAGTCGTTAAGCTGGTGCCGCTGATGCATTGGGCAGTTTTGATTACCCGTTGTAGAGCCTTCCTGTCCACCACAGGGAGTTCCCGTAAGAGGAGGTGTCTGAGAGCTGCCATCTGACCTCAGCAAAGTAGTTGTTAGACCACATCAGTGACCCATTTGTCGGCTGGCTTCATGGTAAGATTGGACTTGAGTCCCGATGAAAGGAATGTTGACTCTTCCTTTGCAACGATGCTGAGTTCCTCCAGCATGTTGTGTGTGTTGCTTTATAAAGCCTATTTCTTATTCTGAATAAAGCAATTTCAAAAATCACTTAACAAAAGGCTCTCAATTCATCTACTTCAAAGAATCAGAATCTGGTTTAATATCACTGAATATGTTGTGAAATTTGTTGTTCTGTGACAGCACTACATTGTAATATATAACAACATAAATTATAGTAATGAGGTAATGTTTGAGGGCTCATTATCCATTCAGAAATCTGATGGCAGACAGAAGAAGCTATTCCTAAAATTTTGAGTGTGTATCGTCAGGTTCCTGTACCTCCTCCTTGATGGTAGCAATGAGAAGAGGACATGTCCTGGGTGGTGGGGATCCTTAATGATGATTTTTATCATTAAAATCCTTTTTGAGGCATCACCTTTTGAAGATGTCCTGAATACTGGGGAGGCTGGTGCCCATGATGGAGCTGACTGTGTTCCATGAGCTCAGCATGAAAGAGGGACCTTTTAATTATATTTTTCATGCAAAATATTATTTCAAATGGTTCTTCTATCAGAAGCATGGTGGAAAATGGGAAAAAAAAAGTTTTTTCTTAAGTGCTCACACTGTAACTATTTACTGAGTAATTGTAGTGGCCTGAAAGATTTATTAACCTAATGATTCCACTAACTAGTGATCACTTGGTTTTAATGATCCTGCTAATTGGTTAATGTATGATTTCACCAATTACCGATGACATGAACCAGATGGTTTCGAAAGGCATCGATCAGAGCTAAGTACATGACTGCTGATTTGTGGTCAGACTAATCAAATGAAATTCACTGGCACCCCAGAATGTGCCACCTGGTGTGAAATACTGCAACAAAAAGGGGAAAAAAATCAGATTTGAGGACGTTATTGATTTTACATCAGGCCACTTTGAACTGAAGTGCCTCAACTCTGAAAATAAATATCCTGCCAAATCACAATTTTTTGTGTGTTTTTTTTTCTGCTGAAAATGACACTTTTTGCATTGGTTGAACCCTGCCCGAGCTCTGAGCTTCTCCAAGCCCATCTCCCCATAGATTTACAGTTGCAACTTTAGAAGAGCAGAGAAGGACAGCAGGAGAGAATACAGTTTCCCGTTACAGTGTTGAAGGCAGCTCAGTCAAGGTGTCCTTAAACAGAACAATGTATAACCTTGTGGCTCACAAATGGATGTAATAATAATGAGCTTCAATGAGTTTTCTGGAAAAGATTTCTTTTTCTCTTAGCTCATTGTTTGCTGCATTATCATCTTCCTAAACTGCTTCTGCATATTAATGTAGTGAGTCATCTTGCAGTTTGAGCTTTCACATCACGGCTGGTGGAAGATTAAGGGAAAGAAAAAGAACCTGCTGGCACCTGACTAAAAGAAAGGTGCAAAAAGAGATGTGTTACCAAAATGTTCCTAATTGTTGCTGCTACTTTGACAGCATGAGCTGGGATCATTCTGTACTTGGCTTGACTTCAGTGGAAATGAATTACAGCATCGAGTTTCTTTCAATTTTTCTATGACCCCTCGTGATTTTAAATCCCTCTATCAAATCCCTTCTCCCTGAATGAAAACAATACAGAATTTCTAATCCATCCGTAGAACGAAAGTCCCCGATACCAGGAATCAATTTAGCAAATCATTTTTTTTTACCCTCACTAAAGCCTTCACAACTTTCCCAAAGTGTTTGTACCCAGAACTTCGGCCTCCACTTATGAAATGTAAGATTCTGTATGCTATTGGAAGCATTTTTACCTGACCCACTTCCAGTTCTATCATAGGCACTAGTCACCACAACATCGAGGACACCTTCAAAAGGTGATAACTCAAGACATGCCCGCTTCTTATTACTACCAACTGGAAGGAGTTATAGGAGCCCGAAGACCCACACTCAATTTTGTAGGAACAGCTTCCTCTGTGCCATCGGATTTCTCAATGATCAATGATACTACCTCACTATTTTTGCACTCTGAAACGTCAACTGTTTATCTTTCTCCATAGATGCTGCCTGAACTGCTGAGTTCCTTCAGCATTTTGTGTGTTACTTTGTAATATTTTCTGTCCTGATTTCCATTTGTGTTCAAGCATTAGGCTATGACATCTTTTAAGAGTAACGCAAAAATTCAAGTGGCGTGTGGAGATAGGTCTCTACCGAAGGACCTTCTGCTAGCCTGCAGCTTACCCTTGGGCAAGGTGTAGCACCTGCTCTGACCTCATCAGGGTCATGTGAAGCCATGGGACCTGATAGTGGATGTTCGTATGAGCAGCTGGTGCACATCACAAGTCCCAGCTTTGTGACCACTGACATCAGGCAGACAATCTTTGAAGAGTATTGATAATGACTGGGGTGACCTGTCTTTTAAAGACGCTGCTCAGAAGAAAGCAATGTCAAACCACTTCAGTAGAAAAATTTGTCAAGAACAATCATGGTCATGGATAGAGCAACAACCAAAGGTGGGCCCTTTAAATTTTCCTACCCAATCACCTTCCAGCTAGCCTCCTACCCCTCCCCAACCTTTTTATTCAGGCATTTTCCCCCTTCCTTCTCGGTCCCAATGAAGAGCCTCGCTGCAAAATGTCAACTGTTTATTCATTTCCATAGATATTGCCTGACCTGCTGAGCTCCTCCAGCATTTCATGTGTGTTGCTCTGGACTTCCAGCATCTGCAAAATTCCTCACGTGCAAGAAAAGAAGACAATATTTTTGCTACATTAAAAAACTGTTCTCTTTAATCTATCCTAGACACTTAGCACAATCAATTGAATACTGGATTTCTCTTAAGGCTGATCGGAAACGAGAGTTAGCAAGGAACTAGTACGGCTGTAGCAAACGATACCTCCAGCAGCAATAAAAAGCTGTAATAACAGTAGCTGGGAATAAAGTTCTGGAGCAAAGGAAGGAAATATATTCTATCAGAACTCCATCTACACACTACTTCAATTAAATTAACTGTGCATTTGCACAGATCGCAATCAGCAGCTGACAACTGCGACATTCAGTGAACTAGTGCGGCTTTGCAAAGATTAGCAGCTATTACAGAACGCCAGTGAATGGACCCATATTTTCATCACCAGTGCTCTGGGCTTTTTGGCAAACAACTGAGCCTTATGTTGCCGCAGTTAATCATCTTTACTGAGTAAATATGCTCACAGTAGGCAGCAGTCAGGGACTTGCTGAATAATGAAATGAGTGGTGTTAATAAGCCAATCTAACACTCCATTTACATTGCAAAACTGCATTTGCTACGATAGTTTCTGATATGTATTGGCTGCTCGTTCCCTCAGTTTATCCAACGAGCAGAGAAGAGAGGAATCTAGAGTATCAGTGAAGGCTGAACAATGTCCTTAAACAGGGATTTATGTGAATTTTCAACACAAGCCATTCTGAATACCGGAAGATGTGTACATTGAGCGGTCGCTTTATTACACACCTCCTGTTCCTGATCTTCTGCTGCTGTAGCCCCAGGTTTGACATGTTGAGTGTTCAGAGATGCTCTTCTGCACACCGCTGTTGTAACATATGGTTCTACGAGTTACTGTTACCTTCCTGTCAGCTTGAACCAGTCTGGCCATTCTCCTCTGACCTCTCTCATTAACAAGGCCTTTTTGCCCACAGAACCACCTCTCACTAGATTTTTTTTTTTGATTTTCACACCATTCTCTGTAAACTCTAGAGTGGTGGTTTCCAACCTGGGGTCCACAGACCTCCTGCTTAATGGTGCATGCTGTAAAAAAGACTGGAAATCCCTTGTTTACAGACTGTTGTGGGGGAAATTTCAGGAGATAAGTAGTTTCTGAGATACTCAAACCACCCCATCTGGCACCAACAATCAGTCCATGGTCAAAATCACTTAGATCACATTTCTTCCCCATTCTGATGTTTGGTTCGAACAACGAATGAACCTCTTTACCATGTCTGCATGCTTTTGTGCATTGAGTTGCTGCCATATGATTGGCTGATTAGATATTTGCATTAACGAGGTGTACCTAATAAACTGGCCATTGGGTGTGCATCACCCAACAATATGTAGAGCCCACTGATGCCCAATGAAATGAAATGGCACCAACACTCCACTGAGGCAGTTCCTGCAGCATTGTGTGTGTGAATGTGTGTAGGTGTGTGTCTGTATCTGTGTGTTTTGCAGATTTTCAGATGGTGTGGCCTCCACAGAGCCCTGAGCTCAACATCATCGAGGCTGTCTGGGATTACCTGGAGAGACAAAAGCAAGCGAGGCAGCCAAAGTCTGCAGAAGAACGGTAGCAAGTTCTCCAAGAAGCTTGGAACAACTTAACAGCCGATTTTCTTATAAAACTGCATGATTTTACCTAAGAAAACAGTTGCAGTTATAAAGGCAAAGGGTGGTTACACCAAATATTGACTTGATTTAGATTTTTACTGCTCACTGCTCTTTATAGTTTTTTTATATTTAGAAACTTTTTGATTCATTATTTTTGAAAGCATCTACGCTTTAGGGAATTAGATTTTTGCACAGTACTGTGTATCACACAGAAATACGTACATATAACTAAATAAATAGTGTAGGAAAGGAGCAAAACAGAAAAACAAATAGTGAGGTAGTGTACATGGGTAATTGGTGCACCGTACAGCCATTGATGCTGCCTGACTTACTGTGTTCCTTCAGCATACTGTGTGTGTTGGTCGTGTGGAATCCTAACTTCATCACACACGACAGAATCTAGCCAGATTAACAGATGATGATATTTAACACATGACTGTGACAGTATAACCTATTACCTGTGGTCTGCTTCTCAGCCATGAAGATCGCAGTATGCACGGCTGGGATGAATTCATGGCTTCTGCTATTTTTGCTGAAACAGTTCAAGGAACATAAGAGCATTTCAGCACCACAAAAATATTTCAGTCCATGATGTTGTGCTGACCTTTTAACCTACTCTAAGCTCAATCAAACTCTTGTCTCCTACATAGCCTCCATTTTTTTTTATCATCCACGTGCCTATCTAAGAATATCTTAAATGCCCCTAATGTATCTACCTCTACCATCATCCCTGGCAGGGCGTTTCACGCACTCACCAGAACTTATTTCTGACATCTCCCTAAACTTCACTTCAATCACCTTAAAATTATGCCCCCATGTTACTAGCCATTTCCACCCTGCGAAGAAGTCTCTGGCTGTTCCCTCTATCCACGCCTCATTTTATCTTGTACACATAAATGTGTACATTAAGTGGTTAAATTTAAACTTCTTCAGACAGATGGCAAGGGAGGGAGGAACAGGGCTCCTTTAGCTGTTGCTGTTCCGTTGTTTGTTGTGTTCTGCGTTGCTCTAGGGGGTACCGCATTTATGACAACAGTTTTGGGCTGCCCCAGCACATCCCTAGTTGTGTTGCCTGTTAACACAAACAATGATTTCCACTGTACATGTGATAACTAAATCTAACTGAATCTGAAAGGTTGAACCTAATTTCCATTTCTCGTTTTCTTGCAGGATCTGTTGGGTTACTGTAATTAAGTTTATTTTACAGCTGCGCGGACCAACCATTACACTGAGCAGGAAATTTTTACAGCCTTTAAATATTTTTTTCTCTGTATTCTATGCTGGAGGAACTCAGCAGGTCAGGTAAATTTTCTCTGTACCCTTTAGAATGAAAACAGAAAAATCACATTCTTTTGATTTTATTATTAATTGAAAGGGTATAGTGAAATACAGTACAACAAAGCTACATCTTTCATGTTTCATACGCCTTTTCTCGCTGCGTCAAACTTCAGCTGCGTGGCAACAAAGGCTATGTGCCCAGGAGCATTGCAGTTACTGTGCGGCCATGCACCTGCTCAGCTTAGAGGCATCAGAGACTGTAATGTTCGTTTTCAATGTCTTCCCTGTAGATATTTATATCGAAGATTTATTTTTGACACAATTTAAAGGCTGCCTGTGTTATTTACATATCCATCTTTACTTTGATTCTGGTTCCAAAAGATTTGAGTCTTCATTCGGCAGCTTTACTGCAAAGTGAAGAATGCACTAACAGCGACTAGGCCTTGTGTGGCCAGAGCCATGTTAAAAGAAATAAACTCCTAACCTAGAATATAGAACATAGATTAGTACAGCACAGGACAAGCCCTTTGGCCCACAATGTTGTGCGAACCAAATAAATTAATATCCAAGTGGACAACTAAACTAATACCCTCTCCCTACACAATGTTCATATCCTTCTATTTTCCTCAGTCATGAGGCTACCTAAATGTCCCTTGAAATTCCCCATGTATCTATCTCTGCCACCACCCCAGGCAGCACAGTCCAGGCATCCATCACTTTCTGTGCTTTTATGAAAAAACTTGCCCCCTGCATCTCCTTTCAACATATTCAATCTTTCCCGATAAATCATGTTCTCAAGTCCCAGCAAAATACACAAAATGCTGGAGGAACTCATCAGGTCAGGTAAATTTTCTCTGTACTCTTACAATCTTATTGATGTCTTTCCTGTTGGTAATAGAACTGTATGCAATACTCTAAATTCAGCCTCACCAACGTGACTGGACCAGAACAGGCTACTGGTGATGTTCACACCAAGGAACTTGAATCTCTCAATCCTCTCTAGCCAGTGCCCTTGCTGTAGGCTGGAGCATGTGCACCACCCCAACCTCCTGAAGAATAAAACATGTAGGCTTTCAATTTCTCCAAGTGACACCACTCAAATGAATGGTATCACACTGCTACTCCATTCAACATTGAAGCTCCTGGGCGCAGATATCTCAGAGGGTTGATCCTGGGCCCAGCATATTGATGCAGTTATGAAAAAGGCACATGTAAAGCTATATTTCATTAGGAGTTTGAGGAGATTTGGTATGTCACCAAAGGCTCCAGCAAATTTCTACAAATGTATTGTGGAGAGCATTTTGTCTGAACACAGAGCACAGAACATAGAACTTTACAGCACAGTACAGTCCTTCAGCCCAAGATGTTGTGGCAACCTTATAACCAACTTGAGGAGCAATCTAACCCTACATAGGCTTCCATTTTTCTATCATCCATGTGCCTCTCTAAAAGTCTCTTATGTGGCCCTGATGGCCTCTCCCACCACCCCTGGCAGGACATCCCACGCATTCACCACTCACCTCTGACGTCCATTCCCCCTACTTTCCTCCACCTCATTCTAGCTATCTGGTTGCATCACTGCCTGGTATGGAAGATCCGAAGTGCAGGATTGAAAGAGACCGCAAAGGGCTGTAGACCCAGCCTCATCCATCAGAAACAGAAATAATTCAGAAACAGCTTCTTCCCCTCTGCCATCACACTTCCGAACTGTCCATGAACACTGATTATTTATGTATATTTTTATTTACTTGCAGATACAGCACGGAACAGGCTCTTCCAGCCCAAATGGGCCTCACCACCAATCTAATGCCATCCTAATCACAGGACTGGGTGGAGGGTAGATACCAAATGAAGTGTAAGGCCCTCCGTCCCTTCGCTAGCCTCCACGTCTCCTTTGGACAAGGTGTAACACTCCCCACCCAATCATGGCCACGTAAACAGACAGACAGACAGACATTCTTTATTGATCCCAAGGGAAATTGTGTTTCGTTATAGCCGCGCCAATGAAGAATAGTGTAGAAATATAGCAATATAAAACCATAAATAACTAAATAATAATAAGTTAAAAACACAAAATGCTGGCAGAACTCAGCAGGCCAGACAGCATCTATGGGAGGAGGTAGTGACGACGTTTCGGGCCAAAACCCTTCATCAGGAGGGTACTACCTCCTCCCATAGATGCTGTCTGGCCTGTTGAGTTCTGCCAGCATTTTGTGTTTTTATTTATTTCCAGCATCTGCAGATTCACTCGTGTTGCAAATAATAATAAGCTAATCATGCCAAGTGGAAATAAGTCCAGGACCAGCCTATTGGCTCAGGGTGTCTGACACTCCGAGGGAGAAGTTGTAAAGTTTGATGGCCACAGGCAGGAATGACTTCCTATGACGCTCAGTGTTACATCTCGGTGGAATGAATCTCTGGCTGAATGTACTCCTGTGCCTAACCAGTACATTATGGAGTGGATAGGAGACATTGTCCAAGATGGCATGCAACTTGGACAGCATCCTCTTTTCAGACACCGCCGTCAGAGAGTCATGGGAGCAAGTGGTGAATGGTCGTATGAGCTGCTGGTGCACATCACAAGTCCCGGTTATGCGACCACTGACATCAGGCAATCTCTGAACAGTATTGATAATGGCTGGCATCACCCGTCCTGTAAAGACACTGCCCAGAAGGCGGAAAACCACTTCTGTAGAAACATTTGCCAAGAGCAATCAGGGTCATGGAAAGACCATGATCGTCCACATCATACGACACAGCACACACAACGAAACACAGGACAATTTTCAATGACCCATTAACCTACTGACCAGTATTTCTTTGAACTTTGGGGAAACTGGAGCTCCTGGAGGAAACAACAACAGTTCCTGGGGAAAACATAAAGCTCCTTACGGAATTGAATTCCAAACTCCAGAATATCTGGAGCTATAACAGGGCAACGCTAACCACAACGCTACCACAGTGTACACTACCCCACTGTTCCTCATTTCCAGCATTTGTTTTTGTAACTTGCGCCTTGCACAGTACTGCTGCCACAAAAGAACTAAATTCACATCATAGTAATGTCATTCAGACTCGGTCAACAGCTTTAAACAGCAGCTCAAAACCTTGTTATTTAACCTTGCTTATTTGTATATTTTTATTTTATTCCCATGTTTGTATTTTATCCCACTGTAAAGCAATTTGAACACCATTGTCTGTATGGAAAGTGTTCTATAAATAAGTTAATATTATTATTAATTATTATTATTATATGCTTGATTCTCTTTCATGTCGCTGGCAGCTACAATCAAAGTACTTCTGGCCTCTCAGCTCGGAACTCCAGTGGTCCATCACTATACCGGGCTCTATCGTAAGTCTAGCTGCAGTCAGTGGTGAGCTGTCAGGAGGGAGGGAGGGTGATGGGAGGGGTGCCAAGATCCGCCCCCCCCCCCCACCCAGCTTGTGTGCACTGCCAAGCAGAGACGAGCAGCCCTGCAGAGAGGACGTCGGCTGCAGTTACCCTCCACACCACCGGCTGTTATCGCTGTTCAGCTGACAGCGTGATGGGCACTGAACTGCAGTCTGCACAGCAACTGAGAACCAAGGAAAATACCAATGAGCTTTTCTTTTGGAATTAAAGGGGGAGTTGCAGGTTCTGCTGTGCCCCTCCCTGTACTCCCCCAAGACTAATCACCAGGAGGAAGGTATATCCATGCGTTCACCACTCCCCCGAGACTAATCACGCATATCCATACGTTCACCACTCCTCACTCAGTGTTTACTTTATTAAGTACACCTGTACACCTGTTAATTAATACAAATATCTAATCAGCCAATCATACAGCAGCAACTCAATGCATAAAAGCATGCTGACATGGTCAAGAGGTTCAGTTGTTGCTCTGACAAAACATCAGTATGCGGAAGAAATGTGATCTAAGTGACTTTGACTGTGGGATGATAGTTGGTGCCAGACAGGGTGGTTTGAGTATCTCAGAAACTATTCGTCCCTGGGATTTTCATGCACAACAGTCTCTAGAGTTTACAGAGAATGGTGCAGAAACAAAAAAACATGCAGTACGCAGTAGTGCTCTGGGCGAAACACTTTGTTAATAAGAGAGGTCAAAGGAGTATAGCCAAACTGGTTCAAGCTGACAGGAAGGCAACAGTAACTCAAATAACCACACATTACAACAGAGGTGTGCAGAAGAGCATCTCTGCATGCACAACACATCAGACCTTGAAGTAGATGGGCTACAGCAGAAGAAGACCACGGACATATACTCAGTGGCCACTTAATTAGGCTCAAAGCATGTCTAATAAGGGGGCCACTGATTATCTTCTTCCTTCCCCTCATCCTGGCAAGAAGAGCTGGCCTAAGTGACAATGTCAGACCGGCTGTTTGCCTCTTTTGAAACTTTCAGTTCTTTTTCCCAGGAAAATAATACATTTTTGACAGCCAAGGGAGCATTGGAGTTCTCTGCCAAATCCCTTAGGCATTTAACTCAACAGACATTTTTAAAGCCTTGTCACTGACAGAGCAGCTAGACTTTACTGTAGACGGGCTTCTGGTTAGTCAGGCTTGACCTTGCGGCTTTAGGTGCTTAAGAGGTTTTTTTTTGCCTGGCAACTTACTGAAACTGTGAGCTGATAACTCTCAGTGCAAAAAAACTAGCCATTTGAGACTTGACCAAATGCACTTCCAAAACATATCAAATTGAGTTGAAAACAGAAAATGCTGGAAACACTCAGCAGATCAGGGAGCATCTAAGCATGGAGAAATGGTGCTGATTTCAGACCATTAGACAGAGGAGCAAAATTAGGCCATTTGGCCCATTGAGTCTGCTCCCCATTCCATCCTCTGCCTTCTTCCTGTAACTTTTGATGCCTTTACTAATCAAGAACCTATCAACCTCTGCTTTAAATATACTCAATGACTTGACCTCTACAGTCTCTTGTGGCAATAAATTCCACAGATTCACCATACTGTGGCTAAAGAAATTCCTCATCTCTGTTCCAAAGGGACGTCCTTCTATCCTGAGGCTGTACCATCTTGCCCTAGACTCCCCCACTATAGGAAACACCCTCTCCACCTACACTCTATTCAGGACCTTCAATATTCAAAAGGCTTCAATAGATACCCTCCTCATTGTTCTAAACTCCAGAGCCAACAAATGCTCCTGAAACATTAACCCATTCATTTCCAGGATCATTCTTGTGAGACTCCATTCTGATCGATGGAACCTAACAAAGTGTTTTCAGATTGAAACACACAATGGTGAGCCACGCAAATGTTAATTCCATGAATTTAATGGTGGGCTGCGGCACATTAAAAACAGCAGCTTTTGGATTTTTGAGTTTAATGTATATTCCTCATGCCTCTTCTTATAAATAAACACTGGAAGTAACACTTTTCATTAAAATAATCATCAAGGTTCATTTGTTCAGTTCACTTCATGAGTTCCCTGGAACCACGACCTTTTTGGAAGCATAAGACAATAATGCAAGTCGTTGACAATGCTGCATTTCGAAGGTCAAAGTTCAAAGTAAATTTATTATCAAAGTATGTATACTACCCTGAAATTCATTTTGTTACAGGCAGTCAAGAAATACAATCAAAGGGATACAACAGAATCAGTGAAAAACTACACACAAAGACTGACAAATAACAAACGAGTGAAAGTTTATTTCTGTATACCACCAAATGAAACAATGTGCACAGCACATTCCATGTAACTCACACATGTAATGTAAAATAATATTTTAATAGTACATAGAACATAGAAATCTACAGCACATTACAGGCCCTTTGGCCCACAATGTTGTGTGGGCTATGTAGCCTACTCAAAAAACTGCCTAGAATTACCCTACCGCATTACCCTCTATTGTTCTTAGCTCCATGTACTTAACTAAGTGTCTCTTAAAAGGCCCTATTGTATCCACCTCCACCACCGTCACTGGCAGTGCATTCCATTCACCCACCACTCTCTGTGTGAGAAACCTACCTCTGACATCTCCCTTGTACCTACTTCCAAGCACCTTAAAACTGTGCCCCCTCTTGTTAGCCATTTCAGCCCTGGGAAAAAGCCTCTGGCTATCCATATAATCAATGCCTCTCATCATCTTATACACCTCTATCAGGTCACCTCTCATCCTCTGTCGCTCCAAGGAGAAAAGGCCAAGTTCATTCAACCTGTTCTCATAAGGCATCACGCTCTCCAATCCAGGCAACATACTTGTAAATCTCCTCCGCACTCTCTCTATAGCATCCGCATCCTTCCTGTGACCAGAACTAAACACAGTACTTCAAGTGGGGTCTGACTAAGGTCTTATGTAACTGTAACATTAACTCATGGCTCTTGAACACAGTCCCATGGTTGATAAAGGCCAACATATCATACACCTTCTTAACAACACTGTCAACCTGCACAGCAGCTTTGAGTGTCCTATAGATACGGACCCCAAGATCTTGCTGCTCCTCCACACGTGCCAAGAGTCTTACAATTAGTCTTCACATTTGACCTACTGAAATGAACCACTTCACACTTAATCCGGGTTAAACTCCATCTGCCACTTCTCAGCCCAGTTCTGCATCCTATTGATATTGGCTTGTAACCTCTGATAACCCTCCAGACTACCCACAACACCCCCAACTTTTTTGTCATCAGCAAACTTACTAACCCACCCTTCTACTTCCTCATCCAGGTCAATTACAGTATCAAAATCACGAAGAGGAGGGGTCCCAGAACAGATCCCTGCAGAACACCACTGGTTATTGTCCTCCATGCAGAATATCAACAACCACCCTTTGCCTTCTGTGGGCAAGCCAATTCTGGATCCACAAAGCAAGGTCTTCTTGGATCCCATGCCTCATTATTTTCTGAATGAGCCTCACATGGTGAACCTTATCAAATGCCTTCCTTACTGAATCCATATACACTACATCCACTGCTCTACCTTCATCAACGTGTTTTGCTATATCCTCAAAGAATTCAATCAGGTTTATAAGGCATGACCTGCCCTTGACAAAGGCATGCTGCCTATCCCTAATCAGATTATGTCTCTCCAAATGCTCATAAATCCTGCCTCTCAGGACCTTCTCTCCAAGAATATCTCTAAGGTGAGATATTTCATCTCGGTAATGAAGCCCTTCACTATTTCCCATCCCCTTTTCCCTCTCTCACCTTATCTCCTTGCCTGCCCATCACCTCCCTCTGATGCTCTTCCCCCATTTTCTTCCTTCCATGGCCTTCTGTCCTCCTATCAGACTCCCCCTTTCCAGCCCTATATCTCTTTTACCAATCATCTTCCCAGATCTTTACCACATCCCTCCCCTACCTGGTTTCACCTATCTCCTTCTGTTTCTCTCTCCGCTCCCCACACCTTTTAAATCTCCTCCTCATCTTTTTTTTTCTCTCCAGTCCTGCCGAAGGATCTCAGCCTGAAACATCAACTGTGTTTTTTTTTCCATAGATCCTGCCTGGCCTGCTGAGTTCTTCCACCATTTTGTGTGTTGTATAATGCGCACATCCTTTGATAAGAAAAGTACTTTGAACATTGCAGTCATTGCTTGTTGATACCAATCCCATCTCTTGAGTCCAGAGACTCTGATTTAAGGTCCACTCTCAAGACCTGGAGACAAAATTTAGCTTACCATTCCAAGAAGTACACTGGTACTGAGCAGATATCTCACAATAGAGTCAAAGCTGAAAGGCTGTCTCTCTTTCTCTTCCACAGGTAATAAACTGACTTGCTGAATATTTCCATAATTTTCACTTTATTTTTATTTTAGATTTCTAGCATCTGCAGTTGCTTTGATTTTCATTTGCAAATCGGAAATAATTATTTCAAGGGAAACAGCACAGTACCCTTCCAGCGCAAAGAACCCGCACTACCCAGTTACACCCATGTGACCAATTAACCCATTAACTTGTACGTTTTTGGAATGTTTTGGGAATCCGGAGTACTCGGAGGGAACCTACATGGTCCTGGGGAGAACATACATACTCCTTACGGGTAACAGCAAGAAGTGAACTGGTTCTATAGAGAGTTATGCTAACCACTACGCTACCATACACCCCAGTGACAAAGGAGAGGTTGTGGGAGATGGGTCGGGTTACAAAAGATTAACAAAAGGATCTTCAGAAGGAAGAAAATCAGAGAGCCTGGAAGATAGAGGAATAGAGATTGGCCAAGTGCTCACCATCTTCCCTCCATTAAAACTGGATACAGCTGGTTTGTGTGAACAGGGCATCAAGATTTTAAAAAGAAGTCCCTAAGCCAGTTGTTAAAAGTCTCTGGCCATTAAAAATCCTTAATATTATTCTATTAAAGTCTTCCTTTCATTAGGAGATGTTCATGGAACTCAAATTTGTATTATTTCAACAGAAGGTCGTTTTCAAATGAATATTGAACTGCATGAAAAGCATAATTTCCTCAATTTGTATAAGGAAACAGGCCCAATGAGGTGAAGAAAATCAATATGTGTTTTCCAAAGACATGATTTTGAAGTTGTTTACAAGGAAAAATGAATATAATTTTAATGTGAATTAATTTTGATCCTGTTCACATCCGAAAATAAAAAGATTTATTTTGTTTTTGTTGTGGGTGACTCAATCTGTTGAGGACGCAGCATCACTGTGAATGTGCATTGCCACAGAAAAGCAGCATTCATCATCAAAGATCCTCACTACCCAGGGCTTGCTACTTCCTTGTTGCTGCCATCAGGGAGAAAGTACAAGAGACTCAGGACTCACACCACCAGGTTCAGAAACAGTTACTGTCCTTCAACCATCAGGTTCTTGGAAAAAAAAGGGATAGCAACACTCATTCTATTTCTGGTGTCCCACAACTGATGCTCTTACTTTAAGAACTCTTTTACTTGTTATTTCATGCTCTCGTTATTAATTGCTGTTTACTTATATTTGCATTTGCACAGTTTGTTGTTCACTGATCCTGCTTAGTTACTTTTCTCTAGATTTTCTAAGTATGCCTGCAGGAAAAAGAATCACAGGGTTGTATGTGGTGACGTGTATGTACTCTGATAATAAACTTTATTTTGAACTTTAAACTTTACTTTGAAGTGAACCCAATACTTCAGCTACTTAGATCTCAATTTTAAAAATGGATTATTCTATTTCATGTTTGTCATCGTTAATATACACACAGCGTCACTTTATTAATTCAAGTATCTAATCAGCCAATCATGTGGTAGCAACTCAGTACATAAGAGCACGCAGACATGGTCAAAAGGTTCCGTTGTTGTTCAGATCAAACATCAGAATGGGGAAGAAATGGGATCTAAGTGACATTGACTGTGGAATGATTGTTGGTGCCAGACGGGGTGGTTTGATCTCCTGGGATTTCCATGTACAACAGCCTCTAAAGTTTACAAAGAATAGGACAAAAAACAAAACATAGCAGCAGTTCTGCAGGTGGAAATGCCTTGTTAAAGAGAGGTCAGAGGAGAATGGTTTAAGCTGACAGAAAGATGACAGGAACTCAAATAACCACACTTTACAACAGTGGTGTGCAGAAGAGCACAAGACCATAAGACATAGGAGCAGAATTAGGCCATTCAGCTCATCGAGTTTGCTCTGCCATTCCATCATGGTTGATCCCAGATCCCACTCAAACCCATACACCTGCCTTCTTGCCATATCTTTTGATGCCCTAACTGATCAGGAAACGATCAACTTCTGCCTTAAATACACACACAGAATTGGCCTCCACCGCAATCTGCAGCAGAGCATTCCACAGGTTTACTACTCACTGACTAAAGAAAATCCTCCTTACCTCTGTTCTAAAGGGTCGCTCTTCAATCTTGAGGCTGTGCCCTCTTGTTCTAGATACCCCCACCACAGGAAACATCCTCTCCACATCCAGCCTATCTAGTCCTTTCAACATTCAGTAGGTTTCAATGTGATCCCCACACATTCTTCTAAATTCCAGTGAGTGCAGGCCAAGAGCATCTCTGAATGTACAACACACAAAATTTTGAAGTTCACGGGCTACAGCTGCAGAAGGCCACAAGAGAGTGACCAATAAGTGTATATTCCAGTGCCTACACCATACTTCTTGGCTGGTGGGGTGGAGATACATCTTTACCAAAATAGGTGTAAAGTATTCCTCCGCTAGCCTGCAGGTCACCCTTGGGCAAGGTGTAGCACCTACTTAGACCACCACCCCAACAGGGTCACATGAAGCCATCGGAACAGCTGGTGCACATCACAAATCCTGGTTACGCAACCACTGACGCCAGGCAGACAGTCTCTGAAGAGTATTGATAATGGCTGGGGTCACCCGTCTTGTAAAGACACTGCCCAGAAGAAGGCAATGGCAAACCACCTCTGTAGAAAGATCTGCCAAGAGTAATAATGGTCAGGGAAGACCATGCTCACCCATGTCATACCATATCACACATAATGATGATAACATCATACCTCATGCCACTGGTCTGTTCAACAGGAAACAGTGAAAAACTGCAGCTGCAACTGTTGTATCTTAAACAAGGGAAATTCCTGGTTAACAGGCTGTTATTCTGAAGTAAGAGTTTGAGATCTCCAAATGAGAACAGATTGAGATCCCCAAACAGGCTGGGTAAAAACTAACAAAGCTTCTTAGTAATCTCTAGCATTTTTTAAAATAATTTCTTTATAATGGTGAATGTGTTTTTCTTTGCTGCATGTTGTGCTCTGACCAGCATACCACAGCAGAGTCAAAGCTCAAAGTTCAAAGTAACTTTATTATCTAAGTACACAGATGTCACCAAATACAACCCTGAGGTGTGTTTTCTAATGGGCATACACAGTAAATCCAAGAAACAGAGTGCCATCAATGAAAGACGGTGCCCAACAGGACACACAATGAGCAAAATGGTAACAAACTGTAAATACAAATGTGTCACAGCAACTTACCAGAATACATTTGGAGGAAGGCTGAAGAACAAGATCGGGGAGAAAGAGGGAAAGGGTTGAAATTAGAAACAGGGAACAGAATGCACAGACCTTTCCATGCGTTCAATACACAGGAGATGGCTGAGGCTTCAAAGTAAATTTAAATTTATTATCAAAATACATATATATCACCACATACAACCCTGCCATTAGTTTTCTTGTGGGCATACTCAATAAATCCATAATAGAATCAGTGAAAGACTGAACCAACTTGGAAGTTCAACCAGACTGCAAAAGACAACAAATTGTGCAAGTATAAAAATAAATAATAACAATAATAAGTGTACAAGATGATGAGAGGCATTGATCGTGTGAATAGTCAGAGTCTTTCTCCTCAAGGCTGGAATGGCTAGCACAGTTTTAAGGTGCTTGGAAGTAGGTATAGAGGAGATATCAAGAGTAGGTTTGTTTACACAGAGAGTGGTGAGTGAGTGGAATGGGCTGCCGGTGACAGTGGTGGAGGCGGATACGATAGGGTCTTTTAAGAGACTCCTGGACAGGTACATGGAGCTAAAAAAAAATAGAAGGCTACGGGTAACACTAGGTAATTTGTTAAGTAAGGACATGTTCGGCACAGAAGGGCCTGTATTGTGCTGTAGGTTTTCTATGTTTATAATAATAAGTAAATAGGCAGTAAATATTGAGAATGTGAGATGAAGAGCCCTTGAAAGAGAGTCACTTGTGAGAACATTTCAGTGATGGGGCAAATGAAGTTGAGTGAAGTTATTCCATATAAATGGATACGGTGGGAACTCACTATTAGCAAAAGTCTTTGAAGCAATCAAACTTAGTATTTGATTTAACTTCTAGCAACAAGCTTCTAATTTCAATTGCTGCTCATGTTTAAAATCTGTAAGGACCTGAGGGATTGGTCGTTATAATGACTTACCATATTACCCTTTCACCTCTGAGGTCAGGGTTCAAATCCAGCCTAGACTGCAAGCATGAAACATCTCCTCTCCCCCGACAGCTGTGCAGCCGATGTTAAATTAATTCAAACGCTGCCTATCCAGTGTTCTGTGCATACAGGCCCACTCACTCTATAACCAACTGACATTCAGCACTGACAAGCAGTTCGATTCTTACTCTGTGAGATTCTAAGGCATTGCAGCTTCACTGGATTTTGGCAGAACACCACTTACATGTGTAAACAACTTGCAGGGAAGTTGCATTAGTAGAGCTGGTGTAGTCCCAAGGAAATATCCAACCATTCTGATGCTCTAAGACATATTTCTTGAACACATAACTCGTTTTTTTCCACTACACCTTCCAGGAAATAGCTGTCACACAATAAAGGTCTTTCAAATCAGATTCTGAATTTCTCTTTACTCTTTGGTTATACTTTTTTCTCAAGGAAGTACAACACTTTATTGTTACCACTGTATTAATAATTTGTGGTATTATTTTCAAATCTACAAACTCTAAATAGTACATTTATTATTAAAGTGTGTATATGTCACCATATACTACCTGGAGATACATTTTCTTGCAGACAATTACAGGAAAATAAAGAAATATAGTAGAATTTATGAAAAAAACTTTACATAAATAAAGACTGACAACCAACATCAAGGATACGTATTTGATGCTTTATTAGCAAATAGTAAATATACTATCTTGAAGCGATGAAATTTAAGCGCACGCTAAGCGTAATTGAGCGGTCAGCAGAAGCCACGACATCCATTGGCCCCCACCTACAAACTGCCGAGAACAAAGCACAAATACATACAGTCGGCCCTCCTTATCCACGGGGGATTGGTTCCATGCTCAAGTCCCCTATTTAACCTGTCTCAGTGCGGTGGACTTTAGGACCCGGCGGAGCCCCAGACCTTATTTAACCTGTCTCAGTGAGGTGGACTTTAGGACCCGGCGGAGCCCCAGACCTTATTTAACCTGTCTCAGTGAGGTGGACTTTAGGACCTGGCAGAGCTCGGGACCCACCGCCCACAGTGTTTCTGTCCCAGAAAACGATCACAACTGAAAATAAAGTGGAAATAATAAAGCGATCGGAAAGAGGCGAAATGCCATTGGTAATTGGAAAAGCATTAGGCTACAGTCAGTCAACGATCGGAACAACTTTAAAGGATAAAGTGAGAATAATGGAGCACGTGAAAGGCCCTGCCCCGATGAAAGTTACAATTATTACTAAGCAAGGTTTAATTATCGAAATACATATGTTTCTTAGTGTTTTATATGCATAAAAAGGTAAAATATATACTATATACTAAGACAAATGTTTGACTGATGCTAAATAATATCAGATGTACCTGTTCCAACTTACTTATAATACCTAATACAATGTAAATGCTATGTAAATAGTTGTTATACTGTATTGTTTAGGGAATAATGACTAGAAAAAAAGTCTGTACATGTTCAAACAACGAGTGTTGGAGAGAGAACTTCCGGGTTTTCCCAATCCGTATTTAGTTGAAGCCACACATGCCGAGACTGCGGATAAGGAGGGCCGACTGTATATGTGGTCCTTGAAAGTGAGTTTCTATTAAAACATAGAACAGTACAGCACAGGAACAGAGCCTTTGGCACACCATGTTGTGCTAAACCAATTAAATTATTAATCAAATGGCCAACTACACGAATCATCTTACAGGCTCATAACAAAAAACAGTCACCAGCTTTAATTTCCTGTTTTAACTCTTCTTTCTCTTTAGTCTAATTCTAAAAGCAATCCCTCAACTTAAAATATAGAGAGTCTCTGACCAACTACATCTGGAGAGTGATGTTACCGTGGAATACTGAGAACTTTGATTTTTACAAACAAGAGAAAATCTGCAGACGCTGGAAATCCCAGCAACATACACAAAGAAACCTTCCTGCCGAAGGGTTTTGGTCCGAAACATCGACTGTACTTTTTTCCATAGATGCTGCCTTCCTCCAGCATTTTGTGTGTGTTGCTTTGATTTTTACCTTCACTCAGTCTCTAGTTTGTCTATGAAACTTTTCCCCAAACCACCAGATGAAGCCTCAGTCTAACTTGGAACTTATTGTACAAGATGTCAAAGTCAGTGGAACATAAGCCAAGGATCAACTTCATTCAGAATATACATTTACATCTATTATGAATTTGCTATGATGGGTTGGTCAGGGTGTGACATGCAGCAAAAAACAGCAACATTCAGTAATTATAAAGCATAAAGAACTTGCTATTCCTTTATCAGTAAAATTTGTACAGAATTGTTTAAAAAATAAAATTAGAGGTTGCTAAAGAGTTTTATTATCATATTTACCCAGCCAACTTTAGTCTATAATTAGTTAGAAAAAGAAACACAGATCAAATTCCTTTGTTGAAGAATTTGCAATTCTTTTCAGTAAAATTTGTACAGAATTATACAAAAATAAAGTTAGAGGTTACTAAAGAGTTTTGTTATAGATTTTACCCAGCTCAATTTAGCCTATAATTAGGGAGAGAAAGAACACAGATCAAATTCCTTTCTTGAAGAATTTAGTGTTCCTGTATCTGTGAAATTTGTACAGAAACATGTAGAGATCGTGTTGCTTCTGCATTTCGAGTTTTTCAGATCCCTGAGAGGCAACATTAGGCCTTGACGAGAATCTGAAAAAAACTACAATCATTCCTCAGTAAAATTAGTCAAACCACTTGGATTTGCTATTGAAAGTGTTGAATTCCATTATTTCCAGGGCGACACTGGGGGCTGTCTTTGGCTTGGCAGTAGGTCAGTGGATATTAACTTCATTTACACTTGCCTGGGAATTGGCTGGTGTCAACAATAGGAGCCCTACTGCCTTGACTGAGGGGGAAGTTAGCCGGGCCTTGACAGAAAGCTGCCACTGAAGAAGATGGATGATGATGCTGCCTGACCTTGGCCCTGTGTACATCACCATCTCGACACAACAAAAGAGCTCTCCAACTTTCTCAGTTCCCCTCATCATTATTGGTGCTAACTGGTCCAGACATCTTCATGAACTAAACTCCACCCCCAAGCTTCAACTAACTAAATCTCACAAAGTCTCTTCTTTTTTTTTAACTTGCTTACTGCAGTCTCTTGCATTGGTTGTGGCAGGGCAGCTGAAGGCTACGGCACCCAGCACGGTGTTCTGACACATCTCTGGCTTATTCTGGCAAAGGCCATGCTCACCGAATAAATGATGATTACTTCTCAAACCTTTTTCACTGGGGAGTTTCGTTCACTTTAAAAAAAATCTGTAACAGGATTATTTCAGAGATTCAAGTCAATTGAAACACTATTTGACACTGTTTTTCTGCTGATTGCTAAATAATGTTCATCTGGTAATTATATTTCATGCAGCCACTAATATTTTGACTGCACCAGTCCCCACTACAAGGGGAGAACACTCAGTAATAACTTATTACTGACTCAGTAATAACATTACTGACACCATTCAAGCAGAAATATTTTAGTACCGATAACCAGGAAAAGTTTGAACAGTAAATCAAATTATGACTTCAGAGAATCTTCCTGTGTGCGGAAACATTTTCTGAAGAGTTTAGACAGAATATTCATGTAAAACAGACTTACTGTCCTGCACTTTATGATCCAGCAAGTTAACCCTTTACAATCCAGTAATGCTGTTTTCATATAGAAACCGATAAATGCTTCCACAGACTTAGTAATTGATTCAGCTAATCCATTGTACTTCTCAACTGATCCATCGGGTTTGTGCCCTACATTTGGTGTTCTTTGTAGTTTGCAATGGGCCAAAATTGACTGTGATAAATATAATTATAAATATATAAGAGTTCACATACAATACATATTGACACAGGTTGATAGGGTGGTAAGGAAGCAGTCATTGACGATGGATACTGCTGTTCTACAACAGCGCTCCACCCAAATGTGCTCAGTGGTGGGGAGGGCTTTAGCCATGATGGACTTGGCCGTATCCAGCACCTTTTGTAGGCTTATCTATTCAATAAAGGCAAGTATGCTAATGCCTTCTTTCCCACACTATCAACCAGCATAGTTATAAATGTGAGATGCCCGAGTGGTGGGCATGCTCTCTTTTCGCAGTTGCCATCAGGAAGAAGGCATGGGAGCCTCAGGACTCATACCATCAGGGTCAGGAACAGTTACTACGTCTCAACCATCAAGCTCCTGAACCAAAGGGGATAACCACTCAATTTCACTCGCCCCCATCATTGAAATGTTCCCACAACCAATGGACTCATTTTCAAGGACTCTGCATCTGATGTTCTCAATATTTATTGCTTATTTATTTTTTACTATTATTTCTTTATTTTTGTATTTGCACAGTTTTTTTGAATATTGGTTGTAGCTCGACTGTTAGGAATGGTCTTTCATTGAGTCTGTTGTGTCTTTTGTATTTGTGAATGCCTGCAAGAAAATGAGTCCCCAGGTCATATATGGAGACACGTAAGTACTTTGATAATAAATTTACTTTGAACTTGAGCTTTTGACCTCAAACTTATTCATCAAGGAACTGAATTCAAGAATCAGGAAGTTAAGCTACAGTTTTATAAAATGAGTTAGGTCACATTTAGAGTGTTTCTGGATTCTAATAATTCACCTTCATTAACCTGATTTGACTCCACTTGCCTTTCTTGGAATCTATCTTAAATAATCATTTACCTTACTAAGAGTGGAAGGGGTGCTAATTGTCATACGTTTATGTGTGCATTAAGGTAAGGGTTAGGGTGGTAGTTTGCAGGCAGTGGGAAAATTATCCCTCTTGTGTTTGTTGATCTCATCACTGGAGATTCAATGTCACTGGACCATGCCACTTTGGATTGGTCAAAACCTTCATTAACCTGGTTTAACTAATTCACTCTGATCACTCCATTATACGATCATAAGGCACTGGAACAGAATTCGGCCATTTGTTCCAACAAGTTTTCTCTGGCATTTGATCATGGCCCTCTCAACCCCATTCTCCTGCCTTGTCCCTGTAACCTTTCACACTCTGACTTATCAAGAATCTATCCTCTGCTTTAAATACACTCAATGACCTGGCCTCCACAGTTGCCTGTGACAACGAATTATACAGATTCACCACCCTCTGGCTAAAGAAATTCCTCCTCATTTCCATTTTAAATGAATGTCTTTCTATGCTGAGGCTGGGCCCTCTGGTCCTAAACTCCCCCACCAAAGGAAACATCGTCTCCACATCTACTCTAACTAGGCCTTTCAAAGTTCAATGGATTTCAATGGGATTCTCCCCCCCATTCTTCTAAATTCCAGTGAATACAGATCCAGAGCCATCAAATGCTCTCAATATGTTAAGTCTTTCAATCCTAGAAACATTTTCATGAACCTCCTTTGAACTCTCTCCAATATCAGCACATCCTTTCTCAGATAAGGGGCACAAAACTGCTCACAGTACTCCAGGTGAGGCCTCACCAGTGCTTTATAAAGCCTGAGCATCACATCCTTGCGTCTATATTTCAGTCCTCTTGAAATGAATGCTAACGTCACATTTGCTTTCCTCACCACCAAAGGAAAGAAGTCGTGACTTTTGAAAGGGTGCAGAAGAGGCTTACCAGGATGTTACCTGGATTAGAGGGCATGTGTTAAAAGGGGATATTGAATAAATTTGGGTTGTTTTCTCTGGAGCGGCAGTCGCTGAGAGGAGATTGGAGAGAGGTCTATAAGATTATGAGCAGCACAGTTAGAGTACACAGACAGTATCTTTTTTCCCAGGGTTGGAATGTGTTTTTTTTATGCTGCATCAGATCCGGAGTAACAACCATTTTGTTCTCCTTTACTCTCGTGGACTGAAGATTGACAATAAACACCATTGAATCTGGAATTTTAAGGTACAGTTTCACTTATGAAAAGGTTTGAGTGAACAGCCTCTTTAAGTGTAAAGTTTAAAAGTTAAGCTAGTAAAGTGCTCTTGCTGGTTAGAGAAACACGTTATCTCAGTTACAATCGAGACCACATTTGGGGCCCCTGACATTGCTCTCTGTGTAAATGCTGATCAGCAGATAAATTTGATCACTCAATACTTTATTTCCCTTTGGACCATTTTTCTTTCAGTGCTCAGCAGGTGGTTTATATTTCTTGTGTTATTGGAAAATCCATTACACCCCATTTCCTTAAGACTCATGCTGGAATGGGATAATGGTGCTTTTTGACATTTTAAAATCACTCAAGGTTTGTTGTCGTATTCATCCCAACAGCATCTGCCCAGGAGCAAGGGTAAAATGCAGACCTGTGCTTTCTGCACTCTATAGATGAGGTAGACGCAAGAGGTCAAAAGTGAGAAAATGCATTTCTAAATGTACATGCTTCAATGTTTATCTTCCTCTCTCTCCCCCAACTTTCTTAATCTGGCTTCCGCGTGCCCCCCCCCCCCCCCCTCAAGTCCTGATGAAGGGTCTCAGTCTGAATCACAAAAGGTTCTGTAGATGCTGGAAAGCCAAATTAACTCACACAAAATGCTGGAGAAACTCAGCTGAGGTAGGATCTATGGAGATGAATAAACAGTCAATGTTTTGGGAAAAGACCCTTTATCAGAACTCAAGGGTCTCAGCCCGAAATGGTGACTGTTTGTTCCTCTCTATAGATACTGCCTGACCTGCTGAGTTCCTCCAGCACTTTGTGTGAGTTAATCTGGATTTCGAGCATCTGCAAAATCTTTTGTGTTTATTCTTTTATCTTTTTTTAGCTTTGTTGTTTCATGTAAATTTCAAAACACAGTCCACAGATGTTCGTAACTGGCTAAACCACTGAGTGGGATGGGAAGAAACTTTTTCTATCAGCCACAATACAAAGGTATCATAAAGCATTTTCTTATCATTTATCCAAGTTCTTTCATGCTGAAATGTCCAACATCACTCAACTGATAATACTTAATAGTGGCAAGCACAAAGTGCTGGAGGAACTCAGCAGATCAGGCAGTGCCTCTGGAGAGGAGTAGCCAGTCAACATTTTGGACTGAGACCTTTTATCCATCCTTAAGAAGGGTCTCAGCCCAAAACATCGATTTTTTTTATTCCTCTCCACAGTTGCTGCCTGACCAGCTGAGTTCCTCCAGCATTTTGTGTGTGTTACTCTGGATTTCCAGCAACTTCAGCATAATAATAATAAATTATTAAAAATATATAATGAAATACCAACAAATTCAAGATAATAAATGCCGAAAATGCCAAGAGAAACCAAAAACTATCCAACACAATACAGGATCCTGCAGCAGTTTAACTCAATCTGATTACTCACACAGGCACTATCAAATGGCAACATCATTCACTAAAACCTTGCTTTAAAATACAGTCTCATTAAAGAGACCATACCTTACTCTAAATACACACCTTATCCAGTTTTAGAGTCAGAGCCCACAAATTATATTATGATTGATCTGTTATTACAGATAGGACAACCTATAATAACCATCCAGGTATAATAATACAGAATAAACAAGCAAGAACAACTTACTTAATAGATACAGCCATTCCAAACACACATCACTTACAAAAATCAGTAATTGAAAAACAACAAAATTATGCTAAATTAAGAGTAAAAGAGGAAAAAGAGGAAAGACTTTGGAACATTGGAACATGAACAAGGTGTACATTGTCCAAATAGTAATATCTACAACTGGTATCATCCCAAAGTCACTACAAGTAGCATTAAACAATTAGGCCTACACAGCAATATTTATGTAAATCTTCAGAAAGCCACGATACTAAACACCACTAGAATAGTCTGAAATTTTCTAGCAATTGAGAAATGAGTGGACTTGGCTCTGCCCATACCTCAGGTTTTACCAGCTTGAGCTGAGAAAAAAATAAAATACAGTAATAACTTATTAATAGATCACTTTTCATACAGACGATGTAGTTCAAACTGTTGTACATAGATTGTTAAGATAAATCAAGATAAAATAAAAATACGAGACAAAATTAACAATTATAAGACAAACATTATACAGAATAATATGTAATTGAATATACCAAATTATATAAATGTAATGAACATCATTAAGTAATCCTATAATTAGGCCAAATCAAAAAAGCAGGTTTTTTGTAGTGTTTCGAAACATTCCACAGTACCAGCATGGCACGTCTCAGTTGGTAGAGTTTTCCAGATTTTTGGTGCGTAAGAGCAAAAGGCCACATCACCAGTTCTTATACGCTTGGCTCCGGGAACATTAAGCAAACCAGAATTTGTGGATCTAAGATAACGATTAGGAGTGTAAGGGGTTAGACAATCTAAAATATATACATAGGAGCTAGATTATTCAAAGCATTAAATAAAATAAAGAGCATTTTTAAATTAATCCTAAAGGACACAGGCAGCCAGTGTAATGATGCTAGAATGGGTGAAATGAGCTCAGATTTTCTCCTTTTGGTTAAGAGTCCTGCTGCTGCATTTTGAACAAGCTGCAGCCGATTTATATCTTTCTTAGGCAATGCCTGTAAAGAAAGCATTACAGTAGTCGAAATGGCTAAAATCAAAAGCATGTATCAGTTTTTCTGCATCTTGAGATGTTATAAGAAATCAAACTCTTGCAACATTCCTAAAATGACAGAATGCAGTCTTAGTAATATGGTTAATATGTCATTTGAGATTTTGCTCAGGGTCAATAATAATGCCTATTAAATTCTTAATTTCTGGCTTGATGATCAAGTTTATTTCTAAGATTCACACTTCTTTTTAATGCGACCACTAACCAAAATTTATGTTTATTCCTTTAAGACCATAAGACATGGGAGCAGAATTAGGCCATTCTGCCCACTGAGTCTGCTCTGCCATCCCATCATGGCGGATTTATTATCCCTCGCAACCTCATTCTTCTGCTTCCTGACACCTTTAAGTTCACAAGGATGATTCCAGGAATGAAAGTGTAATCACACAAGGAACACTTGATAGCTCTGGGTCTGTACTCGCTAGAATTTAGAAGGATGGGGGGATCTCATTGAAACCTTTCGAATCCTGAAAGGCCTACACAGAGTAGATGTGAACAGGATGTTTCCCATGGTGGGAGAGTCCAGGAATAGAAGGCACAGCCTCAGGATAGGGGGCATCCATTTATAACAAAGATACGGAGAAATTTCTTTGGCCAGAGAGTGGTGAATTTATGAAATTTGTTACCACAGGCAGCTGTGAAGGCCAGGTCACTGGGTGTATTTAAGGTTGAGATTGATAGGTTCTTGATTGGCCACGGCATCAAAGGTTATGGGGAGAAGGCCAGGGAGTGGGGCTGAGGAGGGGAAAAATGGATCTGCCATAAATGAAGGGCAGAACAGACTTGATGGGCCAAATGGCCTAATTCCACTCCTATGACTTAAGGTTTTAGGGCCCTGACTAATCAAGAACCTATCAACCTCTGCTTTAAATATACCCAATGACTTGGCCTCCGTAGTCTTCTGTGGCAATGAATTCCACAGATTCACCAGCCTCTGGCTAAAGAAATTCCTCCTTCTTCTCTGCTCCAAATGGACGTCCATCTATTCTGAGGCTTTGCCTTCTGATCCTAAACTCACCCAGTGTTGATGATAGCTCTTTAAGTGAGAGTAGAGTTTTTACTCTTTTGGGAAAATTGAAGACAGTGATATTCTGTCTGCTCAGCAATGTCCGATGAAATTTCATCCACTTGGCAATTTTTAATAAAAGTCGTGAAACTCAAAATCGTTGAGCTCCTTTCAAAAATGTCAAAGAAAATGTGACCAATAGCTGGAGAATTTAAACTCTTTCAAGCGTAATATTGTTTAATGGCTCACAGCGACTGCCATGTGCCCTCAGTGTTCCTCACATCGTGGGTTGGTGTAAAGCATTACTGCATCCTTATCTCCTCGTGTACCTTTGACTTTACAGAGAAGGTGAAGGAGGATGGGTGGTTGGAGGGGGGTAGATGTTATAATTCGGTAGGTTTCTCTGAGAAAGAGGTTCTTTCACAGAACCAGCTCTGTGCGAAAGAGGCTGACAGAAGACGGGAAGCAGTGAAAGATGAGCTGGCCCCTTTCCACGGACGGTGATGAATGAGCCGATCACAACATGTTTTGGTGAAGACTGAAGCCAAGCTCAGAGGAGACTGCTCGAGTGACATGACTGGCAGCCCATCTCACTTACTCACAGCTCACTTCCGTTTAATATTTAAGGCAGCATGTTTAAAGTTGGATTAATTCTGTCCTCGACTCCACAATGCGCATTTGCTTTCCAAGCAGTTGCATAAAACAAAAGTTCCTGTGACAAAAATGCTGATTCGTTAAATTGCCTGCAGCTCCGTTCAAGATTTTTCTTCTCTTTTTGCAAAGAAATAATCCATTCCATATAGATTTTCTGTGGATTCAGTTTATTGCTACAATCAGGTTGTGTGATCAATAAGCAGTCATTTTAACACAAACTGATGACGGACGCAGGACGGGCATTTTCAAACTTGTTTAATGCGATTTCCAGTACACAAATGTAATGGAGAACTAAATAATTGTTACTCCAGATCTGATGCAGCACAAAAAACACACAGTAAGATAAAGAAATCAAAAATAATGTTTTAAAAAACAGCAAATATAAATATATAAGATAGCTTATATACAGAGATTGATTAATTCCATAAGATTATAAGACACAGAAGGAAAAATAGGCCATTTGACCCATTGAGTCTGCTCTACCATTTTATCTTGGCTGATCCATTTTTCCACTCAGTCCCAATCTCCTACCTCCAGCCCACCCCCTCCAACGTATCCCTTCATGCACTGACCAATCAAATCAAGAACCTATCAACCTCTGCCTTAAATATGCAAAAAGACTTGGCTTCCACAGCTGCCTGTCACAATGAATTCGATAGATTCACCACTCTCTAGCTAAAGAAATTCATCCTCATATCCATTCTAAAAGGATGTCTCTCTATTCTGAGGCAGCGTCCTCTGGTCTTAATTCTCCCATCGCCGGAAACATCCTCTCCAGATCCACTCTACCAAAGCCTTTCACCATTTGATAGGTTTCAATTAGGTCACCCCTCATTCTTCTAAATTCCAGTGAATACAGGCCCAGAGGCATCAAACACTCTTCATATGATAAGCCATTCAATCCTGGAATCATTATCGTGAACCACCTTTGAACCCTCTCCAGTTTCAACAGGTCCTTTCTAAGATAAGAGTACTCTAAGTGAGGCCTCATCAGTGCTTCATAAAATCTTAACATTATATCCTTCCATTTATATTATAGTCCTCTTGATATGAATGTTAACATTGCAGTTGCCTTCCTCACCACAGACTCACCCTGCAATTTAACCTCTGGGGAATCCTGCACAAAAAATCCAAGTCCCCTTGCACCTCAACTTCTTGTATTTTCTCTCCATTTAGAAAATAGTCTACACATTTTCTTCTAGCAAAGTGCATGATCATGCACTTGCCGCACTGTATTCCATCTGCCACTTCTTTGCCCAATCTCTGAATCTGTCTAAGTCCTCTGTAGCCTCTCTACTTCTTCAAAACTACCTGCCACTCCACACCTATCTTCGTATCATCTGCAAAGTGCAACAAAGCCATCAATTCTGTCATATAAATCATTGACATATAAATCAAGAATAAACAGTCCCAGCACAGACCCCTGTGGAACACCACTATTCACTGGAAGCCAAACAGTAAAGAGTCCCTTCATTCCCACTCTTTGCCTCCTGCTAATCAGCCACTGCTTTATCCATGCTTTAATCTTCCTTGTAATACCATGGGCTCATAGCTAGCTAAGCAACCTAAAGTGTAGCACGTTATCAAAGGCCTTCTGAAAGTCCAAGTACATCATATCAACCAATTCTCCTTTGTCTATCCTCCTTGTTATTTTCTCAAAGAATTCCAACAGATTTGTCAGGCAAGATTTTCCCTAGAGGAAACCATGCAGATTACGGTCTATTTTATCACTTGCCTTCAAGTACCGCAAAACCATATCCTTTAACAATCAAGTCCAACACCATCCCAACCACTGAGGTCAGACCAACTGTCCAATACTTTCCTTTCTTCTGCCTCTCTTCCTTCTTGAAGAATGGAATGACATTTGCAATTTTCCAGTCTTCCGGAACCATTCCAGAATTTAGTGATTCTTGAAAGATCATTACTAATGCCTCCACAATCTCTTCAGCTACCTCTTCCAGAACCCTGGGGTGTTCACCATCTGGTCCAAGCGACTTAGCTGCCTTCAGACCTTTTAATTTCCAAAGAACCTTCTTCCTATTAATGGCAACTTCACAAACTTCTGCCTGCTGACACTCTCAAACTTCCAAAATATTGCCAATGCCTTCCACAGCAAAGACTGATGCAAAATACTTATTCATTTGTCTGCCATTTTCTTGTCCCCCATCACTACCTCTCCAGCATTGTTTTCCTGTGGTCACATCCACTCTCGTCTCTCTTTTACAATTTATGTATCTGAAGAAACTTTTGGAATCCTCTTTAATATCACTGTCTAGCTTACTTTCGTATTCTATCTTCCATATTCCATACTTCCATATGTCCATAATGTGATGCTAGGCACTTGAGTGTCTGCACATAAGGTGACTAATGAAATGATCAAGTGTGCCAAGGTGAGGCTACCTTAGTGTGGGGGAGCAACACTTCATATGCCAAAAACAAGAAAGTCTACAGATGCTGGAAATTCAAAGTAACACACACAAAATGCTGAAGGAACTCAACAGGCCAGGCAGTATCTATGAAAAAGAGTCAACAGTTGATCTTTCAGGTTGAGACCCTTCATCAGGTCTTGGCCTGAAACATCAACTGTTTACTACATTCCATAGATGCTGCCTGACCTGCTGAGTTCCTCCAGTATTTTGTGTGTGTTAGTTCAGATTTCCAGCATCTGCAGATTTTCTCGTGTTAATGATAAAGTAGTGGTACTTTTGGGGGTGGTGGGGTTTGATCATCGATGATGATCAGCCTTGCTGCTTGTGGGAAGTAACTGTTTTTGAGTCTGGTGTTCCTGACGTTGATTCTACATGGCCTGATGGGAATGGAACAAAGAGACATTAGCAGCTGGCATTATACAAACAATCCAGTGGACTAGATACTCGAATTATAGTTTTTGAATCATATTCTGTTAATAAAGGTAAAAACATATTGATGTCAAACTAGCAGCTATATTCTAGTATGTAAATTACAAGAAAGTCATCCTTCTCATTTTAATTTATCAAATATTATTTTGCTATATTGTCTATTTGTATGAACAAGTTAGATCAGCATGTTAGTGTATGGTTAGCACACGGCTTTACAATACAGGTGACCAAGTTCAGTTTCCGTCACTGCCTGTAAGGAGTTTGTACATTCTCTCTGTGACCATGTGAGTTTCCTCCCACAATCCAAAGGCATACCGGTTGGTAAGTTAATTGGTCATTGTAAATTGTCCCGTGATTAGGCTAGAATCAAGTCGGGAGATTGCTGGGTGGCATGACTTGAAAGGCCAGAAAGGTCAATCAATCAAATCAATAAACTAACAAATAAAGAAGAGGGGGTGGGAGTCTCACTAAACGGTACCAAATATTGATGGTTTAGATAGAAATGACATTGAAAGGATGTTTCCGATAGTGGGGGAGTCTAGGGGGAATTTCTTTAGCCAGATGGTGGTGAATCTGTGGAATTTATTGCCACAGATGAGTGGAGAGGCCCAGACATCGGGTGTATTTAAAGCAAAGGTTGATAGGTACTTGATTAGCCAGTGTGTCAAAAGTTAAGGGGAGAAGGCAGGAGAATGGGGTTGAGACGGATATTAAGTCAGCCATAAGAAGATGGTGGAGCAGACTCGATGAGCTGAAAGGCCTAATTCTGCTCCTATGTCTCATGGTCTCATGTGGATTTGGGACATCCAGACAATAGGGCCCAAATGTGAAGTTCCACACTCTCTCGTGGCTGACTGGCACAATCGTTCTGCCTGTACCCAAATATCTGATGCTTGTGGCACTCTTCTAGTGCAACAGTCTCAATGGACTGAACAGCCTAAATCTGCTCCTGTGTTATGTCAAATTACACTGGAGTAAAATTTCACCTGTTAGTTTTATTTTTTATACGCTTCTTAAATGTCCATTAGCTCCTTCTTTCCACTCAATCTCCCCACAAGACCACAGGCAACTGTTTCCATGATTCCACCTTTGCTCACTATAAAGTAGGTAGTTACCTGACTCTTCAATTGCATTGGAGGAAAGAGCAACTCTCCTCCTTTCTCGCAGAAAGTAAAGTCACAATTGTTAAGAAATTGTGGAGGAATACAAATCTGAACAGCTTTGATAGCTTCCCTTTGAAGGTAAAGGTCCACAATCTCTTATCCGAAATCCTTGGGGCCAGTTGCATTTCAAAATTCAGAATCCCTCCTCATTGGTTCCTGGACCCCCTGCAGATACCAAAAAACACATATGCTCGACTCCCTTATTTAACCTGTCTCAGTGTGGGTGGACTTTAGGACCCGGCGGAGCTCCAGACCTAGGCAAATCCTCCAGTACACTTTAAATCATCTCTAGATTACTTATAATACCTAATACAATGTAAATGCTATAACAGAAATATTCAATAAAACATAAAAATATACAGCTTCAAACAAACTGAATCAAACACATGTAAATGACATTGGAATAAATGTGGAATATCACTGTCACTAGAAAACTTCAGTAACTTGTCTTTCTGTTTCTTTAAATCACATACAGTGGTAGTTTCGACACCATATTCTTCAGTAAGATGCTGCACAGACACACCACGATCAAGCTTCGGCAATAACTCCACTTTCTGCGTTATTGATAATGATAGCTGCTTCCTTCTCTTTTTCTCATTGTTACCCCATAGGGGTATCTGCAGCTCTTTTTGACATTTTCACAGTGAAATTAAACACAAAAGTCAACGGTGAACACAAAATATCAGCGAACAGCAAATGCAAGTGTAACCAGTACGAGCGCTGAGCCACAACTGACGTCTGGCAGCCTCTGCTAGTGCTTCCACGTCACACCTGAGTGACTTCAGCTGTTGGCAAAAAAAACTTCGGTTTTCAGAGCTTTCTCGATTTCAGAATTTCGGATAAGGGATTGTAGATCTGTACTTGAAAGGCGAAATGAATCTAACGACATTGTCTCTTACTTCCCATCTCCCAGCTATCTTAGGAAGAAGGTCAAATACACTCAGTGGCCACTTTATTAGGTAAAACTGTGCACTTGCTTGTTAATACAAATATATAATCAGCTGATCATCTGGCAGCAACTCAATGCATAAAAGCATATAGACGTGGTCAAGAAGTTTAGTTCTTGTTCAGACTAAACATCGGAATGGGGAAGAAATGTGATCTAAGTGACTTTAACTGTGGAATGATTGTTGGTGACAGATGGGATGGCTTGAGTATCTCAGAAACTGCTGATCTCCTGGGATTTTCACGCATAGCAGTCTCGGGGGTTTACAGAGAATGATGCAAAAAACATCAGTTCTGTGGGCGAGACTGTCTTGTTAATGAGAGAGGTCAGAGGAAAGTGGGTAGACTGGTTCAAGCAGACAGAAAATAACCAAGCATTACAACAGTGGAGTGCAGAAGAGATCTCTGAATGCACAACACGTTGAACTTTGAAGTGGATAGGTTGCAGCAGCAGAAGACCACACCAGTTTCCACCCCTGTACCTAATAAAGTGACCACTGAGTGTACGTTCGATGAACAGAACTCGATCGTCTTCCGCTCAATGTTCTAAATAGGATCCAGGCTTAAAAAATGCACTGCTTATTCCAGGAAGGAAACCTATACTATTGGTCTGTGTAAAACATTAAAAGATATTGATCCCAGTTTCTGTACACTGGTTCACTATGCATTACTGGTCCTCGAGACTCAAACAATCTTGTCATTTTTTTCCCTCACAATGTATTTCTTTAAGCATTTAACAAAGATGCTTAAGAAACATTTGCCTACCTGTTAAAATTTTCAAATTTTACACTGATTTGCTGAATATTTAAAAACTTGTTACAACGCTTAATTTTTTTCAAATTCAGTCTTCTTTAACATGAGAAAATACACTCACAAGCCACTTTATTCAGTATCTTCTGTACCTAATAAAATGGCCATTGTGTGTATGTTCGTGGTCTTCTGCTGCTGTAGCCCATCCACTTCAAGGTCCAACGTGTTGTGCGTTCAGAGATGCTCTTCTGCATACCACTGCTGGAGTGCATGGTTATCTAAATACTGTTGCCTTCCTGTCAGCTTGAACCAGTCTGGACATTTCCAGACCTCTCTCATTCACAAGGCATTTTCATCCACAGACCTGCCATTCACTGGGTGTATATTTTTGTTTTGCGCACCATTCTCTGTAAACTCTAAAGATTGTTGTGCATGAAAATCCCAGGACATTTGCAGTTTCTTAGAAACTCAAATCACACTGTCTGGCACCAACAATCATTCCACAGTCAAAGTCACTTAGATCACTGTTCCTCGCCATTCTGATGTCGGGCTAAACAACAACTGAACCTCTTGACTGCGTCTGCATGCTGTTATGCATTGAGCTGCTGCCACACGATTGGCTGATTGGATATTTGTATTAATGAGCAGGTGTACAGGTGTATCTAATAAAGTGGCATGAAGTTGGAAAGTTACCACTGGTTCTCAATTCTTGAGATACCTCTAGTGAGTCAACAGGTTATGATAGAACTGTCCAAATTTCTTTCCTTTACATTAAATGGAAAGGGATAGGTCAACTATTTCACAGGAGCTATAAATTCAGATTCAGATTTGATTATCACATGTACATTGAAACATACGGCAAAATGCTTCTGTTAACAACCAACACACCCAAGGATGTGCTGGGGGCAGTCTGCCAGTGTTGCCAGCATACCCTGCCTCATTTCCTTCTTTTTTCTGGTAGTAAGGATAAAAAATAAATACTATGATTTATTCATTTTGCTGCCTTGTAATTTATGATATACTAGGTATAAGTCAAAACAGATATTATAACAGAATTTTCACACTGCCTTAAAAGTTTCTTCCCCCAGGTAGTTAATCTAATCAACCATTCTAGTTTACCCTCCCCAACCCATTCTATCTATTACCCCCCACCCCGTCACTGACCTGCATCTTTCTAATGCTGCTTACATTGTAAATACATTCCTTAAGGTTGGAGTGCTAGTGAGGATAAGCTCCCACTACCTATTAAATGCTCCCAATGGTGTGTGCCTCAAATAGTCTCTGACAACCAAGCCCAGCTCCTGGCTTTCACGTGTGACTTAGCTACTAAGCCCAGTGGAACCATTTCTACTGACAGGAGAAGGGGCAAAGGCGGAACACTGGCACCTTCAAACCAGTCACTTTGGGAAGATGAGGCTCACCAGTTGTAGTTGGTAGCTCATACTGGAGAATGAAAACTCTGATCTCAAACCCCTGCTGCCTTGTGGCAATACTCACCCAAGGGGAAGGCTTTGGGAGTAAACCCCGAGGGAAATATTTGGAGCAGGAGTCCCTAAGGCACTCCAACATTGAGTTTGATGCTGACTGGCAACTCCTGTGATGCCGTTCCTTTGGGTTTACCAGATAGGTGGAGAAGGGAAGCTTGCTATATGGGCAACAGCTTGGTCTCCATATTGTACTGCCCAGGATTGCACATCCAGAGAGCTAGGGCAAAATATCCATGATCAACTCCAACCAATGGTGGCCTCAGACATGCTGCTATTTATGTACATTTTATTCTATATCTGCAATTAATAATCTAACTTTATTTTATATATATTTCTTTATGGTTTATGATTGTTGAATGGTGTTTCTTGTTGCATGTCACACTCTGACCAACACACTGCAGCAAATTTCTCATATGTGGAAATGTATCTAGTAAAGAAAGTTCATCCTCGATCCTTGGTGTAAACTAAACCAGAATAAACAAAGTGAAAATTTATTCAATGATTGAAACTGCTTTAATTCAATGGGCTGAGTTATGTAACAGATCACGAGATGCTTCAATACAACACCCTACACACATAGAACAAACTGAAAACTAATGTGGCCCAGTATCACATTCGTCTGAAATTGTAATATCACACAGCACTGGGATACAGCAATGGGTATAAAATTGCCTCATCGATTGGAACCAATCACTGATGCTGAGGGCAAGTCCTTCAACCCTGCCGATGTACGCAGTGCCTGTGGAAGGTTGTACGATTTGCATGGGCCCAGTAGATTTCTACACACACTGACACTCACACTCACACTCCACAAAGCTAGTCAACATTGAGCTGGCTGGAGATAAGAGAAAAATAAGTCTGTGTCCCCAATAATCTCACACCATGTCTAACCTGTGCCCTCTCCTGCCAGATGGAATCCCAGGAAGGCCTCAACCTTGGCTGAGTTTACTTATGACACTCTGCTTAAGACACATAGGCACAGTAGCATAGTGGTTAGCACAACGCTTTACAGTACAGGTAACCCGCGTTCAATTCCCGCTACTGCCTGCAAGGAGGTTATACAATCTCTCCGAGAGTGTGTGGGTTTCTTCCGGGTGCTCTAGTTTTCTCCCACCGTCATTGTAAGTTGTCATTGAAAATTGTCCTGTGCGTATCGAACGGCCAGAAGGAGCTATTCTGCACTGTATCTTAGTCAATCAATAAATAAATAAACAGAGAGACAGATAGATAAATAGATATATAGGTAGATGGATATTCAAGTAGATAAATAGAGAGATAGATAAATTGCTGTAGGAACTCAGCAAGTTAGGCAGCATCAACAAAGGGGGACAAACAAATGGCATTTCAGGCCAAGACCCTTCATCACTCTCCATGTAAAAACTTCCTTAACAGATTTTTAAAAATTGGCTGTGACTTTGCTGTTCATCAAAAGGAGAAATATGGCAGATGCCAGAAATCAGAAAGAAATAGAAATTTTACTTTACTCCTTAAATCAGGAGACTGAGTTGTGAGGACCAAAACAGAAACATATTCATTACCTCTCCTCATCCAAAAGGAGATGAACCTACATCTCTTTCTCCAACCCATCCCTTACTTAGACCCGGGAGCCACCTTTTCAATCCACGTAATAACAGGAAAGCCACGCTGTTTGCTCAGCTGCTTTTCTGAGGAAATTGAGACACTTCAAATGAACACCAGATGATAAGCAGGCCAGAAACTTTTGTTAAAGTCTAAGTGGTGAGGTAGGAAGGGTACCACAAGACCATATTTAGGCAAGGTAATTGGAAAACTCCAACAAAAATGTTAAAAGCAAGTTATATAGTCGCTATAGTTGATTGCACCAATACTAAATGCTAATGGGCTGCCACAGTAGCATTGCAGTTACCACAGCGCTATTAGAGCTCGAAGCATCGAAGTTCAGAGTTCAATTCCCACAGCAGAATGTAAAGGGCTTTTATGTTCTCCCCGTGAACTGCCTGGGTTTCCTCCGATTTCCCCACATAGTCTTTACCTTCAGCTAAAATGTACAACTTTCAAAAGGCTCTTTACTTCACACCAGGATCCTCTTCACTCTGCTACCAATGTTCCCTCTAAGGTGTGCAGGTGTGAGTGTGTGTGTGTGTGCACACACATCTTTTGCTGCCAGTGCACAAAGGAATTTAAATTGCATACAAAAGTTTTTCACCCTCTACCTCATTGGCACGTTAAGCATATTTCATGAACGTACACAATCACATTTCCTTTCCCAGTTTCTGATGCGGACAGTGTTGACAATGTGGAGTTTGCAATGATTTGTCTCCAGATTTTAGAACTGGCTTATTTATACTGTTTTTACTGAAGAAATTATTCAGTGACACATGCTGCTGTCACAGGGCAAAAAACTGCACAAGATTTTTGTGCACACAGGTCATTACAAAGGGAATATTGCCTGCTATTGAGATGGAATGGTTCAGATTTTAGAATTCAGAAGGTTAAGTTATCCTGTGATGAGGCTGGGATTAAATAGGTGGCTTGCTGGGCAGAGTGGCTCATTGGGTTGCAGTGTATCTCCACATAAAATAAAGGAACGGTTAAGAATGAAGTTTATGCTTACGTAAAAGCCCTGTAGGAAATGCACGAGTTTATATTTAATAACATAGAGTTGATGACCCTGAAAGTAATCTAAATTGCCCAAAACCCAATGACAAAAGTTCAGGAAAAGAGTCCTGCAACTTTTCAGTTAGAAGTGACTTCTTGATTCCATAGTGTTTTATTTTCACTATTTATAATTTCCTTTCTCTTTAGCTAAAGTATCCCTCTGACGTACAACTTTGAAAAGGCTCTTTATTTCACAACAGGATCACAGACATCCCTGCTACTGAAATGGAATATTTCAATGTTTAGTTAATTCTATAAAACTCTCAACAGGGTACAGGCAGAGATAGAAACTGCCACGGTGTGCACTGACAAATGACAGAACGCGGGTGCAGAGGAACGAGAGGCTCCCAGCTTGAGACAAATACAAGAGTTTATTCATCAGAATTCCAACTGAAATTCAGTGGCTTAACTGAGTGACACTGCAAGATGAATCACTTTTCAAACATACATCAAAGGACCCCATGATGAGCACTAATTGTGAGTCCACTTTAAATAATCATAGAATGTGGAAAACCCGTGCCAGTCACAACTAACTTAACAAAGGAGATGCAGTAGATGTGGCGTACTTGGATTTTCAGAAGGCCTTTGACAAGGTGCCACACATGACGCTGCTTAGCAAGATGGAATTACAGGGGAGTTACTAGCATGGGTGAAGCATTGGCTGGTGGGCAGGAAACAGAGAGGGGGGATAAAGGGATGCTATTCTGGCTGGCTGCCGGTTACCAGTGGAGTTCCACAGGGGTCGGTGTTGGGACTGCCACTTTTTATGATGTATGTCAATAATTTGGACAATGGGATTAATGGATTTGTGGCTAAATTTGCTGATGATACAAAGATAGGTGGAGGAGCGGGTAGTGTTGAGGAAACAGAGATCCTGCAGAGAGACTTAGATAGTTTAGGGGAATGGGCAAAGAAGTGGCAAATGAAATACAATGTTGGAAAGTGTATGGTCATGCACTTTGGTGGAAGAAATAAACGGGCAGATTATTATTTAGATAGGGAGAGAATTCAAAATGCAGAAATGCAAAGTGACTTGGGAGTCCTCATGCCAGATACCCTGAAGGTTAATCTCCAGGTTGAGCTGGTGGTGAAGAAGGCGAATGCAATGCTGGCATTCATTTCTAGAGATATAGAATACAAGAGCAGGGATGTGATGTTGAGGCTCTATAAGGCACTCGTGAGACCACACTTGGAGTATTGTGTGCAGTTTTGGGCTCCTTGTTTTAGAAAGGACATTGGAGAAGGTTTAGAGAAGATTCACGAGAATGATTCCAGGAATGAAAGGGTTACTGTATGAGGAACATCTGGCAGGTCTTGGATGTATTCCCTGGAGTTCAGGAGAATGAGGGAGGATCTCATAGAAACATTCTGAATGTTAAAAGGCCTGATATGGCAAAGTTATTTCCCAAGGTAGGGGAGTCTAGGACAAGAAGGCACAACTTCAGGAATGAAGGATGTCCATTTAGAACAGAGATGTTGAGAAATTACTTTAGTCAGAGGGTGGTAAATCTGTGGAATTTGTTGCCACAAGCTGCTTGGAGGCCAAGTCATTGGGTGTATTTAAGGCGGAGATGGATAGGTTCTTAATTAGCCAGGGCATCAAAGGGTATGGGGAGAAGGCAGTGGGGTGCAGGTGACTGGAAGAATTGGATCAACCCATGATTGAATGGCAGAGCATACTTGATGGGCTGAATGGCCTACTTCTGCTCCTATATCTTATGGTCTCATGATCTAAGATTAAACAGAAAACACAAGGGCTTAATTAATCTCCTGGGATTTTCACACAGAATAGTCTCTAGAGTTTAAAGAGAATGGTGTGATAAACAAAAAAAAATCCAGTGAGCAGTAGTTCTGTGGGTGAAAACACCTTGTTAATGAGAGAGGTCAGAGGAGAATGGTCAGACTGGTTCAAGCTGACAGGAAGGTGACAGTAACTCAAATTACCGTGCATTACAAGTCAAGTCAAGTTTATTGTCATTTAACTATACAGATGTATATTGATAAATGAGACAATATTTCTCTGAACCAGGGTAAAGCACAGTAGCACATATAACACACAATAATTTAGGAAAGGATAAAATCTACAGATGAATTCTGCATAACTAAACAGATTGCACAAATATTGTCAGATACAGAACAGATTAACCACTGACACTTCAAAGGCGATGCAGCAGGGAGTTCAGAAGCCTAACGGCCTGAGGTGGTGTGCAGAAGAGCCTCTCTGAACACACAAAAGTCAAACCTTGAAGTGGATGGGCTACAGCAGCAGAAAATCACAAATATACACTCAGTGGCCACTTTATTGGGTATAGAAGGTACCTTATAAGGTGGTAACTGAGTATATCTCTGATACTTTCTTATAAAAACCTTTGACAGTACATTGTTAAACTATGACTAATGAAATGAGATCCTTGGCTCTGATCATTCCATTGTGCACTATGTGTAATTCAAAGAGATCTTGAAGAAAACACTACACAGGATAAAAACACTCCTTTGACAAGGGAGATTAAATGGATTAAAGAACTCCTCAATTTATCAAGCAATACAACCTGTTTAGTTTCCCACTGCCTCTGCACCTCGTCTATTCCATTGCTTTATGAACATTTATTCACCGTGATCTCCAAAAAAACATTTTGCCATTATCCAGTCGGTGTTTTTTTTATCCATTTCCAAATGTTAACAGGATTACTGAAAGAAAGAACTGCTGTAAACAAGGTGTTGGCTCACCTCCAAAAGAGCGTATTCTACAAATGATTACCTTGGATTACTGCCAAGGATAGAAAGTGTGCTTGCACACTGTGATACTCAAGTGCAAGGACAACATTCCTCAGCAATAATACTAAAGTCAACAAAACTGTACTTTTAAATTAACAGCCCTGGGTTAGTAAAATAATTTACACAAAAATCCAATTAGAGAACTCGGTTTCATTTCTCCCCTCCACTCCTGAGGTACTGACACAAGTAAGAAGCTCGAGGATCCCGTCCTACCTTATGTGGACAACCAACCTCCATACGTGTTGGGACCTCTGGTGTTACGTGAAGTTATCGGCAGAGAATGCATGCAGTCACATCAGTCGTGGAGAGTGTTGCAGACAAAATTGTATTTTATTTAGAGATACAGTGTGGAACAGGCTCTTCCAGCCCAATGAGCCACTCCACCCAGTAACCCACCTATCTAATCACGGGACAACTTAGAATGACCAACTAATCTAATAAGGGCACCCAGAGGAAACCCACAGGGCAATTTGGGAACATACAAACTCCTTTTCAGGCAGCCATGGAATTGAGCTCCGATCTTCGACACCCCGAGCTGTAAGAGTGTTGTATTAACCACTATGCTCCTTGGTTATCTACCTTGCTTCTGCACTGGTGAGATGGTCGTATCTGTGCTTTAAAGGTTAGCGTTATTTATCACATGTCCATCAAAACACACAGTGAAATGCATTGTTTTGTGTCAGCGACCAACACAGTCCAAGGATGTGCTGGGGGCAGCCCTCAAGTGTCGCCACGCCTCTGGTGCCAACATAGCATGTCCGCTACATACTAACCCTAACCAGTACATCTTTGAAATGTGGGAGGAAAGCGGAACAGCTAGAGGAAACCAATGCGGCAGGAACATTCAAACCCTTTACAGACAGCGGCAGGAATTGAACTTAGATCACAAGACGATGCAGAACATTAAGCTAACCGCTACGTTACCACGCCACACCATACTGATGAGGAAAATAGAGAACATCCCCGGCTTATGCCCATCTACTGTTCATAATTGAACTTCTGAAAAACTGGAAATGCAAAATCGAGTTCCCAGTCAGCAGGAGGTTTCAGCAGCACCACACCAGCTGGCAAACCCATAACACCTGTGCCCTTGTTTACTTGTACCGGCTGCACAATAGTTGGGTATTCATAAGCCTGGAAGGACCTCTCAAGTCTGCACAGGCAGGCACCTCTCAGACTCCACCCAGCTAAAAGGAGTCACCTTCCACTGCTTTCGAATTCACCCCCTGCCGCCTATTTAAACACAGCTCTCATCCACATAACTTATTTACCTATCAAACCAGGCAGCCTCCTACCAGCTGTTGCTGGTCTTCAGTTACCTTGCTGCCTTGATGTTTTATGTATCCATCCTCTCTTGATTTGTGCCCCCCCCCCCCACCAGCTTGTTACTTTGCAGTTATTATTAAGGTTATCACTCACTGCTGAATTGGCTCCACTGCTCTGCATTTGGGTCAGGCCTTCTCCACATTTCCTGAAAGGGCCTGCAAGTTGAACAGAAACTTCAGGCTCTCACTACTGCCCTAACTCGTAACAGGGAACACATCTCAGACATCCCACCTCTCCCAGAAGTTCCGGAGTCTCCCGCATATTGATAGCGGCTCCCTGACACCTGCAAATTATATATAATATCTCAGAAATCGATTTGCCACAGTGACTTTTCTATTGCCCATGGTGGGTTAAATGACTGTAAAAGACATGTTGAGGTGAGCTTAACAGTTGTCATTCGTTCATTAGCATAGCTAACGTTATTTAAACTAGCTGGCTAGCTGCTAAGGAGCTACTCTATTGATGTCCAACGTGATGAGGCTGAACTCCCTGTAGACTTGATTAAAGTTGTAATAGAATAAAAAGACAACTCCATGATAACATTATATAAGTACATATTTTATGAGGTTGAGACTTCCGGCAAAATGCTCAAATCTGCCAAGCAAGCCACATCACAGTACAAGGAAAGTTTACAAAAGAAATAGAAAAGCTATTTGTTGAGACTGCCAATGAAATACTCAACAAGGAATATAAATAAATAAATAAATAAATAAGTGTGTGTGTGTGTGTGTGTAAGTAGCTTCAATATGTGATCAAATAAATTGTTGTGTTCTTTCATAATCAAACGTCCTGCATACATAAACCCTTGGAGGTCGAGTGGGGGGGGGGGGGTGGATATGGGATTGCGGAGGGCGGGGCTGATGGTGCTACTTCCCTGAAATAAGTTTTTGCAGGATGGGATATCTGACATCTGCTCCAAGAATTTCCAAACTTGTAGGGCTTAGAG
Organism: Hemitrygon akajei; assembly: GCF_048418815.1. NCBI lineage: Eukaryota > Metazoa > Chordata > Chondrichthyes > Myliobatiformes > Dasyatidae > Hemitrygon > Hemitrygon akajei. The sequence goes on from NC_133132.1 coordinate 171,085,631, forward strand.
CAGACTGAATGGAACATTTAACAACAGAAAACCAATAAGACCATAAGGCTTTGCAGTGGAATTGGACCATTTTGCCCATCAAGTCTGCTCCACCATTCAATCATGGCTGATCCTTATTTTTCACCCTCCTCAGCCCCTCTCCATGGCCTTCTCCCAGTAACCTCTGATGCTGTGGCCAATCAACAACCAATCAAACTCTGCCTTAAATACACCCAATGGCCTGGTCTCCACAGCTTCCTGTGGTAACAAGTTCCACAAATTCACCACCATCTAGCTAAAAAATTTCTTCACATCTCTATTTTAATTAGGCGTCCCTCTATCCTGAGGCTGTGTTCTCTTGTCCTAGGCACCCCCACCATGGAAAATATCCTTTCCACATCTACTCTGCCTAGGCCTTTCAACATTCGAAAGGTTTCAATGAGATTCCTAATTATCCTTCTAAATTCTAGCTAGTACAGACCCAGAGCCATCAAATGATAACCCTTTCATTCCTGGAATCATCCTTGTGAACCTCCTCTGAACCCTCTCCAATGCCAGCACATCTTTTCTTAGATGAGGAGCCCAAAACTGTTCATAATACTCAAGCTGAGGCCTCACCAGTGCCTTATAAAGCCTCAGCATCACATCCTTGCTCTTGTATTCTAGACCTCTTGAAATGAACGCTAATATTGCATTTGTCTTCCACACCAACAGCTCAACTTGAAAGTTAATCTTTAGGGTGTTCTGCACAAAGACTCCCAAGTCCCTTTGCATCTCAGATTTTTGGATTTTCTCCCCATTTAAAAAATAGTCTGCACATTTACTTGTTCTACCAAAATGCATGACCATGTACTTTCCAACATTGTATTTCATTTGCCACATTTTTACAGTCTCCTAATCAATGTCCTTCTGCAGCCCACCTGTTTCCTCAACACTACCTGCCTATCCACTAATTTTCATTTTATCTATAAACTTGGCAACAAAGCCATCTATTCCACCATCTAAATCATTGATATACAGTATAAATAGAAGCGGTCCCAACACTGACACCTGTGGACCACCACTAGTCACTGGCAGCCAATCAGAAAAGGATCCTTTTATTCATATCTGCTGCCTTCTACCAATCAGCCAATGCTGTAACCATGCCATTAAATTTCCTATATTACCATGGGCTCTTAACTTGGTAAGAAGCCTTATGTTTGGCACCTTGTCAAAGACCTTACAAAAATATAAATATACAACATCCACTGCATTACCTTTATCTATCCTACTTGCAATCTCCTCAAAGAATTCCAACAGCTTTATCAGGCAAGATTTTCCCTTAAGGAAACCATGCTGACTTCACTTCGTCCTATCTTGTCTGTGTCACCAAGTACTCCATAACCTCATCCTTAACAATTGACTCTAACATCATCCCAGCCACTGAGGTCAGGCTAACTGGTCTATAATTTCTTTTCTGCTTCCACCCTCCTTTCTTAAAGAGTGGAGTGACAATTGGAGCCATGCCATGCCAACAACAGTACCATGAAAGCTGCTCACACAAAATAAAATTCATGTTTCTCACCGTTGAATAAATCATCAGGAAGTGGAAAACCTGCAGAACATTTGATGAGCCCGGGGCTGTACTTGCTAGAGCTCAGGAGAATGAGGGGGGATCTCGCTGAAACCTATTGAATACTGAAAAGCCTAGATCAAGTGGATGTGGAGAGGATGCTTCCTATAGTGGGAGAGTCCAGGACCAGAGGACACAGCTTCAGAATACAAGGACTTCCCTTTAGAACAGAGATGAGCAGGAATTTATTTTGCCCAAGGGTGGGGAATCTGTGGAATCTGTTGCCACACACTACTGTGGGGGCCAAGTCATTGGTTGCATTTAAAGTGGACGTTGATAGGTTCTTGATAAGTAAGGGCATAAAAGGTTACGGAGAGAAGGCAGGAAAATGGGATTGAGAGGGATAATAAAGCAGCCATGATGGAATAATGGAGCAGACTCAGTGAGCCAAATGACTTAATTCTTGTCCTATATCTTACGGGGCAATGGTCAATGCAATGCATCTATACAGAGCATCCGTAAATCTAAAAGGTTCCATTGAAATACCAAGTTTCTCAGCAAATAAATAATATTAAAAGGGGTCAAAAATAACTTAACAAAAGCTGCCAAGTTTCTTTGTAAACTCAAGAGGTGTAACAAGGTTTAATGTTAAAATCTCGGTTAATTAAATTATTGAAGCACAACAAAGAGATTCCCACAACGTGACTCATTCACTGTGACCTACTGAGCATAAAAGCACTTAAATAGAAACTTGCCCTTATGCAGCTGGGACACTGATTCCAGAGACACAACATCATAGCTGCACGGTTCACAGTGGCTGCTGTTACAATAATCCTTTCAAAAGAAATTTTCTTCACGAAGGACCTGAGATATGGAAGCGTCTCAGTAGTGGCCACACCTGTGCACTCAGTGAAACAGTGCTATTGCATCTCTGTAGGTCAAGGTCAGAATCTTTAATTATGTGCTTATTTTTAAAGGTATCAAGTACTCAAAATAACTGATTCCCTTTCCCTGAACCATACCCTGCAGAGATGTATGACGGAACTTTGTGAGATCTGCTATATTGTTAACCGCTCGTGTGCCACATCCCATTTGCACTGTGAGACTAGTCGGGGTCATCTAGTTTATTCGACAATGTTTAAGGTCATTTCCAGTACATAACTGTCAAGGAGAGCAAAATCATTGCTACTCCGTATCTGATGCAAAGTGAGAATGGCTTGGAACTTCCTGAGAAGCTGAAATGCAACTACAGCACAAGCTTACTTTTGACAATATCTGTTTGTAAACCACCTCCCTTTGGGTCTCCACCTCCTTCCCTTTCTCCCATGGTCCACTCTCCTCTCCAATAAGATTCCTTCTTCTCCAGCCCTTTATCCTTTCCACCTCCCAACTTCTTAGCTCATTCCCCCTCCTCCACCCACCAGGCTTCACCTAACTCCTTCCAAATGTTACTTCTTCCCCTCCCCCAATCTTCTGATTCTGGCTTCTTCACCCACCAGGAGGAACTCAGCAAGTCAGCAGCATCTATGGAGGGGAATTAACAGTCACCATTTCAGACCAAGACTCAGCCCGAAATGTCGACTGTCTTTTCCTTTCCATAGATGCTGTCTGACCTGCTGAGTTCCTCCAACATTTTGTGTGCATTGCTCTGGATTTCCAGCATCTGCAGAGACTCTTACATCAGTTGTATGTCAAACATCAAAGATCAAGGATTGTCTTTCTTCACCATATACATTTACATGCTTTAGGAATTAAGAGAAGTATAGCACACAAGCAGACTCTTCGGCCCATCTAGTCCATACTGAACCGTTTAAACTGCCTACTCCCAATGATCTGCAGCTAGACCATAACCCTACCATCCATGTGCCTTTTCAAACTTCTCTTAAACATTGAAATTGAACCTGCATGCACCACTTGTGCTGACAGCTCATTCCACACTCTCACAACCCTCGGAATGAAGGAGTAACCCCTCTTGTTCCCCTAAAACTTTTCAAATTTTCACTCTTAAGCCAAGACCTCTGGTTGCAGTCGCACCCAACCTCAGTGGAAAAAGCCTGCTTGCATTTACCCTGTCTTTACCCCTCATAATTTTGTTTATCTCTATAATTTGCTCTGGTGTGTTGATCTGAGACAAGAAACAGCATGCAACAATTGTAAAGAATGAAGTATATACAAAATAATTAATTATATAAGAATTAAAAAAGTGTGTGGGTTTCCTCCGGGTGCTTTGGTTTCCTCCCACAGTCCACGAATGTACTGGTTAGTTGGTTACTTGTTCATTGTAAATTGTCCTGTGATTAGGCAAGGGTTAAACAAGCGGGTTGCTGGGAGCTGCAGCTCGTTCGGCCAGAAGGGCCTGTTCCACACTGTATCTCTAAAGAAAACAAAATAAAATACAGGTTTCCCCCGCTATCCGAAGGTGGAGCGTTCCTATGAAACTGTTTGTAAGCCAAATGTTGTGAAGTGAAGAAGCAATTACCATTAATTTATATGGGAAAAATTTTTGAGCGTTCCCAGACCAAAAAATAACCTACCAAATCAAGCCAAATAACACATAAAACCTAAAATAACACGAACATATAGTAAAAGCAGGAATGATATGATAAATATTCAGCCTATATAAAGTAGAAATATTGTATGTATGGTGTAGTTTCACTTACTACAATCGGGAAGACAGCAAGCCAAAATTGATTTGGAGAAAAAAAAAATCGCCAAGTGCGCGCATGCGCACACAACTGCCCGCACAAGGCTTCACGGTCATGGTAGTCACCACTATTAAGGGAACAAGCCACAACTTGTTATCCCTTACTAACTTGTACACCTCTGGAATGTGAGGAGGAGTCCGGAGCACCCGGAGGAAACCCATGCTCCTTACAGATCGTGACAGGAACTGAACCAGGACCATTGGGATGCGTTACGCTAAACACTATGGTACCGTGCCACCCCTGACCTGCGCAGGACATGCTGAAAGCTCTCAGTCAGTACTTCTAGTGAATGTTTGCAATTTATTTTCTGAAATCTCTTTGGTGAGTTATTTATTTTTCACAACTTTGAACAAGTTTATACGCATTTGAGTCTTTCGTATTGACGAGAAGAAAAGCTTTTTTCTTAGTCAGACAGCTTCTACAACTAACTTCCATAGTTTCAATGTCTCCCATCACCCAGGTCATGCCTTGCTCTCATTGCTACCATCAGGGAGGAGGCACAGGAGCCTGAAGGCAAACACTCAGTGACTCAGTAACAGCTTCTTCCTCTCCACCATCAGATTTCTGAATGGACATTGAACCCATGAACACAGCCTCACTACTGTTTTCGTATATTTCTATTTTTGCACCACTTATTTAACTATTTAATATGCATATACACACTCACTGTAATTCACAGGTTTTTCTCTATTATTGTGTACTGCGGCTACAAAGTCAACAAATTTCATGACGCTTGAATTTCCAGCATCTGCAGATTTCCTCGTGTTTGCCTTTTAAACTTCATGACATATGCCAGCGATATTAAACCCGAATCGGATTCTAATCCTGTAATAAATTATTTTTATTTATTTACAGATGTAGTGTGGAACAGGCTCTTCCATCCGACAAGCAGCACTGCCTGGCAACTCACCGATTTAACCCTAGTCTAATCACAGGACAATTCACAATGACCAATTAACTTACTAACCAGTACCTCTTTGGACTGTTGGGGGAAACTGGAAGAAATCCAAAGTACACACAGAAAGGATGTACAAATATTCTGACAGGCGATGCCAGAATAAAACTCTGAACTCCGACGCCCCAAGCAGTAATAACGTCCACTACTCCTCCGTGCATTGGATCATCTAACTCCACACACAGAAGAACTGGTGAGCATCTAAACCAGCACCTTCTGCCTGGGGTACCTGAGCAGCGGGCAGCCATAGCACAGTCTGGTGGGCTCTCCCTCGTCCAAAGGTGAAGCATAAACTGCTTCAAACCCTCAAGTTCTCGGGGGGTGTAGAGTGGCTGCCAATGGCTGCAGCTACTGAACCAAGTGACAGAAATCAGCTTCTGGAAGAAAGGTCACAACAGAACTTCCAACGAGTTCCATGCCATCAACTGCTTTGTGTGCGTGTGTGTCTGTGTGCACAAGTATGCCTATGTGCGGAGAGGAATCTCACACTGAAATCAGGCTCCCAGCAAAGGACGGACTCTCACCACAGACACACTGAAACCAGGCTCACCGCAAAGGACGGACTCTCACCACAGACACACTGAAACCAGGCTCCCAGCAAAGGACGGACTCTCACCACAGACACACTGAAACCAGGCTCCCAGCAAAGGACGGACTCTCACCACAGACACACTGAAACCAGGCTCCCAGCAAAGGACGGACTCTCACCACAGACACACTGAAACCAGGTTTCCAGCAAAGGACATACTCTCACCACAGACACACTGAAACCAGGCTCCCAGCAAAGGACGGACTCTCACCACAGACACACTGAAACCAGGTTTCCAGCAAAGGACGGACTCTCACCACAGACACACTGAAACCAGGCTCCCAGCAAAGGACGGACTCTCACCACAGACACACTGAAACCAGGCTCACCGCAAAGGACGGACTCTCACCACAGACACACTGAAACCAGGCTCCCAGCAAAGGACATACTCTCACCACAGACACACTGAAACCAGGCTCCCAGCAAAGGACGGACTCTCACCACAGACACCCTGAAACCAGGCTCCCAGCAAAGGACGGACTCTCACCACAGACACACTGAAACCAGGCTCCCAGCAAAGGACGGACTCTCACCACAGACACACTGAAACCAGGCTCCCAGCAAAGGACGGACTCTCACCACAGACACACTGAAACCAGGCTCCCAGCAAAGGACGGACTCTCACCACAGACACACTGAAACCAGGCTCCCAGCAAAGGACGGACTCTCACCACAGACACACTGAAACCAGGCTCCCAGCAAAGGTCGGACTCTCACCACAGACACACTGAAACCAGGCTCCCAGCAAAGGACGGACTCTCACCACAGACACACTGAAACCAGGCTCCCAGCAAAGGACGGACTTTCACCACAGACACACTGAAACCAGGCTCCCAGCAAAGGACGGACTCTCACCACAGACACACTGAAACCAGGCTCCCAGCAAAGGACGGACTCTCACCACAGACACACTGAAACCAGGCTCCCAGCAAAGGACGGACTCTCACCACAGACACACTGAAATCAGGCTCCCAGCAAAGGACGGACTCTCACCACAGACACACTGAAACCAGGCTCCCAGCAAAGGACGGACTCTCACCACAGACACACTGAAACCAGGCTCACCGCAAAGGACGGACTCTCACCACAGACACACCGAAACCAGGCTCCCAGCAAAGGACGGACTCTCACCACAGACACACTGAAACCAGGCTCCCAGCAAAGGATGAACTCTCACCACAGACACACTGAAACCAGGCTCCCAGCAAAGGATGGACTCTCACCACAGACACACTGAAACCAGGCTCCCAGCAAAGGACGGACTCTCACCACAGACACACTGAAACCAGGCTCACAGCAAAGGACAAACTCAAATCACAGACACATTAAGCTAAACAGCAAGGGGCAGGGTAGGCATTATAAAGGGCACTTTCAGAGAGAATGGTAGTGTTGCCCGTACCCGTCCATCTGAAGTTGCTCCTTAACCCTTCATCAATCTCCGTTACATATGGTGTTACCCTCTACAATGCACGAGGATATCCCTAACACACGTACCAGAGAACCTGAGAGGAACAAGGAATTGAGTAGGAACAGGGAAGCCATACAATGCCACAGCACTGCAACAACACTGTGTATCAGTTCTACATTCCAGGATCTCCTGTTTCATTCCCAAAGCTAATGACATATCTCTCCCGCAAATAAATTTATTTGCACATGCATCGTAACCTACACTTCTGATGCATTGTACAGTTCAGAAAGAGCAATTCTGTGGACAAGCTGAACAAATGATTTTATATCTTCTTGATCCGAAGGTAATTGATGCTGGCACTAAATACCTAAAATTAATGCTATTCAACTCACTATATCATTCTCCTTGATTTTCAGAAGGTCGTTTAAATCATTTGTTTGGAAGCCAGCCAGTAAATTAGCACAAATTTGGCAACCTCACCCAAGGCACTGTAACAAAGACACAAGAAATTCTGCAGATGCTGGAAGTCCGGAGCAACACACACAAAATGCTGGAGGAACTCAGCAGGTCAGGCGGCATCTATGGAGAGGAATAGACAGTCGATGTTTCGAGCTCAGATCCTTCATCACGACTGGAAAGGAAATGGGAAGATGCCAGAATAAAAAGGTGGGGAAGAGAAGGAAGATAGCTAGATGGTGATAGGTGAAGCCAGGCTGGAGTGGAAGGAATCTGATAGGAGAGGAGTGTGGATCATGGGGGAAAGGGAAGGAGGGCCCCAGGGGGAGGTGATAGTCAGATGTGAAGGGGTAAGAGACCAGAGTGGGGAACAAAATTACCAGAAGGAGAATTCAATATTCATGCCATCAGGCTACCTAGACAGAATATGAGTTGTTGCTCCTCCACATTGAGAGTGGACCACTTTGTCAAAGACCCAACATAAACTGAGGGACCACTTTATCAAGCACCTCCACTCCATCCGCCAAAAGTGGAACCTTCCAGAGGCCAAATATTTTAGATCCTATCCCCATTCCCATTCCAACATGTCCGTTCGTGGCCTCATCTTTCATTAATGATGAGGCCACTTTCAGGTGGAGGAGCAACACATCATATTCTTTCCAGTGGTATCTCCCTCCCCCTCCCTTTTCTTCTATCCTCCACTCTGCCCTCTTAACTCTTCTTCTCACCTCTCCCTGAGTCTCTTCCTCCTCCACTCTCGTCTCCTGTCAGCTTCCTTCCTCTCCAGCCCTTTACCTTTCCAACCCACCTGGCTTCACCTATCACCTTCTAACTATCCTCCTTCCCCTTTCCCTTCCCCTATCTTCTTATTCTGGCATCTTCCCACTTCCTTTC